>NC_139542.1:69544654-70160679 GCF_965153285.1 Podarcis tiliguerta | reverse complement strand
TTACCTTTTAAATAAGGATAACAATGTAATAGGAAAACAAGCATTTGTAAGAAATGGACAATGAAATGAATTGTCATAGAATTCTACTCTATTGATCCAAAGCAGAACCTAATGTATAGTTAGCAGAGTAAAAACTTAAACACGTCGCAGGATCCCCAACAATAGTCCAGAGGCCATTGTATTTCATCCTGCAGAGCTTTGCTGCTACTTAAGGCAAATGAGCATAATGGTCAAAAAACCAATACATTCAGGATTGCCACTGTCCATAAGAAATCCAGTTGCAGCAGACTTAACTTAAACTTGCAATAACTTATAGTAAGACTAAACCTTAACACTAAGCATACAGAACACCAGAAGGAAAGAGAGAAGAGAGAAAGCAAAACCCAGGCTCCATCTGGCCTCTTATAGTCAGCATGACCTTGACAGAAAGAGATAACAGAATCAGTTTAAGCCAGCTGTACTCAGCTTCTCGGAAGGAATAACCCAAACACCACGAACCGTCTGCTTGTTTCTTTCACACAGAGAAGCTTCCAGTACCCTCCTGAATTAATTAGAGTAGGAAAGATGTCTAAACATCAGATCAATACTTTCAGTACTAAGAAATGCATACTGACAGGGATGTCTGTAGGTATTATGGCCAAATCCTCAACCCCCTCCCCTCTCCATAACCAAACATGGGCTCAAATTCTGTGTCCAGGGCAGCTGTCTATCAGCTCCATTTGGTATGCAGGCTGATACCCTATCTGCCCGCGGACTGTCTTGCCAGAGTGGTGCATGCTCTAGTTATCTCCCGCTTGGACTACTGCAATGCTCTCTCCGTGGGGCTACCTTTGAAGGTGACCTGGAAACTGCAACTAATCCAGAATGCGCCAGCTAGACTGGTGACTGGGAGTGGCCGCCAAGACCACATAACACCAGTCCTGAGAGATCTGAATTGGCTCCCAGTACGTTTCCAAGCACAATTCAAAGTGTTGGTGCTGACCTTGAAAGCCCTAAACGGCTTTGGTCCTGTATACCTGAAGGAGTGTCTCCACCCCCATCGTTCTGCCCGGATACTGAGATCCAGCGCTGAGGGCCTTCTGGCGGTTTCCTCATTGCGAGAAGTAAAGTTATAGGGAACCAGACAGAGGGCCTTCTCGGTAGTGGCGCCCACCCTGTGGAACACCCTCCCAGCAGATGCCAAGGAACTAAGCAGTTATCCTATTTTTAAAAGACATCTGAAGGCAGCCCTGTTTAGGGAAGTTTTTAATATTTAATGCTGTATTGTTTTTAACACTCGATTGGGAGCCGCCCAGAGTGGCTGGGGAAACTCAGCCAGATGGGCGGGTAATAAATGATGATGATGATGAATGATTCTATGACCTTGCAAGGTGGTGGGCTCTTTTTTTAAGGAGAGGCTAGTTGGCCATCTATATGTCGTTCCCATCGTTCTGTAGCCATCAGCGGACAAAGGGTGTGGGAGAAATCAGCAGGCTTGAAGGAACCTCAAGGTTTGCAGGAATTGGGGGGGGGGGGGATGCAATGCTGAGTCTCCAGGGAAGGAGGGGGACCCAAAAACTGACAAAGGACTGGAGTAGCCTGGGAGAGGGCACAGCTGCCTATCTGGAACCCTGCAGAGAAGACCTGTGCCCGGCACCACTTGGAGGATGCCACTTGCCTCCTCTAACTCCTGTCGCCCCAGGAGTCATGGGACCTCCTGAAATGTGCAAGCTGGAGCTTTCCTTTCCACGGAGCCTGCTGTGTGGTCTCTGGCCTACTCACCATCATGTCGTCTTCTGTGTCCTCGGAGCTGCTGATCAGGATGCTGGCGACCTCTGCAAGCAGATAGAGGACAAACAATGTGTCACCCACACCTCAGAGCACATAATCCGTGGAACTGCCTCCTAGCCAGCGGGGCTCTGCTCTCTTCCCCCCCCCCCCCTTGCTGGTGACGGCAGGAGCCGAGAAAGCTGCTCTTGTGCTCAGGGGGTCCTGCTTGCTCCCTTCTCACAAGGAAAAAAGCACACCAAGAACTCAGGCCAATGTAAGTTTCAATGGCGGGAGTGGTCCCTACTCGCAAATCAATAGTCAATAGTAACGAAAACTAATCCATTCAAAAGTATATATTCTGGCAAGGATTACAAACTCAAATAGAGATTACAAACTCTAACAGAAATTACAAACTCAAACTCATGAAGATATGTATAACACAATAATTCGTTACAGAATTAGGGATAAGAGTTTATGAGTAGAGACAAGTTCATGTTAGTCCATAGATTCGACGTGAAGGTCTTAGTTTCATTCATTGAACAGAAGTCATTTATGGATCTGAAACTAGGACAGGGCCCTGTTTCGATGTATACACTTTCATCAGCTAATTTTTAAAGGGTCGTGTAAGTTTGAAGACTTTCGGATAAATGTATCCTGTTGTTTTCTACGTTTCTCGTCGAATCTGACTATGGACTAACATGAACTTGTCTCTACTCATAAACTCTTATCCCTAATTCTGTGACAAATTATTGTGTTATACATAGCTTTATGAGTTTGAGTTTGTAATCTCTATTTGAGTTAGTAATCCTTGTCAGAATACATACTTTTGTATGGATCAGTTTTTGTTTAAATTGACTATTGATTTGTGAGTAGGAACCACTCCCACCATTGAAACTTAAGAAGAAGAAGAAGAAGAGGAGGAGGAGGAGGAGGAGGAGTTTGGATTTGATATCCCGCTTTATCACTACCCGAAGGAGTCTCAAAGCGGCTAATATTCTCCTTTCCCTTCCTCCCCCACAACAAACACTCTGCAAGGTGAGTGGGGCTGAGAGACTTCAGAGAAGTGTGACTGGCCCAAGGTCACAACAGCTGCATGTGGAGGAGCGGGGAAGCGAACCCGGTGCACCAGATTACGAGTCCACTGCTCTTAACCACTACACCACACTGGCTCTCTTACATTGGCCTGAGTTCTTGGTGTGCTTTTTTCTGGGTATATTTAATAACAAGAACTCCAACTTATTTAACCCTTGCCACAAGGGGCATCTGGTGAGCAGAGGAGGCAAGATGGGACATTACCCGATTCACAGATCTCGTGCACAGAATTCTCCAGGAGCTCCACCGAGGTGACCGCCCCACATTGCTCCCTCTCTGGGGTCGACTCGCGGGGGGAAGGGGACCAGGAACTCAGCCCAACATCCTGGACATGGATCTCGGAGTTGTGGCCGTCGTCATGGTAGTGGACATGCATCTTGGAGCTCTGCCCGTCGTCATGGTAGTGGTCCTCTAGCTTCATCACCTTGGGAGAAGCCTGAATGGACTTTTCCGTCTGTCCCGTCAGCCGTTTCACTGGGCAACTGATCGAGACCTAAAAAGCAAGAGCAACACAAATTTAAAAACGAGACCAGCTATTTTTATTCACAATAAATCAACAATAAATTATTATCAATAGTAAATCATTGGAGAACCTCAGAAAATCTGCATTTGTGCAACGTAAGAAGTTGTGCGTTTGGGCGACTGCGGAAAAAACTGCAGACGAGCTGTGTGTTTCCAAAACACTTTTTATGACGCCTAGTGGGATTTTATTTCTTGAGCTTCAGATTTAAGATACTTGACTTAAAAATACCCTCCATACCATCGTCCACAGGGAAAGATGGATGCCTCAACTGGTATTGGTGGGTAACCATTTTCTTTTATTATATAATGCTTACTTGCTCTGTATATGACATGAAGTAACACACAGGTGGCGCTGTGGTCTAAACCACAGAACCTAGGGCTTGCCGATCAGAAGGTTAGCGGTTCGAATCCCAGCGACGGGTGAGCTCCCGTTGCTCGGTCCCTGCTCCTGCCAACCTAGCAGTTTGGAAGCACGTCAAAGTGCAAGGAGATAAAGGAGACTCCACCACACTCCTTGGCAGCAAATTCCACTGTCGAACAGCTCTTACTGTCAGGAAGTTCTTCCTAATGTTTAGGTGGAATCTTCTTTCTTGTAGTTTGGATCCATTGCTCCGTGTCCGCTTCTCTGGAGCAGCAGAAAACAACCTTCCTCCCTCCTCTATGTGACATCCTTTTATATATTTGAACATGGCTATCATATCACCCCTTAACCTCCTCTTCTCCAGGCTAAACATGCCCAGCTCCCTTAGCCGTTCCTCATAAGGCATCGTTTCCAGGCCTTTGACCATTTTGGTTGCCAAAATGGAGTGAGAAGAGAGAGAGAAGAATCAAATGAGAGAGAAGAATCAAAAGAACAGAAGACACAAAACTGTTATGAGCAGCAGAGAACTTACAAATCCATGCGGTGTCTTTTTGAGACTGAGGGTGTAGGTGGGCGCCTGGGTCCTTGGCTGGCTTTTCTCATTATGAAGACCTTTCTGTACGCAAAAGTGACAAAGGCAGAATTTTTAAAGCACTGTAACACTTAGGGGGCGACTGACAGCGAACCTTGGAGACCAAGAAAACAGGCTGATCCCGTGCTTCAAAAAAACAGAACACGCACATTGTTCTCCTGAGCAAACTGTCATCTCACATACCAACTAACCTTACATTCTTCCGTTTAATTTTCAAGAGATGTTTCCTTAAAGTGTTCATACCAGAACAAAGGAAATTTGCAGCAATATGAAACTGCTAAATTACAATACATCAAGAGGTTCATTCCTATTGCTTCTGCACTGAACTCAGGGAATTTTTTTAATTTATTTTTTTCTCCTGTCACACGTGACCAGTGCCAGAATGTCTGTGTTCTCAACAGCAACTGTTTCATGAATGGACACTGCTAATTTCCACTGTCTTGGTACTTTCTACATTTCGCTCCCCTCTCAGCTCCCCATTTCTCTACATCCACTTCCACATTTCCTATCCCAGCTCACCGGACAGACCACTGGGGCAGCTGGCCGAGAAACAGAAGGCAGGCAGCCAACAGCATCTGCAAGAAAGGAAAGAGAGCAGAGTATTCCAACGTGTTTGGATGAGGCCCTTCACTTCATTCCTCCCATATTATACCACCTTTTTCTCCACGGAGGTCATGACTCTCCCCTGCTCATTTAATTCCAACAACCCTGTGAGGTAGGATAGCCTGAGAGCGAGTGAGTGGACCCCGGTCACATGCAGTGAACTTCATGGCCGAGTGCAGATCAGAACCCTAGTCTCTCCCAGGTCCTAGTCTCTCTCTTAGCTCAGTTGGAATGGACTCAGCTGTTCAGCACCAGCAGCAGAGCTCATAAAAGTGCGTGGTCTAAAATTGTGCACCAAAAACTCCTCTCCTGTGGACTCCACCCACATCAGCTTCTCACGATGGGCTTTATTCAAGCAAAAAGGCGAATTGGACAGGACTTAGAGCAACAGAACAATCTGGCCATTATAAAGAAACTCTGTCCTTGGTATGCCTCCCCCCACCCCTTCTCAGTTTGATTCTGTTAGGGAACTGCCATCAGTATCTGAGGGAGAGAGCAAGCTCCAAAGGGATCCCAGAGAGCGTCCCGGGATTGGGAGAGGCAGCCCGTCTTCTGGGGAAGAGAATCAACGTAGCTCCAGTGGAGAAGGGGGGCAGATGGGGGAAGCGGCGAGGCGGTCCCATGATTCCTTGCCGGGGACCAGCGAGGAGAGGAAGGGTCCTCCGCTGCCTACGCCCTCCTTGCGCAGAAGGCTTCCGCGCAGGGAGAGTAGGTAGAGACTTGGCGTCAAAGAGCTTCTTTGCTGGAAGAAGTTTAAGAAACGCCCACTGACGGATTCTGCCAGCGATTGAGACAGCCACGGGTGAGTGGCTGCCCGGACAGGAAAGGTTCACTAAGGTAACCCAGCCAGAGGTTGGGACAAGCTTACGCATGAGCAACCCCCAGAACCATTACAGATTCCCTGGCACCATATTTGTATAAATTAACTATCCCAAAATACAGAGGTGCCTTCACACTGGCCAGATTGGATGTGATGCCCTCTGCCGTACTTGAGGGCAGATACCAAAAGATTCCAACTGAGAAACGACTCTGCCCCTGTGGAGATGGCAAT
The DNA here is from genome assembly GCF_965153285.1 of Podarcis tiliguerta. Lineage (NCBI taxonomy): Eukaryota > Metazoa > Chordata > Lepidosauria > Squamata > Lacertidae > Podarcis > Podarcis tiliguerta. Next base: position 70,154,709 of record NC_139542.1, on the reverse strand, counting down.
CTGGAAACAGTGGCTCATGTTCTCCTGTCCTGTCCCCTTTATAAAGATCTGAGGAATGAGATCATCACCCCGCTCCTACTCACCATCCCAGGCTGCCCATCTGCGGCCACATTGTTTTTTCTTTTATCAGATCAAAATGATCAGACAACAGCAAAGGTTGCTAGGTTTATCGAGGGAGCAGTGAGATTAAGGGCCACTACCTGAACAATAATCTTAGTCATTTGATTGCCCCTTTTACCCATTGTTGTCTTTTTAATTATATATATTGCTTGTTTTAAGGGACGCAGGTGGTGCTGTGGGTTAAACCACTGAGCCTAGGACTTGCCGATCAGAAGGTCGGCGGTTCGAATCCCCGTGACGGGGTGAGCTCCCGTTGCTTGGTCCCTGCTCCTGCCAACCTAGCAGTTCGAAAGCACGTCAAAGTGCAAGTAGATAAATAGGTACCACTCTGGCAGGAAGGTAGACGGTGTTTCTGTGCACTGCTCTGGTTCGCCAGAAGCAGCCTAGTCATGCTGGCCACATGACCTGGAAGCTGTACGCCGGCTCCCTCAGCCAATAAAGCGAGATGAGCGCCGCAATCCCAGAGTCGGCCACGACTGGACCTAATGGTCAGAGGTCCCTTTCCCTTTTGTATTGCTTGTTTTATGTTGCTATGGCCGTTGGCTAATGAGAATAAAGTTTATCTATCTATCTATCTTTGCACAGAGCTCAAGTCAGCAAAGGAGGACCACAGGTCCAGGGTGAGAACTTGTAATCTTCCAGGTGCGGCTGGAGTCCAGCTCTCACCATCCTTGACCGCTAGCCATAAGGACCAAAAGAGAGCCTGCTGGATCAGGCCAGTGGCCCACCTAGTCCAGCATCCTGGTTGCACAGCAGCCAATAGGACATCTCCAGGAAGGCTGCAAGCAGGATTCAGGTACAAGAGCCCTCTCCCCGCCCCCTTGTGCCTCTGCAGCTACTGGCATGCAGAGCAAAGGCGCCTCTGATGGTGGGGGCAGAACAGAGCCCCTATCGCTAGCAGCCATCAATAGCTTTATCCCCTTCTGGTGCATTCAGTGCTAGTCCTACTCATAGTAGACCCATTGACGGTAATGGACAAGACTAACCAAGGTTCATGCTTTTGAATTATGGTGCTGGAGGAGACTCTTGAGAATCCCATGGACTGCAAGAAGATCAAACCTCTCCATTCTGAAGGAAATCAGCCCTGAGTGCTCACTGGAAGGACAGATCGTGAAGCTGAGGCTCCAATAATTTGGCCACCTCATGAGAAGAGAAGACTCCCTGGAAAAGACCCTGATGTTGGGAAAGATGGAGGGCACAAGGAGAAGGGGACGACGGAGGACGAGATGGTTGGACAGTGTTCTCGAAGCTACCAGCATGAGTTTGACCAAACTGCGGGAGGCAATGGAAGACAGGAGTGCCTGGCGTGCTCTGGTCCATGGGGTCAAGGTTCAATGGCCAAAGGTGCCCTGCGATACACATTCATTTTCACACCCACGGAACAGGGCAACAGAGAATTACGGCAACCGAAGCCCAAGCCTTTTTCCTGCCAAAGAAGCCAGCAGGGCCCCTGGCAAGGGTGGGGCGAAGAGAGCAGGATTGCAGGAAGAGCCTCACCTTCGCAGCCTCTCACCCTGTTAAACAGGGCCTGGAGTTCGCCTCTGACCTCCGAGATGTTATCCGCCTGGACCCGGAAACCCACAGCCAGCACCTTCTCCCTGCGGAGATCGTCCAAGGACTCCTTGACGAAGGGGGCCATGTCCAAGACCTCCTGGTCCGAAGCAAAGAGGTTCATCTTCTCCACCAGCCGCTCGCCGGACTCCAACCTGCCGTGGTTAGAATCATTTAACAATAATTTATTATTTCTACCCTGCCCACCTGGCTGAATCCTTACCGCTTTACGGAACTGTCTTGGTTGCTCGGATCAATTTGTTGCTGTGCACTGCTTCAGTTAAATGCTATTGTGTTTTAACATTCGTATCGATGGCACTGTTTTGCGGTTTCTTAAATTATTATTACTTATTTTGCAATATTTATAAACCTCTTGATTGGTACAAAAAACAACCCTCAAAGCGGTTTACAGAGAAAACAATAAAATAAAATAAAATCTTTAAAATGCTTTAAAACATACAAAAAGTTAAAATACTGAAACAAATTAAAATTACCGTATTTTTTGCTCCATAAGACACACCTTTTTCCTCCTAAAAAGTAAGGGAAATGTCTGTGCATCTTATGGAGCAAATGTGTAGTCGATCACTGGCTCCCTTTCCGGCCCCGCCTCCTTGCCCAGGCCTCTATTGTTGAATGTTCTGCGGACGGAGGCTGTTTGTTTCCCCAGCGACATGTGACTGGCTGATTAGATTATCTGTCTGGAAACTGGAGAAATGGCTCCTTTTCCTTTCCTAAAGAAGCTGCAGAACTGTGAGTTGAACCCCATAAAAACAGGATTTTTTCCCTTTGCAAAGTAAGCTCAACAGCTTTGAGCTGATCCTCAAAATAAGGGATTTTTCCCCTTTGCAAAAGAAGCTGCAAAACTGTGAGCTGATCCCCCCCCCCCAAAACGGGGCTTTCCCCCTTTCCTCCTCTAAAAATTAGGTGCGTCTTATGGTCTGGTGCGTCTTATGGACCGAAAAATACAGTACCTCAACTTTTTTTAAGCATCTAGGTAGGCTGGTCTAAACAAGAATGTTTTCGGCAGGCCCCGAAAGGAATACAGTGAAGACGCCTGCTTGTCTCACTAGGCAGGGACTTCCAAAGTGTACATGACGTCACACTAAATGACCGAGTCCTTACAAAGGCGGAATGGAGATTATGGGGCATCTGTGGCACGATGGCGTGGACGTACGTCAGGTAAGCAGATTTTGTGGGCCGACTGGTCTCAAGTTGTTAAGGGCTTTATATACTGTATCATATGTGGTGGGATTGTAGCAAAATTTAAAAAAATTGGGAAATGATATATGATGAGTTGAAGAAAATGTTCCATTTAACATTTGTGAAAAATCCTGTAGCTTTCAACAAGGGATTGTGGGAAAAGACCTGCCAAAGAAACTGAAAAACATTTTCATGTATGCGACAACGGCGGCAAGGGTCTTAATAGCACAAGGATGGAAGAATGAGGAAATCCCGACTAAAGAGCTGTGGCAATAAAAACTGATGGACTGTGCGGAATTTGGCAAAATTGACACACAGACATGTGTGACAAGGATAACTGTGACGTTAAAGATGAATGGGAAGCTTTTACGAAGTATTTGAAGAAACAACAAAATCAACTGGACTCCTTGGCAGGTTTTGAATAAACATTCACAAACTCTTCATCAGTAATATACAGATAGATAAATTAAGGATTTTTACAATTTTACAACATGCAGGTATTAATTGTTTGTCGAGAAACCAGAGAGGGGAGCTGAGGGAAATGTTGGGGGTGCGGTGGGAGGGTTTTTTCCTCCTTTTTTCTCTTTTTGGGGGGAGGGGGTAAATGGGGGGGAATAATGTGTATGATGTACAGTGGTGCCTCGCAAGACGAAATTAATTCGTTCCACGAGTTTTTTCGTTGTGCGAGTTTTTTCGTCTTGCGAAGCACCACTGCAGTTAAACACTAACAACGACGGGGAGGGGAGGGGAGAAGCAGGGCAGCTGCCGCAGCCGGTACCTCGGACTCACCCGCGCCTTGTGGCCACCGCGCGACGCGGCTGCTGGAGGGCGGCAGGGCTCAGGAGCGCGACTCTGGCTGCAACGCTGGCTGCTGGCGGCAACGGCTCTCTGAGAGGAGCACGCGAGGGCGGTGGGCAGTGGCGTGAGGCAGCCGGAAGATTGGAGGGAGCCGGAGGAGTCGGCAGCCGGAAGGTGGGAGGGAGCCGGAGGAGCGGGGAAGCTAGCGTGCAGTGACCGTCGCCATGACAGGAGAGGCAGGGCTGTTTCGTCTAGCGAAGCAAGCCCTTAGGAAAATCCGTCTTGCAAAGCACCTCAGAAAACGAAAAACCCTTTCGTCTAGCGAGTTTTTCGTCTTCCGAGGCATTCGTCTTGCGGGGTACCACTGTATTTCTGTTAAAATTGTTATGTTAGAATTCTTAATAAAAACATAGAATAAAAAAAGGCTTTATATACTGAGAGTATCACCTTGAACATGGCCTAGTAGAAAATTGGCAGCTCCAAAGACCTGGGCATGGGCATTTGTGCGCATATGCAGAACCCTTGGACCCAAAACCCCACGTAAGAGGCAAACGGGCTGCACAAACATCAAACCAAATAAGAACGAAGCAAACCTCTTAACGATGCGCTCGGCGCACTGCAGCTTCCTCTGCACGTCCTCGCGCTCCTGGTGGAGCTGGCTGTCCACCTTCGCCAGGAGCTCCTCCCCCTTACTCTGGATCCAGTGGACCATCTCCTCCACCTTCTCCTGGATCTCCTCTCGGGTCTCCTTGCGGACCTTCTCCAGCTGCTGCAGCCGTTCGTGGACGGTGCTGTACGTCTTCTCGTAGCTCCTCCTCTTCTCGGCAAGCTCCGCCTTTATCCTGCCCAGCTCCTCCTTCCGGCCTTCGATTTCCGCGCGGATGTCGCAGTACAGCTGGGCGTTGTAGTGCTCACCGTCGAGCAGAGCACAGGAGCAGCAGAGGGGCTTGCGGCACCCGCGGCAGTAGATGCTGTCGGCATAAATACAATGTTCAAGGAATGAATGAATGAATGGCCGCGGCAAGAAAAAGAGGCTGGACTACAGTGGATGGGCCATTGGCTTCATCCAGGAGGCTTTCCTCAGGGTCTTAAACAGGAAGGTAGTGTGGCACAGTGGTTAGAGTGCTGGCCTAGGACTTAGGAGACCCTATCAGGGAAAAATGTAAAGTATTGCACTTGGGCAGAAAAAATGAAAGGCACAAATACAAGATGGGTGACACCATGTGAAAAGGATCTAGGAGTCTTGGTTGACCACAAACTTGACATGAGTCAACAGTGTGACACGGCAGCTAAAAAAGCCAATGCAATTCTGGGCTGCATCAATAGGAGTATAGCATCTAGATCAAGGGAAGTAATAGTGCCACTGTATTCTGCTCTGGTCAGACCTCACCTGGAGTACTGTGTCCAGTTCTGGGCACCACAGTTCAAGAAGGACACTGACAAACTGGAACGTGTCCAGAGGAGGGCAACCAAAATGGTCAAAGGCCTGGAAACGATGCCTTATGAGGAACAGCTAAGGGAGCTGGGCATGTTTAGCCTGGAGAAGAGGAGGTTAAGGGGTGATATGATAGCCATGTTCAAATATATAAAAGGATGTCACATAGAGGAGGGAGAAAGGTTGTTTTCTGCTGCTCCAGAGAAGCGGACACGGAGCAATGGATCCAAACTACAAGAAAGAAGATTCCACCTAAACATTAGGAAGAACTTCCTGACAGTAAGAGCTGTTTGACAGTGGAATTTGCTGCCAAGGAGTGTGGTGGAGTCTCCTTCTTTGGAGGTCTTTAAGCAGAGGCTTGACAACCATATGTCAGGAGTGCTCTGATGGTGTTTCCTGCTTGGCAGGGGGTTGGACTCGATGGCCCTTGTGGTCTCTTCCAGCTCTATGATTCTATGATTCTAAGTTTAAATCCCCACTCAGCTACGAAACCCCCTGGGCGGCCTTGGTCCTGTCACCATCTCTCAGGCTCACCTCCCTCACTGAGCAGAATTCCCTGGAGAACAGGTATAAGTGTAATAATAAATAGATAGATAGATAGATAGATAGATAGATAGATAGATAGATAGATAAGCAACACCAGGCTTTGTGCTATCAGATTCTCTCTGGAAGGGGAAGGAGGGAGAACACTGGGAAGAAAGGAAAATGAAAACAGAAGGGGAAGGAAGTGGAAAGTTATGTTTCTCCCCAATACAGTGGTACCTCGGGTTACAGACGCTTCAGGTTACAGACTCCGCTAACCCAGAAATAGTACCTCAGTTTAAGAACTTTGCTTCAGGATGAGAACAGAAATCATGCTCTGGAGGCGCGGCAGCAGCAGGCCCCATTAGCTAAAGTGGTGCTTCAGGTTAAGAACAGTTTCAGGTTAAGAATGGACCTCCAGAACGAATTAAGTACCTAACCCGAGGTACCACTGTATCAGTTTTCTATGTACTTGGACGACAGGTCTATTCCATCCAATTTTTTCCAGATTTAAAAACAACATGCTTGAAAAAAATTGCATTTAAACTGTAAGCATTAGAGTGCATTTAAATGTAAGTACTAATTAAACCGTAAGCACTGCATTTAAACTGTAAACATCAATTTACTGTTGGTAATAACAACAATCATAATATTGTGCCTTTCCCCCACAAGTAGGATTCAAGGAGGTTCACGAAACTTAGAACAAGCATGGATGAAAAACAGAAAGGTAATGGTTAAAAAGTGATTCAACTCTTGAAAAATGAAACTGTATAAAAAACAAAGCTGTTAAAATACAGATAATGAAAACAGCACAGCGCTATTAAATGCCCTTTCCTTAAAAAGCAGTCCATTCCCAAAGGCCTGTTGGAATAAGATAGCTATACAGCTGCCATCGGAAGGCCCACAATGAAGGCACCAGTCTGGCTTCTCCAGGGAGGGTCTTCCAAAGTTGCCTGGGAGAAGCCACCACCGAGAAGGCCCTCTTCTCCTATCCCCCACCTAGGCCTCGCCTGCTCATCGTGGGGTCCCAGGTGGCTGGCAATGCAAAATGAAGTTGCATGTGTGCCGTATGAGTGGGGCACAGCCCAGATGACTGCCTGTATTCCCTCTCCCCCTTCCCAGGCAGTGGCCTGGTAAAGGGACCCCTGACCATTAGGTCCAGTCGTGACCGACTCTGGGGTTGTGGTGCTCATCTCGCTTTATTGGCCGAGGGAACCAGGGTACAGCTTCCGGGTCATGTGGCCAGCATGACTAAACCACTTCTAGAGAACCAGAGCAGCGCACGGAAACGCCGTTTACCTTCCCGCCAGAGCGGAACCTATTTATCTACGTTTATCTACTTGCACTTGACGTGCTTTCGAACTGCTAGGTTGGCAGGAGCTGGGACAGAGCAACGGGAGCTCACCCGTCATGGGAATTCGAACCACTGACCTTCTGATCGGCAAGCCCTAGGCTCTGTGGTTTAACCCACAGCGCCACCCGCATCCCTTCAGAGAAGTGTGACTAGCCCAAGGTCACCCAGCAGCTGCATATGGAGGAGCGGGGAATCAAACCCGGCTCACCAGATTATGAGTCCACCGCTCTTAACCACTACACCACACTGGCTCATAGTGGCCTGGTAGCTTCCTGCAAACTATGCATCCCGCCCGCCCCCCCCCAGTAGCATTACCTTATAACCTGGGCGTGCTCCGCACATAAAAGGTTGCTGGACTTCTTTGCCCCCTCCAGGAAGCTCTGGGCAGTATCCTTCTTCAGATCGGCCAGTTTCTGGGTCTCGTGGCTCTTCTGCTTCAAGTACCACTGGTGAGACTTGTAGCATTTCAGGCAGAGGAACTCGGAGCACTCAGAGCACCAGAAGTCGGCCGCATCTTTGCAGTTATCGCACACCAAATCCCTGTCACCGGCGATCTTCCGGTAGGTGTTCAGCTTGGCCTGAAGGCTGGCAAAGAGGACGTTATCTTGGAAGGGGACCCCGCTGGCACGTGCGAAGGAGAACCGGCAGACGGGACACTGGCCCACGGGCTTGTTCTCATCCAGGCACTCCATGCAGACGGTGTGAAGGCAGGCCAGGAGCTTGGGGTTTGGGGCCTCTCTCTGGCACCTCCCGCACAGCAAGAACTCAAATTCCTCCTCCATCTCCTGCAAAAAAAAATTTTTTTTAATGAGGAGAGGATGAAGAAGAAAGAGGAGGAGGAGGAGTTTGGATTTGATATCCCGCTTTATCACTTCCCAAAGGAGTCTCCAAGCGGCTAACCTTCTCCTTTTCCCTTCCTCCCCCACAACAAACACTCTGTGGGGTGAGTGGGGCTGAGAGACTTCAAAGAAGTGTGACTGGCCCAAGGTCACCCAGCAGCTGCATGTGGAGGAGCAGAGATGAGAACCCGGTGCCCCAGATTACAAGACTACTGCTGCAGTGATATTGGGAAATCTTAGCAGGTTAAAACTTTGGCTCATGCAGAAAAAGAACATTATGGGAGAGCCAAAAGCTGTAGAATGCTGGGAATGCGTATCTGGGTTTAATTACAGACTTTCTGTCTTTAAAAGTGTGAACTCCTTCATCTGCAGGAAGAGAGCTCCTAACTGATTAGTAGTTTTGACAACTGGTTGTTTCTGACTTAGATTCAGTGTGAAAAGGTTATCAGGCTAAATTTACAACTCAAAGAATCTGGTCTGTCTCTGGGAATGAGGGGAGTGGGGCTGAGAAGCTTCAAGAAGTGTGACTAGCCCAAGGTCACCCAGGGAATCTGTCAACATGGACTAGTGCCTTATCTCGGCTGCACCAACAGGGTGGTTCACAGGCAAGTAAGAGGCGATGTGATGGGAGTTTATAAAACGATGCACAGTGACAAAGAAAGATTTTAATCCCTCTGTCATCTGACTGGATCTTGTGGACAAAGCTCAATGTTGGAAGATTCTGGGCAGATCAAAGAAAGTCCTTCTTAAGGCAGCGCAGTTAAACTATGGAACTATGGAGCAAAGGCTTGAAGGAACAGAGCTGCCAAATACTGGAGCTTTGATTTTTGGAAAAACAAAAGAGAAACCAGGAGTGGAAGCGCAGCTGAAAAAGGATAGACTCTGTGTGCAGTTCTGAATGGAACCTGGAAAAGTGGGATGTTAATACAGCTGCATTTCTAATGAACTGGAAGAGGAGGAGGAGGAGGAAACGAAAGAACTGACAAACAAGATTGATGGACTGATATATGAATACAAACCAGGAAGCTGTGGCCCTCCAGATCTTGTCGGCCTCCATTTCCCTTGGGCCCCAGACATCATGGCTGGTGCTCAGGGAATGGTGGGCATGCACAGCGTAGTCCAAGAACACTGGGAGGGCCACAGGACCCCCCAGCCCCAGGAACCTGCCCTATACATTGCTCTCAGGGCCGTCCTGTGGGGCAGATGTCCAGGCAGGGGTGCTCAACTGTGGGAAAGGGTCTTTGCAAACCACAATTCAGAGTAAGTGAAGTCAGACACCACGTCACACACGTGTATGGCAATTCCTAAGAGCAGGGGAAGAGGCAGCTGGATGAGGCCCGTTCAGCATCCTGTTCTCTTAGTGTCTGAACAGCTGCCTGTGGGAACCTGCAAGCAGGAGATGAGCCAAAGGTTTCACTAGGGCGCCACTCCGACTCCCTGGTCATTTTGGTGGCCTTTTGGGAATCTTTACAATATCCTTTTGGACATGGGTAGGCAAACTAAGGCCCGAGGGCCGGATCTGGCCCAATCGCCTTCTAAATCCAGCCTGCGGACGGTCTGGGAACCAGCATGTTTTTACATGAGTAGAATTAGCACTTTTATTTAAAATGCATCTCTGGATTATTTGTGGGGCACAGGAATTCGTTCATTTCTCCTCCCCAAAATATAGTCCGCCCCCCCCCCCACAAGGTCTGAGGGACAGTGGACCGGCCCCCTGCTGGAAAAGTTTGCTGACCCCTGCTTTTGGAGGAGTCCCTCGTTCCTGACCTTTGTCCACACTGGCAGGGGCTAATGGGAACTGTAGTCCAACAGCACCTGGGTGCCCAAAGGTCTCCTCCCCCCCCCCGCCCCCGATCTATAGGAGGTGTCACCCAGCTGCACATTAAGAGGCTGTTGCGTCCAGAAAAAAACAGATAAAGTGTGTGTACGTGGGAGAACAAAATCCACTCCCCCCCCCGCCCCCCATCTCCAGGCACAGAGCCCCCCCCCCCAAGGCTCTTGGGCATTATAGGAGGCTGTTTTGAGTTACGCAGACCCCGCAAATTCAGCCAAGCCAAGACCCCACCCCACCCCGATTCTTCGGAGGAGGGAAAGGAATCTAGAGGGTCGGAGAGATCAGGACATCGCAGGGGGTTGGACTAGATGACCCTCAGGGTCCCTCCCGCCTCTACGATTCTAGGGTTCAAATCCCCCCCCCCCCGCCATGAAGCTCCCTGGGTGACCTTGGGAGCCAGTCCTCCTTTCAGTCCAACCGACCTCACACGGTTGTTGTGGGGGTGAAATGGGGGCGGGGGGGGACCATGCACGCCCCCTTGCGTTCCCCAGAGAATCAAGACGTGGCGTAGCGACGCAATGCATAAATAAAAGTTAATGCATAAATAAAAGTTAATGCATGAATAAAAGTTAATGCATAAATAAAACACAGCCACGCACGCAATTCAAAGGAACTCAGCTGAAAGGCGCGACCTGCAGCGGTGTCCGGATCGCGAAGCAGCAACCGCGAGTGGGGATGGCGGCGACTGCGAGGCGTCTGGGTTCACTTTCGCTTTGTCCCTGCCAGGAGGCGGCGGAGGAAGCAGCAGCGCGGGGCTGCCGGGAAAGGAGGGCCCTCCGGGAGGGAGGAGCAGCGCTGGCTCGGCCCGCCTGCAGCGGCATCCGGCTCCCGGGGATTCTTGGCGCCGCTTCAGGTGCCGCTTTCTCGGGGCCAAGCTCGAGGCTTCTCCGGCCCCGTGCATGCATTTACCCGGGAGTAACAAATAGGAAAAGGCCGCGCAAGTCCGACAGGACTTGCATAGCATCCCAGGGAGCGGCTGTTGCAACGATAAGCCCGTGCAGCGCAGAGTTCGGCGGCGCCGCTACAAGGCTGTGTGTACATGCGATGGTTTTAAAGCATGTTTTTTTTTCATCGCGAAGGATTCTGGCTACTGTAGTTTAAGGGCTGGTGGGGATGGGAAGCCAGGGAAGGGTAAACTGCAGAGGAGCCCGGAATCAGAAAGTGGGTGCCTCCGGTTTGCTTTAGAAACGCTGCACTGTAGCTTTAGGGTGAACCCCGTAGCATGTTTGGAACCCAGGCCAGGCTACTGATACACAATGATCTCTGTGCTGTTTTTCCTGCGCTGCAAGGGGTTGGGCTAGATGACCCCCTGAGATCCCTTCCCATCCTACAGCTCTTTGACTCTGCTGCCTTTCATAGCTTGTCGGCAGAAGCTTGCAAGGGGACGCTGAGATTTCAAAAGTTGGCATCGGACTTTAGAAACCCATCTGCTTCCCACAGGCTCTTAATGCAGGGGGAGGCAAAGTAAGGCCCCGGGACCGGATGCGGCCCAATCACCTTCTCAATTGGAATTAGCATGTTTTTACATGAGTAGAATGTGTCCTTTTATTTAAAATGCAGCTCTGGGTTATTTGTGGGGCCTGCCTGCTGTTTTTACATGAGTAGAATGTGTGCTTTTATTTAAAATGCATCTCTGGGTTATTTGTGGGGCCTGCCTGGTGTTTTTTACATGAGTAGAATGTGTGCTTTTATTTTAAATACACCTCTGGGTTATTGGTGGGGCATAGGAATTTGTTCATTTCCCCCCAAAAAAATATAGTCCGGCCCCCCACAAGGTCTGAGGGACAATGGCTGAAAAAGGTTGCTGACCCCTTAAAGCATCAAAGCCCTCCTGATGGCAGAGGGAGTTAAGTCTTGCAGCTCCCTGGAATTAAAAAGCCAGCCTCACACGCCAGCCTCCTTCCTCTGCTTGTTGTTTGTGTCACTTGTTCAGTGTAACAGGAAGGAGAAGAGAAGCACCATCTGCTCTCCTGTGATCAGAGAAAAAGTGTTGAGTGCAAATGTGCTTCTAATGCAAAACGATTTCAACTGAGGTGCAAAATGCATTCATAGTGCCAGTGTGTGATTTCTTGAACACAGTGCAATCGCTGATTGCTCAGGGGGCAGAAAATCCGAAAGAAGAGCGGGTGAAGATTTGAGATTTCTTGTTGACATGGCTACAACTCAGGCTTTAACGCTCATGTTGGAGCTTTTTCCTGTGGATAAGTGGGCAGCCGTTCCCTCTGTTTCTAATGTTCAGGCTGTGGGAGCGCTGATGTTTACAGCAGTACAAAAAGCCTTTCTGAAAACATAAAACAGGGCATTTCGTACAAACAAAAGAGGCGTCAAAACAAGGAGGTACGTTCCAAGCAGAAACTGCATGCAGACATCTTTCTGCTGATGCTTTGTCTTTGCAGAGTTAAAGGATGCAGGGATGCACATAAAGGGGGGAAACTAAGAGAGCTACCAGTAACTTGGAAGCTAACCAGAACATGTTCAGCCGGTCAGGATACCAAGCGTTGCCATTAGGAGATACTGACCAGTACCAGCAGTCGGGCAACTGGCCAGATGAACCTCGGAAGGCTTTCTTCCCACCCGGTCGCACATGGAACACACTGAAGCTGATGCAGAAGGGAACAGGTAAGTGGCTGGCTTTGAAGACAGGAGAAAAGTCCAACTGGATCAGATCAAAGGTCTGCACCAGCCCTGTCCCAGATAAGCTAATCAGATGCCCTGGGGAAGCCTACAGGGAGAGCATGCAAGCGAGAGCCCTCCTTCACTCTTTACTATGACAAGTGAAAAGGATCCAGGGGTCTTAGGAGAGCACAAGCTTAACATGAGCCAACAGTGTGATGCAGCATCAAAAAAGGAGGATGCTATTCTCAGCTGCATCAACAGATGTGTGGTGTTCAGATCAAGGGAAGTAGTACCTTCGTAAGACCACAGCAGGAATATTGTGTCCAATTCTGGGCACCACAATTTAAGGAGGGTGTTGATAGGCTGGAACATGTTCAGAGGAGGGTGACTAAGATGATCAAGGGTCAAGAAGCCAAGCCTTATGAGGAATGGTTGAAGGAACAGGGTATGTTTAGCTTGAAAAAAGAGGAGACTGGGAGAAAATACGATAGCCATCTTCAAATATCTAGAGGGCTATCACGTGGAAATTAGTTTTATCCCACTTTGGAGGGTAGGACTCGAACCATTGGCTTCAAGTTACAAGAAAAGAATTTGCAACTAAATACCAGTAAGAGCTGGTCAACAGTGGAATGATCTCCCTAGAGAGGTTGTGGACTCTCTTTCCTGGTGGTTTTTAAGCAGTGGTTGGGTGGCCATCTGTCATGGATGCTTCAGCTGAGATTTCTGCATTGCAGGGGGTTGGACTAGATGACCCTGGGGTCCCTTCCAACTCTATGATTATGTGGTGTGGATTGGAGATACTGTACTGTTGTCTGTGCTCTGGTAACTTTTTTAGGTTAGATTACTGCAACCTGTTTATACGTAGGGCTGCCCCTGAGGACAGCTCAGAAAATCTAGCCAGGGCAGAAGTAAGCAGCCAGCTTGATCACTGGAGCAAGATGGTTTGAGCATATTGCACCGATCTTGGCCAAACTGCAGTTGCTGCCAGTTAGTTTCTGGGCCCAATGGAAAGTGCTGGTTCTGACCTATAAAGCATGGGTAGGCAAACTAAGGCCCGGGGGCTGGAACCGGCCCAATCGCCTTCTAAATCTGGCCTGTGGGCTGTCCGGGAATCAGCATGTTTTTACATGAGTAGAATGTGTCCTTTTATTTAAAATGCATCTCTGAGTTATTTGTGGGGCATAGGAATTCATTCATTTTTCCCCCTTCAAAATATAGCCTGGCCCCCCACAAGGTCTGAGGGACAGTGGACCGGCCCCCTGCTGAAAAAGTTTGCTGACCCCTGCTATAAAGCCTTAAATGGCTCAGGGCCACGAAACCTCAAATACCACCTCTCCTCATATGAACCTTCCCGGACCCTGAGATCATCCTCTGAGGTCCTTCTTTGTGTGCCTCCACCACTAGAGGTCCAGAGGGTGACAACACAAGAACAGGGCCTTTTCTGCAGTGGCTCCCCGTTTGTGGAATGCTCTCCCCAGGGAGGTTTGGCTGGTGCCTTCATTATACACATTTAGGCACCAGGCAAAAACACTCCTCTTCAACCTGGCCTTTGGCTGGTTAATATTCTATGGCCTTTTAAATATTTTTGTGCAGGGGTTGTGTTCTGTTCTGTTTTTGTTTAAACTACAGTGGTACCTCGGGTTAAGTACTTAATTCGTTCCAGAGGTCTGTTCTTAACCTGAAACTGTTCTTAACCTGAAGCACCCACTTTAGCTCATGGGGCCTCCTGCTGCCACCATGCTGCCGGAGCATGATTACTGTTCTCATCCTGAAGCAAAGTTCTTAACCCGAGGTACTATTACTGGGTTAATGGAGTCCGTAACCTGAAGCGTCTGTAACCTGAAGTTTATGTAACCCAAGGTACCACTGTATTTATTTGTGCTTTTATCCTGTATCTTGTGAACAGCCCTGAGATCTTTGGATGAAGGGAGGTATATAAATTTAATGCATCCCTACATAATAGGGACGCGGGTGGCGCTGTGGGTAAAACCTCAGTGCCTAGGACTTGCCGATCGTATGGTCGGCGGTTCGAATCCCCGCAGCGGGGTGAGCTCCCGTCTTTCGGTCCCAGCTCCTGCCCACCTAGCAGTTCGAAAGCACCCCTAACTGCAAGTAGATAAATAGGTACCGCTTTATAGCGGGAAGGTAAACGGCGTTTCCGTGTGCTGTGCTGGTGCCGGCTTGCCAGAGCAGCTTTGTCACGCTGGCCACGTGACCCGGAAGTGTCTCCGGACAGCGCTGGCTCCCGGCCTCTTAAGTGAGATGGGCGCACAACTCTAGAGTCAGACACGACTGGCCCGTACGGGCAGGGGTACCTTTACCTTTTACATTTGGCTGACCAGATGGAGACCCTGCCCTGTCCTTCAGAGGTCCTGCCTTTGGGCTTCCCATGGGGCACTGGGAGGGCCACTAGATGGGCCACTGGGCGGGTCCAGGATGCAGCCTACTTGTGTTCCTCTACCCACACCACACATTGACAGCACATAGCTTCCTGGGAACTGGTGGAATGGTGCTGTTTGAGGGGTAAACTATAGTTACCAGGGGTTTTTTTGGGGGGGTGCTCTGTGAATGTGCATTAATTAGTTTGCTTCTCTTTGTTTTCCTCAGATCCCCCTCAAGAGTGTTTGTCATGGGTTTGCCATGGGGTGGTCACCACTTTGGTGTTGCTGGTCACAATTCTCCTCTTCCCCATCTCGTCCTGGTTTGTTCTGAAGGTAGGAACCCGAGATGGGGAAATCTGACGCCTGTTTGCTTTGGGTGGGTGGGCGGGAGGGAGGTTCCAACCAATCAGTTTCAACTCCCTTGCAAATCTCTCTTCTCCAAGATGAGCCCTAATGCAGGTCCCGCATAGCACTGACATTGCTAGTGGCCATCGAGAACCCTCTCCTGCATGCAGGCAGAAATGTGGGATGTAAGAATCGGTTGCAGTCAAACACAACATGGCTAGAGTAGACATGAAGGTTGTCTCAGTCCTCTAGCCGGAACTTCCTGCTTTCCAGGACTGAGACGAAACTTCCGATGTGTAACTTGAGATGGACGTAGCCTCTCCTGAAGTAGAAAGAGCCAGAAGCACAGGCTGGCGACCATCTTGTCTTCTCTTGTCTCTGTCGATGCCATCTTAACAACGGCACTACAGTGGTACCTCGGGATGCAAACGGGATCCGTTCCAGAGCCCCGTTCACATCCTGAATAGAATGTAAGATGCGCCAGTGCGTGCGCAGGTTGCGTTTTGCTGCTTCTGCGCATGCGCATGATGTCGTTTTGAGCCTCTGCACATGCGCGAGCGGAGAAACCCGGAAGTAACACACTCTGTTACTTCCGGGTCGCCGCGGAGTACAACCTGAAAGTGCTCAACCTGAAGCACATTCAACCCGAGGTATGACTGCACTGAAATGCACCCTTGGCTCCAGGCCAAGAGAAGAAAAGGGGGGCTTTCTTCCATAAGGAGATAGTTACCACATTTAAACTATGTTATAACCTTTTAAGTCTGCCTTCTGGGAATCTTTGTGTGAACAGATTATTATTACTTGTGAGTAAACGTTTTATACTTTGCTGAAGACTGTGTAGCGTCTTATTTTAGGAGGGATTAAACGGGGGAAATACCAGGAAATATTTACAGAGACTCTAACGAGTCTGAGCAAACGATCTGCTGCACGGGTGTTTAAAAGGGGAATGTTAACTCTGCTGATTTTGTTGAACTTGTACAGACAAGTTGGGATAGGATATCTTAGACAATATATCCTCTCCCGCATTCCCACAAGAAACATCTGAAACATTTTTCAAGCAGAGGTTTGGCTTTACCAGATCACAGGGAGCTGCCTTAAACCAGGCCAGACCTATTTATCTATTGGACCCAGTATTGTCTGCTCTGACGGCTAGCAGTTGCGCAGGGTGGGAATGGAAAGAGCCTTCCTTTCATTTACATTTGCACCTCTCAGTACTTCTCTTTCCAGCTTCTCTTTCCATTTCCTTTCCAGATAGTGCCTACTTATGAGCGAATGATCATGTTCCGTCTGGGGCGGATCCGAGCCCCCCAAGGGCCAGGCGTGGTTTTGGTGCTGCCCTTTATCGATCACTGGCAGCTGGTGGACCTCCGGACACGGGCCTTCAGCATCCCACCATGCAAGGCATGTTGCTGCTGCCTCAAAAGAAGCTTCTCCAAAGAGCGAGGCTGCCCTGGACGCCCAAGGCAGCCGGTCGGGGTGAAAGCTCAGAGCAGTGCAGGAGAAGGGACTGGGCAAAGGTGGAAAATGAAAGTGCCTCCCTCCATGCAGCCCATCAGATGTGATACTACAACTCCCATCGTCCCTGACTCTTGGCCATGCTGGTTGGGTCTGATGGGAGCTCTAGGATGAAGGATACTATAGGGCAGTGTGGTCCCCAGAGTGGGCAGTAGGGTCCCAGGGGGAGGCAGGTAAGGAGGTGCAAATGATTACCAGCCTTTGAACAGCTGGATCAAGTTTATCAGTTTCGTTGAATTAATTGTGCTAAATAGTTTAAATTGGATTTTGAATAAATGTGCAATTTATAGATGCTGTTTTGAATTTTAATATGCTATTATCTTCCTTAGTGGGTTGTGCAAACCGCTGCTTTGAATAATGTTTTTCTAGAGTGGGGAAAGGGCACCAGGGATGAGTTTTGGAAGCAAGGAGATAGCATCCCCCCAAAAGTTTGAGAACTGCTGTTATAAGCGGTTTATTTATTTCCATTGCGCTCGAAGGAATTGCTTAGGGAAAGTTTCCCTGTGAGGACCACAAAGTTCACTGTGACTGTCTCTGGCCTTTACAGCTGACGTCTCGGGATGGAGCGTGGGTCTCTGTGGGGGCTGATGTCCAGTTCCGTGTTTGGGATCCGCTGCTGTCAGTCATGATGGTGAAAGATCTCAACATTGCCACGCGGATGACGGCCCAGAATGCCATGAGCAAGATTGTGCTTAAGAAGTACCTGCGGGAGATTCAAACAGAGAAGCTGCGGATCGCAGACCAGCTCCTGGTAATAATATCTGCTAATCAATCTCTCTCTCTATCTCTCTCTCTCTCACACACACACACACACACACAGTGGCGTAGCGTGGGTTGTCAGCACCCGGGGCAAGGCAAGTAATTTGCGCCCCCCCCCGCTGCACTGTCCCTCCCCCAGATAGTCCCTCGCTCTCTCTCCGCACCGCACCGCATGCCTGGCACCCTCCCCTCCACAGTGGGTGGCGACCCGGCGGCTCGGCTCGGATTCGCACAGCCAGCACTGCAGTGAGAGAGAGAGAGAGTGAGCCAGGTAGGGGCAGAGAGCTGTGAGTGCAAGCATGCCCCCCCCCCAGATGTTGCGCCCAGTGCAGCCGGCCCCCCCTGCACCCCCACGCTATGCCACTGCGCACACACACACACACACACACACAGAGGGGGGTGAGGCTGGGACTCTGCTTAAAAAAGAGAGAATGTTTTGGTGTTTCCTGTGGGCTGGCTTAACTGGCGCCCGCCCAGCGACGTGGGCTGGGCTGTGGGGAGGGAGGGAGGGGAATGCTGGGGGTGGCAGTGAGCAGAAGGAATATCTGCAGGGGCAGCAGGTCGTGTGTGGGGGGGAATATGAGGGGCAGAACACACACAAGAGACATGGCTCCTTCTGCCACGGCGAGAAATCCCAAGGCTACCAGGTGGTGGGGAACCACACACATCCCCTCACCCCCCCCCCTTTGCCCTGGATGGAACTGTTCACCCGCCTCCCAAAAGCAAGAGGCGGACCTCTCTTCCTGCTTGAGGAAGAACACTCTGCACATGGTCAGAGGCACTCTGATAAATTCTGATTTTAAAAAAATACCGTATTTTTCGCTCTAGAAGACACACTTTTTCCCTCCTAAAAAGTAAAAGAAATGTGTGTGCATCTTATGGAGCGAATGCAGGCTGCGCAGCTATCCCAGAAGCCAGAACAGCAAGAGGGATCGCTGCGATAGCCGTGCAAAGCCTCTTCAGGGCAGGGGGAGCCTTCCTCCCACTGCCCTGAAGAGGCTTCACATTGCTTTTGCTGAAGCCAGAACAGCAAGACGGATCGCTGCGCAGCAATCCCTCTTGCTGTTCTGGCTTCTGGGGTTCAGATTTTTTTTCTCTTGTTTTCCTCCTCCAAAAACTAGGTGCGTCTTATGGTCTGGTGCATCTTATAGAGCGAAAAATATGGCATATATCTTTGCTTTCTGGGGCTCCCAGAGGCTGCTGTATTATATGCTGCCCCTCCGTATCCTTCCAGAGGGGTCTCAAGCGTGCTTGGGTACTGCCTCATCTCCCCTGTGGTTCCCTTTGCCTGGCTCCCGTAGCCCCACTCTGAGATGACACCTTCTTTCCTTCTCTCCCCCCCTCCCACGTGCCCTTCTTGCCCATTCATTCCCTTGCAAACTGCGTGAGGGAGCAGATTTTTGTGCCCCCTCGCCTGCTGAGACCATGCTTCCCAGATCCCCAGGCAAGAACACCCCCCCACACACACAAACACCCCAGCCCTCTCTCAGGGAGCCATGTCCCGCTCACCCCACCACCGGCACTCTAACTCCCGAGAGCACAGCACACAGAGCGGGAAGGAAGTCAAGGAAGCTTGGCTGGAGAAAAAGGAGGAAGAGGAGGACAAGATGGCGCTGCTCAGGCTTGGCCTTTGAGACTGGCCTCGGCTGCTGCTGCTGCTGCGTCCGAGGCTGTGGAGGCGGCCTTTCTTTCTCGGCCTGCAATCCACGAGAAACAATCCCGCAATTGACTCCTCGGTTGTGATTGACGTGTTGGACATGCCTTTAGTTCTCTTCCAACTACAGTGGTACCTTTGGTTACCTCTGGTTAATTCGTTCCGGAGGTCCGTTCTTAACCTGAAACTGTTCTTAACCTGAAGCACCACTTTAGCTAATGGGGCCTCCCGCTGCTGCTGCACAATTTCTGTTCTCATCCTGAAGCAAAGTTCTTAACCCGAGGTACTATTTCTGGGTTAGTGGAGTCTGTAACCTGAAGCGTCTGTAACCTGAAGTGCATGTAACACGAGGTACCACTGTGTACAATTCTACAATTCCATGAAGATCGGCAGGGTCCCAGTTTTCGCATGCCCTTGATCTAAATTCCCTGCCTTCTCTTCTTTCTAGGTGGAAATCAATGACATCACCAGGTCTTGGGGCCTTGAGGTGGACAGGGTGGAACTGATACTGGGAAGTGTCCTCCAGGCATCCCAGGAGACTGTCCCACAGGCGCCGGGCTCAAGGCCCCCGATCCCAGGACTGGAAGGGCTGGACAGCACCATTCAGCAGCTGGCTCTTCAGTTCTTTGGCAAGACCCTGGCGGCTGCGGCCACCCGTCCAAATGGAGATTTTGAGACAGGTGACCACATGTCAGCTCCCCAAGCATGACTTAGTAAAATAGTAATATTAATAATTTCTTAGGGCAGCCATCCCTTACTGTTTATCCCTAGTCACTCCTTGGTGTAATACCATTGTAATACAACAGTGTAGTGTTGGGCTTGGCCTAGGGAGACCTTAACTGGAATCCTTGCTTGGGTCATGAAGCTCATGGGGCAACCTTCAACCAGCTTGCAACAAAACAAAAGGAGCGTGCTGGATCAGGCCAGTGGCCCATCTAGGCCAGCATCCTGTTCTCACAGGGGCCAGCCATAGGACCTGTGCACTGGCCTCTTAAGGGCAGGTAAAGGTTTCCTTCTGGTCAGCCCCATCAGATCTTTCTGACCAGATGCCTGTAGGACACCCACAACCTCCAAGCTCAAGAGCCCTCTCCCCTCCTTGTGGATATTTTCACCCCCTCCCATTGCGAGAATCTCCTGACAATGTTTTTGGAAAGGAGGGGGTGGAAATGCTCTTCCTGTCTGACTCTGGGAGTCTGAGTGTTATCTATGTAATGATTAGATGGCTGAGTGAGAGCTGTAACACTCATGCAAGCCAGTACAGTGGTACCTCTGGATGAGAACAGGTTCCGTTCTGGAGCCCTGTTCGCATCCTGAAGCGAACGCAACCCGTGCAGGTCGTGATTCGCCGCTTTTGCGCATGTGCGTGACATCATTTTGCGCATCCGCGAGCAGCGAAACCCGGAAGTAATGCGTTCCGTTACTTCTGGGTCGCCTCAGAGCGCAACCCAAAAATGCTTAACCCAAAACTACTTCAACCCGAGGTATGATTGTAGCTCTTTAGTTTTAGTTTGCGGTAGCTATTAGAAAATAAAGAAGTTATGCTTCACAGCTTTCTTCCGTGTTGTTTATACTCTGCTGAGTTTGGTGCTCACAACTCAAAGCTGTGGGTCCAGTGCACTTAGACCTGATTTCCAAAAGTGGAAGGTCTCTGGAAGTGTGACGGAGAGCCAGTGTGGTGTAGTGGTTAAGAGCAGTGGAGTCGTAATCTGGTGAACTTGGTTTGATTCCCCGCTCCTCCACATGCAGCTGCTGGGTGACCTTGGGCTAGTCACGCTTCTCTGAAGTCTCTCAGCCCCACTCACCTCACAGAGTGTTTGTTGTGGGGGAGGAAGGGAAAGGAGATTGTTAGCCGCTTTGAGACTCCTTGGGGTTGTGATAAAGCGGGATATCAAATCCAAATTCCTCCTCCAGTTCACCTAGCCCAGTCGCGGCAGAACCAGTTGTTGAGCCCAGTCGTTGGCATTGGCTCAAAGGCAGACTGACATGCCTGTGGTTTCCGGCAACTGGTACCCAGAAGCGTTTACTGCCTTCAACAGTGGAGACATGAGCTCTACCACCTTTTCAACAAGCCTTTTAAAGAAGAGATCTTTCCCAGTATGCGTTGGAATTGTTTTTAGATGTGCCACTTGTGTGTGGAAAACCCCCGAGTTCCTTTGTTGGGAGAAAGGTCACGATATGGATTTGATAATGATAAGGATCATAATTAATTCATTAATTAATACCACTGTGCTGTGGTCTATCCGTAGGCAATGGCCATGCTCTCTGGGGCTGATGGGAGTTATTCTGCATCTGAGAGCCAGTGCAGTATAGTGGTTATAGCATAGGTAGGCAAACTAAGGCCTGGGGTGTGGATCTCGCCCAATCGCCTTCTCAATCCGGCCCACAGACGGTCCGGGAATCAGTGTGTTTTTACTTGAGTAGAATGTGTCCTTTTATTTAAAATGCATCTCTGGGTTATTTATGGGGCCTGCCTGGTGTTTTTACATGAGTGGAAAGTGTCCTTTTATTTAAAATGCATCCCTGGGTTATTTGTGGGGCATAGGAATTCATTCATTATTAAAGGTACCCCTGCCCGTACGGGCCAGTCTTGACAGACTCTAGGGTTGTGCGCTCATCTCACTCTAGAGGCCGGGAGCCAGCGCTGTCCGCAGACACTTCCGGGTCACGTGGCCAGTGTGACGAAGCTGCTCTGGCGAACCGGCACCAGAGCAGCACATGGAACGCCGTTTACCTTCCTGCTATAAAGCGGTACCTATTTATCTACTTGCACTGGTGTGCTTTCGAACTGCTAGGTGGGCAGGAGCTGGGACTGAACGACTGGAGCTCACCCCGCTGCGGGGATTCGAACCGGCGACCATACGATTGGCAAGTCCTAGGCGCTGAGGTTTTACCCACAGCGCCACCCGCGTCCCTCATTCATTATTATTTTTTTCAAAATATAGTCCGGCCCCCCACAAGGTCTGAGGGACAGTGGACCGGCCCCCTGCTGAAAACGTTTGCTGACCCTGGATTAAATTGTCGGGTGAGAACTCAGGACAAACCAGGCCTCAAATCCTCCACTCAGCCATGAGTGGGTGACCTTGGGGCCAAACACTTCCTCTCAGCCTAACCTACCTCCCAGTGTTGCAGTGGGCATTCAGTGAGGAGGGGAGAACCAGCCTTAAGCTCCTTGCAGGAAAGGGTGGGATATAAATGCACCAAATAATTATAAGCTGGAGGAGGGCCCTGCTTTGGCCATGCCTGCCATAACCTCCGTACCAATTGCCCTTTTTCTCCAGCTGAACATGTGGAGGTAGAGAACGAGATGGAGGAGCCACCGCATGCTGTCCACACAGAACCAGGCGGCAGCAGTGAAGGAAGGAGGTTCAAAGTTGAGGAGCACCTCTCCATGTTGGAGCGTTGCTTGTCCGAATCCTTAGTGAACCAGGTCAAGGCTTGCTACCAGATCAATGTCCGGCTGGCCAGTGGAGCAAAGACTACTACTTATTTCATTGATCTCTCTGCAGGTCAGTTTCTTTTGTTGAATGAAGCCATGGACAAAGGCCCGCTCCTGTGGGGCTTTCCTCACTCATCATCTGGAAGGTGCCATCAGTGCAGAATGCTGCAGCACGATTGCTGACAGGTGTGAGGAGGCAATCTGTGCCCAGAGATCTGCACTGCCTGCAGATTGGCTGTTGGGACAAGTACCTATGAGATCTCATTGCCCCACATATGCCCACTTGACCGCTTTGAAAGGCCCTGTTGCCGGGGCTACATGATACCCATTCATAAGAAGTTGGCCTTTGGAACTCCCTGCCTCTTGACCCCAGGCAGATGCCTTTGCTGTCTCTTTTTGGCATCTGCCAAAAACATTATCCTTTAGACAAGCTTGCGCCCAGATGCTTAGGAAGTTGATGTGAGTTTTAAGCTGTTTATAGCCTATTGTCGTTTTAAAGCCTTAATTTGTTGCTGTTTATTTTTCCTTGTTGGTAATTTTATTGTTTTATCTTTGTTGGGTGTTTGTTGTTTTTTACAATCAAGCAATGTGTACATTTTGGGAAGTAGGTGGCCCTAAGGCAGCACATTGGATCCAGCCATTGGGATCCTCCAGCCGACAGCACCAAGAAGGTCTACCAAGCCTCTGAAAACAGCCATGTTGGGCAAACCCCAGGGGGCCCACCTGTTAGTCTCGTCACATGAGAAACGGCCAATCTGAGGTGGCCATTTGGGTCCTCGGGACCTGTCAGGGTGGGGTGGAGTTGGGATCATAGAGTCTGGGTGTAACAGTGCTCTGGGTGTTTAATAATAATATTTATACCCTGCCCATCTGGCTGGGTTTCCCCAGCCACTCTAGGCAGCTTCCAACAAAAGATTAAAAATACATTAACACATCAGTCATTAAAAACTTCCCTAAACAGGGCTGCCAGAACAGAGCAGGGTTCACTGCTCAGGCAAAAGAGGGAATGTGCAAATCCTAACGTTGACGTTGTGGGTTTTGTATTTTTTAAAGGTGCATCCTGCAGAATGCGGAGTAGACTTTCTTGTCTGCTGTTCCAGAGGGGAGGGCTAGAACCAACAGGTGGAGATGTCAGGGGAACAGAATTCACCTAAACATTAGGCGCTGACCTGGTTCTTCAACTGTGATTCCCACATTGTGGGGGGTGGGACTAGATGGCCCCTTAGGGTCCCCTCCACCTCTACAATTCTATGATTTTATGATAGAGACACCTCCCCAATAGTGAGAGCTGTTTGACAGGCTGGGCTCTCCTTTGCTGGAAGTAGTTAAAGCGGTGTGAAATTCTCTTGGGGGGCGGGGTTCAAGTTTTGTATTGGGGGGGGTTTCAAGTTTTGTATTTTGATTTTGTTCTGTGAAACGCCCTGAGACCTCCGGGTATAGAGCCGGGTATAAATTCAATAAATAACAACAACAAACAAACAAACAACAAACAACAACACAGAGGCCCACAGCAAACTCCTAGTTTATTCAGTAAAGCATTACTGGACACAGTCCAAAAATCCTGTGGGAGCATTTCTGTTAGAACAGGCACTAATCTGGCAACATCATGTTACCTGTTCATCCTCTCTCCAGCTCCCCATCCAACCACAGTCCCTAGAAACCCTGACTCAATCCTGACTCAGCCTGACTCATGTTAGAACTGGAGTTGTTTTTCACTTTAGCATTTAGCCATTAGGTTCATCCTAAGCTAGTTTTTGCCAGCTAGCGTTCTTGAATATGTGACACCCTCCTCACGGATAATGGATTTAACCAAAATTCAATATCAGCAGAGTGGTATCAGTCAGGGATGCTGCAGTTAAAACATTGCCCTGAAGTGGACCCTGGACTAGCAAACCTCCAACAAATTTTCCTTTTCTATTACTGTATTTTTCGCTCTATAGGACGCACTTTTTCCCCTCCAAAAATTAAGGGGAAATGTGTGTGCGTCCTATAGAGCGAATGCAGGCTGCGCCGCTAAGCCGAAAGGCAGAACAGGGAGACGGACCGCTGCGGAGGGCTCCATTTTGCTGTTCTAGCTTGGGGACGGCTGCGTGCAAAGCCTCTCCAGGACAGCGGGGTGAAGGCACCCCGCTCTCCTGCAGAGGCTAGCAAGGCTGTTCCCAAGCCAGAACAGCGAGATGGAGGGCTCCGTCTCGCTCCGAGGGAAACAGAGTGGAGGCCGCCGAGAGAAGCGGGCAGGAGTCTCTTCCAGTCCTATGTGGATATTCTGCAACCCACCCATTGAATTCCCCCACCGGCCAGATGAGTCAGCGCTTCGCAGATAAGGAATAACAAACGACGCCATCAATCTTGACCGCCGGAGCAGGAAGACTAGAAGGCAAGCGTTGGTTAAAATTACTCCTGGGCACTGGATCACCTCTGCGGTAGCTGTAGCCTGGAGACAGGGCCTGAGCGGAGTTTTAATACTCGGGGAAGGGAAAGAGCCAAGCCGAAGTTTTGGAGCCAGGTCAGGGGAGGACCAGAGGAGATCATAGGCCTGGGCGGGCAGTTGAACCCGACGGGCTTGAGGACCCAGCCTCCCTCTTGAGACGTCTTCTCCAGCTGCACTTCGTCATCCTAACAGCGAGAGTGGAAAGCTGTGAGGCTGTGAGGCTTCGGGTTGCTGGAATTACACTCTGAGAGGTGAAGAAGTCTTTTTGGCAGAGAGGGGTGAAGAGAGAGGAGACGGAAGTTTAAATTAAACAAAACAAAGCCTGGAAATTCACAAAGCACTCTTCAACGAACTGCGGAGAAATCCCTGTAGTTAAATACTCAGCTGTACAGCTAAATCATTGACTGTGGTAGGAAGTCCCCTTCTTCTCTTCTGTATTACTCACATTATTTAGCTCATATCTACTGTGGCTATGGGCAAGAGGAAACGCCTCAGAGAAGCAGAGGAATTACTGCTTCTCCCTAGCCCCAAGCTACAAGCTAAAGGAAGAAGAGATCAGCCAAATTTCCAAGCAGCAGTTACCACATACAATAGATTTCTTCCACTAAGTGACTTGGATGTAGCTAATAACATTCCCAAGTCCCAAAATACCACCTTACACAATTGTAACTTAACGAGCACTCCCAACAAGGGTGGGCCCGATGTGGATGGGGAAAAGATCCAGGATAAGGAGAACCAGCTGGGAAATGAGTCCTCCCATTTACAACTAGTCATTAGGACACTGGACTGCATATTTAAAAAGATAGACTTTCTGACGTGCTCAATTTCCAAGCTAACGGAAAAAGTGATGGATATGGACGCCAAAATTGCCCTCAAAAATAACTACCAGAGGGGACCTCCAGTGATAGCCCCATCAAACTCTGGGGCAAAGGGGATGAGAAAATACAAACTAAACGACCTCATGTGTAAGCAAAATCTAACATTGCAACCTAAGAAGGTGTGCCTAACGATAAGGTCTGAGATTTGGGACTGGTCAAGCTTGGAAGGAGCTAAAATTGCCCTAAGTAAAATCTTGAGAACAAGCATAGTTCATATTGATCTTCATGCCTTACTCCCGCTAACTCAATCAAATGGCCCTTACAAAGTTATTTTAGCCTTCCGTTCGCTGAGACTACCCTTATTAATAATAAGACAAAAATGGAAATTCATAAAAACAAAAATCATACCCACAAGGGTTTTTGCGGACAGCATAGTAAAACCACTACTTGTGGAAAAAGAGAGAGAGACATTAGATCCAGGAACAAGCTCTACAAAATCGCCAGACAAAGAGATGTTGCTTTCCCCACAGAGAACGGAGGAGATTGCCTGCAGTCCACATCCAGGAACGAACTTGGGTGATTCCAGAATATCTAATGATGAAAGCGCCCTTATGAATTCATTTGACGAACTACAGTCACAAGAAAAAGAAAAAATAATAAATAAATTAGATAAACTAAGAGAGAAGATGTCTCAGGCCAAAAGCAAAATAGGAAACAAAGAAATTCAAACCAACAGTGCCATTGGAGGCTCAGTGGACCTTCTCAAATTTAGCCCACAGCCCCAAAATAGGCCCATAAAATCCAAGGCAACGATACAGACAATCGTCTCGCCACCCCTATTAGTCAATCTGGAACCAGCTCTTCCGGCACCAGCCGGAATGGTCACACCTACTAAAGAACAGCAAAATGTAAACAAAATTTCGACACACTCCTCAATGCCTGACCTGGAGTCATCATTATCGGGCGGAGAACCTCTAGTTGACGATTTAGAAGCTCAAACCGCTATCGATATGGACTGGACAGAAGACCCCTTGGGCCATATAAATAAGATGACATACCCACGGAAGGGAAATCTAAGAATAGTTAAAACTTGTACCGACTTAATCTCTGCTCCCCTAGGTGATAAGCTCTCTGATAAAACAAGGGATTTCAGAGAGGAGACTAGACCAAATCAGGACACTACCCCTATAGGACCGGCTGAGCAGAGCATAATTACAAATAGCTCAAGAGGTACATCTGCGCCAAAAGGAGAGAGGTCATCTACTATTAGTCAAAGGAAAATTACTGACTTCTTTAAATCTGACAACCCACCAAGGCCAGCGTTCTCCCCTTCTCTATTGTGACTACCCAAACCTCAGTCAAATCCTCCCCCGTTCTCCCTTTTAAGCTGGAATATAGCAGGTTGGAAGGGGAAAAAATCTGACCCGGACTTTGTAAAACTAATAAACTCACACCAAGTAATTCTCTTGCAGGAAACATGGGAAGAGGGGAGAGTAGATATTAATGGTTTTGATGTTACATCATTACCGGCATGCCCGTCTACTAAAGGAGGCCGGCCCAGAGGAGGATTAGTTATAGCAATTTCCTTGAAAATACAGGCAAAACTCACGCTTGTAAATGCTTCCACCTTTGCAATTACAGCCCTGATTACGGGGGAAAACTTTGAACTTGTTATAACAAATGTTTATCTTCCTCCTGGAGGCAATATTGCAGACTTATACAATAAATGGGGAACCTTGGAGGAACATCTCACTTTTTGCCACTCCAAATACCCCAATATACCCAATGTTATAGCAGGGGACTTCAACGCTCGCATTGCAACAAACTGGGAGTCTTTAATCAAAGCCAAATGGTGGATAACCCCAGAATTCATTAATGACCTCTCCCTCCATAATCAAAGACTTTCCAAAGACAAAAGGGTAAATGAAGCGGGAACCCTTCTTTACCAATTGGTACTACGTCTAAACTTAGTGATTCTAAACGGGAACTGCCTGCCTGACGTACCGGGCGAGTTTACACACATAAGCTCCTCTGCAAACAGTGTCCTGGATTATATATTAGTATCCCATGACATATTCCCCAGAGTTTCCCATTTCAAAGTTGAAAATATTCATCTGAGCGACCACCTACCGTTGGTCGCCACAATGACTATAGACTGGACCCCAGATGGAAACAGACACCCAACACATCTGATTATGAACTCAGTATTGCAAATCAAAAGTGTAAAGTGGTCCGAATTACAGGCCCAAAAATACTCAGCATATTTCCAACAAGGACTAAAACAAGCATATTCAGGCTTAACCGAGGATTATTATGATTATGACCAAACTTTAAGACTATTCTCGAATCTGTCGGAAGATCTAACGTCTTTTTTCTCTGTCCCGACGCATAAAATAAATCGAACACAAAGGAAGATAGGTGCATTGTGGTTCAATAGTGCTTGTAAACAGGCTAGACAACTTCTCGGTAACATCTACAAAGAGTATAAAGCCTCCGGGGCAACGGTCTTGCCAAAAGAATATTTCCAAGCAAAATCGGCCTACAAGCAAATTCAAAAGGGAGCCAGACAGGAATGGCAAGTGAATCAATGGCGAGCAATCATAGAAGCCTCATCATCACGGAACTCCAGACAATTTTGGCTCCTGGTAAATAAAAGAACTAAAAGATACCCTTTGACTATTATTCCTGCCCCGGTTTGGGAATCTTACTTAAAAAATTACTTTGCCACAACTGACTGTACTGCTAACACAAGAGATGAATTTCAACATCAGCTTCCCCTCTGGCCCCCCACCGATCCAGAAGACATCCATGACCTGATCGTTAAACTCAAAACAGGGAAAGCGCCTGGGCCAGACCTGATCCCGGCAGAAGCAATAAAATACCACGCGGACTGGTGGGCCAAAGTTCTGGCGACCATCTTCGATGCCGTTAACAACTCTGGAATGATCCCGGAAGTATGGAAGGACGCTGTTATCGTTCCAATCCACAAAAAGGGCTCACCAGATGACCCGGGGAATTACAGAAACATCAGTCTGCTCTCAATAGTGGGGAAACTGTATGCCCGCTTCCTGTTGATCAGACTTAACCAATGGGCCGAAGAGAAAAAATTAATTGGGCCCGAACAAGCTGGATTCCGCCCAAAACAGTCAACAATTAATCACATTCTAACTTTACAGCATCTTGCCTGGAAATACTCCACCCCAAAGGATGGCCAACTCTGTGTAGCATTCATTGACCTAAAGGCAGCATTCGATAGTATCCCCAGGAGCATCCTCTGGGAAAAACTCATCCGCTGGGGCATTGACAGAAGGCTTCTCTGGCTAATAATCAAACTCCATGAGAACTCAGCGGCCAGAGTGAGATTCACCCCGGAGGGTGATCTCACGAATTCAATTCCCATTAACAGAGGTGTCCGACAGGGTTGTATATTGGCTCCACTCCTGTTCAATTTGTTCATAAGTGACATGAGGACTCCCCTAATAGAGGCCCAAGAAAGGATTCATGCACCCCGCCTAGCACTCTATCGCTGCCCCTTGTTACTATATGCGGATGACGCAGTCATTCTTTCTTTTTCTAGAGTAGGTCTCAGGAGGGCCCTAAAAATTTTTGGATCATACTGTAGCGCAAACTCCCTTACAATTAATTATGGAAAATCTAAGATCCTGATTTTCTCAAAGAGCCGGAAACTCCATAATTGGAGAATTGATGGGAGAGTCATCGAACAAGTCTATAGATTCCAATATTTGGGAGTTTGGTTACAACATAACCTCAGATGGAAGGCCCATGTAGCCTATGTTACAAATAGAGCCAAAGCTATCTCCTTGGCGATCTTGCGATTCTTCTTCACCGATGGGGCCCTTCATATCCCATCGGCGCTGAAAGTCTTCAAGGCCAAGGTGATCCCGACAATAGCTTATGCCATCTCAATCTGGGGGACCCTTGCCAACCTATCTCACCTGGAGGTCATTCAAAATCAGTTCTTAAGAGGGATATTGAAACTACCCAACTGTGTAAGTAATACAGCGTTACGCATGGAACTTAATATTGTATCCCTGGAAAATGCTCTGTGGAAGCACATACTCTGTCACTGGTTATCTCTATGGCACAATCTCCCAAACTTGTACTTGATACAATGTATGTGGAGAGATGATTTCCAGAGCCCATGGGTAAAAAATTTACAGCTGAAAATTACGGCAATGGGAATTTCCCCATCCAAATTATTAGAGCAGGACATAGTCCCAGCTAAAAGAACAGTAACCTGTAAGCTAGAGGAGATGGACTTGCAGCAGAAAATGATCTTGGGCAATGGTACCTGCTCACCTCTAAATCTTGGTTTATTACCCCTCTTAAGGCTCCCAAACTATTTGAATTCCTTAACTTCCTCAGCTCATAGATATGCCTTTGTAAAGGCAAGATTCAACACCTTCCCATCGAACGTGCTGAGAAATAGATTCTCCAATGGACAGATATCGCTCTTATGTGATTGTAACAGTGGGGCACCGGAATCGTTGCATCACATAATTTTTGACTGTGCTTTTCACCTACCGGCCAGGAGCAAGTTTCTTGCTCAATATCTTAAGGGAATTGCCGATGACACAATTGAAGCCAAACTGAGATATCTACTAATTGATGATGACCCCCTAAAATCACTCATGGTTGCCAGATTCCTGATCAGCGTCCTATCCCTAAAGAAGAGAAACGGTCTCCTGTGTGATTCGGACAACCCCTTTAAACCATGACCTATGTTTTAGGTGATATCACCATTGTTTTAAATCATGATCTATGTTTTGGGCGATATCACCATTGATACCCCTGATTAATTTATGAGTAGAGGGTGATGTATAGGTTACAAATTTATTGCAATGTATGGTGGTGGTTCCTGTTTTGTATGATGGTGGTTTTTGTTTTTGTTTTGCTTTGGTTACTGTTTGTCTTTTGTAAGCTTTGGCGATTTTAAATTTGGAGTTTTAAGTATAATATGTTGGTATGGGAAACTGTCGTGTAACGGGCCAATGGCCGTAATAAAGATCAATCCAATCCAATCCGTCTCGCTCTTCTAGCTTGGGGACGGCTGCGCGCAAAGCCTCTGCAGGGCAGCAGGGCGCTGTGCTCCAAAGGCTTCAGGGATCTTTGAGGCTGGGGCTGCTTCCCCCCACCGCCAGCTCCACACGCTCGGGTGAATGCACCTTGAACGCACCTTGTTTTAGAGGGGGAGAACAAGGAAAAAAATATTTTTCCCTGTTCTCCCCCTCCTATGGTCCGGTGCGTCCAATAGAGCGAAAAATACGGTATTTAGTGAACACAGGTTTCAAGAGCTGCTGTCCTGATTTGAAAACCTAGGCCTACTGGTCTTCCTCCTTTTTTTCCCTGCAGGACGTGGGCGAATAGGCCCTGGGCCGCCCGACCACAGCCCCGACGTGGTGTTGGAGGTGTCCGAGAGTGACTTGGAGGCCTTCATTCTGGGGGAGCTCCATCCTTTGAATGCCTACGTCTGCGGGAGGCTTCAGGTCCATGGAGACCTGAGTGTAGCCCTCAAACTGGAAGAGCTCTTCAAAGTGATGAAGCAACGAAGATGAACATCTTGGGAGTGCAAGAGGAGGGATCATTCAGTTTGCTGCCTAAGGGTTAATTCTGTCCTCAGGAAGCCAGCTTACCCTAGGGGGCGGGAAGGGGTTGCTTAGCAACCAGAGTGGCATGATGCTTACTGGGGTAGCATTTCTGAGGGAGTTTTAACCCTGTATGTTAGTTAAGCGTCTCCCTGCCTGAACTAAGAAAGACACAGCCTCTCTTCCTTTCTCCACAAATGATACCCAGGTTTTTTCAGCTTGCTCAGTAAAGTGTCATCAAGACTTTTCTCTCTGGCCTCTGTCTAAGTTGTTGAAGTGACTTTACTAACAGGACAAAGCCTGTGTAGCTGTTTGAGTTAGTTCTAATGCAGCAACCAGACTGTGGACTGGATCCAGGTATGGGGATCATGTGTTTTGTGTGATGGAAACAATTGTGCAGGATGCCCAGCGTATTTTCAAACTCCACAAAGTGCTGCTTATGACCTACAGAGCCCTAAACGACTTGGGGCCTGGCTGTTGGAAGGGCCACCTTTTGCTGTACATGTCTGACCTATTAGTAGTATCGGTATTATTAATTGTCTCTTATATGCCCTTCGGGACACGGGTGGCGCTGTGGGTAAAAGCCTCAGCGCCTAGGGCTTGCCGATCGAAAGGTCAGCAGTTCGAATCCCAGCGGCGGGTTGCGCTCCCGTTGTTCGGTCCCAGCGCCTGCCAACCCAGCAGTTCGAAAGCACCTCCGGGTGCAAGTAGATAAATAGGGACCGCTTACTAGCGGGAAGGTAGACGGCGTTTCCGTGTGCGGCTCTGGCTCGCCAGAGCAGCGATGTCACGCTGGCCACGTGACCCGGAAGTGTCTCCGGACAGCGCTGCCCCCCGGCCTCTTGAGTGAGATGGGCGCACAACCCCAGAGTCTGTCAAGACTGGCCCGTACGGGCAGGGGTACCTTTACCTTTACCTATGCCCTTCAGGAAGTGATCTCAGTGCAGGTTTCATGAATTTTAGAACAGAAGAAGCTAAGAAGCATCGTGCTGGATCCGGCCAATGGCCCATCTAGTCCAGCATCCTGTTCTCACAGTCTCAAGGGGAAACCTGCAGGCACAAGAGCCACAGTCTGTCCTCTAGTGGTTTCCAGCAACTTGTATGCAGAAGCATGGCTGCCTCCAGCTGTGGAGACAGAGCTCAGCCTTCATGGCTGGTAGCCATAGAGAGCCATCTCCGCAAATTTTCCCAGTTGTCTCTTAAAGCCATCTACGTTGGCAGCCATCCCTGCCTCAAGTGGGAATGAGTTCCATAGGTTAACTTTGTGCTGCATGGAGAAGTCTTTTCTTTTAGCTGTCCTCAACCCTCTCAACATTCATTAGATGTCCCAAAGTTCTAGTCTGGGAAAAATCAAAACACAATATTAAAAACAGTTAAAACCAATTATATTCAAGAACAGAGGGTGTGTAATGTCCGTCCGTCCGTATGTGTATATCTGCGGGGGGGGGGGGGTGTTCCCTTCCAACTCTGTTATCCCAGTAACATTTGAGTCTTTAAAAGCAACGCCAAAAAAGGCAGACGTCTCCTACATGTTCCTGCGTGTTCGTCATGACTAAACCAACTCAATTTCTGTTGATTCACATAAATGTGGAATTGGTTAACAATGTATTGTCTTTGAATTTGGGAATTGGGGAGAGACGGGAAAGTCCTCACAGTGCCGGTTCTTCTCTGAGCTGGGTTTATTTACACACACCCCTCTGAGTCACCACCCTGCCCGTTTGGGGTTGACTTACTATAGGACGGTGAGGGAGGGGCGAGAGCACTCCAGAGTTGCAGGACTCCAACTCCCATCTTCCCTGGTTGTTGACTGTGCCGGGGTGGGTGGTTGTACACTCATGGGAAATGGAATCCCACAGCCCCTGGCAGGGCAAGGCTTGCCCATCCCTGCTCATTAACACAGTAATAGCAATCTGGCTTCTCCAAGTTCTGGGCACCCCAGTTTAAGGAGGATGTAAGAGCTGCTTGACCGCGGAACAGACTCCCTCAGAAGGTGGTGGGCTCTCCTGCCTTGGAGGTTTTGAAACTAGGGTTACCAGATGTCCCCATTTCCCAGGGACAGTCCCCGGATTTGCGGATAACTCCCCGGACAAATTCCATCCCCGGAACGTCTCCGGATTTCATCTAATGTCCCCAGGAAATGCAGTAGCAGCAGTCTCAGCAGCCCGGAGCAGTTGGCTCTGGCTGGCTTCAGGAGCTGCTCAGAAGTCCCCATATGATGGTGGTGCAGGGGCTCCAAGATGCAGCTTCCAGGCTGCCTCCACCTTCCCTGACCCCAGCAACTCAGCTTCATGCTGCCTATAGGAGTAGTAGTAGAAGAAGAAGAGTTTGGATTTGATATCCCGCTTTATCACTACCCGAAGGAGTCTCAAAGCTGCTAACATTCTCCTTTCTCTTCCTCCCCCACAACAAACACTCTGTGAGGTGAGTGGGGCTGAGAGACTTCAGAGAAGTGTGACTGGCCCAAGGTCACCCAACAGCTGCATGTGGAGGAGCGGGGAATCGAACCCAGTTCACCAGATTACGAGACTACCGCTCTTAACCACTACACCCACACTAACTCTCAGCTCCTACTTGTGTGTAAGCAGGAGTAGGGACGGGGATCTCTCAGCTGCGAAGGGACGCTTTGCTGCCTATCAGAGCTTGCGTGCAAGCAGGAGGGGGCGGGCATCTCTCAGTTAAGCAACGGGAAGCCTCCCTTCCCAGCTGAGGGATCCCCGGCCCTCCTGCTTGCATGCGAGTAGGAATGCCACTCTTGGCCCTCTTCTACCTTCCATGCCTGACCGCACACTGCTTCACCACTACCCCTGAAGAACCAACAACTCAGGGGCTGCCCAGGCTCATGGAGAAAGCAGATAGGAGCCTCAGAGGAAGGGGAAACATAGCGGTTGAGGTCAAGGCAGTGGCCTCCCTTCTGCCACCACCATTGCTGCAGCATCAACATCCCAAACGTGTAGTATTTATTTATTTATTTATTTAAAGTGTCCCCAGATTCATTGAAAAAAATCTGGTAACATTATTTTAAACAGAGGTGGGCGGGGGAGGAGATCTCCTAGAGCAGGGGTCAGCAAACTTTTTCAGCCATGGGCCGGTCCACTGTCCCTCAGACCATGTGGTGGGCTTTTGGGGGGGAAATGAACAAATTCCTATGCCCCACAGATAACCCAGAGATGCATTTTAAATAAAAGCACACAGAGATGCATTTTAAACAAAAGCACACATTCTACTCATATAAAAACATGCTAATTAAACCATAAGTATTAACTGTAAGCACTGCATTTAAACTGTAAACATCAATTTACTGTTGGTAATAACAACAATCATAATATTGTGCCTCCAGAACGAACTAAGTTCTTAAACAGAAGTACCTGGGGTGACAGGTGCTTCAGGTTACAGACTCCACTAACCCAGGTTAAGAACTTTGCTTCAGGATGAGAACAGAAATCGCAGCAGGAGGCCCCATTAGCTAAAGTGGTGCTTCTGGTTAAGAACAGTTTCAGGTTAAGAACAGACCTCCGGAACGAAATAAGTTCTTAACCTGAGGTACCACTGTACTGAACTAACTGACCAGTCGTGTTGCAGACAGCTCCGTTCTGGTCCTCCCACCAATAAATCCTCGCCCCCCCCCAACACATACAGTGGCGTAGTGTGGGGGGTGCAGAGGGGGCCGGCCGCACCGGGCGCAACATCTGGGGGTTAGGGTTAGGGGGCGCAAATCCATGGGTTAGGAGGTGCAAATCCACGGGTTAGGAGGTGCAAATCCACGGGTTAGGGGGCGCAAATTACTTGCCTTGCCCCGGGTGCTGACAACCCACGCTATGCCACTGAACACATAGCTGCCAACCTTCCCTTTTTTGCGGGAAATTCCTTGCTGGTCCCTTATTTTCGAGGCTGCTGATCCCTTATTTTCAAATTTGAAAGCTGACAGTTATGCCCCGACAATAAATCCTGGCTACGCCCACGGGCGCGCACAACCATCAGGAAGTCTTTCCGTTTCTAAGAAAACGAAAGCTAAAAAGCAGACGTTTCTGGGCAGCCTCCCTTCTCGGTTAAGAGCTCCTCTGGAAGAGGAAAGAGCTTCGTGGGAAGACAAGGATGGCTCAGGGGACCTCAGCATCCCTCTCCGAGAACCAGGTAAGACCCTGGACTTGTCCTGGGATGACTCGGCTGAGTTTCAGGGAACAAGGAAACTCTCGGGGGCATTTACAGCCTTCGGAAGCTCTTTCCTGATTTGCTCCACTTCCGTGCCGTGACAAGAGATCAGTTTTTAGGGGGTCCAGCTTTTAGGGGGGGTCCTCAGTGCACCCACCCCTCCTTTTCAAGCTACTGCAGCCCAGAGGGAGCTGTTCCCCCCTCTCCGTTCCCTTGCCTTATTTTGCATGGTGGGAAAAGGGAGCGGGGGGGGGAGGGGGGGAAAGCTGCAGGACCAGGAGACGATCAAGACGCCCAGGCAAGGGGGTGGGCAGCAGGAGACCCCGATCCCCCCCCCCCCCAGCCCTGGCACTGGTCCTGCAAGTGATAAGCTCTAACATAGGAACTTGTGTGTGCGTTAAAAGTAGAGGAGGGGAGGGTGAAAGCGAAGGAGGGGGGGAGATATAGAGAATTAAGGACAGGCAGGGGGGAGAAACTCGGTTCAGTAAGGAAACCCAGCCAGATGGACGGGGTATAAATAATAAGTTGTTGTTGTTGTTTGTTGTTGTTGTTTACAGCTGAATCTACCAAGTTGATGTTTTCTGGACATTATTCAAACCAAAACAAAGCTATCCTCTAAAATTTGCAATTGTCCAAATTTTCCAATGTTTACAGAAATGCATATTTTACCAGTGAAAATGAAATGCAAGCATACTGGGAGGAATTGCTTGCAAAAATGTGTGCATTAGCCAAGACTGCATCTAAAGATGTGTTCATTTATGAGAAAACTGCACTAAAGTGCTGGTGAATTTTCAGGACAATTTAAAAAAACAAACAAACCCACAAATTCCTGCAAAATGTGGAGAACTGGATTTAAGATGGGCGGGGGGTGAGAAACTGAGGGAAATGAAATTGGCTTCCATCTGTAATATAGGGCTTGGTGGGAGTGAAGAGGGGCCAGAGTCCCTAAGAGGCTCTGAACAGAATGGATATCACAGTCACCAGAGTGGAACCAGCAAATATTCTGTCTTTCCCAGGAAAGGGATTTTCCCCAATCAAAAAGTGTTTTGGAAAAAGGCATTTTTTGCTGTTGGAGGCAGTAAGACTTTGCATACCACAACTCCCAGTAGGGGCTGGGAGTTGTGCTCATGTCCTACTTGTGGGTTTTGCAAAGGCATCTGGTCTTCCACCCTGAGAAGAGGGTGCTGGGCTAGATGAACCATGGGCCGGATCCAGGTTCTTACGTTCTTGTGTCTCCTTGCAAGAATACCTTCATCTAGGTTTGGTCCTTTTCTTAACTCAGCAGGAAGCTGAAAAGTATCAGGAAATGAGTAATTGTTAACTCCTTCTGCCTTCTTGCAATTGTGCTAGGCAATGCTAAGTACATAGTTTCCATTATAAATAATAACTCATGCCCTGCCTCAACCCGAAACTGTAAAAAGGAGAGCTCAGGGACCATATAAGGTGTTGGGACAACATCTTATCTTCTGCCCAACCATGTGCCTTAGTGCTCTGATACAACTGCTGGCTTGTGTACCTTGTAGCCTGATCTGTGCTTGAGCCAGTTGTGCATTTGGCAACCATGGCAGCTGAGAAGCCAAGTGCCAGGAAAGGCTTCCCTTCTCCAAAGTAGTAGGTAGCCGTGTCCTCTGACTCAAGAGGATGCTAACCCTTGGAACACCTGAGCGCTGAAGTTCCAACATCTGGGACCAGAGCACAGTGGCGTAGCGTGGGGGGTGCAGGGGGGGCGGCCGCACCGGGCGCAACATCTGGGGGGGGCGCTCGCACTCGCAGCTCTCTGCCCCTACCTGGCTCACTCACTCTCTCTCACTGCAGTGCTGGCTGTGCGAATCCGATCCGAGCTGCCGGGTCGCCGCCCACTGTGGAGGGGAGGGTGCCAGGCGTGCGGTGCGGTGTGGAGAGAGAGCGAGGGACTATCTGGGGGAGGGACAGTGCAGCGGGGGGGGGGTGCAAATTACTTGCCTTGCCCCAGGTTAGGGGGCGCAAATTACTTGCCTTGCCCCGGGTGCTGACAACCCACACTACGCCACTGCCAGAGCAGCAGCCCACTCTGAGAAAGGCCAGGCCCGCGAGTCACTAAACCCCTGGGCTGCTTCAACAAAAGCCAGTTCTGGGCCAAGACATTCAGCTGCAAAGTGGGGCTTGTGGGGTCTCTGATAGACAATGTAGATTAACCTTTGCTTTCCAAAATGTGCAGTTATGGAAAAAATGTCATAGAGAAATGTGTAAGTTGGGAGGAATTTGCAGCAAAATCTGATGATTCCCACCCCACCGCCGATCTTCCTATCCCTACTTGAAGCTTAATGGGCATCTTCCAAACTATTGCCCCTTATCCTTGTTTTTTCACAACAGGAGATGGGCGAATTACAGTTCCTCTTGTGTGAGAGTTGCCACGGGGAAGTTCAGAGCCCCAAACTCCTGCCATGCCTTCACAACCTGTGCGCCCAGTGCCTTGAAGAAAACCAGCCCAGTGGCCACTGTGCCATATGCAGATCCCCATACTCTCCGCCTGAACTGAAGCCCAACATGCTCTTTGCAAACCTTCAGTCCCAGCTGAGCATCTTCCAGAAGATCAGCCAAGGCCAAGATTTGGCCTGCAGCTGTAGCTCTGAGAGAGAGGCGGTGTTCTGGTGTTCCGAATGTGACTGGCACTTTTGCGACGGCGTGTGTTTCACAAACCACGAGAGAGTCAAGAAGAACAGCCTCCATGAAGTCAAAACGCTGAAGAATCTCCAGGGCATGTCGAGCGCAAAGTTCCTTGCAGAGACCAGAAAGCAAAGTGTCATGAACTGTCCCAAAAAAACCCACAATAATGATGCTGCAAGGTAGGTGGTCCGTTAGCGCTTTGTTCTTGGTCTGAGATCCAGGGCCGTCTTAAGCATATCCTGCGCTGTGGTGCAAAGATCCCTGCGCCCCCCCCCCCCATTTCCAGGGATGTTGACCTTTTCCCAAGCCTCTGCGGGGATCACTCTCCTTCCGCGAGCCCCCCCCCCTCTCTGGGGCACCCCTGAGCGGCCGGCGGCCTGGCACGATGCACCACTAAGCCCAATCGGAAAGACGGCTCTGCTGAGATCTTATTTTGAGTGCCAGGGTTGAGCCCACTGTCCCATCCTCTGCCTGAATGCTTGTGGGTTTCCTTCCATGGGTGTCTGGTTGGCCACTGTGAGAATCCAACTTCCTGGATTCAGATGGATCTAAGGATGAGGTTTCCTTTTTGACTGTTTGGTCTAATTTTATTTTATATACAAATACAGCAGCTCAGAAACATCAGGTTGCATCTATTTATTTAGAGCATTTGTGCCCTGTGGTTGAGCCAGAAAGACTCCCAGAGCAGATTACATACAATTAAAAGGAGCCAGTATCGCAGGTCTATGTGAGTGTCTGGGTTCAGTAAACGTTCTTTCCCTCTCTGCATGTTTTATGATCAACTCAGTGCATCAATATTGGCAATTGTGAAACTTATCTTTTTAAAAAGGATGTGGGTGGTGCTGTGGGTTAAACCACAGAGCCTAGGACTTGCCGATCAGAAGGTCGGCGGTTCGTATCCCCGCGACGGGGTGAGCTCCCGTTGCTCGGTCCTAGCTCCTGCCAACCTAGCAGTTCGAAAGCACGTCAAAGTACAAGTAGATAAATAGGTACCACTCCAGCGGGAAGGTAAACTGCGTTTCCTTGCGCTGCTCTGGTTCGCCAGAAGTGGCTTAGTCATGCTGGCCACATGACCCGGAAGCTGTACGCCGGCTCCCTCGGCCAATAAAGCGAGATGAGCGCCGCAACCCCAGAGTCAGTCACGACTGGACCTAATGGTCAGGGGTCCCTTTACCTTTAGCTTTATCTTTTTAAAAAGAACTAATTTTCGGTGTTACTAGAATTTAAAATAATCATAATGAAAAACTATTAATAATAATAGTAACTATGAGCAGCAGTCCCAATAACAAAGCCAATGGCATTTGATTTACAGAGTCTATTGCAATGAGTGTAAGCGGCCCATGTGCGTGGTTTGCGCTACGCTGGACAGCAAACACCAGAGCCAGCACTGCGAAATACCGGACGAAATCAGGCGCATGCAAAACGAGCTGCAGAGCATGCAAAGGGAGCTCAAGAAAAGCAACCACAGCGAAACCTACCACAGCCTCCAGAAGCTGGTGGCAAGCATGGAGAAGACGAGGAACGAGACGAGGGAGCTGATCCAGCAACAGATTGCCGAGATGGTGAAGGTGCTGCAAGAAAAGGAGGCCAAGTTCCTGGCAGAAGTGGAGGACCAACACCAGCAACAAGTCAAGGATGTAGAGAGGAGGCTCAAGGACGTGGAAGGCGTGGTCAAGAGGATGGCATCCAGCGAGCAGCTGGTGGAGAAGATGCAGCAATATGCCTCTGACCAGGTGGTCTTGGAGATGCAACCCTACATCAAAAGTTCACTGGAGAAGCTCAGAGATAACCAGCCACCAGTTGCCAGTTTCCAGATCCAAGCGAGGGACTTTGCAGAGGTCAAGACCCAGCTCCAGGCTCTGTATGAAAGAGTGACAAAGGCCAGAGGTGAGAGTCTTGAAGAGAAATGACTGGCTGGTGTGACTGGGTAGCAGAGGAAGTGAGCCCAGTGGCAGACCTCCTGCTATGTGTGTGGAAAGGCCTAGGCCCAGTGGTGGCACCAGGGCACGACTTCTACACTGGTTCTTAATAATCAGAGCCACCTTGTTGGTGTTTCCTCTTACACACCGGTCAGTCAGAAGCTCTCAGCATACTGACTGTCATAGCTCATGTGCAGAGAGATTTCAGCTTTCAGAGTATCTAGATTGAATACATTCTACAGCTCGTCTCCAGGTAGGCAGAACAAAAAGATATGTGCAGCTGCTGCCCACTTTTTGTGTGACAGATTTTCACAGATTGTAAGAGGTCATTTTTTTTGTATGTGGCCATCACTGTGACAAACTTTTGAGTAAAGGAGCGTTGTTTAGCTGGTAGGCTTCAGGGTGGAAGTCTAGAGACCCCATCAACCGAATGAGCAGGAGGGGCCCCCAGGACCACAGGTGAAGGAATGCACATGACCCATCTCAAAAAGTGCCGCTCATAAGACCATTAAGTCCAGAGTCCGTAGGATTTATGATTATATAGAACAATAAGGATGACTGACAGGCAAAAGTTTAAAAGGTCTTTTCATTAATGCGTTATGGTGCAAGGATAGTCAATTTTATAGAATAGTAAAGTTTCAAAGTGAAATACATTCCTTAATGTTTTGTGTAGGAAGATGGAAAACTAACAGAGATATGCCAGTGATGGCTGCAGGATTGAAATACTTGGTGATTCTGTCTCTGAATAGGAACAGACCAGTTTGCTCCATTTTCTAATTAATAATGCCTCACTCTTTTTCAGAAGCTGTCCCAGGTGGACCGGAAACTACACCCAATCAGGTGAGAGCTGCTTTTGCATACATTGGGACTGGGGAACAAGTGAGCCCCTAGACGCTACTAGACTCCAGTTCCCATCAGTCCCAGGCAGCATGGCCAATGGCTAAGGATGATGGGAGTTGTGGCCCTACAAATTCTGGAGGGCTGAAGGTTCCCCCGTCTCTGGTGTTCATCATGAACTGGCATCTCCACACTGACAAACTCCAGCTGCATATATAAGGGATCTTTTCAGAGATGCCACTCAGGAAAGAAAAGAGAGAGTTTAAGGGAGAAGCTGACAGTTCAACCACTGGATAGCGAATGGGGTTAGATAGCCAGGGCAACTTGCTTTCGAATTCTTGAGCGGAAGTGAAGTCCTATCAGGGGCTGAGTGGCTTGGAAAATATGCTCATATAATTAGGATTCTAGAGTTAGAAGAGCCCCTGAGGGTCATTGTCATGACTGAGTTGAATAGGATCCAAAATGCAGCAGTCTGCTTGGTCCTAGAATAATAGGATTCAGAATGCAGCAGTCTGATTGGTCCTAGAACAATAGGATCCAGAATGCAGCAGTTTGATTGGTCCACAGGAGCCACCCAATCCAGCTCTAGGTGGAAGTGAATCCACAACCTGATTGGCCTACAGGAGAATTCCGGAATTAGCCAATTGTGCAGCCCATTGTGTAAATAATGTATATAAAGCAGACATCCTGGGGGAACTTCCATTCCTCCTCACCACTATGAGCTGAATAAAGAGCATGAAATCCACTCTTTTCAGTCATCTAGTCAAAGGCAGCTCACAGATAAAACAGAAACAGCTAAAAACTGGGGAGGGGAACATCCTTAAAAA
The DNA here is from genome assembly GCF_965153285.1 of Podarcis tiliguerta. Lineage (NCBI taxonomy): Eukaryota > Metazoa > Chordata > Lepidosauria > Squamata > Lacertidae > Podarcis > Podarcis tiliguerta. The sequence continues at coordinate 70,113,117 of NC_139542.1, read as the reverse complement.
CATTTAATTGTGTGTGTGTGTGTATTAAGATATACAGATCTTTGCAATAAAAACGCCCCAACACCAGTCCTTTCCTTAAAAACAGGCAGTTCCCAAAAGCCTGTTGGAACAAGAAAGTCTTTGCCTGCCATCAAATTGGGCTGCTTAAAATCCTCCGTAAACGGTGTGTGTCTTGAACTAAGTTTTCGTGCCTCACTGTGGAAACCTTCACAGAGTGTTCAGAACACAATTAGATACACACATTGGAAGTGACTCCTCACATTTTGGACCTCTGGGGAGGGAATGAGTGGAGCCTTCACCTTGCTACTGTTTTATTATAAACACTACCACAAATAGCTAACTCCAGAGTATTCATGTGATAATAGGGGGAGTTTTCTCTATTAAAACACTCATAAAACTGTTTGCATTGCCCATCCTCAGGGAGGGTCTGAAAAACAGCCTCCCTGCCATCGCCGTAATGCAGTGGCCAGAATGACAGATGCCAGCGACCCAGATGGCCCCAGCAGCAGCAACTCAAGCACCAGTAATCTGGTAAGTCAGAAAGCACAATTCACCTCCCTCTCAAGTGGTCATCAACCTTTTTATTCGACCGTCAGTCAGAAAAAAAGAACATGTCAGTACACAGTTAAAACATCGAAAAAGATTTTTAAGACTTGGCCAACACTAAAAAGGGCTAAACAGATAGCCCCATATCTATACAGTCAATTATAGTCTTACGATGCTTAAAAGCTAAAAAAAGAAATTTGGCCACCAAGGAAGGTATAGCTCTAGTGACATTATTCAGCAAGTGTAGTACCTGGTGTTCTCCGGGTAGAAAGCTAAATTGACATAGAAGTGGGTCTATAAAATTTTGTCTAAGCTCTGTGTAAGAAGGACAAGTCAAGAGAATGTGTTCGGTGGACTCAACCATACCCATGGCACAATGACAGGTTCTCTATTCCCCTCCCACTGTCCTGCATTCTCTGGCTGTGACGAATGTGGCTTCCTTCTAGGTGTGTGTGTGTGAGAGAGAGAGAGAAAGAGAGAGAGAGAGAAAGAGAGAGAGAGATTGGAACAGTAAAAATGTGGGGTAATGCTAGGGTTGCCATACGCCTGGAATTTCCTGGTAAAGGTAAAGGTACCCCCTGACCGTTAGGTCCAGTCGCGGATGACTCTGGGGTTGCGGCGCTCATCTCGCTCTATAGGCTGAGGGAGCCGGCATTTGTCCTCAGACAGCTTCCGGGCCATTAATTAATTAATTAATGGCCATATCATCCTGTTCCGTGCTCTTGTCTCCTAGGGCCACCTCCCGAAGTCGCCAGCAAAGAGGAACTGTGCCTACCTGGAAAGGGCTGTCCAGACCCCTACAAAAGTGCTGAAAATGGAACATGATGACGACGGTGTCAGATCCAGCCCGCTGCCTAGCAACAGGAGGCTGGAACAAACTTGGACCAGTTCTCAGTCTCCAGGATGCTCCCCTTCCGCAGGAAGCAGGAACAAGGCAGGAGAAGGCATGGACAGCTCAAAGTGGCCCCCCAAGTCTGACCCAGAGCTGTCTGAGCCAGGTACAGACAGAAGCTGCTGTTTTACTCAGGGATTCTTAAGACCCAGTCACACATTTTTGATATCTTTTTTGAGGGGGGCAGGATACTAAGGGCTTCTTGTTATGAGAAGTGAGCTTCTCATCGTGAAATCGACAGCCTAAAGAAGGCTGAATTGCTTGATCCAGGTATTTTTATTTATCTGTGGCATTCATACCCCACCTTTTTCGCCAACGAGCCATTCTTAGGCTGAGGGGCAGGGACTGGCCTCAAGTTACCCATTGAGCTTCATGGCTGAGTGGAGACTTGAACCCTGGTCTCTCCCCGGCCATCGTCTGACCAACCACTACACCACGCTAGCTCTCAAATACAGTGGTGCCCCGCAAGACGAATGCCTCGCAAGACGGAAAACCCACTAGACGAAAGGGTTTTCCGTTTTGGAGGTGCTTCGCAAAACGAATATCCTATGGGCTTGCTTCGCAAGACGAAAATGTCTTGCGAGTTGCTGCGATTTTTTTCCGCTCCCCACCTCCTTTTTCTAAGGCACTAAGCTGCTAATAGCCTTTTAGCAGCTAATCCCTTAAGCCTTTAATAGCCGCTAAACCGCTAATAGCGCTAATCCGCTAATAGGGTTGCTTCGCAAGACGAAAAAACCGCTAGACGAAGAGACTCACGGAACGGATTCTTTTCGTCTTGCGAGGCACCACTGTAGTAACATTGGTATGTCGTCAGCAGGATTTGAACCTGTGGGGCAAGATCCCAGTGGATTTCTAATCCATCGCCTGAACCACTTGGCCACCAAGTGTGAGGAACCTGGTGTACTGCAGATGTCACTGAACTAGAACTCCCACCCACATCCCTGACCATTGAAATCTAACAGCCTCTGGACGGGTGAAGTCTCCCTACCCCTAGTTTAATCAGTCAAGTCACGTAGTGGATTGAAACCTTCTCTATTGATTAAAAAGCACCCACAATCAATCAGGTTTTCAAAAATACAGTGGTACCTCAGGTTACATACGCTTCAGGTTACAGACTCCGCTAACCCAGAAAGAGTACCTCGGGTTAAGAACTTTGCTTCAGGATGAGAACAGAAATTGTGCGGCGGCAGCGGGAGGCCCCATTAGCTAAAGTGGTACCTCAGGTTAAGAACAGTTTCAGGTTAAGAACGGACCTCTGGAACGAATTAAGTTCTTAACCCGAGGTACCACTGTATATATTTTTAATACAGGTACATACACAAATTTCGGAAGAAGCATTACCTGAAAGAAAGACAGGGATGCCCCTTTTAAACTGGAGCCGGCTGTGAGAGAAATGTGCATCGTCCAAAAATAATAATGTGTTTGTTTGTGTGTACAGTGGTACCTCAGGTTAAGAACTTAATTCGTTCTGGAGGTCCGTTCTTAACCTGAAGCACCACTTTAGCTAATGGGGCCTCCCGCTGCCACCGTGCCGCCGCTGTGCGATTTCTGTTCTCATCCTGAAGCAAAGTTCTTAACCCGAGGTATTATTTCTGGGTTCGCGGAGTCTGTAACCTGAAACGTCTGTAACCCGAGGTGCCACTGTATATTGTAACTTAACATTAGAAAGTGCTTTCTGATACGAAGAGCAACTTGGCAGTGTGAAAGACCAACGCAGAAGGCTAGCCTTCATTGGATGTCCGGCTTTTCTCTTGCAGGTGATGCTCCTGTGAGCATTTCCTCGGGAGACGAAATCACCGACGACGAATCTGTGGTGAGTGCAGAGACCCAGGTGCTGCCACGCTGTCGCTTGGTGCCCTCCTCAATGCCCCCTGGACAACGGAGTCCCTTTTGAAGGCCGTGGTCTCACAGCACGTTGGTGGCCCTTTTCAGCTATACAGAATAATAAAAAAGCAATCCTTTTCTTGCACCTGATTGTGACATAGGCGCAGCGAAGCAAACCTTCGATGTTCGTAGAATTGCAAATTTGGCAGGGACCCTGAGGGTCATCTAGTCCAGCCCCCTGCAATGCAGGAATCTCAGCTAAAGTATCCAAGACAGATGGCCAGCCAACCTCTGCTTAAAAACCTCCAAGGAAGGGGAGTCCACCACCTCCTGAGGGAAATTGTTCAACTGTCAAACAGCTCTCACTGTCAGAAAGTTCTTCCTGATATTTAACCAGAATATCCCTTCTTGTAACTTGAAGCCATGGGTTTGAGTCAGCGCCAGATTTACGTATAAGCTAAACAAGCTATAGCTTAGGGCCCCACTCCAAAAAATATACTTTTTCTTAATTGTATTTCACTATTAATATACTTCTTAATTGTATTTCAGTTCAACAATTACTTGGATAAAATACATATTTTGTTATGTGCAAATGGCTTTAGATACCTATTAGGTCCATAAATTTCCATATAGCATATATTCAACAGACACACAAAAAAGCAACAATTTGTTGTTGACAAAGGACAGCTGGACATATAAAGGGGCCCATTACCTTCAGTAGCTTAGGGCCTCATCAACCCTAAATCCGGCCCTGGTTTGAGTCCTACCCTCCAGAGCAGGAGAAAACAAGCTTGTTCTATCCTCCATGTGACAGGCCTTGAGATATTTGAAGATGGCTATCATATCTCCTTTCAGTCTCCTCTTTTCCAGGCTAAATATACCCAGCTCCTTCAACCACTCCTCATAAGGCTTGGTTTACAGACCCTCAATCATCTTGGTGGCCCTCCTCTTCACACCTTCCAACTTGTCAACATCCTTCTTAAATTGTGGTGCCCAGAATTGGACATAGTATTCCAGGTGGGGTCTGACCAAGGCAGACTAGAGTGGAACTGTTCCTTGCCTTGATCTGGGCACTAGCCTACAATAGCATTCACCATTTTTGCTGCTGCATCACACTGTTCATTCATGTGAAGCTTGTGGTCTCCTAAGACCCCTGGATCCTTTTCACATTTACTGCTAGTAAGCCAGGTGTCCCCCCATCATATATTTGTGCGTCTGGTTCCTCCTGCCTAAGTGCAGAACATTTGTACCCATTGAAATTCATTTTGTAAGTTTTAAGTCCAGGTCTCCAGTCTGTGAAGGGCCTTTTGAATCCAGAGTCTGTATTCTGCGGCATTGGCTACCCTTCCCAGTTTGCTGTCACCTGCAAGTTTGATGAGCACCCCCTCAATTCCTTCATCCAAGTCATTTAGAAAGATGTTTAACAACATCCATCCATATGTCACTTTTTTCCAGGATGATGTAAAAAGGTAAAGGTACCCCTGCCCGAACGGGCCAGTCTTGACAGACTCTAGGGTTGTGCGCCCATCTCACTCAAGAGGCCGGGGGCCAGCGCTGTCCGGAGACACCTCCGGGTCACGTGGCCAGTGTGACGAAGCTGCTCTGGTGAGCCAGAGCCGCACACGGAAATGCCGTTTACCTTCCCGCTAGTAAGCGGTCCCTATTTATCTACTTGCACCCGGGAGTGCTTTCGAACTGCTAGGTTGGCAGGCGCTGGGACCGAACAATGGGAGCGCACCCCGCCGCGAGGATTCGAACCGCCGACCTTTCGATCGGCAAGCCCTAGGCGCTGAGGCTTTTACCCACATCTTAATGGTCCACTTTGTAAATCAGCCGAAAGGTGATGTTTGAGTACAAAAATCTTACTCGTGACATTTTCACTGCAATTCCTAGGGGTTTGGACCAGATGAACTTTGGGGGCAGGGCCAGATTTATGTACAAGCTAAACAAGCTATAGCTTAGGGCCCCACTCTCTTGGGCCCCCCCAAAAATATACTTCTTAATTGTATTTCACTGTTAATATACTTCTTAATTGTATTTCAGTTCAACAATTGCTTTGATAAAATACATATTTTGTTATGTGCAAATGGCTTTAGATACCTATTAGGTCCATAAATGACCATATAGCATATATTCAACACACACAAAAACAGCGACAATTTGTTGTTGACAAAGGACAGCTGGACATATAAAGGACCCCATTACCTTCAGTAGCTTAGGGCCTCATCAAACCTAAACCCAGCCCTGCTTGGAGGTATCTTCTCGATAGTTCTGTGATTCTGCGAATAAAATCTTGTTAGTCTTTTAAGTTGTCACAATGCTCTTTTTTCTGAGTCGTGGAACCCTCCATCCCCAAGGCAGCAGTGCAGTGGTTGTGGCTGGGGGAGGGAGGTGAGTCAGTGGCCCATAACCTCTGAAGTGTTCCCCCCCCCCCACTTGTCTGTCTTCTCGCCAGGAATCTAGCTTGCTACAGGACATCAGGAACAGATCACAGAATAGCCAGGAAGAACGCCTGAGGCAGGAGGTTCAGTTGGGGCAAGGGACCATGGTGTTCTTCGACCTGAAGCTTCTACGTAAGGGGCTGAGAGCCACTTTTGAAATCAGATACTGCAAAACTATCGCTTGGGGAGAAGGGATGGGGCAGCAATTCAGTTCAATTTGCATTTGAAGGCAAATCCACTTGATTTGCAATTTCCAAAACAATGCATAAACCAAAACCCAGCCATCCTGCAAAGTCTGCGCTTCTGCACAGTCTGAATTTGGCAGTCAAGTCACGCGCACAAAATTGCATATCCCAGGGTAAACTGTGCATAAAAACACACATATATTGCTAAAAAGGATATATAATAATAATAATTTATTATTCGTACCCCGCCCATCTGGCTGGGTCTCCCCAGCTACTCTGGGCGGCTTCCAACAAGGATTAAAAATACATTAAAATGTCACACATTAAAAACTTCCCAAAACAGGGCTGCCTTCAGATGTCTTCTAAATGTCAGGTAGTTGTTTATCTCTTTGACATCTGATGGGAGGGCGTTCCAGAGGACGGGCACCACCACCGAGAAAGCTCTCTGCCTGGTTCCCTGGAACCCCACTTCTTGCAGCGAGGGAAGCGCCAGAAGTGTCCGGGCTGGACGATGGGGCTGGAGACACTTCTTCAGGTATACTGGGCCGAGGCCGTTTAGGGCTTTAAAGGCCAACACCAACACTTTGAATTGTGCTCGGAAACGTACTGGGAGCCAGCGTAGGTCTTTCAAGACCGGTTTTCTATGGTCCCAGTGGCCGCTCCCAGTCACCAGTCTAGCTGCCGCATTCTGGATTAGTTGTAGTTTCCGGGTCACCTTCAAAGGTAGCCCCACGTAGAGTGCATTGCAGTAGACCAAGCAGGAGATAACTAGACCATGCACTACTCTGGCAAGACAGTCTGCGGGCAGGTAGGGTCTCAGCCTGCATACCAGATGGAGCTGGTAGACATCTGCCCTGGACACAGAATTGACCTGTGCCTCCATGGACAGCTGTGAGTCCAAAATGACTCCCAGGCTGCACACCTGGTCCTTCAGGGGCACAGTTACCTCATTCAGGACCAGGGAGTTCTCCACACCAGCCCACCACCTTTTCCCCAAGAACAGTACTTCTGTCTTGTCAGGATTCAACCTCAATCCATTAACTGCCATTCATCCTCCAACGGTCTCCAGGTACTCACACAGGACCTTCACTGCCTTCACTGGTTCTGATTTAAAATAGAGGTTGAGCTGGGTATCATCCGCATATTGATGGACACCCAGCCGAACCCCCCTGATGATCTCTCCTAGTGGCTTCATGTAGATGTTAAAAAGCATGGGGGAGAAGGCAGAACCATGGGGTCTGAACACTCATCCCCCCCACCACCACTTTTTGGACACAGCCCAGGAGGAAGGAGCAGAACCACTGTATTGCAGTGCCCCCTGCTCCCAGCCATTCTAGACGGTCCAGAAGGATGTTATGGTTGATGGTGTCAAAAGCCGCTACAAGAAAGTCTTATATTAGGGAAAACTGGTTTGCAGAAATGTGCAGATTGGGCAAAACTGTGCACACAAATGTGTAGATGAGGAGAGATTTGAACTGAAATGTTGGTGGCTTTTCATGAGGAGTTTCTCTTTTTAAAAAAATCTACAAACTGATGTGGAATTGTGGAGAACCAAACCTAAGACTGGAAAAAGAGAAACCAAGAGAAACCAAAATTGGCATATGTTCCCATCCCTAATTGGGAGTGAAGGGAGAGGCAGGTGTATCAGAGGGGCATCTGGAAAGGGGCTGCTCACCCAGTGGCGTAGCGTGGGTTGTCAGCACCCGGGGCAAGGCAAGTAATTTGCGCCCCCTAACCTGTGGATTTGCGCCCCCTAACCTATGGATTTGCGCCCCCTAACCCTAACCCCCAGATGTTGCGCCCGGTGCGGCCTGCCCCCCCCGCCCCCCCACGCTACGCCACTGTGCTCACCTGCTGGCCCTGCTCACCAGCAGGGAAGCTGCTACCAACTTTTTCTTCTTCCAACATACATTCCAATGAGAGCACAAGCTGGTATCAGATCAGATCAGCCTTCTGTTTTCCAGTGGTGCCTAGCCAGGGGCCACAGGAGAAATACACAAGTACATGATGATACCACAAACCCACCTTGACTTGGAGGCTCAGTCAGGGCAAGCAGAATCCTGACAAGACTCAGTTCCTGTGGCAGGTGGCCTGTTCCGGCAGGTGGGTCATGCACGTACCCTTGATAGTCTGGGGTGCTCCGACATTGGGAGCCCCTACCCCAACTTCATGGAAAGGGATAGCCTGGCCACCTTGTGGTTAGATTACTGTGATGTTCTTTACGTGGGACTGCCCTTGGTGATAGTTTGGAGACTGCAGCTAGTGCTAAAGTCTTTTTGCAAGGCCCTTTGAGGTTTCCTCCAATCAAGGAGTGTGTAAATTTTACGAAATAGATAAATAATAATATTATGAATGAATGAATTTATTAATACGGTCACAGACCAGCTTCAAATAATATTATAATAATTTATTATTTATACCCCGCCCATCTGGCTGGGTTTCCCCAGCCACTCTGGGCGGCTTCCAACTGAATGTTAAAAACAATACATTAAAAAAAAACTTCCCTAAACAGGGAATCCTGTTGTCCTCAGTCGTCTTTTAAAAGTAAAATAGTTGCTTATTGCCTTGACATCTGCTGGGAGGGCGTTCCACAGGGCAGGCGCCACTACCGAGAAGGCCCTCTGCCTGGTTCCCTGTAACCTTACTTCTCGCAATGAGGGAACCACCGGAAGGCCCTCAGCGCTGGACCTCAGTGTCCAGACTGGATGATAGGGGTGGAGACGCTTCTTCAGGTATACAGGACTGAGGCTGTTTAGGGCTTTAAAGGTCAACACCAACACTTTGAATTGTGCTCGGAAACGTACTGGGAACCAATGAAGATCTTTCAGGACCGGTGTTATGTGGTCTCGGCAGCCACTCCCAGTCACCAGTCTAGCTGCCGCATTCTGGATTAGTTGTAGTTTACGGGTCATCTTCAAAGGTAGCCCCACGTAGAGCGCATTGCAGTCTCAGTCACCCGTCTACTGTAGCTGCCACATTCTGGATTAATAAAGAGGTATAAGGACGCTTTAAATGCATGGTGGTAATCTGAGCTTAGCTATGGTCTTTCTGGCCATAGTGTGCTGATGGTCACTAACTCAGGTGGTTTCTAAGGGTGGAGTAGCAAGGGTATTGAAAGGCACTTAAAAGATGCAGGAGCACAGGTTCATGACACAAATCTGCACCCGCTGATTGGCCTCTGAGCAAACCGGATAACCACAGTGAATATGTTTGTGGGGACACAGAAGGAAATCAAGTGCTCACACACTCACCCCGGTGTTGCCTTCTAAAAATACCCTTAGAGCATGGAGGGAGGGGGTCAGTCCATCAATGGCATATGGCTACCTAGAACATAAGAGCCTGCTGTGTCAGGCCAGTGGCCCATCTAGTCCAGGATCCTGTCCTCACAGTGGCCAACTAGATGCCTGTGGGAAACCTGCAAGCAGAATTTGAGCCCAAGAGCAGCTCTCCCCTCCTGCTCTTTCCAGCAGCTGGGATTCAGAAACATCCAACACTAGAGACAGAGCAGAGACATCCTAAAGGTAAAGGGACCCCTGACCATTAGGTCCAGTCATGGCCGACTCTGGGGTTGCGGCGCTCATCTCGCTTTATTGGTCGAGGGAGCCAGTGTACAGCTTGTAAGTCATGTGGCCATCATGACTAAGCCACTTCTGGCAAACCAGAGCAGCGCATGGAAACGCCGTTTACCTTCCTGCCGGAGCGGTACCTATTTATCTACTTGCACTTGACGTGCTTTCGAACTGCTAGGTTGGCAGGAGCTGGGACTGAGCAACGGGAGCTCACTCTGTCGCGGGGATCTGAACCGCCGACCTTCTGATCAACAAGCCCTAGGCTCTGTGGTTTAACCCACAGGGCCAGAGGCATCCAGTCTAGTAGCCATTGGCAGCCCTCTCTCCCTCCACGGATTTGTCCAGTTCTCTTTAAAAGCCACTGAAATGGGTGGCCATCCCTGCCTCCTGAGGAAGCAAGTGCCACAGTTTGAATTTGTGCCGTACGAAGGAGGACTTTGTTTCTCTGTCCTGAATCTTTCGGCATTCCACTTCAAAGAGAAAAATAACTACCAAACCTTTAGAAGACATCTGAAGGCAGCCCTGTTTAGGGAAGCTTTTAATGTTTAATAGGTTATTGTATTTTAGTGTTCTGTTGGAAACCACCCAGAGTGGCTGGGGGGGACCCAGCCAGATGGGCGGGGTATAAATAAATAATAATAATTATTATTATTATTATTATTATTATTATTATTATTATTATTATTATCATCATCCATGAATTCTAGTGTTATGAGAGAGGGGGAAAGACTTTTCTCTATTCACTTTCTCATGCCATAGTTAGAGGCGCTTTGCCACTGAACCCCAACTCAGCCATGAAGCTTTCTGGATGACTTTGGGTCAGTCACCGCCTCTCAGCCCAACCTACCTCACAGGGTTGTTGTGTGGGATTAAATGAGATGGGGGGGAGAACCATGTAGAAAAAAAGGTAGGGTATAAATGCAATAAATAAATGATAATAAATAAATCAGCAACCCATTTGGCCTGGCTTCGTGCCTGAAATAACCTGATGGCCCTTGAGTAATATTTATTTACAGTGGTACCTCGGGTTACAAACGCTTCAGGTTACAGACTCTGCTAACCCAGAAGTAGTACCTCGGGTTAAGAACTTTGCTTCAGGATGAGAACAGAAATTGCATGGAGGCAGTGGGAGGCCCCATTAGCCAAAGTGGTACCTCAGGTTAAGAACAGTTTCAGCTTAAGAACGGACCTCCGGAACGAATTAAGTTCTTAACCCGAGGTACCACTGTATTTGTGATGCCCATGCCTCTGTGGTCAATCTGGACTAACCTCCTCTCACTGCTCTTACAGCGGGCGATATCCTGCACCTGGTTGCCCTAGCAGAGGAAGCATACTGCTGCTCTGTGATGATCCGGCCGCTGGTGCCTTCCTCTGGTGGAGACGCAAGAAGCACATTCTGCGAGACTGGGCTGGAGGGGTTCCTCGACTACGTCTGCTCCCTCTCCCTGCCCATTTTGGTGGGGTACGACATCTGGTCTGTGGACCATCTCCCAGCCCTGGTTGGCGCCCTGCAAGCTATCAACAAGGAGGAAAGATTTGAAGCCTCCATCTTTGGTTTCATCGATGCCTTGCCCCTCATTAAGGAGAAGGTCCCAGAGTTGCCCAGCTACACGCTGAAAAGCCTGGATGACACATATCGCTGGGGCGACCTGAACGAAAAGCGGGCCGAGGACTGTGCCAAGGCCCTGAAGGATTTGTGCACTGTCTTGGAGGTTAACCCTGTGATGGAGAGAAGGACAGTCATTGCCTACTCCAACATACGGTCCTACGCCTCCCTGCGACCCCTCCTGTCGCAGAAGCTCCTCTCTGAGCCCTCTGCAAAGACCTTGGCGCTGCACAATGTCTGCCTTTCCGTGCTCCAGCACATCTACCAAGAAGACCCAGAAAGGGGGCTGAGCAAGTTGTGCCGGGTCCTGAATCGCCACCGAAAGGACACGGAGGAGAAAATCCAAAAGCTGAGCAAGATTCGCTTCTACTTCCAAAAACTGCAGTCGGCAGCTTGGCATCTGCTGCCGGAAGCAACCTCCTAGAATCTTAGAACTGGAAGGGACCCAAGAGTCATCTAGAAAAGAGAGTCCATCATCTCTCATGGGAGTCTGTTCCACTGCTGAACAGCTCTTACTGTTTTTGCGAATGTTTAGTCGGAATCTCCTTTCTTGTGGCTTGAAGCCATTGCCTCGAGTCCGACCCTCCAGAACAGCAGATTCTACAATTCTATGCTTCTACTATGTTAATGAAATAAGTACTATTTTTTTTTTTACTAAAGCACATCTTTATTTTGCAATTAAACCATTAAGATCCACAAGTAAACTATGTTTTTTTCTTCAAGTTTGTGCCTAGACAACTATTTGTCAATCAAAATGCAATCAGGGAACCATAATAGAAATACTCACACTGGCCCAAGCATAAAGAGAAGGGAGGAAAGTTAACTCAGTCAACCTGCAACATCGTCCCATGCAGCTGTATGAATTGATAAGGTTCAGCCATTATCACCAACCTCTGGACCATAGCTGTCAACTTTTCCCTTTTCTTGTGAGGAAACCTATTCAGAATAAGGGAATTTACCTTAAAAAAAGAGAAACGTTGACAGCTATGCTCTGGGGTTGACTCAACTCAGCACTGGAGTTTCATTTGCAAGTCCAGCTGAAACCTTTTGAGTAGAGCTATCTTTGTCCTCTAGGACAGGATTGGGGCCCCTATGGCCACCCAGATGTAGCTGAACTAAAACTCCCACAATCCCTGACCACTGGCTACTCTGGCCAGGGTTCATGGGAGTTGAGAAGCCAACAACCTCAGGTCCCCAAACTTTCCTACCCCATCCTAGAAAATGGCCCACAGGGCAACCCTATACGTCTACTCGGAAGTAAGCTCATTGAGTTTAATGGGACTTACTCTCAGGTGAGTGGGTGCAGGATTGGAGCCTAAATGTTGTCTCTCAACACCTGAAGAGCACAACCAGATCGTTTGCCCATTGCTTTGTGATTCCTGATTCCTGGCAGGCAGTAATAGCTGTGGGCTGTCAGTGAGAGAATTTCAGGAGGTGCTGATTTTCTCTGCCTTCAAGCCCTACAGTTTGGTAATTCTACAATGCAACAGATCACCCTAATGCAGATATAGCAGCCAACCCAATTTAATATCGCAGCTCCAGATTATGTCAGTTCAAAAGCAGTTTCAGTTTCAGAACCCTTTAAAATGTGTGTGGCGGGTGGAGCTATTAGTTTCTTATTGTTCTTATTTTTACTCTGCATTCTGTGTTTTTTATATTGTATTTTTATGTTGTGAACCGCCCTGAGATCTACAAATGAAGGGTGATATGTAAATTTAATTAACAACAACAACAACAACAACAACAATAATAATAATAATAATAAATTCAGGAACTGGTTGACCTCCATTTTCTGTCTGCTACAGCTTTCCCCAACAAGCACCGACTTGCACCTGAGACTAATTTTAGTTCCTTCCTTCCATTTCTCCCTCCAGAGTTTGCATTTAGCAAAAGGTGTGCTTGGGTTCCTCGTTACCTGAGTCAGGTGAGAGTTGACTTTGGGGGTGGGATATAAAGGTTTGCAGAGAACAGCCGTGTTTGTGGCTGGATTTCTTGAAGAAGCAAAATGGGGTTGGGGGCAAACTTGGCTGTTGTCTTGCTCTGCTGGGGGGTTGCTTCTTATGACCCCTGGCAGTTTGCTCCGAGGAACTCAGTTTGGAGAACTGCCAGGCCTGTGTCCCCAGCTCCCTCCTGGCCCGAGTCCTCTCCCTGGGCTTGGGTTGATGCTTCCCAGGTGAGAGCGTTGTCCTACTTTGCCCCTGTGGCTGTGCAGTGTGGAGAGGCTCAAGTGGTAGTAACAGTGAACAGGGACCTGTTTGGGACTGGAAGGCTCATCCAGGCAACAGACCTCAGCCTGGGCTCCTCAGGCTGCCACTACACCTCCTATGATGCTGCCAAGGATGTAGTGATCTTTGACGTTGGGCTCCATCAGTGTGGCAGCATCCTACAGGTAACTCTGTATTAATTACCTATGTTGACCTATCCTATGCATGCTTCTGCATTTGTTGAGAGCCAGTGTGGTGTAGTGGTTAAGAGCGGTAGATTCGTAATCTGGTGAACTTGGTTTGATTCCCCGCTCCTCCACATGCAGCTGCTGGGTGACCTTGGGCTAGTCACATTTCTCTGAACTCTCTCAGCCCCACTCACCTCACAGAGTGTTTGTTGTGGGGGAGGAAGGGAAAGGAGAATGTTAGCTGCTTTGAGACTCCTTAAAGGGAGTGAAAGGCGGAATATCAAATCCAAACTCTTCTTCTCTTCTTCTTGTTTCCAGGCTAGTTAAATGGCTTTGCCTGGGGTTCAGTTAAGAGGCCTAATCCTTACCTATCAGGTTATTGTGACAATGGCTACTCTGGGTTCTTTGAAACTACAATAGGTTCTGTGAAATGCTGAGATCCTGAAAAGTTTAAACCTGAGTGTAGGAACATGGTGCCCTCTCAGATGTCTTCACATGTGAACCGAATCAAATTGTTCCTCCATTCCTCGTTGCTCCTCCTCCTCTGCATCACCTGAGGGCTAGTCCTGAGGTTTGCCCTTTTTTAATCTTTGGATTCAGCCAACAGCTGTTTCACTTTGTGCAGTTGCTTGTTAGCTGGCTTTGGCATGCAAATTTGAAAGGGAGAATATAAACGGCACAAGGCTTTCTAGCTACTGAAATCTAGATAAAGGGACCCCTGACCGTTAAGTCCAGTCATGGATGACTCTGGGGTTGTGGCACTCATCTCGCTTTATTGGCCGAGGGAGCCGGCATACAGCTTCCGGGTCATGTGGCCAGCATGACTAAGCTGCTTCTGGCGAACCAGAGCAGCACATGGAAACACCGTTTACCTTCCCGCCGGAGCGGTACCTATTTATCTACTTGCACTTGATGTGCTTTCAAACTGCTAGGTGGGCAGGAGCAGGGACCGAGCAACAGGAACTCACCCCGTCACAGGGATTCGAACCACCTACCTTCTGATTGGCAAGCCCTAGCCTCTGTGGTTTAGACCACATCGCCACCTGCGTCCCTGAAATCTAGATAAAAGGACTCTATTAGGAGACTTAGATTAGGCTCTGTGGATCATTATCTGTCTGAAGCATTCTGGCCTGACATCCTTCCCAACTGATTCCTTATACATCCTTGGCCCAGGTGTTTGTAAACAGTAGCTGAACCAATCTCAAAAGTCCTGTTGCACAAAAATTCCCTCCTGCATTTATTTTAATACTTTATACTGCAACTTCATTTTTAAAAAATCAAAGTGATTTACAACAGCTGGATAGATACAAAGTCACAAATCACCAGCTGACTTTTACAGAACATTCTTAATTTTTCTGCATTAGCCTGTCAGCAAATGTTTAAGTTTTCCAACTATGATATCTTATGAATTGCTATTAGCAGAGCATTTCACAGGACTGGGCCAATGACACAAAATGCTTGGTTAGCAAGCCATTTTTTTTCTAGGGAGGGGGAAGGCTTTTTATTTGTTGCTATTGTTGGACATTTGGTAGTCAAACTTTCTCTAATCCACCGCAAAGCATCTAGACAATCTTCCTTTAAAAAATAAATTCCAAAACCGACAAAATAAAAATTGCAAACAACAAATTCAACATCCATATTTATTTTCTAACATAAGCCTATTACATAATTAACTAAATTAAAATATACCTAATTACTCTAAACTTCTCTTTGCTGTATACAAATATAACAGTTAGAAATTTTATATTAAAGCTTTTATATTATAAATATTTCAAATTCCCCTATACTCCCATTTCCCTTCACCCATGTGTGATCTTTTTCTTCTTCTTCTTCTTCCGTCTTGTTGTTGTGTTATAATTTAATCATTGTTCTGCTGATTCTTTTATTATTTCCTTGCTTACCCCTGCACGTTTTATACGTTATCTATTAATATTCCAGTTCTGGAACCATATTTTTTCATACATTCCTTCACTCCCTCCCACTCTTTAGTTATTCTGATTTGAACGGCCTCTAATAGTTGCCGTCATTTTTGCCATTTCCACAAACTCAGAGTTTACTTTGCCATTCTAATAATGATGGTACCAGCATCTAGACAATTTTCCTGAAGCTCCTGCACTACTTCTGCCCACCTATGGTCTTAAATTATCCTTGCACTAAAAAACACACAATGAGGCTCAATGGGTCATCTTTCATTCCCTCCTCCAGATGACTCCAGAATCCCTGGTCTACAGCATAGGCTTATACTACAAACCTACTCCCAGCGCTAATGCAGTTGTCATGCGAACCAGCCCAGCCGAAGTCCCTATTGAATGTCACTATCCAAGGTGAGTTGGGGAGATGGTGGCAATGACAGGCACATAGGAGCCGTTCACATGCACAGCCGGGCAGTGGCTCCCAAATATTTTGGGACTACCCCCCCTCCTGGTACCATAAACTCATTCCTAGTGGCCCTACCCCCCCTTCATGGATCGCTGCCTTGCTGTGGCGAAGGGGCTTGAATAACTCAGAAAAGCTATGAGCTATGCCATGCAGGGCCACCCAAGATGGACAGGTCATAGTGGAGAGTTTTGACCAAACGTGATCCACCTGGAGCAGGAACCGGCAAGCCACTCCAGTATCCCTGCCAAGAAAACTCCATGGACAAAGTGAGTGCTCACTGGAAGGACAGATCGTGAAGCTGAGGCTCCAATACTTTGGCCACCTCATGAGAAGAGAGGACTCCTTGGAAAAGACCCTGATGTTGGGAAAGATGGAGGGCACAAGAAGAAGGGGACGACAGAGGACGAGATGGTTGGACAGTGTTCTTGAAGCTACAAACATGAGTCTGACCAAACTGCGGGAGGCAGTGGAAGACAGGGGTGCCTGGCGTGCTCTGGTCCATGGGGTCACGAAGAGTCGGACACGACTAAACGACTAAACAACAACAGTGCCCCTACCATACCCTATGAAAAGCACTGTTCAGAATAATGGTTTGCATGACCCACTAAGGAAGATTTTAAAAAAGGTAAAGGACCCCTGACAGTTAAGTCCAGTCGCGAACGACTCTGGGGTTGCGGCGCTCATCTTGCTTTACTGGCCAAGGGAGCCGATGTTTGTCCACAGACAGTTTTTCCGGGTCATGTGGCCAGCATGACTAAGCCGCTTCAGGCGAACCAGTGCAGTGCATGGAAACGTCGTGTGCGTTACCTTCCCGCCGGAGTGGTACCTATTTATCTACCTGTACTTTGACGTGCTTTCGAACTGCTAGGTTGGCAGGAGCTGGGACCGAGCAACAGGAGCTCACCCTGTCGCGGGGATTCGAACCTCTGACCTTCCAATCTGCAAGCTCTAGGCTCAGTGGTTTAGACCACAGCACCACCAGCGTCCCTGGTCTAAGGAAGATAGTAATGCAAGAATAGTTACGGTTCTGAATTTGTATTGCCATTTCTTCAAAATCCGATTAAAACTATTTCATTAATTCAACAAAAGTGATGGACTTGATCCATTGAGACTAGCTGTACAAGGTCTAGTAATCATTTGCCCACTTTGTGAACCAAAATCTGTGGGGGCCTTTTGCCTTATTTATTTCTCTTTCCAGGAGAAGCAACGTGAGCAGCGACGCCATCAAGCCAACTTGGGCTCCCTTCAGCTCGACCATTTCCGCAGAACACAAGCTGGGCTTCTCCTTGCGCTTAATGAACGGTACTTGAAAATTACGAAACAGGCCATTAACTCAGTGTAGGGTGGCAGCACCTGGCAGGGCCCACTGCTGAGGCAAGGGAGTTTGGGGACAGGAGGCACTTTCACCTTTTTCCAAGCAAGCACCAGGCAGCTGGATCTGGCCACCCTAAATGTATCTACAGCATCCCTGGCTGAGCATCACTCTGTGGGAATCAAAAGAGGGTAGCTAGACAGGGCTGCCCAGGGCTACTGGGTCCGGTGACCATAGCCAGGCAAGCCTGCCAGCCGGGCCAAGCAGGGGCCACTAACACCGAACGAGCCCCTGAAAGCTGGCAGTGCAATGGCCATCTAGTCCTATCTCCCTGTTGGTTTTTCATCCGGTCACTTGTTTGTGATGGATTCTACCTTTTCTGCTCCTGAGGCGTGTCTGGATCTGGGGGTGTCTAATGTGGTTAACTGAACTGCAAACCATTGGCCTCTGTAACTTTATTTGGCAATCTTTATTTTTTACAAAATATTTTTCGCTGCAGGCCTTCCTTTCTTTTAGACTCTCCCTCGAGACTTTGCTCCTGAATAGCCTTGTTTTTTGCTTCACCTTACATACCTTCCTCTGTTCCTGGTTTTGATCAATGCAGCTGACACACTACCTACTTTTGTTCCTTTTTCAATTTAAATACAATTCAAATGTTGTTAATTGAGCAGTTTTTCATAGCTTTGAGCCTTGTTATGCTGTGTCCTCTCCCCCACACAAATCATGGAAACTGTAGGTGACTCCTCATAGAACTACAATTCCCTGCACCCTTAAACTACAGTTCCCAGGATTTGGGTGTGTGTGTGTGCTTTAAATGTAATAAATAAAGGCCTGGGACAAGAGTTTATCTTCTGATAAACAAGAGTTTAAATTTTAGGTGCAGATGTGACCGTAATCTTTTTAGAGCTTAGAAATATTTCTGTTCTATACATTGTATTATTAAGAATATAAAGAGAACCTGCTGGATGAGGCCATGGGCCCACCTAGAGCTGCTCTCACAGTAGCCAACTAGATACTGGTGGGATACTAGGGATGAAAGACCTTCCCTTTTGTTCCTTGTGATCCTAAGAGCAGTCAGAAGTCGCTTCAAAGAGTCAATTGACAGCAGTAAAATAATCATTTATTTTGCCATGACAAAAAAGGTACAGACAGGCTAATGCTCATTGCCTGCCCTGCCTGCCCTCTCTGGGCTTGCCAGCCTTTTTATACCCTCTAGGATGGATGGTCATTTGATTTCCAAGAAAACATGTGTTTTACAAGAAATGCCGTAAAATTTAGGTTTCGTTTTGCCATATTTGGATCAACTTCCTCATTTCACGTATTTCCAGTCCATCCCTCCTCCTGTTTCCGGAGTCAGCATAGCAACCCGTTATTTCTCTTTGCCTGAGCCCTCTCTCACAGCCCTGCTCTGCTAAAAGAAGAGTTTATTTATTGTTTTATGGCCTTGTAGTAATCTTGACACCTCCCTGCAAAGAGGCCCCACTGGCCTTTGTTCTGTTACAGACATTAATGAAGGAAGGAAGAAGCTTCAGGGATAAAAGGCAAAAAGCAGTGCTGGATATAAAAAAAGGAAATAGTATACTATAAAACAATAATCTTATGGCCCTTCAGGGAGCTAAACATGAGCCCAAGAGCCCTCCCTCTCCCTCCAGCAACTGACATTGCTGCCTCTGACTGAGGAGGCAGAGCCTAGCCATTGCTGCTCATCGAAGCCATTGATAGGCCTCTCCTTCTCCATGAATTTGCCTGGTCTGCCCCGCAGAGGACCTTAAGGTCCGTGAATAATCATAGTTTAGAGGTCCTGTGCCCTAAATAAGTCAAACTATCCTCCACCAGGGCCTTCTCAGTGATGGCTCCGACCTGGTGGAATGCTCTGTCCCATGAGACTACGGCCCTTCAGGATTTGACCTCCTTCCGTCGGGCCTGTAAGACAGAGCTATTCCGCCTGGCCTTTAATTTGAATTCAGCCTGATCTTTTATTTCCCTTCTCTTCCCTCCCTCTCCCCTTTTATGAAGATCACCTGCTCTGAGACCCCACAGCTAATTCTCCCCTGGCCTCCTTGCTGGCCCAAGTAGGACCAATTCAGCCAGCTAGCCCTGGTGATTATCTAATGCTTATTAGATGGATTTCCCCTAAATTGATTTCTGAACTTTGAATTTTATTGTTATTCATGTTTTTATACTGTATTTTATGCTGCTTTTACGATTAAGTGTTTTAAATTTGTTGTTAGCCGCCCTGAGCCCGGTTTTTGAACCGGGAAGGGCAGGGTATAAATAAAAATTTATTAGCATTATCCTCTTTTAAAGCCCTCCAAATTGGTGGCCATCACTGCCTCTTGTGGGAGGGAGTTCCGTAGTCTAACTCTTCGCTGCCATGAGGATGATGCATCCTTGGACAGGACAAACCAGTGTTGAGGTCTGTGCTGGATAGCTTTATTTCCCTCTAGGTAAGATTCTGCAACTCTCTTGTCTTTCAGATGACTGGAGCGCTGAGAGAGCTTCCGGCACGTACCAGCTGGGAGACGTGATGTACATCCAGGCTGATGTGAACGCAGAGAACCACCTTCCTCTGCGGCTGTTTGTCAACCACTGTGTCGCCACGCTGAGCCCAAGCAGGGACAGCACTCCCCGATATCCCATCATTGACCACAACGGGTAGGAGCTCTCTAGGATTGTCCCTGCCAGTCACTACGCCCTTGGGCAGGCCAGCGGCTGCGATGGAGAAGGGACAAGGAGCAGAAAGGGGAAGCCATGTGGGCAGAGCTAGGCCTGCAGGCTGCCAGTTCCCCACCCTTGGACCAGGACAGCCAAGAACCTCATGTTACAGGACGTACAGTGGTACCTCGGGGTTACAGATGCTTCAGGTTACATACGCTTCAGGTTACAGACTCCACTAACCCAGAAATAGGGACACGGGTGGCGCTGTGGGTTAAACCACAGAGCCTAGGACTTGCCAATCAGAAGGTCGGTGGTTCGAATCCCTGCGACGGGGTGAGCTCCCATTACTCGGACCCTGCTCCTGCCCACCTAGCAGTTCGGAAGCACGTCAAAGTGCAAGTAGATAAATAGGTACCGCTCTGGCGGGAAGGTAAATGGCGTTTACGTGCGCTGCTCTGGTTTGCCAGAAGCAGCTTAGTCATGCTGGCCACATGACCCGGAAGCTGTACGCCAGCTCCCTCGGCCAATAAAGCGAGATGAGCGCCACAACCCCAGAGTCGGCCACGACTGGACCTAATGGTCAGGGGTCCCTTTTTAACCCAGAAATGGTACTTCAGGTTAACTTTGCTTCAGGATGAGAACAGAAATTGTGCTCCAGTGGCACGGCGGCAGCGGGAGGCCCCATTAGCTAAAGTGGTGCTTCAGGTTAAGAACAGTTTCAGGTTAAGAACGGACCTCCGGAACGAATTAAGTTCTTAACCCGAGGTACCACTGTATTGCTGGACAGCTAGGGATGGGCGGAGGGGTTGATTCTGTTTGCATTTAAATGCAAATCTGCCGAACTTGCTTTTCCCGAAGCAAGACATCCTCTGAGAACTTCACTATTCTCTGAATTTTACAGTGCAATTATCCATCTCCATGTGTAAGAAATGCATGTGAAGTGTGAATAAAAATACATATATTTGCAGGAATTGACATACATAATACCAGGAGAAATTGCTTTGCAGAAACATGTATAGTAATGGAAAATGGATGCAAAGGCATATATTTAATAGAAGAAATTGTCACTAAAATGCTGGCAATTTTTCATGAGGGGATATATATATATATATATATATATATATATATATGCAGGTTTTGGTGTCCTCGGGTGTCTTCCCGTGTAAAAGTTGGGGTGTCTAGGCGACGTTTCGACGAGGTCTCACTCGTCATCTTCAGGCTGGTGCTTTCGGCTTCTTGTTACTGGAACAGAGCAGGATCTCAGTGTTTGAGTTCCTATAAATACTGTTGAGGAGGTGTGGTGTATAGCCTCCAATGTTCTGGGCAGAGAGGAGGTTCCCAGGCTAGTGTGCCTTTTCTTCTTTTGTTCCTTAATTACTTGAGGGATATCTTGAGTGATTTCTTGAGTGATTTCCTGAATCCCACTTAGGTGGGTCATTAGGTGTGGATTAGTTGCTAAAGCCTTCGTGTCTTGAACTCTTGAACTTTGTGAAGAGTTTTTCTGAGAAGATGGCTGTACTGCACTTGGTTGTGCTCTGGCTTGGCTTCGTGTATAGGGGCGAGCTGTGGTTTTGTGGCCTGTGCCAGCCAGATCTGTGTAGGGATTGCAGGGGGGTGCAGCATCTGGAGGTGCCACCCTGGTTTGGCTACTGGATGGTGTCTGTAATTTATCTGTGGAGAGGGTCTGGGTTTGGGTCTGGTGTGGTTGATTGGTGATGGCGTTCTGTGTGCCTCTGGATCTGGTGTCAGATTTTGTGGGGAGGGCTAATTTCCAGATGTCTGGCAAGCGGGATGTGTCGTCACGCTTGTTCATGTTGTGAGGGTGTTTCTCTATCTCGATGGCTTCCATGATTATTCTCTTGTGGTGATGTTCCATGTTAAAGAGCAATTTGGAATCTGCAAAATTAATTTCGTGTCCTGTTTCTTTCATGTGTTGGAAAAGAGAGGAAGTTTTTTCTTCTTTTTTGACGGCATTCTTGTGTTCTGCGATCCGTGCATTTATTCGTCTGTTTGTTTGTCCAATGTACGTGGCTGGGCAGACTTTGCAGGGTATTTCATAGACCCCTTGGTTTTCCAACTGAATTTTATCCTTGGGGTTTCTGAGGATATTGGCTATTTTTTGGTTGGTGCAAAAGGCTGTTTTGATATTGTGTTTATGGAGGATTTTGCTAATTTTATCTGTAGTGCCCTTGATATAAGGAAGGAGGGCTATGCCATTGTTTTCTTCTGTGTCTTGGTTTTTGGGGGGTGTTTCTTTTTGGATTAGCTTCGTAACCCTGTTTTGCTGGTATCCATTGGCAATTAACACATTTGAGAGATTCTGTAACTCAGTTGTCAAGTGGTCTTCGTCAGCCAGGCGTTTGGTTCTGGAGATGAGAGTCTTGGCTACGGAGTTTATTTGTGCAGGGTGGTGGTGTGATTGTGCATGTAAGTAGCGGTTGGTGTGTGTTTTTTTCCGGTAGATAGTGTGTCCTAGGGAGCCATCAGGTTTTTTGTAGATTAGGACGTCAAGGAAGGGAAGTTGGTTGTTGGCTTCTATTTCCATAGTGAATTGTATTTTGGGGTGTAGGCTGTTGAGATGTGTGAGGAAGCTATCCAGTTTTTCCTTCCCGTGTGGCCAAATTACAAAGGTGTCGTCAACATATCTGAGCCAAAGTTTGGGTTTGTGTTCTGACTTGTCTAAAGCATTGGTTTCAAAGTGTTCCATGTACAGGTTAGCGATGACCGGTGAGAGGGGTGATCCCATAGGTGCTCCTTCTATCTGTTTGTATCTTTGTCCATTGTGGATGAAGTACGTGTTGGTTAGGCAGTGGTTGGTCAGGTCCAAGATGTATTCGGGGGGATTGTATTTGTTTTGAATGGCTGTCAAGGCTTCATTAATGGGCACTTGTGTGAAGAGAGATACAACATCGAAGCTCACAAGTAGGTCATTGGGTTGTAGGTTTTGCTTCTTTATTGTTTCTATGAACTGGAAGGAGTTTGGAACGTGTGAAGAGATGGATTCTGCATAGGGCTGAAGTTGCTTGGCGAGAAATTTAGCGAGATTTTGTAGAGGTGAGCCTATGGAGCTGACTATTGGTCTGAGTGGTGTTCCTTCTTTGTGTATCTTGGGGAGGCCGTAGAGTTTGGGGCATCTGGATGATTTTTCTCTGGGGATGATTCTTAGCTGGATTTCTTCACTGATAGGAGAGGCTTTTATTTTGGATTTGGTGGTTTTTTCCAGATAGGTGGTGGGATCTGTTTTTATAGGTTGGTAGGTAGGGTCTTGGAGTAGATTTGATAGTTTTGCTTGGTAGTCCGATGTGTTCATCACAACAGTGGCATTACCTTTGTCTGCTGGGAGAATGATTATGTTGTTGTCTTTCCTCAGGTTGGTGAGTGCTTTCTGTTCTTCTTTGTGTAAATTGCTTCTGGGTGGTTTGCTGGAGCAGAGGATGTTGGTGACTTCAAGTCTGATTTTATTGGCTTCATCTGGATTGATTTTGGTTAGGCTAGCTTCGACTCCGCATATGATGTTTTCCGTGGGGATGCGTCTCGGGGCGACTGCAAAGTTGAAACCTTTGGAGAGTACTTTGGTTTCAGTTGAGGTGAGGATCCTGTCTGATATGTTATGTACTGTTTGTTTCATGGGTTGTTGTGGAGGGTGGCTGGGCTTCTGGCGTTTCTCTAGTTTGTGGAGTTTGTTGGTGTGTGTGTCTGTCTTGTGTGAGGTCTCCGTTTCAGCTCTCCAGACGGCTAGTTGTTTGCATTTGTCCCAGAGTGCAGGGTGGATTTTGTTACAGAGTTTGAGGTGAAGAGTGAGTAGATCTTTGTTGGTTTGGTTTAGTAGGTATCTTTTCTTGTGTAGTTCGTTTCTGATTAGAGATAGTTCAGTTCGTTTCAGGATCCTTTCGGTAGCTGGGGTTTTAGAGTGGAATTTAAGTTGGAAGCATGTGGGAATTAAGTTGTTGTCTCGGCAGTTGCGTAGGAACAAGAGATCACATAAGATGGTGGCTCTTCGGATTTCTAGTTTCTCGTAGGTTCTTGTCAGCTGGAAGGTTTCCTCCCCGTAGAGGTGAGATATTTGCTTTCGTAGATTTTCACGGGTACAGGAATGCAGGTTTTGGTGTCCTCGGGTGTCTTCCCGTGTAAAAGTTGGGGTGTCTAGGCGACGTTTCGACGAGGTCTCACTCGTCATCTTCAGGCTGGTGCTTTCGGCTTCTTGTTACTGGAACAGAGCAGGATCTCAGTGTTTGAGTTCCTATAAATACTGTTGAGGAGGTGTGGTGTATAGCCTCCAATGTTCTGGGCAGAGAGGAGGTTCCCAGGCTAGTGTGCCTTTTCTTCTTTTGTTCCTTAATTACTTGAGGGATATCTTGAGTGATTTCTTGAGTGATTTCCTGAATCCCACTTAGGTGGGTCATTAGGTGTGGATTAGTTGCTAAAGCCTTCGTGTCTTGAACTCTTGAACTTTGTGAAGAGTTTTTCTGAGAAGATGGCTGTACTGCACTTGGTTGTGCTTGCAAACTGATGGGGAAATGTGAATGGAACTTAAGAGTGGAAGAAAAAAACGAGGAAGAAACTGAAATACAGATTTGCCCTTCTCTTCTGACAGCCTTTCTTTTCCTTCCTTCCTTCCTTCCTTCCTTCCTTCCTTCCCCTTTCCTTTCCTTGTGTTTTAGCTGCCTTGTTGATGGGAGGTCAGATTCCCGCTCAGCCTTTGTGTCTCCAAGGCTCAAGGAGGATTTGCTCCAGTTCACGGTGGACGTTTTCAGATTTACAGGACATCCTCAAGAGCTGGTGAGAAGCCTCGTCTTGCACAGCCCTCCTTGAGCTGAAACCTAGAATGTCTAATGGAGTTTTCTTTTGTCTACTTGGCTTCTCCAGATCTACATCACTTGCCACCTGAAAGTGACTGCAGCCAGCCAGGCCCCTGATCCTGAAAACAAGGCTTGCTCCTTCAGCCAAGCTAATAACATGTGAGTGAGCTAGCATGGACTCCCTCAGGACTCTCCTTCGTTGGTGGTTTTTAAACAGAGGTCGGGTGGCCATCCGTCAGGGATGTTTCAGCTGTGATTCGTGCAGGGGCTTTGACTAGATGAGCCGTCCAATTCTACAGTTCTGTGATTCTATGTTAACAGCCCTAGCCAAGCCTGCCAATGAAGGGGACGCGGGTAGCGCTGTGGTGTAAACCACTGAGCCTATTGAGCTTGCCGATCAGAAGGTTGGTGGTTCGAATCCCCGCAACGGGGTGAGCTCCCGTTGCTCAGTCCCTGCTCCTGCCAACCTAGCAGTTCAAAAGCATGTCAAAGTGCAAGTAGATAAATAGGTACCACTCCGGCAGGAAGGTAAACGGCGTTTCCCAGCGCTGCTCTGGTTCGCCAGAAGCGGCTTAGTCCTGCTGGCCGCATGACTCAGAAGCTGTACGCCAGCTCCCTTAACCAGTAAAGCGAGATGAGCGCCACAACCCCAGAGTCGGCCACGACTAGACCTAATGGTCAGGGGTCCCTTTACCTTTAAGCCTGCCAATGACCTTTCTACAGGACTAAATAGTTGGCTGTCAAAGAAACAACTAGCTAGTGATGTTTCCAGAAGCTTCCCTCCAACCCACCCAACCCGGCAGTAACATCATTTTAAAAATGTCACTCCATTGATTTTCCATGCCATTTTTCACTCAAGTCTCAAAGCAGCTTACATTACAGCACTCATAATCTCACTATCCAGAGATTGTGGTGTGGCGTCTAACAAAATTATGTCGATTATTTGAGCTTGTTGCCCAAGCAAAACAATTCTGCAGGTAATATTTCTCTTCCTTTTCCCCATCCCTCCAGGTGGATTCCGGTTGAGGGTACCCAGGGGATCTGCACCTGCTGTGAGACTGGGAACTGTGGTGTCACTGGAGGGCAGCCGAGGAGGCTCAACCCCTGGGATAGGTGGGCAAGAGGAAGGAGATCTGGCAGAGATGTATCCACAAAGCATGGTGCGTTCCATCCATGTTGGCGGGGGAGACAATCTGTTCTGTGCAGGGGTCTCCAAAATGAGAGGGGTGAGGCTGACCTACTGATGGCTAAGTTTAACCTTGCTCAAAATGCAGGTCAGCTGGTGAAGGAACTGGAGACTGACGTGATGATTGGCCCTATTTTCGTCCGTGACGCATACATGGGCTCAAGAAGTCTTTCGGCCCAGCAAAGTGAAACAACGGAATCTCCAGAAGAACATGGTGGTACGTCCTCCTCCTCCTCCTTTTTAGTAGTAGCAAATATTTCAAGAATGCAGGTCAGGGCAGAGTGAGAATTTGATTCAGGAATCTAGCTACCAAATTAGAATAAAATTCTGGGGCCAGTGATAGTAACGTGTGATTAGTTAGGGATGGCTTGTTTTTGCACTGAAAGGTCAGTACAGTGGTACCTCTGGTTATGTACTTAATTCGTTCCAGAGGTCCGTTCTTAACCTGAAACTGTTCTTAACCTGAAGCACCACTTTAGCTAATAGGGCCTCCTGCTGCTGCCACACTGCCAGAGCACGATTTCTGTTCTCATCCTGAAGCAAAGTTCTTAACCCGAGGTACTATTTCTGGGTTAGCGGAGTCTGTAACCTGAAGTGTATGTAACCCGAGGTACCACTGTAATTGGATAGCTTGTCTGGAAACAAGTAAGAAATTGGGTCACAGCATGGGAATAAGCAACGCTCCAGGCTGCGTTTTTTGGGGGGGGGGTGCATTCTAGGCAAAAGCATTCAGGGTGAGGTTTTGGGGCTTTGAGCCAGAGGGTCTCTCCTCCTCCTGGCTTAATCCTTCTCCCCCATCATCCCACATAAACCTCCTATGTTTAGAAATTCCAGGGACTTCCTGTAGGAAGAGATTACTGGAGGCTCACAGGTATTTGTGTTTTATTTACAAAAAATGCAAGTTGGATCTAAGTACAGAGGTACCTCGGGTTAAGTACTTAATTCGTTCTGGAGGTCTGTAGAGAGAACCAAGAGCTTACTCCTTTCACATCAGATCTTTTACAGAGAGGGCTTTACAGCGCTCTAAGATGCTTACTGCAAGTCTAACACTGACCAAAAATGTAAGTTAGGTTGCAGCATGAAGCCCTCCAGGTTTACTTGGAGGCAAGTTCCCTAAATCAATACAGTGGTACCTCGGGTTACAGACGCTTCAGGTTACAGACTCCACTAACCCAGAAGTAGTACCTCAGGTTAAGAACTTTCCTTCAGGATGAGAACAGAAATCGTGCCATGGCGGCAGCACAACAGCAGGAGGCCCCATTAGCTAAAGTGGTACCTCAGTCTAAGAACAGTTTCAGGTTAAGAATGGACCTCCAGAATGAATTAAGTTCTTAACCCGAGGTACCACTGTAGTAAAAGAGCTTGCAGCCTTATGACAGCTTTGATGTAAGCAGTGGCGTAGCGTGGGGGGTGCAGGGGGGCCCGGGCGCAACATCTGGGGGGGGCGCGCTCGCACTCGCAGCTCTCTGCCCCTACCTGGCTCACTCACTCTCTCACTGCAGTGCTGGCTGTGCGAATCCGATCCGAGCCGCCGGGTCGCCACCCACTGTGGAGGGGAGGGTGCCAGGCGTGCGGTGCAGTGCGGAGAGAGAGCGAGGGACTATCTGGGGGAGGGACAGTGCAGCGCGGGGGGGGGCGCAAATTACTTGCCTTGCCCCGGGTTAGGGGGTGCAAATTACCGTACTTGCCTTGCCCCGGGTGCTGACAACCCACGCTACGCCACTGGATGTAAGTTGAACTTGTTCTCTCTCTCTCTCCCCCCCCCCCTTTGCAGGATTCCTCTTGGCGCCTGGGCTGCTGGCTGGACTCATCTTGATGTCTCTGGCTCTGCTTCTCGCTCTGATTATTTTTGGGGTCCCTCTGCTCAAAAAGTGCCTGGGGTCCCATTAAAATGTAATGTAATACGTATCTCAATGTGGAAAAAAAAACTAAATAAAGAGATACAAATGGCTTTCTTGCTTCCTCCCACCTTTAAATGAGAAAGAGGGTAATAAGGGCTGGTGACTGATCCTATATATGGGGAGAAATTATATATGATATATATAAAGCCTGAGATGCATCACAATGAGAGGTGAATCTTTGCTGTTGGTGATGGGATTTGGGGAATGGGGCTTTTTGGCTGGGTAGGGTATGTTTGGGATTCCACTTGCTTCTCTAAAAATTCAAAATCTAAAACATTTTAAAATACAAGCAGATAAGTCTCACCTACAGGCCTAGTTTGATATGTATGCCCCTCCCTCGCTTCCTCAAAGATCTGGGCAATTTGCTTGAGGGTTCTACTCACTTACCCTCACAATACCTTTGCTGTGGTGTTTGTTAAGCTAACAGTGTGGCTAGTCCTGATTGAGGCCACCTGAGTTCCAAGGAGTGGGGATCTGCAACCTTCTCTCTGTTCCAACAGATATTGGGGGGCTAGAACCGTGGGTCTTTCGCACTGAGACCCAGTTTCTCCCTCCCACATCCCTTGCTTTAAAAACCCCCACACAATTGTTTTACTTTGCTAACAACGGAGCTGGGTGCTCTGCAAAGCCTGAGAGGGTTCAGGCACTTGCCGTCTTAATCTGCCCAAGCAAATTTGTGTCCAGGGCCTCTGTCCTGAGTTGTTTTCAAATAACCAACAATGTAAGGGACGCGGGTGGCACTGTGGGCTAAAGCCTCAGCGCCTAGGGCTTGCCGATCAAAAGGTCGGCGGTTCGAATCCCCGCGGCAGGGTGCGCTCCCGTTGTTCGGTCCCAGCGCCTGCCAACCTAGCAGTTCGAAAGCACTTTCGGGTGCAAGTAGATAAATAGGGACCGCTTACTAGCGGGAAGGTAAACGGCGTTTCCGTGTGCGGCTCTGGCTCGCCAGAGCAGCGATATCACGCTGGCCACGTGACCTGGAAGTGTCTCCGGACAGCGCTGGCCCCCGGCCTCTTTGAGTGAGATGGGCGCACAACCTTAGAGTCTGTCAAGACTGGCCCGTACGGGCAGGGGTACCTTTACCTTTAACCAACAATGTGATTCCTGCACTGCAGGGGCTGGGCTGTTTCCCTCCTTCCAATTCTGCAATTCTACCCCTGGGGTCCAGTATTCTAACCATGGCAAATGACGGACTCTCTTGCAGACAGAATCAACATCTCCGTCTGGAACAAGGCACGGGAACAAGAAATACCAGATCAAAACAGCAGCCAGTAGGTTTGGTCTTTATTGAAGACTGTCGAGACAGGACTCCCACCTGCCACAAGGTGGAACAAGATGGAAGCCCTGAACAAAAGAGAACCCAAAGTTTTATTAGCTGCTAATCCCCATGTTACATCCCCCCCCCCCAAACTACATCACTCATAAATCACGGGTACATCATGAAAGGGAAGGTCTGGTGGCAGTAATCTGAGCATCCTGGACCCTGCCCCATGATTCTCCTTGCCCTCCACCAACACCCAACAAGTGCAACAAAAGAGATACAGTGGTACCCCGCAAGACGAATGCCTCGCAAGACGGAAAACCAGCTAGACGAAAGGGTTTTCCGTTTTTCGATGCGCTTCGCAGGACGAATTTCCCTATGGGCTTGCTTTGCAAGACGAAAATGTCTTGCGAATCTTGAGATTTTTTTTCGCTCCCCACCCCCTTTTTCTAAGCCGCTAAACCGCTAATAGCCTTTTAGCAGCTAATCCGCTAATCCCTTAAGCCTTTAATAGCCGCTAATAGCGCTAAGCCGCTAATAGGGTTGCTTCGCAAGACGAAAAAACCGCTAGACGAAGAGACTCGCGGAACGAATTAATTTCGTCTTGCGAGGCACCACTGTATTTATATTTCCCTGTTTCCCAGCCAAGTTAACAAACCCAGATGAAGACAAAAGGGTGTGATTATTTCTGGAATGGCTACCTGTCCGGCACTCAGGTATCAAGATGCCAGGAATTATCACTCAGGCAGAGGGGCTGCTGAGTAGCTGAACTCACATGGCTATATGAATTTCTGAAGTTTCCCCAGTGAGCCAGTACATAGATACATTTATCAGTGAATTCTTACATTTGGTATCGTGCCGCAAAGGCCCTTTGAATAGATAGGAAGAAACTGTGATGAAGTGTTTTGTGGGGACAAATCACAAAAGTGATTGTGCTGGTTTTGGTAGTGGGCTGCATGTGCATGATATCTGCTGGAGGGGCAACCCCCCCCAAACCTATACATAAATTCCTGCAACATTCGTCTGCTATAAATTATTATCTCCGTCTCGTACATATTATAAAATGAAATAAATATAATCTCTCACACACGCGCCCACAGTGCCCCTTAGTGCTCAAGGGGCCTTATTAGTCCCGTGTAACTGTGTCGGCACTGCAACCTCCGGAAATGCTGCAACTTCCCTTTTTCCTCTTGCTGTTGCAACTCAGCGTTGCTTTGTTTCCTTTTTTAAATTTGTTTAAATTTAAATTTGTAAATCTCTCCAAGCCACGTGTAAGCGGGCGGGCGCAGCAGCAACGGCGAGAACAACTCCCCCGGAAAACTCGCCCTCCCCGCCGCCCGCCCACCAGAGGAGGAGCCGGGAGGCTGATCAGCTGATCGCCCGGGCGGGATCAGCTGGTGCTGCTGGATCCCTTCCGCGATTGGGTGGCAGGAAGGAGTCAGGTGATCCAGCCTTGCAGGGCAGCGAGTAGCAG
Source organism: Podarcis tiliguerta (assembly GCF_965153285.1). NCBI lineage: Eukaryota > Metazoa > Chordata > Lepidosauria > Squamata > Lacertidae > Podarcis > Podarcis tiliguerta. The sequence continues at coordinate 70,082,695 of NC_139542.1, read as the reverse complement.
GCGCCGCGCGGGGCACCATGGTGAGCCGGGGGCGCGTTGCGCGCGGGTGGCCAAGAAGGGCTTGCTGCGCCGCCTGGAGGACGGGTGCCAACGCCCTGGGGCCCCGGGTGCCCGAGCACCCACACCTTTCGGTGCCAGGGCCGTGCACGCTGCATGGCACCCACGGCCCCGGGCACCCACGGTGCCAGGGCCAAGCTGGCATCCCTGGCATCGAGGCAGGGGCTCCCGGGCTCCGGCGTGGGCTCATGAAATTGCAGCTCGAGTTCTCGGGCGAGGCTCCGAACTAGGCTGGTGCCAGAGATGGGCACCCCGGGATGCTTGCCTTCCCCCGCGCTGGATCCGGAAGCGGCAGCTGGCGCGGCGGGATGCTGCAGCCTGAGTGCTGACGATCTGACGGTCCTGTCGCCGTGCGGCGCTTTTGCGTCTTCGCGCACAGCCCCGGGCAACTTGGCACATAGCTGTCAACCTTCCCTTTTTTTGCGGGAAATTCCCGTATTCCAGCGCCATTTCCCGCTGCTATCCCGGATTGTTAGATATCCCGTAGACTATCTCTGGGACAGGTGAGGCTGCTGATCCCTTATTTTCGAGGCTGCTGATCCCTTATTTTCAAATCTGAAAGTTGACAGCTATGACTTGGCACCGGCCTCTGGGCAAGGGCCCTGGGCGCCGGCAGACGCAGCCAGGAGCATTGGGATGGGGTGGGGCGCCTGGTTCACTCCCCCTCGAAAACTCTGTGCCCGGGACCACACACCCACACCTGACACACCCACACTGTGCCCGTGGGCTACGGAAATGTCTGCCTTACCTTTCGGGTTTTCTGCTGTCAAGAGAATAGGAGGCTGTATTCTGAGTTTTTCACTGAAATTTCTGCTGAAAAGAGGAAAGCATGTAAAGTCTCGTTCAAATTCACTTCTCCGTGGGTTGGATAGCCTCTTGTTTTCTGCTACAGGCTGAAAAGTGGGTTGCTAAAACAAACTCTTGACTGGCCACAGGCACTAATGTTATTTTTTCCATCCAGAGGTTTCGGTTCTGCGGCGATTTAGACTGCCCTGATTGGGTCTTGGCAGAAATCAGCACCTTGGCTAAAATAGTAAGTGCTCTTCTTTTCTCTGCTAGGTGCGCATGCCATTTCTGTTAGGACGTGTTGGCGGTGGCACTTGACCACTGGTTCCTTGCTGGACTTACTCTCATCTCTGTAGAACTGATGGCTGACCAACACTGAGGCCTTGTCAGCCTGTGATTCCTTTACTCAAAGAACTGCACTGGTTGGCAACTTGCTACTGGGCTGAACTATTACTATATCAAGCCCTGAACATCTGGGAACCCAGATGTGCCCACTCAGACACTTTGATCAGCAGAATTGGCACTCCTACATGTGCCACAGACCTACCTATTCTGCATCTGCAAGAAATTGATCTTTTAGTATGGCAACACCTAAACATTGGAACTCCCTGCCTTTTGATATCAGGCAGGTGCTTTGACGGTATTGTTTTGGCCAACTGCTATAAACATTTTTGTTTAGACAAGCCTGCCCAGATATTTACAAAGTTGGTGGGAATTTTAATAGGCTTTTAGTCTATATTTTATTTTGTATTTCAAAAGTTTTTAACTATAATTTTTTTCTTATGGATAATTTTGTTTTATCTTTTTTGTGTACCACTTTGAGGGTTTTCGTTTTCTGTTTTTTTACAATCAGCGTATAAAGTTTATGGAATAAATAAATAATTGTTGTTGGATGAACCTGCTGCAATATTCCACTATATATCCAGCAAGCTTGAAAAAGTCAGAGTGCTGGTGGGGAGGTCTAAGTGCTTCTGTTTTCTTGGTCAGAAATAGTTGGACGCTACCCCATCAAAGACCGCATTATCCACTGTCGCTTAAAAAGTCCAGGCTGTTGTGGGGAGTGATTAGCTTTGGGTGGAGTTTATGAAAAAGCTGGTGTTACAGGCAAAAAATCACCAGGTGTGTTTTTGTTCTTGTTATTCTCCTAGTCCTCAGTGAAGCTGAAGTTGATCTGTGCCCAGGTGCTGAAGGATCTGCTTGGGGACGGGATTGACGTAAGCCAGTTTTCTCCTGTTTGACGCGTATTTGTGTAGATCCGACAATTCTACGAGATTTGATCTTCCATCATACAACTTCTGGTGATGTGTTTTGACCTCTCCCAGCCTGGGGTCATCTTGATGGACCTGCAGCTCCCATCACCCCTGACCTTTGACTGGTCTGGATGGAGCTGATGGGAGTTGGGAGTCAATAGAGCACAAGGTTGGGGAAGATTGGTTTAAAGCAGGTAGGAGATCTTCTTGAAGGTGGATATTTGTATGGCCAACACTTTCAGGCTTGTGTTTTTAAATGGGCCCTTGCATGACTTCCTGAGAGGTCAGGAAGAGTAAACCACTCCAGATTCATCTGCGTAGGCCAACTGCATTTCTCTTTTCTGATGCTTCCTGAGCAGCAGCAGCAACAACAACAACAACCTTATGAGGAGCTGGGCATGTTTAGCCTGGAGAAGAGGAGGTTAAGGGGTGATATGATAGCCATGTTCAAATATATAAAAGGATGTCACATAGAGGAGGAGAAAGGTTGTTTTCTTCTGCTCCAGAAGCGGACACGGAGCAATGGATCCAAACTACAAGAAAGAAGATTCCACCTAAACATTAGGAAGGACTTCCTGACAGTAAGAGCTGTTCGACAGTGGAATTTGCTGCCAAGGAGTGTGGTGGAGTCTCCTTCTTTGGAGGTCTTTAAGTAGAGGCTTGACAACCATATGTCAGGAGTGCTCTGATGGTGTTTCCTGCTTGGCAGGGGGTTGGACTCGATGGCCCTTGTGGTCTCTTCCAACTCTATGATTCTATGATTCTATTCTATGATTCTAACATTGCGCTGTAGCTGCAGCCCTAGAAATTTAGAGGCATGTCCGACTTGGAATCCCCGTGATCCAGTTCTTCCTCCAGAGAAGTGTTTGTGTGCCGTAATAGAGTACCCAAAAACTGGAGATCACACTCGAAAGCGTTACATATTTGGGCTGGTTCCGCTCCCCCCCCCCCCAGTTATATTTTCAACAACAACCGTATGAGGTAGGTTATGCTGAGAGACAGCAATGGTCGCAGAGTTACCCATTGACTTTTGTGGCCAAGCAGGTGTTTAAACCTGGATTTCCCTGGTCTTAGCCCTAGACTCTTAGCCCCTACACCACCCTGCCTGTCCCTAGCACAATTTACAGACAGTTGACATGATTCAGGAGCCACCCCTGGGAAGTGGTTTTGCAGTGGAAGCTGAGCTGCAAGTAGGACTCTGTGCCTGTGGAGGAACTGGGACTTCACGTTGCATTGGAAGACTCAGAGGTGGTGCAGATCTCCCAAAGTTAAGTGTGGTCTGATCTGGGTTTTTCTCTTGCAGTATGAAAAGGTTCTAAAGCTAACGTCAGATGCCAAGCTTGGTGAGTGTCGTTTCCTACTCTTCCCAGTATGACTGAGTCATGTGTTTCTCCTGCCTGAATTCATTGACCAACTGCTTTGATCAGCAGAATTGGCACTACTACATAATACCTGTTCTGCATTTGTAAGAGCTCGGTTGTTTAGTGTGACGGTGTCTGCACTTTAGAACTCCCTGGCTCTTGCGATCAAGCAGGTTGCCTTCATTGTACACTTTTTGGCACCTGCTAAAACATTCTTGGGTGGTGCTGTGGTGTAAACCACTGAGCCTTAGGCTTGCCGATCAGTCAAAGTCAGGAATGCATTTGTCCGACTGGTAGCGGCTCTCTGGTGTCTTAAGCACAGAGATGAGTCTATGCATATCTGATCCTTCTACCTAGAGAGACCTGGGATTGAACCTGTGACCTTCTGCATTCAAATTAAGGGCTCTGCAACTCAGCTATGCTTCTTCCAAAGACCCTCAGTGCAGTTTGGGGTTTGTAGTCAACTAAGTAAAGAGTAGGGACGCGGGTGGCGCTGTGGGTTAAACCACAGAGCCTAGGACTTGCCAATCAGAAGGTCGCAAGAGGCAGTGACGGTCACCAACCTAAATTCCTTAAAAGAGGATGAGGCAAATTCATGGAGGAGAGAGCTATTGATGGGTACTGGCCCCCATGGCTCTGCTCTGCCCTCCACAGTCAGAGTCAGGAATGCTTCTGAATGCCTGCAGATGTTTCTTTGGGACATCCAGTTGACCGCTGTGCTGGGCTAGATACAATGCGATAATCTTTATTGTCATTGTCCCATACAGAACAACAAAACTGAAAAATCTACATAAGACATTCAAAACCCAACAAGCCTGCTATCCCAGATATCCCAGCCTGGTTAGCCCCCTAAAAACTCTGATACCCCATTTTTAAATACAATATACTCCCATACAGAGTCCTTACACTGCGTTTAAAACCAAAATCACATTTGGGTAGAAACTGTTTCTCAGGTGGCTAGTCCTTCTCAGGTGGCTAGTTCTTCCAGAAGGCAGAAGCTGAAAGAGATCATTTCCGGGATGCACACTATCCTGCGCTATCTCTGCCACTTTCTTATGGCACCTGACAGCATAGATTTGATTCAAGGTGGGAAGAGTGCACCCAATTATTCTCTCTGCAATCTTTACAACCCTGGACAGCATTGTCTTTTCCCTGACCGTGCAGCTCCCAAACCACACACAGAGACCATACGTTAATACACTCTCCACAGTACAATGGTAAAATGCCATTGTCCTGATCCCGCAGGCTCTCACGACTGCTGCGCATGCCTCTCTTTCTCCTCTCGGCAGAGTCTGGGGATGTGAAGGCTACCATTGCTGTTCTGGGCTTCATCCTCTCCAGCGCTGCCAAGCACAACGTTGATGGCGAGTCCCTCTCCAGCGAGCTCCAGCAGTTGGGGCTGCCTAAAGGTGAGCGGAGGAGACAGAAAGGGAAGCAGTGACGAAGGGAAAAGGGGCACCTCTATTCCAGCCCAAGGGCCACATTTCCTTGTGGGCAGACTTCCGGGGGACACATGGCAGTGGTAGGTGGAGCCAAAGGCAAATGTGGGCAGAGCAACAGTTGTGACTTTGCAATATAGGCTGCATTCCAGCTGTGCAGAAGCCTCTGAGATGGGGATCTCCCAGTCCCTTGAGCCCCGGCCAGCAGAGTCAGGAATGATGGGAGAAGGGGGGAGCCGTAGTCCGGCAACCTCTGAAAGACCACAGGTTCCCCTGCAACAACCTGAGCCCTTGGGAGACTGGCAGTCAGCCTGCTTTCTTGGCGGTGGTCCTACATCACATTAAAATGGTGGGATGGTGTGGAGCAGGGGTAGGCAACCTAAGGCCCGGGGGCCGGATGCAGCCCAATTGCCTTCTCAATGCGGCCCATGGACGGTCTGGGAATCAGCGTCTTTTTACGTGAGTAGAATGTGCGCTTTTATTTAAAATGCATCTCTGGGCCTGTCTGGTGTTTTTACATGAGTAGAATGTGTGCTTTTACAGTGGTACCTCGGGTTAAGAACTTAATTTGTTCTGGAGGTCTGTTCTTAACCTGAAACTGTTCTTAACCTGAAGCACCACTTTAGCTAATAGGGCCTCCGGATGTTGCTGCTGCGCCGCCGCCACGTGATTTCTGTTCTCATCCTGAAGCAAAGTTCTTAACCCGAGGTACTATTTCTGGGTTAGCAGAGTCTATAACCAGAAGCGTCTGTAACCTGAAGCGTATGTAACCCGAGGTACCACTGTATTTAAAATGCATCTCTGGGTTATTTGTGGGGCATAGGAATTCGTTCATTCCCCCCCCCCCCCCAAAAAAAAATATAGTCTGGCCCCCCACATGGTCTGAGGGACGGTGGACTGGCCCATGACTGAAAACGTTTGCTGACCCCTGGTCTGGAGTGAGAGCTTACTTTTGAACTATTTGTTCCCCATCCCTCTTTGCATTGCAGAACATGCCACAGGGCTGTGCCGGTCCTATGAGGAGAAGCAGAGCCCCCTGCAGGACAGCCTTAGGGGGTGCAGCCTGAGGTGTAAGTCAAGCCATCGGAATAGCCATATATATATTCATATATTTGAATATCTACCTACCTACCTATCAAGGCTGAATCCTATTGCCACGTATCAGACTAAACAGAATTGGAAAGATCTGAGTGGGGAAAAAATGCTCCTTTAAATATGACCTTTCTATACTTTTAACTATATATATATTTTACATAAATACATGCCTTTCACTTTTATTTTAATGCAACTCCCCCCTGCAATGATGAGTGCACTCTCTTGTTTTCCTTATAACTTATATGCTTTCTGGCACCTAAGCTTCTTTCTGCACTATGAATCTCTGTTTTAATTCTCTCTTTTTTTAAAAAGAAAAAAAGTTTTTTGATAGAAGCAAAAGTAAACACGGCATGCTTCTGAAGTGAGTGCGATTTGCAGTTAGATTAATTAATTAGCAATGTGCTCCATGAATCTGAGGGTGCCAGGCCTTGCAGAGAGCATTCCTGATCTCTCGGCAACCTCTGTCTGCAGTGAACCGCCTGGATTCTGTCTCCTGGAGAGTGGATTACACCCTTAGCTCCAGCGAAATCCAGCAGGTCAACGAGCCCGTCGTGCACCTCAAGCTGAACGTGAAAGATGTTGACCGTGGCAGCCTGAAGCCTGTTGCCATGATGCTGTCGGCAGAGAAGTTCCGCATCTTGCTTGCAGGTGAGATCCCAGAAATCATCATCAGAGGAGCAGGGACTGGGTTCAGGGGCACTTTTTCTGCAACCTGGTCCTGTATGTTGTAACTCTCTGCCTGAACTCACGAGAGGATGTGGTGGTGGTGGGACATGGCAGGGATTCTGAGGCTATTTGTAAGGGCTGGGCAAGTCCAGGGGGATGATAATAATAATAATAATAATAATAATAATAATAAATAATAATTTTTATTTATACCCCGTCCTACTCCAGCCAAGACTGGGCTCAGGGCGGCTAACAACCAATAATAACAACAAGTTGATTAAAATACAACTTAAAAAACAGGATTAAAATACAGCATTAAAACATTAAGATGCAGCCTCTTCAGAGGAGGAGAAGGAAAAAAGAAAGAAGGGGAGGGAATCAAATTGATTCCAAGCCAAAGGCCGGGTGGAACAACTCTGTCTTACAGGCCCTGCGGAAAGAAATCAGATCCTGCAGGGCCCTGGTCTCATGAGACAGAGCGTTCCACCAGGCCGGAGCCAGTGTTGAAAAGGCCCTGGCTCTGGTTGAGGCTAATCTAACTTCCTTAGGGCCTGGGACCACTAGGGTGTTGCTATTATGGACCTTGAGGCTCTCCGTGGGGCAGACCAGGAGAGGCGGTCCTGTAGGTACAAGGGTCCTAGGCCGTGAAGGGCTTTAAAGATCAAAACCAGTACCTTAAATCTGACCCTGTACTCCACTGGGAGCCAGTGCAACTGGAAAAGCACTGGGTGAATATGCTCCCATGGCAGAGACCCCGCGAGGATGATAAGTTGGCATCTTCACTCAATTATTTATTCTTTATTAAATTTCTCAACATCTCTTCACTCAAGGATGACAGGGCAGTTTACAATATAGAGACACAAAAATATATAACATATAGTAACAAGCAAACAAAATGCCCCCCACCACACACGGTTTAAAAAGTCGTACATTGTTTAATTAGCTAGAGGCCTGGGAGAAGAGGGATGTTTTTGCCTGGAGCCTTAAGATATGTAATGAAGGGAGCAGGTGAGCCTCCCTAGGGAGAGCATTCCACAAACAGGGAGCCACTGCAGAGAAGGCCTGTTTTTGTGTTGCCACCCTCCGGACCTCTCGTGGAGGAGGCACACGAAGAAGGGCCTTGGGTGATGATTGCAGGGTCTGGGTCAGTCCATATGGGGAGAGGCAGTCCTTGAGGTATTGCAGTCCTGAACCATTAAGGCTTTATAGGTCGAGACCAGCACTTTGAATTGGGCCCAGAAGCTAATTGGCAGCCAGTGCAGTCTTGCCCCACTGAGCACCCGGGCTGCTGAATTCTGCACTAGCTGAAGTTTCTGAGCAGTCTTCAGAGGCAGCCCCATCTATAATGTATTTTTTCACCCTCTGCCCCTTCCTGTTTTGTTTTGCTTCTCCTGCTGCTAGAACTGAAGCAGGCCGAAGCAGTCATGAAGACGCTCGACTGAGGAGCTTCCAGGATGGGTGGTGCTGTGGCTGGAATGAGCTTTTGCCGCAAGCTGAAAAATCTTAATTGGACGGTTGCTTCAGAAAGAGGGAGACCTTGCGTCCAGCAAGTTTTTCCCCAGTGACCGCAGGGCAAGAGGCTGTTACCAGAATCCATCCCTTTCTTCTGACTCGTCGAGTTCAAAGCCTAAGGCTGTTCTCGTTGTTTAGTTGTCTGGCCAGGGTGGGTAATACTTCTGAATGCAAATGACGGGTGTCCATGTTTGTTTAAACATTTTATTTCACTGAAAGCTCTTCGCAGTCAGAAGGTTAGTGCAGCGAGGAGTGGACTGGAGTAGAACCTGTGTCCCTGATGTGCTGGACTTCGTTGTTCCCCGCGAGGAGAGAGTTTAAGAAATGGCACCACGTTCCCACTTTGAGTCATGCCCTGTCAACCCAGAGCCACAGCAGCTTAGAGAACCCCAAGAGTTTCTTGGCCCTTGTGATGGTATCCGTGTCTAGCACCGCAAGACCATTGTGGGAATCAAAACCGCCCTGCCTCATTCTCTCAGGAGAAGGCACATCAATCTCATCCTACCCTGTTCTTTTGTTGCAAATGTTGGAAGCCCCAACAGACTTCCATTTGTGGCTTTCTTGCTCCTGTTTTCTTAGATCCTTCTTCCCCTATTGCAGGGACATTGACCTGTAACCCTCCAGATGTTGTTGGACTACAACTCCCATCATCCCTGGCAGTGCTGGCTGGGACTGATGGGAGTTGGAGTCCGGCAACACCAGGAGGGCTACAGGCCCGTCTTCTCCAAGTAGAAGAAACCTGGTCTGTTCCTTCTGTTTTCCAGCAATCCATCTGTGTGTGGATTGTGGAAGGAAGGACAAAATAGCCTTTCCTCTCTCTTGCCAGATTCTTGATTATTATTTTTTATCCTGTAAAGGCTCTTTGTATCACAGGGAAGAGAAAGGTATGTGTGTCGACATTTCTCCATGTGCTTGAACCTTCATATCTTTAAATCCCATAGGTTGCTTTTTGTACTGTTTCTATATTTTGCAGAACAGGAGAAAATTAAATCTTACTACACCCAGAACTCTTTGTCAAGTGTTTTTATTGAGTCCTTCTGGAGACACAGAATTTCTGGTAACAAGAGAAGGAATTGTTCAGTTATGAATATTTGCAATCCCAAATATTTTGTAGAGTTTGCTGTTTAGTAAGAAAACTCAACTTGAGATGGCTTCAGCAGTAAAAAAAAAAAAGATTAAGCAGAAAGCAGATTTGGTAAGAAACGAACATTGCTGTAGCAGAAGCCTGAATAGTCAGAAGAGGAGCTGGGTATTCCACAGCAATGTCTGTGTCTGAAAAGGTCCTGTTTCTATAGGGGACAAAAGCCGCTGAGCTTCCGAATGAAGGCCAGGGCTTCTGAGCTGAATGAGAATGCATGGGAGGAAAAACATATACCTGTGAGATCACCTTACTCCAATTTGCCTTCCCAACTGCTTCGATCAGGGTGAAATGTAAAGTAACAGGGAGAAATGTAAAGTTAACAGGGAGAAATGTAAATAACAGGGAGAAATGTAAAGTATTGCACTTGGGCAAAAAAAATGAGAGGCACAAATACAAGATGGGTGACACCTGGCTTGAGAGCAGTACATGTGAAAAGGATCTAGGAGTCTTGGTTGACCACAAACTTGACATGAGCCAACAGTGTGACGCGGCAGCTAAAAAAGCCAATGCAATTCTGGGCTGCATCAATAGGAGTATAGCATCTAGATCAAGGGAAGTAATAGTGCCACTGTATTCTGCTCTGGTCAGACCTCACCTGGAGTACTGTGTCCAGTTCTGGGTACCACAGTTCAAGAAGGACACTGACAAACTGGAACGTGTCCAGAGGAGGGCAACCAAAATGGTCAAAGGCCTGGAAACAATGCCTTATGAGGAATGGCTAAGGGAGCTGGGCATGTTTAGCCTGGAGAAGAGGAGGTTAAGGGGTGATATGATAGCCATGTTCAAATATATAAAAGGATGTCACATAGAGGAGGGAGAAAGGTTGTTTTCTGCTGCTCCAGAGAAGCGGACACGGAGCAATGGATCCAAACTACAAGAAAGAAGATTCCACCTAAACATTAGGAAGAACTTCCTGACAGTAAGAGCTGTTTGACAGTGGAATTTGCTGCCAAGGAGTGTGGTGGAGTCTCCTTCTTTGGAGGTCTTTAAGCAGAGGCTTGACAACCATATGTCAGGAGTGCTCTGATGGTGTTTCCTGCTTGGCAGGGGGTTGGACTCGATGGCCCTTGTGGTCTCTTCCAACTCTATGATTCTATGATCTGTGGAACTATTTATGCAATAGATAAATAGAGGGAAAAGTAGCCCATAGAGAAACTTGGAAACTTGGGTTCCCTGAGCCAAGGCAATCCAACTTTTCATGCGAAGTGGGCCACACGAATACAGTGGCACCTCGGGTTAAGTACTTAATTCGTTCCAGAGGTCCGTTCTTAACCTGAAGCACCGCTTTAGCTAATGGGGCCTCTTGCTGCCGCCTGAGCATGATTTCTGTTCTCATCCTGAAGCAAAGTTCTTAACCCGAGGTACTGTTTCTGGGTTAGCGGAGTCTGTAACCTGAAGCGTCTGTAACCCGAGGTACCACTGTACTTGGACACGGAACTTGTGAGTTGTACACTGCATTGTCACGCAGGAGGAGGCAGAGAGAAAGGCCAAAATTTGACGTCCTTGCGCTGCCTTCCCCAAACCAGCTAAGCAAGGACACAAGACCTACCCACCCGGGAAGAATGGCAGATGAAGTTGATAGACTACATGGAACTGGCGGAAATGACTGGCAGAATCCGAGACCAGGGAGAGGAGTCGGTGGAAGAAGACTGGAAAAAGTTTAAAGATTATTTACAGAAATACTGTAAAATTAATGAATGTTAAAATGTTGGAATGAAGTTATATGGCTTTAGTAGAAATGCTATAAGGATTTAAGTATAAATAGATTAATGGAATTTTAAAAGTAAAATAAGGTTAGAATGTGTTAAGATAAGTATTTGACAGATAACAGAGGAAGATGGAAAGGAATTGCTGAAACATTTGACAGAAGTGGAATACAAAAAGGGAGGTGTGAGGAGGTCGGTGAAATAAGTGAATGAAATATGATACTGAAATTGTTTGAGTGTTTTAAATTGTTTTGTTTGGTTTTCTTTAGTTTAATGTGTTTAGTGTTATGTAGTGTCTTTATATTGTATTGTATTGGGTTTTTTTCCTGTTTTTGTTTGGTTTTGTAATGTTTTATATGTTCAAAAAGCAATAAATATTATTTAAAAAAACAAACAAACAAACCAGCTAAGCAAGGCGCCAGGCTTTAGGGAGGAGAGCAAGTTTCTTACACTTGATTGTAAAAAAAACCTCAAAGTGGTTTACAAAAAGAAGATACCTGCTACTTGTGAATGGATGGTACACATTTGGCTCAATGAGGATGATTGGCTCGCAGTAAGAAACAAGTAGGAGCAAAGGAAGTTGCCTTAAATGGAGTCAGGGTTGGTCCACTCGTACCATTGACACTGTGTGGCTGTGGCTCTCCAGGGTTTCAGAGGGTGGCTGCATTGTTCTTCCTAGCCCCCCCCCCCAGATGCTCAGGGTTAAAACGGGGGGCCTTCTGTGGGCAAAGGTGAGGCTCCAACGCCAGGCTATGGTTAATAATAATAATGGGATTTCTTATCCACCATATGGTCGCAAGGCAGGTTACAGTAAGTTCAAAATATCAGAACAATTTAAGGGGCCATTGGTTTCCCCTCTCCCTCCAAGCAGGGGATTAGAAGAACAAGGACCCAGTCAGAATCGGTGCCTAACTTATCTTCTGGATCGGGCCCCGCCTGCTCTTAACCATGGCCAACCAGGCGCCCACGATGGGAAGCCCACCACCAGGAGCTGAGCACACGGGCAGCCCTCTCCCCTCCAGTGGTTCCCAGCAACTGGTACTGGGAAGCAAAGGGTTGCCCTTTTGGCTAGTAGCCTTCTATTGCCTTCTCCTCCGTGACCTTGTCTGATCTTTTCACGCCGCCACCGCACACCTCCAGTGGCAGCGAGTTCCATAGACTCTGCAGGATGAAGAAGTTTCCCCAGCTTTCCTCGAACTTGGGTACCCCCAGGTGTTGTTGTTGTTGTTGTTTAGTCATGTCCGCCTCTTCGTGACTCCATGGACCAGAGCACGTCAGGCACTCCTATCTTCCACTGCCTCCCGGAGTTTGGTCAATCTCATGCTGGTAGCTTCGAGAACACTATCCAACCATCTCGTCCTCTGTCGTCCCCTTCTCCTTGTGCCCTCCGTCTTTCCCAACATCAGGGTCTTTTCCAGGGAGTCTTCTCTTCTCATGAGGTGGCCAAAGTACTGGAGCCTCAGCTTCAGGATCTGTCCTTCCAGTGAGCACTCAGGGCTGATTTTCTTCAGAATGGATAGGTTTGATCTTCTTGCAGTCCATGGGACTCTCAAGAGTCTCCTCCAACACCATAATTCAAAAACATCAATTCTTCGGCGATCAGCCTTCTTTATGGTCCAGCTCTCACTTCCATACATCACTACCAGGAAAACCATAGCTTACCCCAGGTGTTGCTGGACTACAACTCCCATCATCCCTAGCAACCAGGACCAGCGTCAGGGATGATGGGAGGCGTAGTCCAACACCACCGGAGGGCACGCAAATTCGAGATCAGAGCCGGGCGCGCCCCAGCTCTAATCGGATTCTGTCCTGGCACGGATCCTCCCCTGCGTGGGCGTGGAAGCGCGCGCGCCCTCCCCTCCGAGACTTGCAAGCGCAGCCTCCGCGCGACAAGGGACAAGCGACGCGCCTCTCCGCCTGCCGAGGGGCGCTTCTTGCGCGGATTCCCTCGTGGGTCGGAGCCGGGCTCCAGGCAGCTGCGCCCTCGGAGGGAAAGGGAGAGGCGGCTCAAAGCGCCCGGGCGCTGCGCCCGTGGAACTGGCTCGGCGCTGCGGTTACGCAACCAGCCGTTCGGGCTGGTTCGAGGAGAAGCCGCGAAGGTAGCCTCTGGGCATACGCAGAGCGCCTTTCCCTGCGCTCCTCCTGGAAGCCATCTCCGGCGCTGCCATCTCCTGTCCACGCGTTATAGGTTTATTTTTAAGATTTTATTGAAAGTTGGCAACGGCAGAGGACTCAAGGAAAGCCCAAATAGACGCCGCGACCCGTGGAGAGGGAGACCTGGGCGTCCCTGTTGGTGGTACAGAAGATTTTTAAAAAACCACCAAACAGCACAGAATTCTCCAGGGTCCTCCCAGGCAACGCATCACCGTAAGTGGATCTCTTTTTTTGCAGAACCCCTCCAGAGTTCTATACCGCATTTCTATGCTGGCCATTTCCTCAATTAATTTCATTTATTTACTGCGTTTCTATCCCGCTTTTTTCTCCGAGGAGCTCCATGTGCTGTGTTTGGTTTCCTCCTTCTTTGCTTAATGCCCAGACTGAGAGGCAGCCAGCAGCCCCAGGTGAGACTGATGGCTGAGTGGCCCCTTCCCAGACCCCCGCCTACCGCCTGTCATCTCTGCTAGACCTCCATTTCCAACCTCTGATTTCAGTCCTTTAATGGTTTACTGTTTCTTCCCTTCTGCGACTTCAATCTCTGACTTCCTGTTTGCATTTGTTTACTTTTCGCTGTTTTATAACTGCATATTTTAATGGATGTTCGTTATTCTTCTATCACCTTGGAATCTCACCTGTTTGGATCAGGGCCAGGGAACCTTTTCCAGCCCAGGGCCTTGCAGAGCCAGGCAGGTAGATAATGTGCCCCCCCCCTTTTTTTTACCCTGGGGATAAGTCTTATAAGTAAGTGTATAACTAATTTTCACAAAAGTTATGCTGACAAATAACATTATTTCAAGGCTTGAACCGTATCTGCATATAAAGACAACATGGAAAATATAAATATGCTGACCCTTTGGAATCAAGTGCCCCATATGGCCCCCACTCCCTCTGTCTGGGCCTGTGGGGGCCACATTCCCTTCTCAGCCTTTGGGGGGGTGTGCATGCCAGTGGTGGGCGGGGCCAGAGGCAGAAGTGGGTGGAGCAACAGCTTTCCTTTTGCTTTGGTGCAGCAGGGCAAGTCTCTACACATTCTAGGCAAGCAGGAGAATTGAAGGACACATTTCAGCCAGGTAAAAGCACTCCTGGAGGGTGCAAAGTGGGGCCAGTGAGGACTCTGGCCTGGGAAGAGTCCTGTGGGCCATACAGTGGTACCTCGGGTTACAGACGCTTCAGGTTACATACGCTTCAGGTTACAGACTCCGCTAACCCAGAAATAGTACCTCAGGTTAAGAACTTTGCTTCAGGATGAGAACAGAAATTGTGCTCCAGCTGCGCAGCAGCAGCGGGAGGCCCCATTAGCTAAAGTGGTGCTTCAGGTTAAGAACAGTTTCAGGTTAAGAACGGACCTCCGGAACGAATTAAGTACTTAACCCGAGGTACCACTGTATACAGGACGCGGGTGGCGCTGTGGTGTTAAAGCCTCAGCACCTAGGACTTGCCAATCGTAAGGTCGGCGGTTCGAATCCCCGCAGCGGGGTGCGCTCCCGCTGTTCGGTCCCAGCGCCTGCCAACCTAGCAGTTCGAAAGCACCCCTGGGGGCAAGTAGATAAATAGGGACCGCTTACTAGCGGGAAGGTAAACGGCGTTTCTGTGTGCGGCTCTGGCTCGCCAGAGCAGCGATGTCACGCTGGCCACGTGACCCGGAAGTGTCTTCGGACAGCACTGGCCCCCGGCCTCTTTGAGTGAGATGGGCGCACAACCCTAGAGTCTGTCAAGACTGGCCCGTATTGGCAGGGGTACCTTTACCTTTACCACTGTATACAGATACCTGGAGGGCTGCATTGGGACCCCAGGTGTGAGGCTCTCCACCCTTCTCTTTAAGAAACATTTTTAAAACTCACCTTTTCCCTCTTGCTCCTTCAGCCGTGTCTCCTATCTCAGCTCCTCCACGTCTTTAGGATGCCGGAAGGTCCAGAATTGTTCCTAAACAGCCGGTACATCAACGAGGAGTGCAGGGGTCTCGTTTTCTCAGGTAAAGTGGAGAAGTCAGAAGTGAGCAAGAATCCAGAGGTGCCCTTTGAGAGCGACAGGTACCTGATCTCGGCCGTGTCGAGGGGCAAGGAACTGAAACTCACCCTCACGCCACTCAAACAGGAGAGCCCCGCTCCTTCCAAAAGGCGGGCGTCCGCAGCCCGAGGAAAGCAGGCAGCTCAAGAGCCAATGGATATCATCTTCCGTTTTGGTATGTCTGGCAACTTCAAATTTGTCCCCGTGTCCGAGATGCCAAAGCATGCGCACCTGCGCTTCTACACCCGAGGAAGCCCGCCCCGTGCCCTCTGCTTCGTGGACTTCCGCCGATTTGGCCGGTGGGAGGTGAGCAGTTCCTGGCAGGTGGACCGAGGGCCCTGTGTGATGCTGGAGTATGAGAAGTTCAGGTGAGGATCGCCCATACCGGCTGGCCCAAGGCGCTTTGCCACCTGAGGCGGAGCAGCAAACAGTGTCCCCCGCCCCCCCCCCCCAAGTGGCATAATATCTGGGGCTGGTAAAGTTGTTTTGGCCCCTCAATTTGGGTGAATTTCCCACCTCCTCTGCTGCCCCTTTCGTCACAGCCACACTCATTCATTTATTTATTTTTTAATTTATTTTTTATTGACTTGAGAAAATTATTGGTGGTTCAGTGGTAGAATTCTCGCCTGCCCCCCTCATTCATTTATGAAAGCAACTGGCTTCCTCCTGACATCTTGGGAAAAGAAAAGACCCTTCAAAAATGGGAGATGGCCTTATTCTGACTTTATTTATTTATACCCCACCTTTTCCCCAACAGGAACTCGATAAAAACAGATAAAATAGGAGCAGCTGAAAACATTGGGGGGGACGGAACAAACCTGTGGTTATTTTAAAAAAAACACACGCAATGAAATAGTAATAGGATTAAAATATATTTGTATATAAAAGATCTCCATATTTCTAGGTGGGGCCTGGATCAGATAGATTCGATTTGATTGGTGTGGGAAACAGCAGGCTCTGACTGGTGATTGGCTGGGGAAATGAATGGCTCTGATTTAGCCCTTAGGCCTCGCTGTGAAGGCTCTTTGCCTATGTGGAAAACAGGCTTTACTTCATACTGCTTCTGTCCCCATAGCTGTTATTCTGGCCCAGGGTCACCCAGCAAGCTTCATAGCTGAGTGACGATTTGAACCCTGGTCTCCAACACTCTAACCACTATGTCACACTGCCATTTAGTCTCCAGCATGCGTTTGTGCAAAGCTTTAGACTCCTGTTAAGCCCAGGGCTTGGGGGGCCTCACACCAAATGCAGCCCCCTCTTCACCTGGTCCTTGGGACTCTTGTCAAATCATGCCCCTCTCGCTAGGCTTCCCTTCTCAGCAACCTCTTTGAGACCTTTGGCCAGGCTGGAATGTGCCCTTGAACTGGGATAACGCCTCTTGCTTGCCAGGCCACTTTTGCCCCCCTTTGCCCCCAACCCCCCGGTAGGTTGTGATGAGTGACTGTGGCCCTTGGGATAAAAAAGACTGATGCTAAGCAGCCCTTTTAACAAGCCCTCCTCTGTTGCAGGGAAAATGTGCTGAGGAACCTCTCGGACAAGGCTTTTGACAAGCCCATCTGTGAGGCTCTGCTAAACCAGAAGTTTTTCAACGGTGTTGGCAATTATCTCCGGGCTGAGATTCTGTACAGGTGAGCAGGTGTCTGACTCTCGCTTGTGCCCGGAGGAGCAGAGTCTGCCAGGCTGGGAACATTCCCTTTTTTTTTAAAATAATATTTTATTAAGGTTTTCCATAACATCACACACACAAAAAAAGAAAAATACAAAAATAATAAAAGAAAACCAATTAAAAACAATTCAATTTTTCATAACATATCTTGCATTTGCTTGTTTCCCGGACCTCTCCACACCTCCCCTCTTTGTATTCCAATTCAATTTATTTGTTCAGCAAATCCTTTCCCTCTTTACTTTTATCCTTATCTTGGTCTTAACATATTATAGCTTTAACTTTTCACCTGTTAACATTCCATTTTTGCATATTCTTTCATAACATTATTGCTAAAAACCCCTTAACCTCAATCCAACATCATTCTAACATTCATTAATTTTGCAATATTTCTGTAAATAGTCTTTAAATTTCTTCCAATCTTCTTCCACCAACTCTTCTCCCTGGTCTCGGATTCTGCTGGTCATTTCCGCCAATTCCATATAGTCCATCACCTTCATCTGCCATTCTTCCAGAGTGGGTAATTCTTGTGTCTTCCAATACTTTGCAATGAGTACTCTTGCTGCTGTTGTGGCATACATAAAGAAAGTTCTGTCCTTCTTTAGCACCAATTGGCCAACCATGCCCAGGAGAAAGGCCTCTGGTTTCTTCAGGAAGGTATATTTAAATACCTTTTTCATTTCATTATATATCATCTCCCAAAAAGCCTTAATCCTTGGGCACGTCCACCAAAGGTGAAAGAATGTACCTTCAGTTTCTTTACATTTCCAACATTTATTATCGGGCAAATGATAGATTTTTGCAAGCTTGACTGGTGTCATGTACCACCTGTATATCATTTTCATAATATTCTCTCTTAAGGCATTACATGCCGTAAACTTCATACCTGTGGTCCATAACTGTTCAGGCTGGGAACATTCCTGCCCAGGTCGCTCTGGTCCTGGAAACGTCTGTAATCGTGGGCACAAGCGATGACTCCTCTTCTGTGGTGTCCTCCTCCTTGTGCAACTCCGTCCCCGTGAAGCTGCACATGACCTCTATGCTGCAAAATTGAAGCAGATATTCTTTTATGTATTTATTTATTTTTATTAAAGATTTTCTTGTTTTACAGAAGTAAGTGTAATGTCTCTCGTATTTTTTCCATGTAACATTTTTACAAATCCGTTTCATTTGTTGAGACATTAGGGGGAGAGGGGGAAAAAAGGGGGTTGGAGGGAGGGAAGATGGGTGGGGTTGGGGTTGGGTGGAGATGTTTCTATTATGCTTAATGTATGCAGGGTTTGGTGTCAGCGTTGCTTGTGCTGTTCACTTGTGATCCTTTGGTGGTGAGAGAGGTTGGGGTTGGCCATGGGTGTGGTTGTTTGTTTGTGATTGGCTGTGGTGATCTTTGTTTTCGTGTGTGAGTGGGGTGGGTGGGTGTTTTGGATCAGGTTAGCCATATTGATTTGTATGCTGTTGGTGGATTATTGTCATTGTCCTGTTGGGCTGTGTATGTGATGAAGGGGAGCCATACCGGGGTGAAGGCGTCTTCTTCTGTTTGTCCCCGTGTCAGTTTCAGTTTATTGGTTAATATTTCTAGTAGGGCTGTTTCCCATACTATTTGGTACCATTGGTCCATGCTTACTCCTGACAGGTCTCTCCAGTGTCTGGTTATGGTGTTTCTGGCTGCTGAAAGTAGGTGGGTTATGAATTCTTTGTGGTGTAAATGGGCATTGTTGTCTTGGAAGATGTTTAGTAGGGCCAATATTGGGGTGATGTCTAATACTTGCTTAGTTATTTTACATATTTCTCATGTGGCTGTTGTCCAGAATAGTTGGATTTTGGAGCACTCCCACCACATGTGGAGGTATGTGCCTGTGGAGGTGCACCCTCTCCAGCATTTTGGTGAGGTTCCTGGGCATATTAGCGCTAGTTTCCTTGGTGTTAGGTACCACCTGTAGGTGAGTTTCAGAGTGAGTTCTTTTCTTTTCGTTGATATGGATTTAAAGGGGGGTTTAGACCACATTCTGGTCCATTGAGTGGGGTGAATCTCATAGCCTATGTCATTCTCCCATTGTTTTTTGATTGTGTCTAGGGCGTTTGTGGGATTTTGGAGTAGTATTTTGTATATTGTGGATACCATCCCTTTTCTTTAACCATCAAGGCCTTTTAAGGAGCTGTCCTCAAAGGGAGAGTTTTTGAGTTCTGACATTGCTGTCGTGTCATGTTTTTCACTAGCCTTTTGAAAAGTGCTTTTTGAAAAATTGCTGCAATTGGGGCTTACTTTAACGGTTGTTAATTACGTTGTGTTTGATATCGTGAGCTGTCTTGGGTGGGTTGTGCTCAGGTAGGCAGCGTATAATGCAAAATTTAACCTGTTTTTAGTTTATTAAGACTTTTCGCAAGTCTTAAATTGTTAATTCTTATTGGTAACTTCATTGTTGTATTTTTCTTGTAAACCGTTTTTGAGGCTTTTTAAAAATCAAATTTTATGAAATTTGCACAGTGTCACTGAAATTTCACCATTCCAACTCTTTGGCAGTCATTTGAAATCATTCCTGTGGCCTCTTCCAGGTTGAAAATCCCTCCCTTTGAGAAGGCACGGACTGTTCTGGAGGACCTGAAGCCCCAGGAACAGGTGAGAGGACGCGAGCAGGAGACCGCTGGATCAGACCGCAGGTCCAGTTAGCACCCTGCTTCCTGACTACAGGCTTCCTATTTGCAAGGAGGGAGTTTTCTTGCTCTGTTACTCAACCTTTCTCATTCCATCATGTGGAAGAGGTCACTGTCCTTCTGCTTTTAGGTCTTTGGGTGTCACTGGACCACAGCTCCTATCGGTTCCAGCTGCCTCAGCCAATGGCTGGGGAACTGGGAGCCGCACCTCCAAAAGGATGTTGTAGAGTTGGGTAAGATTCAGAAAAGGGGGGCCAAAATGATTGGGGGTGGGGTGGGGGTGGAGTGACACTCCTACGAATGACGTTCGCAATGTTTGGGACTTTTTAGTTTAGAGAAAAGGCAAGGAAGAGGCAACAAGATAAGACATTTATAAAATTAAGCACAGCATGGGGAATAATAATAATAATAATAATAATAATAATTTATTTATGCCCCACCCATCTGGTTGGGTTTCCCCAGCCACTCTGGGCGGCTTCCAACAGAACACTAAAATACAAAAACCTATTAAACATTAAAAGCTTCCCTAAACAGGGCTGCCTTCATCTGGTGGGAGGGCGTTCCACAGGGTGGGTGCCACTACCGAGAAGGCCCTCTGCCTGGTTCCCTGTAACTTGGCTTCTCGTAGCGAGGGAACCACCAGAAGGCCCTCGGCGCTGGACCTCAGTGTCCGGGCTGAACGATGGGGTGGAGATGCTCCTTCAGGTATTCTGGGCTGAGGCCATTTAGGGCTTTAAAGGTCAGCACCAACACTTTGAGATGTGCTCGGAAACATACTGGGAGCCAATGTAGGTCTTTCAAGACCGTAGTTATGTGGTCTCAGTGGCCGCTCCCAGTCACCAGTCTAGCTGCCGCATTCTGGATTAATTGCAGTTTCCAGGTCACCTTCAAAGGTAGCCCCACATAGAGCACATTGCATAGTCCAAGCGGGAGATAACCAGAGCATGCACCACTCTGGCGAGACAGTCTGCGGGCAGGTAGGGTCTTAGCCTGCGTACCAGGTGGAGCTGGTAGACAGCTGCCCTGGGCACAGAATTGACCTGCGCCTCCATCGACAGCTGTGAGTCCAGAATGACTGTAATGAGCATAGAAACATTTTTCTCCATTTCTTGTAACACTAGAATTCATGGACATCCAACGAAACTGATTTGGGACAGTTAATATAAAGTACTTTTTCACATGGTGCATAGTTGAATTATGAAACTGTCTCCTAGATGGCTTTGAAAGAGGATTAGATAAAGAGAGAGCTATTGAAGGCTACTGTTAATTCTAGATACCAGTGGCTGTAAGCCACAGGAGTTCAGGGAGAGGGGCCTTGTGTTCAGGTTCTGCTTGCGGGTTTCCCAGAGGCATCTGGTTGGCCGCAGTGAGAACAGGATGCTGGACTATATCCGCCATTGGCCTGGTCTAGCAGGCTGTGCGCATGTTCCCACGCCCTTCTTCAGTGTGCATGCTTGCAGGGAGAAACCCTTTGTGTGCATAGTGATACCACCTGGAATTGTGATCATGCAAGGCTCAAAACATTGTGGAAACCTTGGCTGCATCTCTGCAGATGTTTCCATGGACATGAGGGGGCCAGACTATCTGGCATGCAAGGTGTGGGGATGTGGGGCAAAGCTACTTGGCGTAGCCTCACTCACGCATTCAGCTTACTCACGAGAATAGCTTCTCTTTTTTTTATTTACTTATTCAGAGCCGCTTGTGCCAGGCTCCTCAGTCAAAAAGGCTCCCAGAGCAGCTTACAATCTAAAACACACACACACAAGGGAAAAGGAACAAGGAGGGAAGAGGAAAATCAAAACCCAAACTCAGACACCAATTTCTAAACAGTACAGTCATACCTCATGTTACGTTTGCTTCATGTTACGTTCTTTCAGGTTACGTCCCACGGCGACCCGGAAGTACCGGAAAGGGTTACTTCTGGGTTTCGCCGCTCACGCATGCGCAGATACGGCGCTTTAGGTTGCGCTTTTTTCATGTTGCGAACGGGCCTCCAGAACAGATCCCGTTCGCAAGCAGAGGTACCACTGTAGTTCTTCTCATGAGCGACTGGCACAGTTCAGGGGCAGGAGGTGCCCGATGGAGCTGGGCCTCCAGCAAAGCTGATGACATGAGCCTTCTGCTTCCTGTCTGCCCTTCTGAGGTCGCCTGGTGGGATGCCTGGCTCCAGGGGACAGCTGGGGGGAGAGGAAGCCTGATGGTACTGACGTGCCACAGCAGCACCAATGGAGGGAGCGCTGCTTCCCAGCACTCCCACTGAGTTTTACTTTTAGCACATTAGTCTTTTTTAAATAATATTTTTATTAAGGTTTTTACATAAAAAGAAAAAACAACAGAAAAATACAAAAATACAAAACGACAAAAACAACAACACAAAAAACAAAAAAAAACCACAAATAAAAACAATTCCATTATCATAATATTCCTTGCGTTTACTTATTTCCCAGACTTCCCCACACCTCCCCTCACTGTATTCCAGTTCATATATTTAATCAGCAAATCCCTTCCCTCTATCTTAACTTAATCTTTATCTTAATCTTAATATCTTAATATATCTTGGTCTTTCTTAATATCTTAATATATTAAGCCTTTTAATTTTACACCTTTTAACCTTCGAATTTTCTATACTCCTTCACCACTTTGTTGCTAATAACCTTTTACGTTCAATCCGATGTCATTCTAACATTCATTAATCTTATAATATTTCTGTAAATAGTCTTTAAATTTCTTCCAGTCTTCTTCCACCGTCTCTTCTCCCTGGTCTCTGATTCTGCCAGTCATTTCTGCCAATTCCATGTAGTCCATCATAGTCTTTGGCTGTATGGGAAGCACCTGAGTTGGGTCCTCTTTGCTCGGCCTTCCTTGACTGCTGGCCTTCCCCTTGCAGGCACCTGGACTAACCTCTAGAAAAAAGGTGAAGCCAAAACAGGAGAACCCTGACCTACTGGAGCTCTGTCACCTGGTGCCCATGGAGGTTGTGAATCTGGGTAAGGACCAGGTTGAGGACAACCCAAAATGACCACCCCCCCCCCCATATTCTGTGTATCATTCAAGAGCTGCAAAAGTGTGTAGGTTTGAGGGGGATGGATGGGTGGATTTTTATTTCATAAAATTTATACACACTGCTTGATTTTTTTAAAAAAGCATCTAAGTGGATTTGCAAGGTTGGAGTGAAATTCGAGGAGGGGTGGAGGCAAACTTTGCTACCCTTCAACTTGTTGCTTCTCCTCCCAAGTAAATAGGTACTAGTGGTACCTTGACTAAAGTCCAGTCTATTATAAGTCCGTTTTGGACTAAGTCCAAATTGCAACCCAGAAATGAGTGCTCTGGGTGCAACACAGAGATGATATTTGGAGGATTTGTTTTTTGCTATTTTTTTGCGTTTTGGTATGCCTGGCTTTTTCGGTTTTTTGACTGTGACTGTGGCTTGTGACTTGCTTTTGTGACTGTGCGGAACCCAGTTCAGCTACTGGTTGATTGTGGTGTGACTGCAGAAATGGATAAAAGCCCCCCATCCAAACAATGACTATCATCGGTGCACGTAAGAAAAGAAATAAATGTTAATTCTTTTCATCTACAATTCTGTCTTATTTATTTTATGGTACAGTAACATTGATTATTGCCTTCATTTTATGGATCAATGGTCTTGTTAGACAGTAAAATTCGTGTTAAATTGCTGTTTAAGGGGGTGTTTTTCATTGTCTAGAACGGATAAATCCGTTTTCAATTTCTTTCTATGGCAAAGCACACCTTGTTTTAGGTCCGCTTTGTTTTAAGACCGGATTACAGTCTTAAACCAAGATACTACTGTACAGGGTTACTGTGTACAGCTTGATAGGGTGGGAACGCAGTTCTGCATTGACATTTCTCCTTGCCTTCTTCCCAATAGGTGGCAAAGGCTATGATCCCGTTAGGACGTCTGATTACAGCATGTTCCTGGAGTGGACTCAGTGCTATTTCGTCCCAGGCATGCAGACCCTGCGCGATGCCAACGGCAGGACCGTCTGGTTCCAGGTAGGAGCCTGAGGGAAGGACACCAGTTGCTTTCCTGGGGGTCGGGTCCTGCAGTGTGCTGGCCCCTCTTCCTTCAAGGTTGGAGAACAGGTGGCCCTCTGTGAGCATTTCAAAATGTCATGGTCTGTAAATCTTGGCATCTGGAAAACAGCGTGAAATAACCTGAGGGTTAAACCACAGAGCCTAGGGCTTGCCGATCAGAAGGTCGGCGGTTTGAATCCTCGCGAAGGGGTGAGCTCCTGTTGCTCGGTCCCTGCTCCTGCCAACCTAGCAGTTTGAAAGCACGTCCAAGTGCAAGTACAGTGGTACCTCGGGTTACATACACTTCAGGTTATATACGCTTCAAGTTACAGACTCCGCTAGCCCAGGAATAGCACCTCGGGTTAAGGACTTTGCTTCAGGATGAGAACAGAAATCATGCTCTGGCGGTGCAGCAGCTGCAGGAGGCCCCATTAGCTAAAGTGGTGCTTCAGGTTAAGAACAGTTTCAGGTTAAGAACGGACCTCTGGAACGAATTAAGTACTTAACCTGAGGTACCACTGTAGATAAATAGGTACTGCCCTGGTGGGAAGGTAAATGGCGTTTCCATGCGCTGCTCTGGTTCGCCAGAAGCGGCTTAGTCATGCTGGCCACATGACCCGGAAGCTGTACGCCGGCTCCCTCAGCCAATAAAGCGAGATGAGCGCCACAACCCCAGAGTCGGTCACGACTGGACCTAATGGTCAGGGGTCCCTTTACCTATTTGTTTGTATCTTATGTTCCCAGCACCAAAACTCAAGATGAGGTTTTTGTTTTTTGTACTGATTACATTCTGGGCCATCTTCTTCCCTTGCAGGGCAATCCTGGACCGATGGCCCCAAAAGGTGAGTATCAGGGGGACCTTGGATCGCCTGTCAGTGATTTCTCCTGGATACCAATACATTGGGTTGTGAAGGGAGCAAATAGTTTTTGATCCAGCCTCTCACACTGCTTGTTAAGTAAAGATTTAGGCTTTTAAACAGGGAGAATCCTTGCTCTTCCTTGAGAAATTCTTTCAGCTTAATATACCCTGATGTGCCTACAAAACAAGGCCAACTTCTACAGCGCTTGATTGGGAGATGTAGGTTGGTTTGTTGTTGTTTAGTCGTTCAGTCGTGTCCGCCTCTTCATGACCCCCTGGACCAGAGCACACCAGGCCCTCCTGTCTTCCATCGCCTCCCGCAGTTTAGTCAAACTCATGCTGGTAGCTTCGAGAACACTGTCCAACCATCTCGTCCTCTGTCGTCCCCTTCTCCTTGTGCCCTCCATCTTTCCCAACATCAGGGTCTTTTCCAGGGAGTCTTCTCTTCTCATGAGGAGGCCAAAGTATTGAAGTCTCAGCTTCAGGATCTGTCCTTCCAGTGAGCACTCAGGGCTGATTTCCTTCAGAATGGAGAGGTTTGATCTTCTTGCAGTCCATGAGACTCTCAGGCGTTTCCTCCAGCACCATAATTCAAAAGCGTCAATTCTTCGGCGATCAGCCTTCTTTATGGTCCAGCTCTCACTTCCATACATCACTACTGGGAAAACCATAGCTTTTTACTATACGGACCTTTGTTGGCAAGGTTGGTTGCTCAAAGGCAAAAAGTGGTAGGTTGTGGAGGTGCTACTCAGAGTAGACACATTGCTGTTAATATTTGTTGTATTGATATCCCATCTTCTCCGTGCAGCTCAAGGTGACTTACATGGCTCCCCACCCCCCATCTAAGTTAATCCCTACAATCCAGTTTAGGCTGGAAGTGAATGACTGCCCCAAACCACTACAAACCCAGTGGTGGTGGACAAAGTGGTGGATTCGAACTCTGGTCTCCCAAGCCCTAGTATGACACTCTAACCAACTACACCACCAGTGGTGAAACATAGGCATGACTAACATAGGGTTGTTAGTTTTTATGGGTCTACTCTCTACTTAGGTAAAGGGACCCCTGACCATTAGGTACAGTCACGGATGACTCTGAGGTTGTGGCGCTCATCTCGCTTTATTGGCCAAGGGAGCCGGCGTGCAGCTTCCGGGTCATGTGGCCAGCATGACTAAGCCGCTTCTGGCAAACCAGAGCAGCACATGGAAACGCTGTTTACCTTCCCACCGGAGTGGTACCTATTTATCTACTTGCACTTGACGTGCTTTCAAACTGCTAGGTTGGCAGGAGCAAGGACCGAGCAACGGGAGCTCACCCCGTTGCGGGGATTCGAACCTTCGACCTTCTGATCAGCAAGTCTTAGGCTCTGTGGTTTAACCCACAGTGCCACCCGCGTCCCTACTCTTTACTTAGTTGACTACAAACCCCAAACTGCACTAAGGATCTTTGGAAGAAGCATAGCTGAGTTGCAGGGCCCTTAATTTGAATGCAGAAGGTCACAGGTTCAATCCCAGGTCTCTCTAGGTAGAAGGATCAGATATGCATAGACTCATCTCTGTGCTTAAGACACCAGAGAGCCGCTACCAGTCGGCAAATGAGGCAGCTTTCTCTCCTCTTCTATGATTTTGGATGCAACAGAGACATTTTAAGATAATGCTGGCAAAACTGGGACTGCACCTTCTGCTTTGTTTTGCAGGAGGAAAGCCACGCAAGAGACGGTTGCAGGTAAAACCTGATCCTGATACCTCAAGCTCCAAGGTAAGGCAGCTCATTTAAAAAAAATATATATAATTTTTTAATTGATTTTCCAATATTGTTCCAATAACAGCCTCATTATAACAATGCCACATTTATCCAATTAAAACAGTTATTAAAACCAATTACAGTGGTGCCTCGCAAGACGAAAAGAATCCGTTCTGTGAGTCTCTTCGTCTAGCGTTTTTTTCGTCTTGCGAAGCAACCCCATTAGCGGATTAGCGCTATTAGCGGCTATTAAAGGCTTAAGGGATTAGCGGATTAGCTGCTAAAAGGCTATTAGCAGCTTAGTGCCTTAGAAAAAGGGGGTGGGGAGCGAAAAAAAATCACAGGAACTCGCAAGACATTTTCGTCTTGCGAAGCAAGCCCATAGGAAATTCTTCTGCGAAGCACCTCCAAAACGGAAAACCCTTTCATCTAGCGGGTTTTCCGTCTTGCGAGGCATTCGTCTTGCGGGGCACCACTGTATTTATATACTAAATTAGACAATTCAGGTAAAGTGACTTCCTCACATTGTAAGGGTTCCTCTTTGGTTTTTTTTAAATTTTCTACGTTCCAAAATCTTAATAATTTCAATTACATTCCCTTCAAGATAGTAATCCCTTATACAACAACTACAATCTTTTGGTTTCAATTGGTGTTAAGTGAGGTACTCAGTCTGTAATCATTGTTCTTTCCTACATGTAGTAATTTTCCCATGATATTGTCCCAAGCATATATAGTGTTGTGTTCATCAGTCTTCCAACTGTTGATATTTCCCCTCATGACTCGGGGGAAGCAGTTGTCTCACAGTTTTCCAAAAGCCTCTGTGTCACTTTGTCCTGTGATTCAAGAGTTTGTTAGAGACCCCTCTGTTCTAACAAATAAACTGTCCTCGCCATTTTTTTTCAGCCTAGGGAGAGCGCTCTGATTCCAAACTGCAAATGATTAATAGGAAAACCTCTGACCTTGCAGCTGGCAGACTCCTTTCCTCCTTTCAGCTGAAAAAAATATTGTCCATTATCTTTCCAGTTAGATTACATTCCAAATTGTCGTAGTTTCCTTTGAAAAATAGCAGAGCACGGTGGTGGTTTCGTTCTGTATTCCTTCCTCCTCTTTCCATTCCATTCGCCTCACACATGCAGTTCCAGTTTGATGTTAAATTTCATTTTATTAATCCAGTTTCTCCCAACCTCACTTTTTATAGTGCCTTTGCCTGCCCTCGCATTCCACAGGGAAGCAAGAGAGGAATTCAAAGAATGAGTTTCCCCCATCGTTCTTTGTTTATCTCCGTCTGTCTCTGTGATTCCTGCATTGTGGGGTTTGAGACCTTCAACCTCTACAGTTCCATTATTCTATCTCACAGGTGCACACTTGAATTGTGGAGGTGAAATTCAGCTCTGCTTTGTCTCTCCTAGGTCACAAAACTGGAGACTGTGGCCAGTAGTCCTCAGAAAGATGTTGTGGGAACAAGGAAGTCTGGAAGGAAGAAAGGGAAGAGAATTGTCCCCAAAACAGAGGACCACACTATGGTTAAGGAAGCCAAGGTACCAAATGCCAGAACTCGGAGAAAGGTTTCTGCCTTGCAGCAATCTCCAGCACCAGATTCTGTGGCTGAATCCCAAAAGAGGCGAGGATCAACCCGGAAAACTAGGGGTAAGAAGAGATGTGATCTGGCTTCAGAGTTTGGAAGCGGGGCACAGAAGGTGGAAATGATTATTGGATTTTGAAAAGCTGCTATCACTGGATCAAATTCATCAGTTTTGCTGAATCAAATAATTTATATTGGATTTTTAAGAAACGTACAACTAATGGTTACCAAGTTGAACTGCACTGTGTTATCATCTTCCTTAGTAGGTTGGGCAAACCACTCTTTTGAATAATGCTTTTTATAGGGTGGGGTACAGCACTGGGGTAGGGACGCGGGTGGCGCTGTGGGTAAAAGCCTCAGCACCTAGGGCTTGCCGATTGAAAGGTCGGTGGTTCGAATCCCCGCGGCGGGGTGCGCTCCCGTTGTTCGGTCCCAGCGCCTGCCAACCTAGCAGTTCGAAAGCACCCCTAAGTGCAAGTAGATAAATACGGACCGCTTTATAGCGGGAAGGTAAACGGCGTTTCCGTGTGCAGCTCTGGCTCGCCAGAGCAGCGATGTCACGCTGGCCACGTGACCCGGAAGTGTCTGCAGACAGCGCTGGCCCCCGGCCTCTTGAGTGAGATGGGCGCACAACCCTAGAGTCTGGCAAGACTGGCCCTTACGGGCAGGGTACAGCACTGGGATGGTTCTATGGAACTGGGTGGGCGGGCGGAGTGGGGCCCCCAAAGGTTTGGTAACCACTGGCCTAGACCTTGCTGGGTGCCAGCGACCATCATTCCCGCCCATTTGCAATGCCTGATGGGCACTGGGCAGCGCAGAGTTGGAACTATGGAACTCACTCCCACAGGAGGCAGTGATGGGCACCGACCTAGATGGCAGCTTTAAAAGAGGATTGGACAAATTCATAGAGGAGAATTTGTGCAAGATGGCTCTGCTCTGCCTCCATGGCCAGAGGCAGCAAGGCTTCTGAATACCAGTTGCTGGAAACCACTATAAGGCTCTTGTGCTCAGCTTG
Organism: Podarcis tiliguerta; assembly: GCF_965153285.1. Lineage (NCBI taxonomy): Eukaryota > Metazoa > Chordata > Lepidosauria > Squamata > Lacertidae > Podarcis > Podarcis tiliguerta. The sequence continues at coordinate 70,053,971 of NC_139542.1, read as the reverse complement.
TTTGTGGGTTTCCCATTGGGGCTTCTGGTTGGCCACTGTGAGACCAGGATGCTGGACTAGATGAGTCATTGGCATGATCCAGCAGGGGGGTTCTTAAGTTTGTATGGGACTGCAGGTTCCCACTCCCTGAACACCCACATGTCTGGCCTGCAAGCCATCTAACTAACTGCTATTCCTTTTCAGGTACTGCTGTGGTTTCCACAAGACCCAGGCAGGTGAAGGCACAGTAACATTCCTGATGGGGAACATCCTCCTCCCTTTCTCAGCCATGTGCTGCTGAGGCAAAAGGGGGTATAAACTCCTGGACGATGCTCACATAGCTGCCTTATGTTGGTTTCTGGATCCTGGCCTGGCAACAGGCAACACTGTGGGAATTATCTGCTTTGTCACTTAGGTGCTTTTTCAAGTCCTGCTAGGAACATATAGCAGAGCTACTATGAGGCCTTTTATACACTGATTTGCTTTCTGGAAATGCCACTGTAGATTCAGGCCACGGTCTCAGCCCCGATTCCAAACAGCGAGTAGGCTTCGCGTATGCCACCGCTGGAGGAGATCTTTCTGCTCTGGGTGTCGAAACTTGTGTTAAAGAGAGGGTTCTCATAATACAATGGAACCTCTGTTTGCGACCATAATCCGTTCTGGAGGTCTGTCCAGAGTTCGAAACAGGTCGCTGGGAGAGGCGCCGTTGTGTGCAGGCGGCGATTGCCCACTTCTGCACATGCATGAACAGCGATTGCTGCTCCTGCGCATGTGCGAATGGCAGCCAACCCGCTGGTTACTTCCGGGTTTGCCGCAGTCACGACTTGGAACGACCGTGAGAAGAGGCGGTGGTAAGTTGAGGTTCAACTGTATATTCACAACAGAGGAATGACATAGCTCAGCCTCCTCCAGTCTGGGAGCTGTTGCAGGGGCTTCTGGTAGGGGAAATCTAGCGCAACTCATCAGCAGATCGTTTTTGCTTGGTTTTGGGTATAATTGCACTGTTGTATAATCCGCAAGAAGAATCCACAAGCTGATGGCATTAGCTCCAGCTCTTCCGAGACCTGGACTCTTGGCGCTGCAATTTTAGGTGAAATGAGTCTTGCCCTGTTGCTTCCTGAAAAGAGATGTCAGGGGTTCTACCTCCTGAACAGAGTGAGGGCCTGGTATACACCTGTGCATTTAAGGTGCAGGTTGTTCAATGCAACTAGCAGGGGACTGCAGCGGGAATGAAGTTTAAGCCGTTCCAGTTTCCCCCAGAGCAAATGACACCTTCATACTACTTGCATTAAAAACAACACCACTGACACATTTAACATCATGTCTAGATTGGCCTTTGGATCAGGAGCACAAGAGCAGAGCTCAGCTGCTGAAACGGTTGCAGTATTTCCTTCTCAGCCTTATTCTGACAGGAATATTCTCTGGGGCTCAAGAACTACATGGATAATTCAGGCCAACACTTCAGCTGATCAGTAAGATATCTAGAGGTAGTGGGATTTGATCCACTGCTACATTACCTCCTAGATTTGAAAGAGACGTGCATTTTAACAGTTACTCAGTCAAATACTTTCTACCCTTGGTGATTATATTTCTATCTCTCCTTTGATTATATTCTTACAGTGCTTTTTGGTGCAAATAAAGATTTTTTTTCTAGAAATGATGGTGTCGTAGGGTGTGGTGTTATGAAGAGACAATTGTCAAGAAAAAGTCCTAAGTTCTTGTGCCCCACGCTGCTCATTGATTCCAGCTCACAATCTTTAAACATTGGGAGCTCCTGCTGGCAAGGCAGAGATGGTCTCCCGCTGTGTGCAGATGGGTGATGGTAAGTAAAGTCACCACCTGTGGGTGGGGGCAAGGACCGTCCTTCCGAGCCCCTTTGGCACAAGGGCTGTCAAGGACTGAGGACACACCTCCCCACGTCAAAGAGAGTCCTACCACATGTTCCAAAGGGAATGACAAGGAGAGGCCTGAGCTGCCATGTAGATGTTAACCTGGAACGCGGAAGAGTATTTCCCTCCCTCCCCACCACAGCTATTTCTCTGCCTATAACCATAGCCCAGCCCTTCTTTCTGGGGATTCTTGAGGGTACACAGTACCAGCAGCTTTTTTTTCTAAAAGAAAAGCATTGCCGTATCCCCTTTAAAGTGGGACACGGGTGGCACTGTGGGTTAAACCTCGGAGCCTAGGACTTGCTGATCAGAAGGTTGGCGGTTCGAATCCCCACGATGGGGTGAGCTCCCGTTGCTCGGTCCCCGCTCCTGCCTACCTAGCAGTTCGAAAGCACATCAAAGTGCAAGTAGATAAATAGGTACCACTCCGGCGGGAAGGTAAACAGTGTTTCTGTGCACTGCTCTGCTTCGCCATAAGTGGCTTAGTCATGCTGGCCACATGACCTGGAAGCTGTACACCAGCTCCCTCGGCCAATAAAGCGAGATGAGCGCCGCAACCCCAGAGTCAGCCACGACTGGACCTAATGGTCAGGGGTCCCTTTACCTTTACCCCCTTTAAAAAGGAGGTTTGAGCAGAAACAGGATGATTCACAGCAGATAAGCAAAAGCTTCCAACTTCCCAGTTGTTTATCAATAGTAACACAGAAGCTGCCCACTCTGCCACAAAGTCAATGAAGTTGTAAGAATCCCAGGTGTAGATTTCATAGAATCGTAAAACTGTAGTGTTAGAAGGGGACCCGAGGGTCATCTAGTCTAACCCCCTGCAATGCAGGAATCACAGTTACGATTTAGACTTTGAATAGGTAGGTCATCCCAGGAAATAGAAGTTCACTGGTTAAAGTAGGCCACTAGTGCCATCCCAGCCCGCCATTTTGCATTGGCGGCATCGCACAGCAGCTGTTTTGCACTTGCCACAGGTTGGCAAAACTCTAGTGCTCTAGTTAAAAGAAATAAAAGAATGGCACGGATGTGCTTGCTTTGGCAGCACGTATACTAAAATCGGAACGATACAGAGAAGATTAGCATGGCCCCTAAAGGAGTGGCAGGCGAAGATGATGGACTTTGCTGAATTGGCCAAACTGACCTGCATGATCTGAGACCAGGACGATCAGAAATTCCAAAGAGACTGGAGTAAATTTATTTATGATAATTGTAAAAATTTGAAGACACTAGCAGGATTGAAGTAAATCCTACAATGTAGACATATAGTAGATTGCACAATTGGATTTGATACGGGATACCGGTTCAAGGGAAGGAGGGAATTTGTAAGCTTGGCAGAGCAAAAAGGGTTTTTATGTTGATCAATGTATTGCTGAAAGCTGTTTAAAGGAAAATAATAAAAATTTATATAAAAGAAGAAGAAGCAGTAGAATGGTGCGGATCTTTCAAGTCCACCCGTGTCTGCCACAGCTTCAGGCCCAAGCTTGCAGTTTGTGCTCCAGACGTTCAGCTGCTGCTTGGTTGTTTCAAAGTCAGCAGGACACTTTGTATTTGGAAAGGTGTAAAGGAGAGTTGCAGGCCACGCTCCTCCAGTGGCACACACTTGCTTGGATCAGGCCGCTCTAGGAGGTCGCACCTAAGAAAGGAGAAGAGTGAAACTCTTTGAGCACAGTCCGGACAACCCATTCACTGGGCACTCATCCTGATTCGGGAGGCGAGATGAGATCGGCTACTCACTAAGCATCCGTTCAGATTTGTTTGCTGGGAGGTTAGACAGCATTGTGACCAACAAGTATTATCTCATACTTTCCAGTACGCTTCCCCTCCGCTTTCTTTATTACGGTGGTACCTCGGGTTACAGACGCTTCAGGTTACAGACTCTGCTAACCCAGAAATAGTACCTCAAGTTAAGAACTTTGCTTTAGGATGAGAACAGAAATTGCGTGGCGGCGGCAGCGGGAGGCCCCATTAGCTAAAGTGGTACCTTTTCAGGTTAAGAACGGACCTCCAGAACGAATTAAGTTCTTAACCCGAGGTACCACTGTACAAAAAAATCCAAATTTTTTTTGGGGGGAAGTGTATTTATTTGCCAGGGGTGCCAAATAAACTTTAACGGAATGCCAGGATGTGATTGAACTCCACCTGAAAACAGCAGCAGCCTGCAAGAGCCTCAAACCACTTGTGGTGTTTACATTTACACACTTACAGGATGGCCTCTTGGACTGGGAGACACGTCTGGAGCCAGGTGACCACAGTACTGCCGTGCGACTCGTACAGCCTGATCACCAGCACACCTGGCATGTCCTCAGCCTGAAAGGAGGGAAGGAAACAGACAAGCATCCCATAATCAGCACGTAGTCAGCACAATGCTCTGTGCAATCCCTCCTCTCTCCTTGTGGTCCACTGGTTATGGCTGACCATTTACTGTATTTGTACCCCACCTTTCTTCCATCACAAAAGCCAAGGGCAAGGGTGCCAAGGGGCATGGCTAGTGGGGCACAGCTTGGAGAAATTCCCAAGGGCCAGAGATATTTTTTTCCTTTCTTCTTCTTCTTCTTTTGGTTTTCACATACAGTCATACCTCAGGATAAATACGCTTCAGGATAAGTATTTTCGAGTTGCGCTCCGCGGCGACCGGGAAGTAACAGAGCGCGTTACCACTCGCGCATGCGCAGACGCTCAAAATGACGTCACGCGCATGCATGGAAGTGGCGGAACACCGCACACGCAGACGCACTGTCGCCTCTTATGTTCCGTTCGGGATACGAATGGGGCTCCGGAACGGATCCCGTTCGCATCCCAAGGTACCACTGTATTACATTACAATACAGATGTACCAAAGCCAAACCATTTCCTCCCCATCCCCCCATACATTTACATTTCTATTTCCTCAATCCACCATAATATTCTTTTCTCCTTCCTCCCACTTCCCTCCGCCCCCACTCGATTTCCTCCACATTATACAATTTAGAGCAATCTTTGCATTCTACAATCTTCCCAAATCATCTATATATTTTTATTATCTTTCCTTACTAATTTTTCTTCCTTCCAGTACTTCACATTTTAATCTAGGCATAGTAGCGTATCTTTTTCCCCAGCAACATATTCATCAAAACGTTTCCACTCCTTTTAAAATTTTTGATTCGACTGATTTCTTATTACAGCAGTTAATTTTGCCAAAATTAAATATTCATTTAGTTTACAATTCCTCCTTTGTGGGTATAGTTTGTGACTTCCACCTAGCAGCAATCCCTATTCTAGCCGCTGTACTTGCATATAGAAAAATTCTTCCCCCCCCCTGGTATCTCTTCATCTATCAATCCAAGGAGATATGACTCTGGTTTCTTTGTTATTGATATTTTCAACTCCAAGGGCCAGAGAGATTTGAAGGGCCACATTTTGCTCTCAGGCTTGTGGCTCCCCACCCCTAGCATACTGCAAGGGAGGGCACCTGGGCAATGCAGCTCTGCCTACCATCTCATGCTGTGCTCATCATTAGAAGAGTCCTGCTGGATTAGGCCAAGGGCCCATCTAGGGCTCAACCCGATGCCCCTCGTGGGAATCCTGTAAACAGGACCCAAGCACAAGAATTCTCTCCTCTTGTTTCCAGCAGCTGGTATACAGAAGCACTGCTGCCTGTGATCGTGGAGTTAGAGCTGAGCTTCCCTTGTGACTAGTAGCCATCGAGAAAAGTCACTTTGTGGCTTCTCATCCTCTCTTGGGCCCCGTACCTGTTTTATTGCTTCCAGGACAACAGCTGGGGATTGCACAGAGAAGGCGCTCCAAGCTGGGTGCTGCCCTGAGACGCACGGCACCTTGTGAAGAGGGAAATTCAAATTGTATGCCTGACGGATCACCTCAGCCTCCTGGAATGAACCTGTTCAGAAGACAGCACTTTGCCATCAGAGGCAAGAAAGGGACAGTCACCTCACCGCCATGGCTGTTCAGTTGCTTCAAAAAGCTCCACTTAGCCAGTGTGGTGTAGTGGTTAAGAGCGGTAGACTCGTAATCTGGGGAACCGGGTTCGCTTCCCCACTCCTCCACATGCAGCTGCTGGGTGACCTTGGGCTAGTCACACTTCTCTGAAGTCTCTCAGCCCCACTCACCTCACAGAGTGTTTGTTGTGGGGGAGGAAGGGAAAGGAGAATGCTAGCCGCTTTGAGACTCCTTCGGGTAGTGATAAAGCGGGATACGAAATCCAAATCCAAACTCTTCTTACCTGCATGAGGCATCACTGCATATGTAAACTGATGGCTCCCAATATCTGCTGTGGCGTCAGGTGACTTTGGTGCTCTTAACCTTCATGCAGATGAAAATGATATATTACTATACAAGAAGGTAAGAATTGGCCTGCTGGACCAAGCCAATTGCCCGTCTAGTCCAACGCCCTGTTCCCACAGTGGTCGACCAGATGCACCGAAAGGAAATCCACAAGTAGGATTCGAACACAAGAGCTCTCTGCCCTCCTGTGGTTTCCAGCAACTGATATTCAGAACCTTGCTGAACATGGAGAGGGTGTAGCCATTGAGGCTAGCAGCCATCGATTGCCCTCTCCTTCGTGAATTTATCTAATTCTCTTTTTTTTCAGAAAAAAGGACTTTTAACTGGGTTTTCTAAACAAGTATCAGAGGAATAATAAATGATACTGCCCAATCTTCTTTTGTAAGGGACGCGGGTGGCGCTGTGGGTAAAAGCCTCAGCGCCTAGGGCTTGCCGATCGAAAGGTCGGCGGTTCGAATCCCCGCGGCGGGGTGCACTCCCGTTGTTCGGTCCCAGCGCCTGCCAACCTAGCAGTTCGAAAGCACTCCCGGGTGCAAGTAGATAAATAGGGACCGCTTACTAGCGGGAAGGTAAACGGCATTTCCGTGTGCGGCTCTGGCTCGCCAGAGCAGCGATGTCACACTGGCCACGTGACCCGGAAGTGTCTCTGGACAGCGCTGGCCCCCGGCCTCTTTGAGTGAGATGGGCGCACAACCCTAGAGTCTGTCAAGACTGGCCTGTACGGGCAGGGGTACCTTTACCTTTACTTTTAATCTTCTTTTAAAGCCATCTAAGTTCCATGGTTTAACTCTGCGCTGCCTGACTTAAGTTCTTTCTTTTTATCTGTTCTGAGCTTTGCACGGGACGCTTGTGTTTTTGACTGTGCAGTCCCATCAACATGGCCATTCCCAGACTCACTTCTGTTACTCCATTCCTGACGTAGCCAAACAGGCAAACATTAGATGTGAGCTAAGATACACAAGGCATCTGCAAGCTCCCTTCCAAAGTGCCAGGAAAACACAGCAAAATTCTGGAATACCAAAGACCTCAAGCCATCCCGCCAGAAATCTTTTCCTGCCTGCCTGCCAAAACTCACAGGGAAAGGCTCATCACGTTGCCCCGGACGGAGCAGCCATATTTGGAGTCGTTCAGCAGGGCCACCCCAAAGCCATGCTCAGATAGGTCCATCCACTTGTGGCTCCACACCTTGGAAAAAGAATAACCAAGCTGATATTAGGACAAGCATCATAATCCAGGGCAGTTATAAGCAAACTTCAGGCTTGCAGGGTCTCCTGTGTTTTTAAAACTAGAATTCCTAAGGTATATTAACCAGAACCATGTTGTTGTTGTTTTTTAAAGCACTGGGGAGGGTGGACATACATACACATACTTAAGGAACAAGGTGCCTCTGAGCATATGCTCAGCCCAGGGATTGTGTTTTCAGTGCCAGGCCTGAGTTCACAGTCCTTTCGCCCAGTTCAAGGGTCTTCCCAAGCCCTGAACAACTTAGGTCCAGGTAACTTAGGGATTGCCTGAACCCTTCTGTCCCAGTTTGATCACAGAGTTCACCTGCAAGAGCATCATTTGGCAACAGCAGGAAACAGAGCCTTTGGTGCCATTGGCCTGGTCCTCTAAGAACTCCTTGCCATGAAAGATTTAGCAGGTGCCTCCTGTGCCAACTTTGAAACGCCTGCTGAAAACTCTTCTGAATTTATGGAGCCAAGGGGGCGGTGGCCCAAAAATCTTTGGGAACCACCGGCGTAGACAGTTGATAAACAGAAAGGTTGACAGCCACCCAGCAATACCTATCTTGGCCAGGAGCCTGTGGGCAGATTCTCACCTCAAACCGAGCCCAGTCCCAAGAGGTGTTCCAGTGCGTTGGCCTCTGAAGGTGGCCAAACTGTATCTCATATGTGGCGTTGGGGCTCCGGACCTTGGCAGGGAATTCCACCTTGAGGAACTTATGAGCCTCATTCCAGTCCACCTGTGGATCCAGCAAGACGTGTAGCATATCAGAGGAGAAAAGGTGCCTTGTTCTCCGCCCTGCCCCCAATCTCAAAGTTATTTATTTATTTACTTACTTACTTACTTACTTACTGTATTTTCCACTCTATAGGACGCACCGGACCATAGGAGGGGGAGAACAGGGGGAAAAAATTTCTCCCCCTCTCTGCTCAGCACCCCTTCAGCGAAGCAGCAGGAGAAACACAGCCCCTTCCATTTCTCCTCCCGCTGCGCAGGGGCGCTGCGCAGAGAGGGAAAACTGTGCAGCGCCTCTCCAGCGAAGCGAAGCCTGGAGAGCAAGAGGGATTGGTGTGCACCGACCCCTCTCGCTCTCCAGGCTTCAGGCGGCTATCTGCAAGCCTCCAGAGCACGGGGGGAGTTCTCCCTCTGCGCTTCGGAGGCTTCGTGTTGCTATCGCTGAAGCCAAGAAGCCTGCATTCACTCCATAGGACACAGACACATTTCCCCTTAATTTTTGGAGGGGGAAAAGTGCGTCCTATAGAGCGAAAAATACGGTACTTACTTACTTACACATAAAATACATTCTCCAAGTTTATTTGGAGGCTCCCCTGCTCTAGGAACTTCCAGGTCACCAGGAAGTGTCATAACATCTACACAACCTACTAAAAGCTGATGAGTCCTCCTTTTTCCAGGCCTGTCCCAAACAGCAAAGGAAAGTGAAACCAGACTAGGGTAGAGTTTGTGGGGGTCAGGTGGGATTGCTATGAGGAATTATGAAAACATGGAGCAAGCCATTGTGTCCGCAATGAAAGCATTGCATTGACTGGGTCTGAGTCATTGACAATAATTTCTGATTAAATCCCCAAAGACTCTGCATCTCTGCCCATCTTCTCTACTGTCCATTTTCTATGCCTAAAGCATTCTAAAACACAGACTGGTTGCTTCACCAGGCATCCTGAGCCATAAAGATAGAAGGTAGCTTTGATGTAGCTTTTGTTAATCTTTAGATAGATCTTAAGGACCAGGAACAGAGTTTGTGACTAAATGCATTTCTCCTTGGTTCCTGTTTATTTAGCTTAACCACATATGCATGCTCAAGTAGGAAATAGTTTCTTTGTAGTTAAAAGGATTTCTTCTAATCTGACTTTGTCCCACATGGGGTTTTTTGAAATGCTCAGAGGAAATCTGATTGGTTCTTTTGTGGGATTCCCACAAAAGGTTCTTTTGTGAATAAAATGACCTGGGCCAAGGGGGGAACAGATTATTATTGGCCCTTCCTCCCTGAGTCTTGCTGGTCAAGCCTCGTGTGTATTTTATTAATCAGGGTCCAATCCTTCCTTGCTTTTAGAACGCAAAGGAGTTCACTGAAATGACAGGTTGGGGTGGGGTGGGGTGGGGCAAGCAAAGTTCCTAATGATGCAATGTTCAAAAGGAGTATCACAGAGCCAAACACACTAACACTAAAATGCAGTAAAATTCTGCTTCAAGAACCTAAGAGGAGCCTGGCTGCTGGATGAATCCAGCATCCTGTTCTCACAGGGACCAAGCAGAAGCCGCAATGGGAAACTGGCAAGTAGGATTCGTACCCAAGAGCAATTTCTCAGCTCCTAATTGATGCTTTTGAATTCTGGTGCTGGAGGAGACTCCTGAGAGTCCCATGGACTGCAAGAAGATCAAACCTCTCCATTCTGAAGGAAGTCAGCCCTGAGTGTTCACTGGAAGGACAGATCGTGAAGCTGAGGCTCCAATACTTTGGTCACCTCATGAGAAGAGAAGACTCCCTGGAAAAGACCCTGATGCTGGGAAAGATGGAGGGCACAAGGAGAAGGGGACGACAGAGGTTGAGATGGTTGGACAGTGTTCTCAAAGCTACCAGCATGAGTTTGACCAAACTGCGAGAGGCAGTGGAAGACAGGAGTGCCTGGCGTGCTCTGGTCCATGGGGTTACGAAGAGTCGGACACGACTAAAGAACAAACAATTTCCAGCAACAATTTCCAGAAGCATTGCTGCTTCCCACAGTGGCTGGTAGCCTTTGATAGCCCTCTCCTCCAAGAAGCCGTCTAATCTTCTTTTAAATCTGTCTAAGCTGGTAGCCATCACTGCCTCCAGGGGCAGGGAGTTCCACAGTTTATCTATGCGCTGTGAGAAGAAATCCTTTCTTTGACCTGTCCTGAATCCTCCAGCATTCAACTTCACTGAATGCCCCCGAGTTCTATTGTTATGAGAGAGAAAGAAAAAACCCTTTTCTCTATGCATTTTCTCCATCTCAGGCACATTTTTTAAAAACTTCTATCATGGTGCCTCTTGTTCACCTTTTCTCTAAGCTAAAAAGTCCCAAAACTCCGCAACCTTTCATAGGCTAAGGTTATAAAACCAACCCTTGGATTTTGCACAGCAGGCATTGTTTATAATATTTTTTAATCAGAAATATCAAGCATTCTGAATCAACAGAGTTTAAACATTGCATAATAAAGGCTTGATAGTGCACCTACTTATAGCAGTTGGAATGAGCATCGCAGAGTTCTGGAAAAGATTAGACTGGACCCATCTAAAGTGTGGGATATTGCCTTGCTGGAAAACGTAACAAGCTGAGTCTTTAGGGGCCAAAGAAAAAGGATGATTTCATACTTGTTTGGTCTGACTTTATTTCACTTGTAAGCAACACAGCTGTCAACGTTTCCCTTTTTTAAAGGGAAATTCCCTTATTCCGAATGAGATTCCTCGCAAGAAAAGGGAAAAGTTGACAGCTATGGTAAGCACGGACCTCCCTTGGCCTACAAACAAATATGGCTTATACACTGACTCAGCACATTTCATCATTTTCATTGGTCTGTTTTGTAACCTTGTCTTGTTTAAACATGATGCCTATGCTATAGATAGTTCTACTCGCTACCTTCCACACATTCACATTCCTGTGGTTTATTTATTTTGGTTTTATTTTATGTCTGTATTTGTTTGACCGTGGTCAGTAATGGTATATGGACTATGTATATTGTCATCAGACCCTGTTTGCTAACACTATATTTTGCATAACCTTGTACGATCTTTTCTTGAAATGTACCGTATTTTTCGCTCCATAAGACACACTTTTTTCCTCCTATAAAGTAAGGGGAAATGTGAGTGTGTCTTATGGAGTGAATGGCACTGCGCAGAGAGGTAGAGCTGCGCAGCGCCCCTTCAGCAAAGCGGGAGGAGGAACGGAGCCCCTTCTGTTCCTCCTCCCGCTTCGCTGAAGGGGTGCTGCGCAGCTCTCCTTATCTGCGCAGCGCCCCTTCAGCGAGGCGCCTGTCCTGGAAGCCGGAAGGGACTTCTTTTGTTCCTTCTCCAGCTTCGCTTGAAGGGGCGCCTCCTTCGCAGGAGAGGTGCTGCGCAGAGAGGGAGAACACCGCAGCGCCCCTTCAGCAACGCGCCTGTCCTGGCTTCTGCCTTAGCCTCTTCCGGGCAGGGGGAGCCTTGATCCCGCTGCCCTGAAGAGGCTTGGCGCATTATCCCAGAAGCCAGAACAGCCACACATTATCCCAGAAGCCAGATCCCTCTTGCTGTTCTGGCTTCTGGGATCCAAAATCTTTTTTTTCTTGTTTTCCTCCCCCCAAAGCTAGGTGTGTCTTATCGTCTGGTGCGTCCTATAGAGCAAAAAATACGGCAATTTAAAAAATATTTACAGAAATATTATAAGATTAATGAATGTTAAAATGACATCAGATTGAATTTAAAAGGTTATTAGTATAAAAGTCGTAAAAGTTAAAGACTCAATGATTTAAGATTTTAAGGAGATTAAGTTATATAAAGATGTTAAAATTAAGATAAGGACTAATTAAGATAGAGGGTAGGGATTTGCGGAATGAATATATGATCCGGAATACAGTGGAGAGAGGTTTGGGGAAGTCGGGAAACAAGTAAATGAAAGAAATACCATAAGGATGAAATTGTTTTTTATTAATGTTTTTTCTTTTCTTTTTTATGTGTTTTATACTATGTTGTTGTTTTTGTATTGTGTATTTTTTGCTTTTTCCTTTTTAGTTTTGTCTTGTTTTACTTTTTGTGTTAAAAATTCAATAAATATTTTTTTTAAAAAATATTTAATTTAAAGGGGAAAAAGCAGGTTTACCAAACATACACATGTGTGTAGGTGTGTATTTAGGAGGGGGGAAGAGCTCCCAGAGAAAATTACAAGCATATCGAACCTGAGTCTGGAAGCGGACGTGAGGGCATGCTGCGTCCAGAATGACCTCCTGGGTAAGGACGCTCTTCTCGCTGATCTGAAGGGAGAAGGTCACACTGCCCCGCAGTCCCCCTGGCTGGACGATTTCCAAGGGTTTAAGGAGATGTGCAATGGTCTTCCTGAAAGGGATATTTACAAGGAAATCATTGGCTCAGAGTTCCAGGCCAGGGGTCAGCAAACTTACCACACCTTGGGCCAGTGTCTCCAGCGCCGATTGCGCGGCAGGCCGGAGGGTGGGGGAGCGTGTGCCCATACGCGTGCGCACATGCTATTTCCGGTGCACTTCCGGGTCGGAGGAGCACCGGAAATAGCTTGTGCGCATGTGCATGGGTCTCATGTGCATGGGTCTCAAGCATCACAATGGTGTGTTTACTGAAGAAATCCATGACACTACCTAGAAAAGCCAAAAGGTTTCAGGTAGCAGATTAGATTTCATTCCGTTCTGTGCCTGTTTGCCTGGTCCCATCAAATGAAGTTCCCTTACACAGAGGCAGACATTTCTCCACCAAGATCAGTACTGTCTACGCTGGTTGGCAGCAGTTCTCCAAGGTCTCAGGCAGTCCCCTCCACCATCACCTACTACCTTCTAATGGGAGGTTCTGGCGCCTAACCCTGCAAAGCAGGCTCTCTACTGCACTGAGCTGCAGCTGCTCCTTTATTTGCTCCATTAGTGAATTAGACATTCCATTTCCCTTTGTTTTCAGTCTGTTGGCCATCACTTTCATAGGTTCCCTCCATGCCACTCACACTAAGAGGTAAGTCTGCACTGCGCCCTCCTCCTTAGTCCTGTTTTCCTTTCCTCTGCAAAGGAAGAATGGCTGTGCCTAAAGATTTTTCAAGAGAAATGAGTATGTAACAGAGAGAGGAGAACGGGAGTGAGAAGGGTTCCAAAACATTCCTTACAGTGGTAAACATTGCTTACCCTGAGACACATATTTTTGACTTTTGAGCTATGCTGAAAACATGGAGCATTCTCAAACAAGGAAATGTGTTATTTCTTTTTATGTAAGCCCTTGCTTTTGCTTACTTGTTGTATGGCCATTTCTCCCTGTGATACACCTGGATATTTTTTAACAACACCTGGATGTGCTCCAAGTGGTTTAAACTAAATTGTGCCATTGGTGCGAAGCGTGTGTGATTCTCTCTGACCGATTTGCAATTCCAGCTCTGTCTGAAGAGAGACCGAATGGATGCCGTAACCTTTGCTGCGAAGAGAAGCATCCTTTCGTTACTTACAAGAAATCTCAAGCTGCAGCGTTGCGCCAAAAAGATGACAGGCGACCTACCTGGTCTCCAGGTGATAGTCCATAACGTCCCAGGCATCCCAATACAATGGAACGTCGTCAAATATCACAAACTGGTTAGCGCAGCAACCTTCGGGAACTGACTCTCTAAGGAGAAAAGCACAGCCTCAGAAGAGTCAAGGAATTGCATGGCTTGATTTGAGAACAAATAAAGTTCAGATCTCAAAGTACCTCTCTGGATGCATTAAGCAAAGCGATGTCACGCGCCCCAGAGTATCCAGACAGACCCGGACAAGACCATTCTTCATGATGACAGAGCCATCCACCTGCAGAGGAAGATTTAAGAACTAAATAAATGAAAAGGAACAAGAGCCGCTAGGAGGTCACTCTTAGGATATAGTTCCATTCCTCCTTAAAAGGGAACAGGCATGAAGGTTGTGTGTCACATGCCTGTTTACTTCCAGCACAGTCTGCTGGGAACTTCCGTTTTGTATATTGCTTTTGCTATTGCTCTTTTGCTGGAGACAAAGGGAAACAGACATGTTTTTTCCTTTGTTCCTGACTATTGTGAATAAATGCTGTAAATAATGCTTACACATGTCTCTGTCCGCCATTTCCATTCTGTAGATTTATTCACTCTGCTAATTAGCGTGCTCGGTAGCTTCAGAAGGCTACTGAGGCTCGAGTCGCTGATTGATTGATGCTGTTCCGTGACCTGGAGATCGCCCGGCTGCCAGCCGGTGGCTGGAGCAAGCTGGGGGCCTGCCTGATGCCCCCGTCTCCCTGGCAGCATCCCAACAGTCACACTCTGATGCCTAAGACTAAGGGGAAACACAGGCTGCCTGGATTCACCTATCAGCTAGAGAAAGAGGGGCTTTAGCTCCCATCAGCCCCAATGGTCAGGTTGTAGTACAGAACATCTAGAGAGGCAACGGGGTCTCCATTCCCAAGTCATGGAATTTTCTGCACTTTCATGTAACTTATTCTATGGAGGGGCCATCCGTTCACATGCCTCCTTGTTCTGAAACTATATGAAATCATACTTAATTAAACTTGTCTTTTAGACTGAATCCACCTAGAGACAGTTTACGGGATTTTTCTTCCAACGAGGCTACCTGCCAATCCCTTGAGTACCAGCAGGCCAAACTGACTAGCTCAAACGTTTCCCAAAACATTGCTCCAGACATCCTTGCTGCCATCAAAAGGTAACAAAAGAATTCCTTACTTTTTCTTTATCAGCTTCAGAAAATAATTCTGAAGCACCAGATGTGAAGGAGGGACGAGTTTGATTTGTTATTAGAGAAATATCTTTGAACACCGTGGCCCAGAATTCCGCAACCTTGAGGCAGTCCCACCACATGTGCCCTCAGGTGCCTATCATTTGGTAGCCCTGCGGCATATATTATTAACTCTGGTTTCCTGGCAAAAGCCACAAAGAAGCTCACCTCTTTGGTCACTGTCACGGGATATGGAGAAGGCAAGGAATCTTGAACAACACAGTAGCCCATGCTGGGAACTGTCACCAAGGCTAAAGAGGTACAAAGGAGACAGGTTAACTTTGAAGCAGCCAAAAGACAGGTGCATTGGCTAAGGTCAAGTCCTTCTACAATCCTCTGCACTGTATCTCAGTCCCACCTGGGGACGCAATGCATACTGAAATTAATGGGCATGACTAAAATAGGTCCATTAGTTCCAGTTTTAGCATTTCTTCTTATGAATGCAACAATTGCTTCGCTTAAGAATACTGCAAGGACTCTGTAACGATTAGAAGTACTACAATAGAGAAGAACTTGCTATAAAGTAATCTATCTGTGAATTAAAAGTTTTTTAGGCCTGAAGCACTGTTGGCACCTAAGGTCTTGGATCCTCCTGGTCCAGCTTTGGGGATGACTTCAGTTCGTTTCCACGGCAACGTGTTGACCACAAGGATGCTCCCGTTAGTCTCTTGACTGCTTGACAAAAGGCCTCCAAACAGAGACTGCACAGCATCTTTCAGAAGTTGAGATCCAGCACTGCAAATTTCTGGGGGGGAAAGGATTTCCATTAAGAGAACTTGCCCATACAGAGTGAGCTAAGGCGGTAGCACATATTTAAAAAGGGGCAAGTGGGACCTGCAACAAAATGTTGCCGTGCGGATGGTTCCTTTCCACAGCTAGAACCTGCCCTCTTCCCGGTTACTCTGTTCCAAGTCGCCTTCTGTCCTGGTGTCACACCCCCCAACTGCCAGTTAGCATTCCTTGGGTTGCTTTGGGTGCCCGCCCTCCAATATAAAATAAAATACAGTGGTACCTCAGGTTAAGAACTTAATTCATTTCGGAGGTCCGTTCTTAACCTGAAACTGTTCTTAACCTGAGGTACCACTTTAGCTGCACGATTTCTGTTCTCATCCTGAAGCCAAGTTCTTAACCCGAGGTACTATTTCTGGGTTAGCAGAGTCTGTAACCTGAAGCGTCTGTAACCCGAAGTGCCGCTGTACTGGTGGAGGGAGCTGATATTTGTCCACAGACAGTTTTTCTGAGTCATGTGGCTAGCTGCTTCTAAGCTGCTTCTGGCAAAACCAGAGCAGCGCACGGAAACACTGTTTACCTTCCCTATTTATCTACTTGCACTTTGACGTGCTTTTGAATTGCTAGGTTGGCAGGAGCAGGGACCGAACAACGGGAGCTTACTCAGTCGCGGGGATTCGAACCGCTGACCTTCTAATCGGCAAGTCCTAGGCTCTGTGGTTTACACCACAGCGCCACCCGCGTCCCTTGTGTCAGATACGGCATGGTTTTTAATTGCATGTGTATTGCTGATTTTATTTCTTATACTGTATTTTATTGCAGAATGCAGATTTTAAGTGTTCTTCACAGACCACCTGAATAAAGCTTTTGGACCACTGGTGGTCTGAGGACCAGGGTTCAGAAACCCCTGTTCCACGCTATAGTGATTCTGACAGCTCAGTACCTGAAGAGAAGTGCTAGATTCTTAAACCCAGTAAAATATGGGCATCATGTGTCTCCCCAGGAAGTAAATTCATGTGACTGGGGCTGCCACCACGAAGGCCCTGCCTCTCAGGCTGACCAATCTAATGTATCCCGATAGCAGGCTGAGGAGCAGGGCCTCTTGAGGTCTCTCTCAAGGGCCAGGGTAAATTCATACCTGAATAGTATCTCATGGCATCCTCAGCTACCAGTTGGATACAGCTGCCTGGCAAGACATCATGGAACTGATTCAGGAGGAGGAGCCTGCCACCAAAAGGGGACAAAAAATCAGGAGACCCAAAGAGGAACTACCTGGCATCTATACAGGGGCTCCACCACCTTGTCACAGTTCTCAGATGGAGAGCAGGCAGGATCCATGATAGGAGTGGGGGGGGGGGGAAGGTGGTGGGTGATCTTTCTTAGGGTTTGGCCACCCTTTCTACTACCTGTAATGGTTCTAGGGATTGCTTGTGCGTAAGTTGCCTTTACTCATGGCTAGGTTGCATGGTTGAACCCTTTCTGACAGGACAGCCTCTGTTCCGTGGCTGCCTCAGTCACTGGCAGAATCCGTCAGTGGGCGTTTCTTAAACCTCTTCCAGCATAGAAGCTGCTTGACGCCCAGTCTCCTCCCCTGTTGCCTGTGCAAAAGCTTTCTGCGCAGGGTGGGTGTGGGCAAAGGAGCACTAGTCCCCTCTCCGCTGGTCTCCTGCGAAGAGTCCTGGAGCCACCTCTCCACTTCCTCTATCTCCTCCCCTTCTCCACTGGTGTTACGCTGATTTCCTTCCCCAGTGTATGGGCTATCCCTCCTCCTACTGGGACCCT
The DNA here is from genome assembly GCF_965153285.1 of Podarcis tiliguerta. Lineage (NCBI taxonomy): Eukaryota > Metazoa > Chordata > Lepidosauria > Squamata > Lacertidae > Podarcis > Podarcis tiliguerta. Next base: position 70,036,623 of record NC_139542.1, on the reverse strand, counting down.
CTCCACCATCATCCGGGAGCCCTCTCACCTCCTCCTGCTCCAATGGCAGTTCCCTGACACTACCCCAACAAAGCCCAGCAAGATCCCATATTCTGAACAGCACCAAATATTCACATTCAAAGTTGTACCTCCACAGGTGCTGCAGCTTAGCAGAAGGGTACTGGAAAGAGCTTTTCTGTGCCAAAGCAAAGCTACTCAGAATCTCAACATCGTGGAGCAGGCGCTCACACTCCCGATTCCCCTTCTTAATCTGGTTTCAAAAGGAGAAAACATTTACAGAAAACAGCAATGGAAGGAAATGATCAGACACATTGTTTTTATGATTACCAGTTGCTGTAAATTGTTTTTCGTAGTGGATTTCAATGCTGTAATTAATTATTTAATAGATGATGATAATCAGATACAAATAAGCAGAGATTGCAAGTTGTAACATTGCAACTCTACGTATTTGTACCCAGAACCGGCGGCCTTCCGGACCTTTTGTTGGACTACAACTCCCATCATTCCTGACTATTGGTTCTGCTTGCTGGAGCTGATGGGATGTGGAGTCCAACAGCACCTGGAAGGTTGTCCTTTCCTGTCTCACAAAGCAAGATAAGCAGACGCTGCAGCAACCGACAGGAGGTTTATAATAATAATATAATAATAATAATTTTTTATTTATACCCCGCCCTCCCCAGCCAAGGCCGGGCTCAGAGCGGCTTACAAGCAATAATAAAAACAAGATGAATGATTACAACTTAAAACAAAAGTAAAGTACAACATTAAAATAATGGAACATTAAAATATTAAAATGTAGCCTCATCGGAGGAGGAGGAGGAGAAGAAAAAAGAAAGAGAGGGAGGGAATCAAATTGGCTCCAAGCCAAAGGCCAGGCGGAACAACTCTGTCTTACAGGCCCTGCGGAAAGAAATCAGATCCTGCAGGGCCCTGGTCTCATGAGGCAGAGCGTTCCACCAGGCTGGAGCCAGTGTTGAAAAGGCCCTGGCTCTGGTTGAGGCTAATCTGACTTCCTTAGGGCCTGGGACTACTAGGGTGTTGCTATTTTGTTATTTTGTATCATATATTGTTATGAAGACAAACCTCCCCCAAGTTGAACTTCTAAGGTTATGCTGGTTTTAGAAATTCGGGAACAGAAGCTTCCGAGGACAGACCTTTGACTCTCAGCCAGAGGACTGTCTAACTGACCGTTTTCCTGTGCATACTAACCTGCCCATGTGTGGTGTATGTGCCATTATGGAGCTCCAGAAACAGTTCGCCAACCCAGGTGCACAGCTGAGCCTTTTCCTTTTCCAGGGCAGTGAAAAGCCGGTCAGGGGTGGACATCTGAACCCTGCGAGAAGGAAAGAAAGAGAAACCACCGGTTGTAGCAGGACTGGGGAGAGCTTCAGGCCCAGAGACCAAATGCCTCTCCCCCCAGTCCTGGGGATGCTCAAAAGGCCACACCCTCCCTCCTCCAGGCCACGCCCCTCACTGGCTCTGCTGCGCCACCTCCTGAGGTGCAGGAAAGTGTCCTCCGACTAGGTAAATGCTCATCCAGATGCAGTGGGGAGATGCAGAGAGTTAATGAGTGTTCATCACAATTTGTTTATGGGGCATTTACAGTGGTACCTTGGGATGTGAACGGGATCCGTTCCGGAGCCCCGTTCGCATCCTGAATAGAACGTAAGACGCGACTGCGCATCTGCGCATGCGCGGGTCACGGTCCGCCGCTTCCGCGCATGCGCGTGACGTCATTTTGACCGTCTGCACATACGCGAGCGGCAAAACCCGGAAGTAACGCGCTCTGTTACTTCCAGGTCGCCGCGGAGCGCAACCCGAAAAGACTTATCCTGAAGCATATTTATCCCAAGGTATGACTGTATATGGCTTCCCACAAATCTTTTCTTCAGCCCATACCTTTGTGGGTCCATCTTCCTAACCACAGGAAGCCAGGCTTTTGTTTCTCCTTTTTAAAGTGGGCTTGTCAGTGTAGCAAAGCGAGACTGACCTTGGCAAGCCATCTGTGTCCTTCATTCTCCTCAGCCTGTCCAGGATCTTCTGCGTTGGGCCGCCTCCCCCGTCTCCGAAGCCAAAGAGAGCGGCACTGTGGTTGACACGGCCCCTGTCCCTGTTGTTCTTCACCGTTTTTAACATCTAGGGCAGAGGCAACAACGTGTACGTGATGACGTGACCTCTTTTCGCAGGGAATATTTATTTACAGTGGTGCCCCGCAAGACGAATGCCTCGCAAGACGGAAAACCCGCAAGACAAAAGGGTTTTCTGTTTGCAGAGGCACTTCGCAAGACGAATTTCCCTATGGGCTTGCTTCGCAAGACGAAAAATGACGAAAATTTTTGAGGTTTTTTTTCGCTCCAAAACCCCTTTTTCTGAAGCGCTAAGCTGCTAAAAGCATTTTAGCAGCAAAACCGCTAATCCCTTAAGCCTTAAAAAGCCGTTTTTAGCCCTTAACCTGCCAATAGCGCTAATAGCGCTACTCCGCTAATGGGCTTGCTTCGCAAGACGAAAAAACCGCAAGACGAAAAGACTCGCGGAACGGATTCTTTTCATCTTGCGAGGCACCACTGTATTTTATTCCCAAAATTCACATGCAGCTCCATTGTAAAACAAAAGTTTGCAAGAATGTAAGAGAAAACATTAACATTATTGCATTAGAAAAACTCGGTTAAAACAGGTATTTTGAAATATTCAAAATATTATTAAAAAGAAATAAAGACCCACGTATCTTCTGCATTTCTGGATAGGCTTTCCCAAATAAAAATATTTTAAGCAGGCACTGAAAATACCACAGTTAAGGTTGTTTGCCTGGTGTCAGGAGGCAATACGGTTGATCCACACTGTCAGGGGACTGCCATCGGAACAGGGGAAGGAGGCAGGGTTGGGATACAGAGAGCCTCCGAAGCTCCTGAGGAGCAGTTTCTGAGGAGCAGTGAGGGGAAACGCCAGCCAAGCGAGGAAAGGGCTCGAGTATGCTGCTGAGAGCCCCAGCGCTTCACCTCACCAGGCTGGCCAGGAGGGACGCATGCCACTTCCGTCGCCCAGCTTGCGCAGAGGGGTGAAACGCAAGGAGGGAAGGAGGAGGCTTGGGGTGCCAAAGTTCTTATGTTGGGGGAGAAGCTGGAAGGGGCCACTCCCAGATTCTGCAAGTGACTAAGACGGACATGAACTTTGTAGATCTGCACTGTAAATAGTTTGCACAATAAAACCTGTAAAAGACAGGTTTGGAGTCCTGGCTGGTTACTCGCGAGCAACCAGCAGCAGCACCTGACACACACCACACACGCAAAGCACTGAAGTGAAGGACATGAGGCAGTTGAGCTGCGCACAGGTGAGCTGCAAGCAAGCTGCCGGCCAGCTCTGTGGAGGCTCCTTTTATTGACACAATATGCAAACCCAGGCAGATACATTTTGGGCTGTGACCTTTACGCATATTCCCGTCCCGAGATTGTGGGGTGGTACAAAGTTACCGTATTTTTCGCTCTATAAGACGCACCAGACCATAAGACGCACCTAGTTTTTGGAGGAGGAAAACAAGAAAAAAAATATTCTGAATCTCAGAAGCCAGAACAGCAAGAGGGATTGCTGCGCAGTGAAAACAGCAATCCCTCTTGCTGTTCTGGATTTTGGAATAGCTGCGCAGCCTACATTCGCTCCATAAGACGCACACACATTTCCCCTTACTTTTTAGGAGGGAAAAAGTGAGTCTTATAGAGCAAAAAATACGGTATTTTGGCACCTGTTTCCACCGCGTCATTTTCCCCTTACACAATGTATGACGAAGGAGACAAAAGGTCTCAGAGACAAAGGTCACAGACAGGACACCGCAGACTACTGAGACCGCAAAAGGTTAGACAGAGGGTAAGATGTTCAGACAGCTGTGGCTTTATCTGTGAGGGGGAGTGTGCTCCGCGCCCAGCGATCATTCCTACAAAGCACATTTAAAGCGCATGGCTCCTCTCTCCCCACACAGGGGTACAAGTCCCAGCACCTTGGACAAGCTATGGTTTCCAGGTCATTCAGTCCATTCCCTTGCAATAGATTCCTTGCACTTGCCGGTCTTCAGAAGTGCTAGAAACCCCACCCCAACTTGGCCTTCACTGCCTTCTTCCGGGGGGCAAGTAGCCCTCACTCACCTCCTCCACACAACCAGCCAGCCCATAGGAATCTGCAGGTGGGAAGTGGGCTAAAACCTGGGACCCGTCAATGCCTTCCCAGACAAAGGTGTTGTGCTGAAAGAGAAGATTGTGGCCCATAGTCAATGTCAGGATAGGTGCTCCTGCTCCCTGGGAGGCGGTGGGACTACCTAGGGGGTGCTAAGAGGCAAGGGGGCTGCAGGGGGTGGGGCCCATCCGAGAGGCACTGATCACCGCATTTAATGATTTACTATTCTTATCGCTCGCAGAGCTTTTCCCTTTTCAGTTGCGAGTTGCCACAAGAGAGCCTGTTATTGGTAACAGCTATTGATTTTCTTACAAACTAGCTACTGGTCGTTTGTGGTGGGCGAAGGTTTGTGCCTGTTTGTTAAGTAGTTATATATAAATATTGTATGCTATAAATCTCCTTCACCCGTATGTTTTCATTAGCAAGAGTTTGTAAAAATATTTTTCATGAAATTGTCTTTTTTTAATTGACTTAAGAAAATTATACAGACAGCAAAATGAAGAAGTTAAGTTAACGTTGCCTTCTACCGATAAGAAATAATAATAAGTATTCCAATAATGAAAAAACTAAAAATACATTTACTTCCCCTTTTGAACTTCCGTTCTGGTTACAATATACAGTGGTGCCCCACAAGACGAATGCCTCGCAAGACGGAAAACCCGCAAGACGAAAGGGTTTTCCGTCTGCAGAGGCGCTTCGCAGGACGAATTTCCCTATGAGCTTGCTTCGCAAGAAGAAAAATGACGAAAAAAATGAATTATTTTTTTGCTCCAAAACCCCTTATTCTGAATCGCTAAGCTGCTAAAAGCATTTTAGCAGCAAAACCGCTAATCCCCCACCCCTTAAAAAGCCATTTTTAGCCCTTAAAGTGCCAATAGCGCTAATAGCGCTACTCCGTCAATGGGCTTGCTTCGCAAGACGAAAAAACCGCAAGACGAAAAGACTCCCGGAACGGATTCTTTTCGTCTTGCGAGGCACCACTGTACTACTATTCTATAAGAATCTATTATATCCTTTGCTGTCCCATATATTATTTTATTTCCCAAATTCAACCTAACCCTCCCCTCCTCCCCATTGGTTCCCTTCACCTGTGTGAGATTTCCCCAACATAACATTTTTCGTGCAATAGTCTTTGTGATATTTCTTAGCTGCAAGATCATATCACAGCATATATTTATTTTTTGAATACACGTGCAATTAATTGTTGCTGTTTTGAATTTAACTGCATTACTACCTTCCTTAGCGGGTCGTGCGAACCGCTATTCTGAATAATGTTTTTGGAAGGGGAGACATTGAGGGTGAGTTTATGGAACCAAGCGGGTGGGAATCGCTGATTTAGCACTATGTTTAAACGGCTGTTGGTGGTGGCAGCAGGGGGAGCCAGCTTCATAAACAATGGCTTATTTCAACTGGGAAAAAACACCCACCCAGGCACTCCTTTCAAGCAATGCAAGGAAAAGCTATTCCTTGTTCAATCTAAACCATAGGTAGGCAAACTAAGGCCCAGGAGCCGGGTGTGGCCCAATCGCCTTCTAAATCCGGCCCGTGGACAGTCCGGGGATCAGCGTGTTTTTACATGAATAGAATGTGTCCTTTTATTTAAAATGCATCTCTGGGTTATTTGTGGGGCATAGGAATTCGTTCATTTCCCCCCCCAAAATATAGTCTGGCCTCCCACAAGGTCTGAGGGACAGTAGACCAACCCCCTGCTGGAAAAGTTTGCTGAGCCCTGAAATTTCTAAACTATTACACTTTTTCTTGACTGAAAAACAGCAAAACAACTCACCGGGAAAGTGTTCACGAGGTTCCAGCTAAGCTTTTGTGTTAGAAACCGGTGGATCCCGCAGCCGTTCATCACTTGGGGCAGCTGTGCAGAGTAGCCAAACGTGTCTGGCAACCAGAACTGATCGTGCAGGAGAGAAACAGATGAAAGTGGACTTAACTGTCAGGGGTCCTTTACCTTTCATTTAATTACAGTGGTACCCCGCAAGACGAATGCCTCGGAAGACGAAAAACCCGCTAGGCGAAAGGGTTTTTCATTTTCTGAGGTGCTTCGCAAGACGGATTTTCCAAAGGGCTTGCTTCGCTAGACGAAACAGCCCTGTCTCTCCTGTCATGGCGACGGTCGCACGCTCGCTTCCCCACTCCTCCGGCTCCCTCCCACCTTCCGGCCGACCTTCCGACTGCCTCACGCCGCTGCCCACCGTCCTCGCGTGCTCCCCTCAGGAGCCGTTGCCGCCAGGAGCCAGCGCTGCAGCCGGAGTCGCGCTCCTGAGCCCCACCGCCCTCCAGCAGCCGCATCGCGCAGTGTCCACAAGGCGCGGGTGAGTCCAAGGACCGGCTGCAGCAGCTGCCCTGCTTCTCCCCACCCCTCCCCGCCGTGGTGCTTCGCAAGACGAAAAAACTCGCTCTATGAAAAAACTCGCGGAACGAATTAATTTCGTCTTGCGAGGCACCACTGTACCTTTGAACCATTGCCTTTGATGGGTGCCCTAAGGGCCAGACTGAGAGGGCTTGAGGGCTGCATTTTGCCCCTATGTCTGAAGTCCCCCCCACCCTGGGACCAAAGGACATGTCTAGGGCTGGGAGCACCTACCTCCAAGCATAGCTTCCCAAACTCCTGCTGGAAGAACCGCTGTCCCTGCAAGAACTGACGAACCATGGATTCTCCACTTGGAAGATTGCCGTCCTGGGGGAAAATCACAAGCCTGTAACCCTATGCAGGAAGCTTAAGCCCATCACTCTTTCCTACCCCTCCACCTGCACAGTTTGGCAGCGTTCTTCGCCGGAGCAATTGCCCATCCCACAAAAATTGGTGCTCCATCTAAGAATTCTTGGCTCCAGCAGCCCGAGAGAAGGTCAAGCAGTATGGGTCACAGAGTACAATGAGATTCTTTTCAGGGCTGGCCAATGTGGTGCCCTCTAGAATCATAGAGTTGGAAGAGACCACAAGGGCCATCGAGTCCAACCCCCTGCCAAGCAGGAAACACCATCAGAGCACTCCTGACATATGGTTGTCAAGCCTCTGCTTAAAGACCTCCAAAGAAGGAGACTCCACCACACTCCTTGGCAGCAAATTCCACTGTCGAACAGCTCTTACTGTCAGGAAGTTCTTCCTAATGTTTAGGTGGAATCTTCTTTCTTGTAGTTTGGATCCATTGCTCCGTGTCCGCTTCTCTGGAGCAGCAGAAAACAACCTTTCTCCCTCCTCTATGTGACATCCTTTTATATATTTGAACATGGCTATCATATCACCCCTTAACCTCCTCTTCTCCAGGCTAAACATGCCCAGCTCCCCTAGCCGTTCCTCATAAGGCATCGTTTCCAGGCCTTTGACCATGGTCTAGATGGGTGCACTGTAATGCCCATCATCAGTGACCAAGGGCCATGCTGGCCGAGGCTGCTGGGAATTGGCGTACGGAAACATTTGCAGGTCCCCACATTGGCTACCCTGCTAGAAACCTAAGTGTTAAGTTGTGGGTGAACATATCAGACGACACAGCGATTCTTCAAACAGCTTCTGTTTATTCACAGGCCAGAACAGAACTGACTGAAGGGTTCAGTCAGCCTGCTTATATAGAGCTCCAGTACAACGTAACTGTAACAATTTTCTAAAACTATCCAATCACTGAACGTCACTTTCGATCCCTTATTTGCATAACTATCTACAGTATCCCCCTGCTGGCCCAGAGTGAGAACGTCAGTACATAACTCTAAGGTAAAAAGAAGCTCAGTTCAACATCTGCAACGCAGTCAGAAGGTGAGATTTTCTGGCCTCAGGTCGCCTGTGTGGCCCAGCTACTGAGAAGGGTGCTTTCCTTCTTACCATTTCCACCCAGGTGCCCCCAACAGGAATGAAACGCCCTTCTTTCGCAAACTTCTGAATTGTAGAGTACAGCCCAGGGTACCAGTTCTTCACCCATTCAAACTGCTGAGCCTGCATTGAAAATGGCAAACACATTCATTTATTTATTTCATTAATTTACACACCGCTTTGTTGTAAAAAAAAAATTCCTCAAAGTGGTTTAGAAAGAGAATAAAACAAGAAAATCAAGTAAAGGGAACTCTTTAAAACATTCACAAAACAAAATCAGCAAGAAACTAAAAACGGATTAGAACACGCATCTACATTCTACACATCTGGGCAGGCTCTACTAAGCAAAAATGTTTTTAGGAGGCATTGAAAGAGGGAAGTGAAAGTGTTTGCCTGATGTCAATAGGCAGGAAGTTCCGAGTGTAAATGCTGCCACATTAAATGTTCTTAAAATTTGAAGCAGGTATTATGTGGCACCTGTAATGTAAATGTAATATAATGAAAAGTGGTCATCCTGTACCCACACCTGCAACTTGTGTGCGAAAAATAAGTGCTACCATCCAGATTTGGAGAAGCATGACTCTAAAAATTTGAGCTAACAATCAATGTGCCCCTCACTTATAAAACATAGATCAGTCAGAGTGCATCCCTTCCCATGCGTAGACATATTAATAATACCTGTGAGCAAACAAAGGTGAACTCCGGGTTCTTCTCCATCAGGCGTATGACAGTCACCCAGCTGCGAGCACATTTACGGATCGTCTCATCATAAGGCCACAGCCAAGCTAAGAGGACAATTGCAAGCAGGAGCTGGTTTATTCATTTATGATGCCCACGTGGCCTATGGCGGTCACAATCCTAGCTTGCCCGGCCCCACAGCAGAAGAGACAGAAAATAAGCCTCTCACATGGCATTCAGAAGAAATCAGCATCTTGTCAGTTGCATGCATGACTAGATAGATATATAATGAAGGTGCTAGATTCTGCAACCAGAAAACCTGGATTCTGAGGTCAGCGCAAGGCATTCATGGAGACAGAAGTCTGCAGCAATTATGCCATTACAGAAATGAGGCCTTGAAGGAAGAAATGCAAGCTGTGTGCAGAAGTGGGGAAAACAAATGCACTTTTTAATGGTGCCAAAAGAAAAATAAAAGATTGTGCAGAAAAGTCTAAGTATATAGACAGGAACAAAAATGTCAGGGCACATGAAATTGGAGTTGCACAAAAACTGCAGTTAAACCGTCTCCAGTTTGGTAGCCTGACCATTTTTGAGATTCTACAACATTCTCTTTGCAGCTGCTCATAGCTTTCACTAGTCTATGGCCTTCAACTCTGCCCCCTCCATCCATTCCTCTCCCATCCAGTCCTTGCCAAATAATTCCATTTAAAAAAAACAAACAAAAAACAAAGACCTAACTCTTGGGAAAAGAGCCATGCAAGAAGAAGCATAAACAGACTGGCCTGATTTGAAGTTCATTGCATCAGGCAGGTGTCTCTCTCCCACACAAACGTCTGAGGTTAAAACACCCTTTCCACAATGTGAACTTGCCGCCTCATCACACACACACACACACACACACACACACACATTTTGTCAAATGGCATCAGATGCGCCCATATATCCAGTAGCACAGGGGGCTTTGCTTTGATCTCCTAACTCGCCAACACCACCCAAGGCAACACCACCCAATGGCCAAGGCAGCAGAGAGCTCAACTTTCAAATTCCAAAAATGAGGAGTGCTAAAAAGTTGGAACATGACTTGGGAATTCAAAATATATATTTTGGTTAAATTAATATAATTTAGTTCTGCTTAGTAAGTAAAATTGTATAGAACTCATTAAAAATGATTGCCCAGGACTTGCCGTTACATTATATATTAATATTTTATTTATTTATTTCAGCATTACCTGACATGTTCAGAAGGTAAAATTGAAATTCTTTGGCTTTCCAAAAGCAGTTTATGTGCCTCTTCGTCAAACATAAGACATAGACATAAACATGTTGTCCAATCACAAAAAATAGTAGATTTGAATTCCCCACATCCCAAAACACATTTTTAAGAGAATCCCTGAAGAAATTTGCAAAAAATTAAGTTTCAGCCCCTAAACTGGCATGCCCTAACCAACACCGTGGACACCACAGTCACACGGTGCCAAGCTGACCACTCCTTTTCCCCTCTCCCTCACCAGCAGTGGCACCTGGGGGTGGGGAAAGAAGGAAGTGGGGCAGCCCACCTCTGTCCCGCTGTGCTGAACCAAAAAATGTTCCAGAAGCTTTGCTGGTGCCATTGGGAGCTGTTGTAGCAATGAGCTGATATATGTTTATATTCACTGGCTTCAATATAAGCTAATTGGTTTGCTTTGATGTTATCCTTATCTGCGAGCTTAGGGTGCTGGGCTCTGAACCCAGAAAGGGAAACTCCCTGTAAGATTTGGGTATTTGCCTTCTATGCCCTAATCTGAGCAGGTGAAGTGGGGGAACTAGACAAAGTGATGTATGCTGCTTTGTGTATAAAGACTGTTTGCACGTTTGCTTGGGTGTGGACAAACCATCTCCCTGCTGCCATGTCCGTCTGGCGACTGAAAGGCTAAGAGATCTGGCAGGCTGCTGCTGTGCTCTAAGTCTACACCTTTCTTTAGTAAAGCATTAGAACCGGCCATAGGGACGCGGGTGGCGCTGTGGGTTAAACTACAGAGCCTAGGACTTGCTGATCAGAAGGTCAGCGGTTCGAATCCCCACGACGGGGTGAGCTCTCGTTGCTCAGTCCCTGCTCCTGCCAACCTAGCAGTTCAAAAGCAAGTAGATAAATAGGTACCACTCCAGCGGGAAGGTAAACGGCATTTCTGTGCGCTGCTCTGGTTCGCCAGAAGCGGCTTAGTCATGCTGGCCACATGACCCGGAAGCTGTACGCCGGCTCCCTCGGCCAATAAAGCGAGATGAACGCCACAACCCCAGAGTCGGCCACAACTGGACCTAATGGTCAGGGGTCCCTTTACCTTTACCTAGAACCGGTCATTCTGATGTTTTTGGCATCCTTATTTGGCATCCCTGCATCCCACCTCTCCCACAATCCCTCTGTTGGGCCTGTGGTTCAGAACAACCACCCGCCACCACCCAACCCAGCCACTACTGCTGGTGCCTTCCCTGCAACAATGTGCCAAAATGCACTTCCCATTACCGGAATCAATGTGGCAATGGCCCATCGCATGGATGACATGCTGACTCTCTCCATTCTTTTGACTGAAGACAGAGCAGGCAAGTTCGTGCGCTGCAGTGAAAGTCGATGGGTTGGCAACATCGCACAGGTTAACCATCCGATTGGCTGTGTAAAGTGCCTGGAAGCTCCGCTGGTTTTCCTCCCCAAGAAGCTGCATAACAGGAAAACGTTAACCATGTGCTGGCAAAATATGTCGTCCACACAAGCCTATACCAAGGAACTGTTAGGTACTTGTTTTGTATATACCACTAAATCACAAAACATATCAATGCAGTTTACAACATCAAATGGTAAAAACCATACAATAAAAACACACAAAAAATTTTAAGTTAAAAGCAATAATAATAATAATAATAATAATAATAATAATTTATATCCTGCCCTCCCCAGCCAAGACCGGGCTCAGGGCGGCTAACACTAGATAGAAAAACAATTGATTGTTTTTATTGATTGAAATGAGATATAAAAACAAGATTAAAATGCAGCATTAAAATGCAGCCTCCTTTCAGTAGAAACTCAAATCAAAAACTTTTGGGGGGAGGAAAACGTCACGTCTTCACCAAGGCTAACTATCCAGACTGGTCCTACGTGGGCCAGAAAAAAGCCAGGGAAGTCCCCAGATAGGAGTTTCATCATAGAAGGAGAAAGGAAAAAAAGAAAGAGGGGGAGGGGATCAATTTGATTCCAAGCCAAAGGCCAGGCGGAACAACTCTGTCTTACAGGTCCTGCAGAAAGAAATCAGATCCTGCAGGGCCCTGGTCTCATGAGGCAGAGCATTCCTCCAGGCTGGAGCCAGTGTTTAGAAGGCCCTGGCTCTGGTTGAGGCTAATCTGACTTCCTTAGGACCCAGGACCTCTAGGGTGTTACTGTTTATGGACCTTGAGGCTCTCCGTGGGGCATACTGGGAGAGGCGGTCCCGTAGGTATGAGGGTCCTAGGCCATGAAGGGCTTTAAAGGTCAAAAGCAGCACCTTAAATCTGACCCTGTACTCCACCGGGAGCCAGTGCAGCTGGAAAAGCACTGGGTGAATATGCTCCCATGGCAGGGACCCCGTGCGGAGCCTCGCTGCAGCATTCTGCACCCGCTGGAGTTTCTGGGACAGCAACAAAAAAGAAAGGCTAAAAGTAAGCATCAACAAACCATTGTGGGAAAAGTATTCTTAATAGCCTGCGTAGGCCTGGCAAAATAAAAAAAAAATTCAGCAGGCATTTAAAAGTTGACACAGAAGACACTCACTGAACCTCTGTTGGCAGGATGGTTCCACAGGATGGGGTCGGTGGCACTAAAGGCTTGGTTTCTCACTGTTGTCAAACAAGCTTTGCCAACTTCGAGAAAGAGCAAGGATGTTTCTAAAGATTATCTCAGTGACTGAGCTGAGATATAAAGGTTCGGGCCTGAGGTACCCTAGACCTGAGCTGTTCAGGGAAACCAAGTCCCAAATACAACTTTAAAGGCAGCAGCACTTGCCATATTCGGACGCTTGGTGCAGGCTGCCTAAAGATGCCAAACCACAGTGTACTATTTTCTAAGTCTGTGGCTCAATATGTTAAGAAGCAGACAGTGGGACTTGTGTGCAAGCAAGCATACACACACAGAGAGACTGTAACTAAACACCCAATCCAAGCTGATGTGCGATGTGTGAATTCACAAAATATGGAGAAAACAAATGTTTTGCATGCAGAAGGTCCCAGATTCAATCCTTGGCAGGTAGGGGTAGGAATGTACCTTGATTGAAAACCTAGAGAGCCACCTCCAGTCATCAGTGACCATCCTGAACTGAATGGACCCAAGATGCCCGCAGTTGCTTGGGGCATTCACAAACCTCCAACTGATTAGAGCAATGGTTCCCAAAGTACGCAGTACTGGTCAGGGCTGGCCCATCCATGAAGCAGAACCCACCCCGCCCTACTGATGCTTCAGTGGGGGCAGCAAGGGGAGAGGATGTGGGGGACAAACACAAGACAGCCCCTTCCTGCTTTGCCTCAGGCAACAAAACGGGATGGGCTACCCCTTTCCCTGGGGGTAGCAGTGGGATTATGGGGGAGGGTGCTATGAGGAAAGGGGCCAGCAGGGGGCTGCTAGAGGTGCAAATGATTGTCAGACATTGCAAAGCTGGTGTCTCTTGATCAATTTGGCCATTTTTGTTGAATTAATTAAACTAGTAGTTTGAACTGGATTTGAATAAATGTGCAATGGATTGCTACTGTTCCGAATTTTATGGCGTTACTATCTTCCTTAGCGGGTCATGCAAAGTGCTGTTCTGAATAAGTGAACCAGTGAAGGCGGTGAAGGTCCTGTGTGAGTGTCTGGAGGCGGTTGGAGGATGGATGGCGGCTAACAGATTGAGGTTGAATCCTGACAAGACAGAAGTACTGTTCTTGGGGGACAGGAGGTGGGCGGGTGTGGAGGACTCCCTGGTCCTGAATGGGGTAACTGTGCCCCTGAAGGACCAGATGGCGCAGCCTAGGAGTCATTCTGGACTCACAGCTGTCCATGGAGGCACAGGTCAATTCTGTGTCCAGGGCAGCTGTTTACCAGCTCCATCTGGTACACAGTCTGAGACCCTATCTGCCAGCAGACTGTCTCGCCAGAGTGGTGCATGCTCTAGTTATCTCAGGCTTGGACTACTGCAATGCGCTCTATGTGGGGCTACTTTTGAAGGTGACCCAGAAACTACAACTAATCCAGAATGCGGCAGCTAGACTGGTGACTGGGACCAGCCGCCGAGACCATATAACACTGGTCTTCGAAGACCTACACTGGCTCCCAGTACGTTTCCGAGCACAATTCAAAGTGTTGGTGCGGATCTTTAAAGCCCTAAATGGCCTCGGTCCAGTATACTTGAAGGAGCGTCTCCACCCCCATCATTGTGCCCGGACACTGAGGTCCAGCGCCGAGGGCCTTCTGGCAGTTCCCTCACTATGAGAAGCCAAGTTACAGGGAACCAGGCAGAGGGCCTTCTCGGTAGTGGACTCCCATCAGATGTCAAAGAGAAAAATAACTACTAAACTTTTAGAAGACATTTGAAGGCAGCCCTGTTTAGGGAAGCTTTTAATGTTTAATAGGTTATTGTATTTTAGTGTTTTGTTGGAAGCCGCCCAGAGTGGCTGGGGAAACCCAGCCAGATGGGCGGGGTATAAATAAATTATTATTATTATTATTATTATTATTATTATTATTATTATTATTATCATTATTATTATTATGCTTTTTATAGGGTAGAGTAGGGAGTGCCGAGGGTGAGTTTACGGAACCAGGGGAGCGGTGGCCTCAAAAAGTTTAGGAACAACTGAATTAGGCAATGGGGGAGGCGACTTCCACAGCCAGCATTTGAAGACCAAACCAGGAAGCATAAGCTTTTACCTTAGCCATGTCCAGAAGAATCTCAAAGTCTACCAGAAGTTCATGGACAGCCCTGTTGAAGACCACCAGCTCTGCCTTCTGCAGGGAGAACTTCTTGTCAGGATCAGGTGGTGCAATCATGCTGCCTTTCCCAGCTCCAAACAGACCGTTGCAGGCAACCTCCACATACAGGGTCAAGCTAGGGAAGGGAAAAATGTCAGCAAGCTCATCAGCCATCAATCTGTTTAATCCAGGGGTAGCAAACACAGTGCCTTCCAACACTCTTTTTTTTTTAAAAAAAAAATGTTTATTGCTTTTCCAACAGTTACAAAAAACAACAATAAGATAAAAAAGAAAAAAGAAAAAGAAGAGAAAAGAACAATACAATACAAAAACAATTTAAAAAACATCAAACACATCCATCAGTTTCAACATCTTATCTTTCATTCACTTATTTCCACAACCTCCTCACGCCTCCCTTTTTGTATTCCACTTCTATTAATTATTTCAGCAATTCCTTTCCATCTTCCTCTGTTTTCTATCCTGTGATCATCTTAATACATTCTAACCTTATTTTTCCCTTTAATACTCTATTAATCTATTTACACTTAATTCCTTATAACATTTCTACTAAAGCCATGTTACTTCATTCCAACATTTTTCTAACATTCATAGTTTTACAATATTTCTATAAATAGTCTTTAAACTTTTTCCAATCTTCTTCCACCGACTCTTCTCCCTGGTCCCGGATTCTGCCAGTCCTTTCCGCCCATTCCATATAGTCCATCAACCTTCTTCATATTTAAAGAAGAACTTTACTTTGTCCTCTACTGATCTTATTTTTATTTTCCTTCTTTTAAAACTAGTGCCTTCCAACACTCTTCACCCTCAGCCAACACGGTCTTGACTTCTTTTTAAATGGACAATTGCTGAAAGAAAATGGACAAAAATAGGCAACCTGACTTTCCTAGAAAAACAAAAGAGTAACCCTCTGAATGGCTAAGAGGGCTTCCTTGCTCACCTGTGGGGGTCCGTCTCCTTTAGATTATCTGTCAGAATGTAGCTGGTCTTCTCACCTTCTCGCGTCAAACCCTGTCAGATTTCGAGGGGTGGAAGAGAGGGGATCAGAGGTAACCACTTAAATGTAACACAATAGTGGACAACACTGCCTAAAATGGAACAAGTGGCATAACGTGCCAACACAATCATTGACTTGTCACTAACTATTGGCAATTGAATGCTGCACAAAGATGTACACTACCTCCTTGCAAAAGCCAGTTAGGGCTTTTCAGTTGCATGGCAAGATCTGCTGCTTCTCCCTTCACAAACCCTGACATATATACAGTACTAAACTCTGAACCCTTTGTGGACATTGCCAACTCCCACCAACAAAGAACTTAAAAAAGGTAAAGGTAAAGGTACCCCTGCCCGTACGGGCCACTCTTGACAGACTCTAGGGTTGTGCGCCCATCTCACTCAAGAGGCCGGGGGCCAGCGCTGTCCGCAGACACTTCCGGGTCACGTGGCCAGCGTGACATCGCTGCTCTGGCAAGCCAGAGCCGCACACGGAACGCCGTTTACCTTCCCGCTAGTAAGCGGTCCCTATTTATCTACTTGCCCCCGGGAGTGCTTTCGAACTGCTAGGTTGGCAGGCGCTGGGACCGAGAAACGGGAGCGCACCCCGCCGCGGGGATTTGAACCGCTGACCTTTTGATCGGCAAGCCTAGGCGCTGAGGCTTTTACCCACAGCGCTACCCACATCCCATTGTTTTTTATCAGAGAGAAAGAAAGAAAGAAAGAAAGAAAGAAAGAAAGAAAGAAAGAAAGAATCATGTGCCTGGCTTGTTTCATCTCTAGTTTAATTCAGCACCATTTAAAAGGAGGCCATCTATCTATTTTAATTCTACTCTGGGCAAGGGGGCAGGATGCATGACTTTCATATGGTCACAAGCGCTAGCTAATCAGCACTCTGCACATCCAGACGAGGTTGTCACTTACCTGCACAGGTTGGCCATCCCTCCAAATCATTCCCTCTCCTTCACTTTCCCAAAGAAGCTGGACTTCCTTTCCTGTCCATTCCCTGGGGATGCTGAGATCTACTTTGAACCAGCAGGTCTTCCATCTTAGGGAAGTGACATGCACAATTTCAGGTGACTTTTTAAAAATAAATTAATGAATACAAACAATACTTCTAATTTCCACAGGATAACTATCTCACTAGGATGGCAAGAAATGTATTAGTGTTCGCCCAACGCTTCAATCAGAAAAGGGCCCTGAAATCCAAAGCACACACCATTGATGTTACTTATGAGGGCCTAGGAAAAAGATGGGGCAGTCAGCCTCATGTGATGCAACGGCACTCCGCTCAAGTTTGCTTTGTCCCATAGCTTTCCATAGCTGTGACTCAAGAATGTAGGGCTGGGGAAAATTCCCTGCTCAAAACTCTGGGGAGCCACTGTCAGTGTAGACAAGACTGAGCAAGACAGACTAATCGTCTGACTAGTATAAGGCATCTTCCTTTTTATTTTATTAGTTTATATATCAACCTTCAACCATCTCGGGGAGGTTTACAAGATAAAAATACAGGATAAAAGCGCAAAATAAATAGATAAAACAAAACAATACCCCCTCGTCCCACAAACACATTAAAAAGGCCATAGAATATTAATCAGGCCAAGGCCTGGTTGAAGAGGAATGTTTTCGTCTGGTGCCTAAAGATTTATAATGAAGGTGCTGGATGAACCTCCCTGGGGAGAGCATTCTACAAATGGGAAGCCACTGAAGAAAAGGCCATTCTCATGTTACCGCCTTCCAGACATCTCATGGAGGAGGCACATGAAGAAAGGATAGTTTATATGTTCCTTTAATTCATTAGCCTCTAAGGGAATACTTACGTGCTTCCAAAACAGTCTCCAACCTTCGCAAGCCTAAATTCTTGTCTGACAGCTTCGTCATATGGAATCCGCTGGGAGGTTTCAAAGCAAGAGAGAGATGCCAACGAGCAGGAAGCACCAAACAACCTGCAGTGAAACACACACCTCAGTGTCATCAGCTCTTTGATATTTTTTATGAAATTGCAGTATACAGCGGTACCTTGGGTTAAGAACTTAATTCGTTCCGGAGGTCCGTTCTCAACCTGAAACTATTCTTGACCTGAAGCACCACTTTAACTAATGGGGCCTCCCGCTGCCGCTGCGCCGCCGGAGCACGATTTCTGTTCTCATCCTGAAGCAAAGTTCTTAACGCGAGGTAATATTTCTGGGTTAGCGGAGTCTGTAACCTGAAGCGTCTGTAACCTGAGGTACCACTGTACAAGTATAATTATAAATAAATAAAATAAATCTGATGGGTCACTGTGGAGAAAAAGATGCTTGACAACTTTGCTTCAGGATGAGAACAGAAATCGCACGGCAGCAGCAGTGGCGGGGGGAGGCCCCATTAGCTTAAGTGGTACCTTTTAAGAATGGACCTCCACAACGAATTAAGTTCTTAACCCGAGGTACCACTGTATTCAGAAGCAGCATTGACTCCAACTGTGGAAGTAGAAATCAGATGGCATGTTTCACAGCAAACAGTTAAAATGGCTGGAGATCAAACTGTCCAAACCCAGGAATGCTTTAGTTGAGACATTGCAGGGGATTGGTCTAGATGACCATCAGGGTCACTTCCAACTCCACAATTCTATGATTAAGAGGATGGGGCTACAAGGGCCACTTTGAAACTTGGAAGTCTCATGTAGCCTCTAACAGCAAAAGACAGGACTCTCGAAAGGCTCTTAAACCGTACAGTACTTACATTGTGCTATCCTCTGCACCCAACATGGCCACCACCACCTTCTAAAAACAAATATGGTCACATTAAATCCCCCATGCCCAGGCGGAATAGCTGAATGGAATGGCCCATCTAGTCCAGCATCCTATTCTCACGGGGGGGGGGGGGGGTCAGATGCCCCAGTGGGAAAACCGGAAGCAGGACCTGAGCATGGGCATAGCCATTATTTTTGTTAGGAGGGGGCAGGCCTTTTGTTGGGGGGGGGGTGCAGAAACTCAGTTAGCTATTCATTTTTATTGATTTGAATTGATTTGGGGGAGCAGTTGCCCCTTCCTGCCCCCCCCGGCTACGCCCATGGACTTGAGGACAACAGCACTTTCCCTCGCCCCTGCAGTTTCCAGAAACTGATATTCACAAGTGTAATTTGCTCCAATTGTTGGAGGCAGAGCACAGCCATCGCAGCTAGTAGCCATCCATAGCCCTCTCCTCCATGAAACTGCGACGGTAAGCCATCCAAATTGGTGGCCATCACTGCCTCCTGTGGGAGGGAGTTCCGTAGTTTAACTCTGCGGCGCTGCGTGAAGAAGGAAGCCAGGTGGGGAGAATGGGGAAGGCTTTAGGTGTCGGACCAACACAAGCCCACCTGCCCCGGAGGTTGCAGTCCGTGAAGTATATCTCGGAGATAAACTTTTCGACCCGTTCGAGTGTAGTTCGCCGGTGCTTCAATACGGCAGGTTTTAGCTCTGCCCTGGACCCCGCCATGGCTCTCCAAACGCAAAAATTAATCCCTTTGGTACGGCACGTAAATATATCCGCTGCACAACACAACTGAGCACAATGGTTCCGCCTCTCCTGGGGTCCCGAATGCGCGACTCTCGGGTTCCAGGAAAGCGGAGGTGTCTTTTTTAAGGCGCAGGCGTATGAAGGAAACGAAGTCTCCGTCCTTCCCCTCAGTTTCACTTTCCACAGTAGCGAAGTTTATGCCCTTGTTGGCCAAAAGGAGGGCACTGCGTTTTCCTCTGAGCCCCAACGTGTACAGTACTAGTTTACCGGATGTGGAAAGCGCTTATCCGGTGAAAGATCCACGACTGGTTTTTTTGCAAGACAGTGCAATAGAATCTGTACAGAATGTGTAAGGGAGTTGGGGAGCCTTGCTGTGAGGACAGTCACAGTCCCCTGCCCCCACTGTTAGCACCAAAGGGCAAAGTCTAACATAGTTAGGTTTTGACCACCAATATTTTTTTTCCCAAAGAAAAAGGCCACACAAAAATACACAGAACCTTGTGTGCTTGCTGTTCTAAAAGGACAAAGCTCTTCCTTCCCCCCCTTTTTTCAAAAATGCATTTATAAAAAATATGTGCCCCCCAACTTGTGGTCCACAGTGAGACTAGGTAAAGGTAAAGGGACCCCTGACCATTAGGTCCAGTCGTGGCTGACTCTGGGGTTGCAGCGCTCATCTCGCTTTATTGGCCGAGGGAGCTGGCACACAGCGCACGTGAACCAGAGCAGCACACAGAAACACCACTTACTTTCCCGCCGGAGCGGTACCTATTTAGCTACTTGCACTTTGACGTGCTTTCAAACTGCTGGGTTGGCAGGAGCTGGGACCGAGCAACAGGAGCTCACCCCATCGCAGGGATTCGATCCGCCGACCTTCTGATTGGCAAGCCCTAGGTTCTGTGGTTTAACCCACAGTGCCACCTGTGTCCCCAACTGTGGCTTACAATGTAACAATTACTTTAAAAATACATTGCTCCTGTGCAACAGTGGTACCTTGTTTGATTAGCACCTTCTTCCAAGGGGGCTCAGGGCGGTGTACTGTACATGGTTATTTATCCTTCTTGCCTCTTTTTCTCACAGCAACCCTTCAAGGTAGGCAAGTCTGAGAGGTGGTGCCTTGCTCTACATTACCCACTGAGGTTCGTGGTTTGAGCTGAAATTTAATCAAGGCCCGACTGCTCCTAGCCCAACACACACCACACCAGTGCCTCTAACACAGAAGCAGAACACCTTCTCTGGGTGACCTGGGACCATGCAGTAGAGAGGTAAAAGTGGGTGGAACAATGAAAGCAGATTTTACCTTTTTTTCCATACAGACTCACACACCCCTCTCTGCCCAGGCATGCAAGAGGCATCGTCGAAGTTCAAGGGCACATCTCTCCTGAGGAGCACCGAAGGAGAGCATGAAACAGGACCAGTGAGGAGGGTAGCCTGAAGAGGATCCAGTGGGCCAAAAAAGGGGGCCTGATGAGCCCCATTCAGCTCCCCACCCAATCTCATGAATGAATAAGGCACATGGAAGGGGCAGGAACCCAACCAGCCTGGCAGCTAAATCTTACTAGTGCAAAGGGAGCAACATCCTCTACCACACCCAAGGGCAGCAGGTGAGCTTATGAGATCCATGTGGCTGCCACACCCAGCTCAGCCCTTCAGCACCTGACCGCTGCTCCGCCTGACACCCACTTGCTGCCCATTCAAACCAATGCCACGGGGCAGGGAGACATCAGCAAGTGCCTTAAAGGTCTGAGCATGCATGATGTCTGCTTGTGGATCCCTCTTTCTCTCTGCTCCCTGTCCGCGTCCTATGCTCACGGCGCAACCTGTGAAGTCTTCAGCGAGGGGAGTTGGTGGGAATGATACCATATGCTTTGATAGCCTTTATTAGGAAGAGATGAAAAAAGAGAGTGCAAGAGAAAGGAGTTAGGAGACTCTGCTAACTCAAGACTGCATGTCAAGGTACGTGCAGGGAAAATTCAGCCTTGAGCTAGCTTCAGAGAAAGCAGGCACCCTGTTAATTCTCGGTGAATCGGACCCTGGCATAGCTGTCAACCTTCCCTTTTTTTGCGGGAAATTTCCTTATTCCAGCGCCGTTTCCCGCTGCTATCCCGGATTGTTAGATATCCCGTTGACTGTCCCCAGGACAGGTGAGGCTGCTGATCCCTTATTTTCAAGTCTGAAAGTTGACAGCTATGGACCCTGGGCATCCTTTCCCTCCGAAAATGTGACTTCATTTCTACGCAGGTGTAAAGCCTGGGCGAGGGAACACCTGTGGATGAGCCTGTGCAAATCATAGGCCTGGGGACTCCCCTTTTGTGGACTCCCCAGCAGCAGCCACTTCCGCTAGGACCAAGGGAAGCCGCCTCGACCACGGCAGGGACTTGTTCATGGAAGAAGCCCAGCCCCCTTCCGACCAGGGGCTGCCTCCGGAGGGGGGTGCAGCCTCCCCCGGCCCAGCAAGGACGTCCCCCAGCCCCGGCGACCCCTCGCTCCTCCTGCCGCCTGGGCCCAGCCAGCGACGCCCCCAGCTGCAGCACACGCGGCCCCTTTGCCCTCCTTCGACAAACACGGCGGGGGCTCAAGTGTCGCGAGAGCTGCGGCCGGCCCGCTGGCCAGCGCCGCTATTCCTTCCCTGCAGCAGAGCCTCGCGAGATTTCCGGCCGCTTTCCTTTCTTGCCGGCGGCCGACCTCTCGCGAGAGCGCCCCCCCCACACACACCGCGACGAGAGGGAGGGGCCGAGGCGAGCCTGTTATCTCCTCGCCGCGCTTAACCTCTCGCGGCGTTTGAGGGAAGACTCCGCCCCTCCTGGGCACTTGGCCCCTCGCGCCCCCCTCCCTCGCCGCCGCCGCCGCCGCCGCCTTTCTCGGGAGGGAGTGACATGGAGCCGGCCGGGCCAGGTCAGTGTGAAGGGGAGGCGGGCGGAGGGAGGGAAGGACCCCGCGCCCCCTCGACCCTCCTCAAGCGCATTCCTTCTCCTGCCGCCCCCCCTCAGGCCTCATTTCACCTCCCCCTCAGAACCCCCCCCCGGTCTTTTCTGCCCCTTTCCCTTTGTGCTTGCCTCTCCCCCCCCCGCCAGCCCCCCGTCTTCAGAGGGGCCGGGGTCTGTCGGCCATCTTCTCTCCCCAGCCCCGTGTAAAGGGAGCGGAGGAGGCGGGGGCGGGGCTGCTGACCTCTGTCAGGGCTGGGCCACTTCAGGTTGCGGGGGGGGGGCGAGTCAAAGAATGGGGTGGGGTTAAATATTTTTACTGCGCCTCTGGGCGCTTGATGTGGGGGAATAGGAGAGGCCTTGTTTTCGTGGGGGTGGGGAGGTTCATCTCCGTCATGACTGTGCCGATTCAGGTTGGGGGGGGCGGGGTTGGTTGTGGCAGCGATTGCGGGGGGGGGGGTGTTGTTCGCTCAGTGAACCTTCCGCCCTACTTAAAAGCAAATATCTTCTATTCACCGAAGGCTAGCGTTTTGGAGAGAAACGCACGCCCTCTGGTCCTCCGGCTTTGTGTACACTATATAAACTACTTTTCCATTTGTGCATGTGTGCTGTAAGGGGGGGTGGGGCTGCCATGTCACACTCCTGGTTTTCTATGTGTTTTTAAAGAAAGCTAGTGTGTCAAGAAACTTGTCTTAGCTGTGACACGCTAGTTATCTGTGCACAGCAGGGAGTTAACTGAATGCTGCTTCATAAATTTTTTTAATGTCAGTCTGCACACACAAACACACACACACAGCCCTGACACAGGTTTGAGATGCATCCTCTTTCAAGTGAGAAAGTAGGCCATATTATTTGGTATAAACGTGATGGGATTTTTGTGTTATGCCTTTGAGAAAATGAAACAAAATTGCCCTCTGTGCCTCATGTAACAGTTTCCATGCTCTCTGTGTTGTGTTTAATTTTTTTCTATTATTTTTTGCACTCCTTGCTGCTCAGCCAGAAGAGCCTGGTTATTTTAAATTATTGTTGTTGTTGTTGTTGTTGTTGTTGTTGTTATTATTATTTATTATGGCTTGACAGGTGCAGATCAGTATGTAAAAAGGAAATTTAGGAGCTGTTCTGTGCTGTTGCTCCTGCTTCTTTTAATTTTCCCCGCATATTTGCATTCCTGTGTCCCCCAGCAAAAGCTGTCAGCTGATGGCAGGAGATGGGCATGCTCAAACAGCATAGAAAATGCAAGTGATGTAAAGATCGAGTTAGGGAATGATTCTCTTTACTGAAAAGTATTTCATGTTAAGAGCAAAAGCCTCCACCAGCAAAATGGCCTCGCCAGACAATGAGTCCAGCTTGCAAAATGGCCAGGAACTTTCCCCTTGGATTCAGTGCCTGTCAGCATACTATGAGGAATGGTGATTTTTTTTTTTTTTAAAGGGCTTGGGTTACTAAAGATTGAATACTGTTAGGCCAATTATGAATAGTAGCAATGCTAGTAGATATGGGCACAACCCTCCTGCATTTTTCAGAATGCCACAGTTTACTAGCGTGAGGAATCTATGCAGCTCAAACCTTCAAAGAGAAAGATATTTTGTTTATGTTTCTTCAGATAACTTTTTAAAAAGAAGGTATACCTTGTGCCTTAACCCTTACATTTCCCCCCCAAAAATTGCTTGAGGCTACTCAAATATGATGAATAATATGAAGCATGTTAATGGGAACAATATTTTATAGAAGTATGATCAGACTTGTATGGCTACTTTTGTAAAGAAAATTAAACATATATGCCCATTATGAAGCATGTCGACACCACTTAAAGCTATAATCAAAATATTGGTTATGTAATAAAAAATCACTTAGTCATAACTAAGTTCTGCAAACTCTTAATTTAGTCCCCAGTAGTATAAAGCCTCTTTGAAACTGATTCTGGTATTTATATAATCAGGGAATAGTAAAATGGCATTGTAGCAATGAAGTACATTGCTATTGGTGTTCAACCCACCCAAATCAAAGGGCTTAAATAGAGCACAATTCCTGTATGTTTCTTTAGAAGTAAATCTCACTGTGTTCAGTGGGTCGGTCTTGTAGGTGGGTTGTATTTAGGATTGCAGCCTAAGCATGCTGACCTTTGAATTGTGACTGATTGAATAATACTGTATTCCTGTTTCAGGGGGAAATCTCCTCAGTTAAATCACAGTGGAGCTTTTTTATTCATCCAGATGTTGCTGCTTCCAAATGTAGCTATAGAATAATTAGAATGGAGGGTTGAGAGAGGATTGGAAGACAGAATACATTTAATCTATTACACACTATCTAAAGATTAGTGGCAGTAAATTGTGCAAAGCCACTCTAAATTGTTCTGTTTGTTCCTTAGAATTGTAATCAGTACAACTTGAGTAAATTATTTGAATAACGTATCTACAATAGAAGATGTAAAAACATTTTTGATGTTTAAAGCTGCACTCCTAAGCTTGCATGTTGAGAATGCATTCAAACATAACATAAAACCACAGTTCAGTGCTATGGGAATGAGCACAAGTTATTTGCAGGGAACAGAATGGTTCCTCATTTCATCCAAACTGAGAAGAGGAGTGGTCAGTAATAGTGGTCACTAACAGTGGTTACTGCTAATGGCGGGGCGGGGTGGAAACAGAGCACATTTTAAAAGTTAACTTGTTTCCCTAAACTATAGTTAATACTAAATACAGCTTTTCCGGTTTTGAATACAACTACAGTTGACAACTGAAGCAAAAGCTTTCAGTGTCTTCCTCCTGACCACAATGAAGGAGTGCGTGGGTTCTGAGGCTTGTGCACATAGTGTATTGTGTGTGAACCAGGCCCTTGAAATTAATGGAGCTTACAAACAATTCTTGGGGAGGAAATGCAGTATAAATACTTAAGTAGGAAAAGCACTTCTCATGCGTTATTCCAATCAGTTTGCAGATTTATGTGCCTGACAAATTGTACTGTATGCATGTTTTCTCACTTAGAACTCCACCCTTATAGTTTTCATCCTATTTTTGTTAACTGGTTAACAGTGTGTGAAATTAGCCAGGGCAATTTCGCACGTGGCTTTCGGCCACTTGCAACCAAGTGAAGATGCCTAGGCACCAGGATGGCACCTGACATCTCCACCATCTAGAGGTGAATGCCTGGGGATCATTGGATCTTGAATGTTTTCACACACCGATACCACACCCTGTAGAATTCTATCAGTTCTATTTTTTTCTGTACAATCAGAATGAATTTCAGGAACCGAAATGCTTTTTCTGTGCAGGAGTAGTGAAATTGTTGTCGCTTGTCTTCACTTACCCCACCCCACTGCCCTGCTCACAGTTGTGAAGAACATTATTACATTATGAATAAGAAAAAGAGGTAGGAATAGGCCAATATATGGACTGTCCCTGGATAAAGTGACTTCTTTAAGTTCTCAAAGTTCTTTACCTAGCTCAGGGTTGTCATCTGAACTATATAGATGTTTAACTGAGAATCAGTCACAGCCATTCAATCATTTGAAAAATAAGACTTTAGAGCCATCTTACCCAAAAATGGCAACTAGACATTCCGTTTTGGTGACTGTAACGTTGACTTAAAGAGCCATTTAGCACCTAGCTTATATATGTGAGTTTCTAACACTGCTGGTTAATATGCATTCTTGTTCAGTCTAGATCTATTGTGCTTACCTAGGAGTAAATGTGAATAGAATTATAGCTGTAGTTTTTTATCATATATACCTGTCTTCTTTTGGCAAGAAGTCATTGTCAATAGTTACTTCCCTTCTGTTGTTCCATATCTGTGCTATTATCAGTTATATGTATTATAACAACATATTATATTAATCAACAGTATGACTTGTCTTTCAGAGCGCCTTTTCCAGCACTTAATTGAACCACTGAATGACAGAACAGACAAGAAGTTCTACAATGTTGCTAAACTGGGAGGCACCAAATACGGTAACACTTAATTGTCTTTTTGTTAATATGGCTTCATTAATAATGTGATACCTGCAATATTGTATTACATAAAATTTAAGTGCTAATTTTCTATAGGTTGGGATGCGCTTCTGGTTTTCTTCAGAACTTTTTGAAATATATGGCTTGATATAAGACACTATTACATGCTGATCGCACTGCCATGGAGATGATTACATCTACTGCATAAATAACACAGTCCTAAACCTGCCTGCTCAGAAGCAAGCAGTATTGAATCCAATGGAGTTTACTCCCTTGTGGGGTTAGGATTGGGCCTTGCTCCACGTATTTGTAATCTAGACTAGCTGTTTTTAGGAATTTATTTCCACGTTTTACGCTTCTAACAAACTGAGACGAGGCCAAATTCTGTTATCCAGTATAACATGAAGCTCAATACTATGTAGACTTCAGAATTCTTATGTCCACTGATTTCAAAGTGTTCAAACTCATCTAACTCATTATTGGATTTCAGCCTTAATGGACAAGAGCTATCACTGAGTTAGTTGAAAATCACATAAATCAGAGCAATCTCTTTGAAGTTCCTCACAGCTCTGTTACAGTACAACTTAGTTATGGCGCGAAGATAGTTAACTTTCCTGCAAGTGGGGAAGGGGAAAGCAACATTTTTGTATGCATTGTTTGGTTTCCATTGATGGGCTGCTGGCACGTACAAGGCCAATATCCATGACTCCCAAGCCCCCCACCCCATTCATTTTTGCAAAATTTTATTAAAATTAGCACTCACTGTGTAATAGCTCAAACCCTTTACTTTAACTGTCATTTTCTGAAACAAGAACAATTGAGCAGAATTTGGCTGTAATCCTAAACAAACCTAATAGGAATTAAGTCCATGAAACATATTGGGACTTACCTCTGAGTAAACATACTTGGGGTTCCACAGTTAGTTATCTTATTGCATATTGCTAAAATTCTAGATGGGTGTCATAGCTTCCATGGTAACTTCAGTTGGGACACGTAACTCAAGCAGAGTTAAGGTGAAGTTTACAAAACAAAAGTGTTTCACCTGAAGTGCTTCAGTAATATGTATTATTTGATCCACCTCGGTTCCAGTGGTGTTCAGCGAAATTTTTCCTAGGGGAACAGTTAAGGCCAGAGGCACCAGCTTGCAAGGGTGATGTGGAGCAGGTTGTCACGCATGTGAGCATCGCACCTCCCTCCGTAAGCCAGGCAGAAGCTTCCTGGGCTTCGGGAAGGAGGCGCCAGGCTTTAATACTGTACAGTACTGTAATACTGGGAACATTTAGGGGACTAGCCTAGTCCCCCTAGTCCACTGACTACACACCACTGCTTGGTTCATAGGTTTTATTTGTTACATAACATAGTAAGAAACAAAACCTATGAGCCAAGGTGGATCATATAGACATATTACTGAAGCACTTTTTATACCGTAAACCATCCTGTGATCCTCAGGTGAAGGGCAGTATAGTGGTACCTCGGGTTACAGACGCTTCAGGTTACGTGTTTTTGGGTTGAGCACCGTGCCGAACCTGGAAGTACCGGAACGGGTTACTTCCGGGTTTCGGCGCTCGCACAGAAGCACTAAATCGCGCTTTGCGGGTTGTGAATGTGCCTCCTGCGAATGTGCCTCCCGCACGGATCACATTTGCAACCAGAGATTCCACTGTATAGAAATTTAATAAAGAAATAAATACAAAATATTTATAAAAAAATACTTTTAACCACTCTTCTTACTAGGCCTCTGGTATCTCTTATTTACTTTAAACAAATATTAAACAGTGCAGTGCTTTCTTTGATGTACCTTTGCAGAGCTCTAAAATTGCCTTAGTTTTATAGAGCCATCCTATGTATGTTTACTCAGAAGTAAGTCTTGCTGAGTTCATTGACATTTACTGCAGAATACGTATTCCCAGAGCTTTATCACTTTGTTCAGCCTGGCTGTCGCTAGCCTGCAACTGTTATCTTGAGTAAAACATGGACGCAAACAGTTTCTGCTGTTTATAGCCTTTGAAAAGCAGATTTATGAACATATCAGGCTGCCTTACCATGGGCTCTTCTAGGTCAGTATTGGCTACCAGAAGACAATCAGGATCAAGAGAGCACAGTCCATCAACAGGAATTCAGACTAGGCTGACTCTTGATAAAATTGGGGTTAGGAATAAGCAAGGTGCCCAGGGGAGGGTTTGTCTCCAATGTCGCCCCCCCCCCTTCACAGGAACAGCTGCGGGGAAAAGAGACAGGGAAGTTAGGCAAGACACGGAACAGTGCAAGAGCCAAACTGAAGCTAGGTGACAGAGACCCAGCAGCCCAGCACTGGGTTTCTAAGCAACTGGCCAAACGCCTGCTGTCACCTTTCAGGAGGTTCCCTGTTATGTGTCAAAATAGGCAATTAGGTTGCAATCTGGCTAGTCTACCAGACACCGAGGTTCTGTCCTCGAGTGTTGATTGTTGCTGGTTGCTGTTGCTCAAGGCACATGAGAACCCTGATTATTGAGCAAGGAAACTTGTAAGAGCAATAAAAAGAGGCCATGTTCAGGATTCTGACCAGTTTTTTTACATGAGCTCAACAGCACTCTCCTTACTTGTGTTCCCCAGCACCTGGTGTACTGAGGTTGGCTGTTTCCTGTTTGGTGCCCATCACTACATTACGTGGCAGTGAATTCCATTTTACTATGTACTGTGTGAAGTTCTTTGCGTCTTTTTCTATCCTGAATGTCCCACCATCATAGGAACCGACTCCTAGGGACTGAGGTCCCTTTGCCCCCCCACAAAATATTTGAGGGAGCTGCCTCCCAAAGTTAATGGGCATTGCTATTCAAATGGGGGTGGGTGCCGTGTCTTGTGATAGATTATGTGGGGTGGAGCTTGCCTGGAAACCCCCCCCCCCAATATTTTATTCAAGTTGGCACCCCTGCCCACCATTCAGCTTCATTGGGTGACCTCTGGTTTTAGTATTATAAGGGAGAGGGACTTCTCTATCTGCTTTCTCTTTGGTAATTAATGTAAAAAATGTATTAATTGCTCAAATTACTTGTTTTTCATGTTTATCTTGCCTTCCGTTATGGAACTCACTACATGTGCATAGGGTTTCCAACCAGTTGCCCGCCAGGCATGGAACAGGCCTGTTTTGCTTCAGTCAGGTTGTTGCATCACATGCCTTATAATAATAATAATAATAATAATAATTTATTTACAGTGGTGCCCCGCAAGACGAATGCCTCGCAAGACGGAAAACCCACTGGACGAAAGGGTTTTCCGTTTTGGAGGTGCTTCGCAAAACGAATTTGCTATGGGCTTGCTTCGCAAGATGAAAATGTCTTGCGAGTTCCTGCGATTTTTTTCCGCTCCCCACCCCCTTTTTCTAAGGCACTAAGCTGCTAATAGCCTTTTAGCAGCTAATCCGCTAATCCCTTAAGCCTTTAATAGCCGGTAAACCGCTAATAGCGCTAATCCGCTAAGCCGCTAATAGGGTTGCTTCGCAAGACGAAAAAACCGCACGGATTCTTTTCGTCTTGCCAGGCACCACTGTATATCCCGCCCATCCAGCCACTCTGGGTGGCTCCCAACAGAATATTAAAAACACAATAAAACATCAATGCCAAATCTTGCATTTGACTCCTTTTGTTCAGATGCATTCTGAGGTTTTGCTATATAAATATAGAAAGTTGAGCGTCGCTTGTGGGCAAACTGCATGTAGATACTGATCAGGTTGAAAATAATTATTAAAGTCTTTGGGATTCAGTTAAAAAAGTCTTGCATAGAGTCCATGTTCTTAATTAAATGGGGGAAATTGCAAAAAGGACAAAATTTTGGCAGTTTGAATCTAAAACACATTTGCCGATTCATGGTTAGCCTTCGGATGAATCACCTAATGAGAGTGAGATCATGCTGTCTGCCTTGTAAAGCCCAACTCATTTGAATGAAGCTAGTGAGCCCTGCAGCAGCACTTTGTGCTCTCTGGAGCTGAAAAAATAGTATGCGGACCTGTTAAACTTGCTAGCTAGTGCTGTGTCAGTCTACTTTATTGCAGCTTTACATTGTGAATTATTTTTAAATGGGGTAACCGCTATCTCCTGAGGTGGTTGCTGTAAAATCCTCACAAATGCCCTTTGTGAACACATGCATGTTAGAACATGCCCCAGAATCATAAAGACCCAGGGAGCTGCCTTATACAGCCTCAAACTATTGGGCCGTCCAGCTCAGCATTGTCTTCACTGACTGGCAGTAGATCTGTAGGAATGCCAGGGATTGAACCTCTTGAGTACAAAGCGTGTGCTTGACCCCCTGATTTCTGCTGTGTGAAAGAGTTCATGAGCAAGTGCACCAGGATTCCAGCAGGCAAGTCAGTGCATGAAGTATTCCCTGAAGGTGGAAAATAGACATAGCTGTGCTGCACGGCATCTAAAATATTGGTCACTCCGAGGGAAATATCTTAACATTTCCCCCATTGCTTTTAATCTGCCTAGATTTTCAATCCGAGCCCTTCTTAGTCTCATTATCATTTTTTCTCTCTCCTCACCCTACCCTGACACTAATACAGTGGTGCCCCACAAGACGAATGCCTCGCAAGACGGAAAACCCGCTAGACGAAAGGGTTTTCCGTTTTGGAGGTGCTTCGCAGGACGAATTTCTCTATGGGCTTGCTTCGCAAGACGAAAATGTCTTGTGATTCCTGGGGGTTTTTTTCCCGCTCCCCGCCCCCTTTTTCTAAGGCACTAAGCTGCTAATAGCCTTTTAGCAGCTAATCCGCTAATCCCTTAAGCCTTTAATAGCCGCTAAACCGCTAATAGCGCTAATCCGTTAATCCACTAATGGGCTTGCTTCGCAAGACGAAAAAACCGCTAGACGAAGAGACTCACGGAACGGATTCTTTTCGTCTTGCGAGGCACCACTGTACTTTTATGAAATCTTTTTATTGCCACATGCTGGACTTAACATCATGGATTTGAAGCAGTAAAATTTTACCGGCCACGTGAGACCAAGTCCCTTGGTTTAGCCATATCCGTCAGAGGAACAATTCTCTGTACTAATCTTGGCCTTCTCAAGATGTCAGTTAATGTTCTTGCCACAACAAAAAGCCCAGAAGCACAATATCAAGGAGATCCGTCTTACAACTAAGCAGCATCATTTCCTGGCTTATCTTTGTCAATAAAGAAAACTATTCAGTGTTACCTAGCATTTATTGGCCTTTTGTTGTGACACTCAAGGGTACTGAGACCCTGTTGCGCTAGTTCAGCCTTCCCCAACTGGAGCCCTTTTATCTCAAAGACTAGCAAATGAAATTGACAGACTAACCACCACTTCCAGAATTCCATCTAGCTCTGGACAGCCTGAAATATACGAGTGTAGTTTAATTTACTTTCACCAATTGGCGACCATATACCAGTTTATGCATGTTGTTAATCAATAATAAAAGTGCGATGTTGGGTTCTAGCTCACTTACATGGGGGATTGGTGCAAATAAGTATCCTATTTTGATTTGTTTAATTTTCCTACCAAGAATAGTTTGCACTCACTTTATCAAAATAGCACTACAGCTATCAACATCATTTTAAAGGCTCTGTTTAGAGATGTGAAGGCCCAGAAGGGAGGGGAAAAATATATTTGGGGAGTAGCCTATACACAAGTGAATCCATCCCAAACTTGACCAATTCAGTTACTTTATCTTTGTGCAGATTTCCTGCCTTACTCCATACGGGTACTGTTGGAAGCTGCTGTCCGCAACTGTGATGGCTTCCTAGTGAAAAAAGAAGATGCTATGAACATTTTGGACTGGAAAGAAAAACAGAACAATGTTGAAGTGCCCTTCTGTCCTGCCAGAGTCCTTCTCCAAGACTTTACGTAAGACACATTTTCCTCATTATATATTTTAGCTGGGTCTAATGCGTTCTTCAATCACTGCAGGCTTTATCTAAATGTTCAGGGTGGAACTTACACAGTATTTAGAGAGTCAGAAGTTCAGATATCATGTAGGTTTATACTGGCAACAGATCTACATAATGAATGTCTCTTTAGGAAAAGTGATTGAAATAATGGGGTATCATTTCACTGACGACTCTGCTTTGTGTATGTCTCAAGATACTTACATATGCGGCAGGGACTTTTGGACATATCTGCTTCAGTTCCCATCTCACACTAATGACTTTACTGTTTCTTCACAATTGGGACATTCTTCCACATACATAAATATGGGCTGCTGCCTTATATCAAGTCAGGCCATTAGTCTGTCAAGCTCAGTAGGCATGCGGAATAGGATCCAGCCAGTGGCTCCACTTCACAGTTCCCTGTCAAGAACTCTGGAGTATAATTGATCCCAATAGGGTTTGCATTTGGCTCCAAATTTTAAAAGGTGCCTTGCTTCCTTAAGGTATGATCAGAAGTACACTTTGAGCTTTTTGCAGCTACATCTTTACCTGCCCTACACCTGGCACAGGGCATGGCATGGGGGGAAAACCCTCATGGGCCAAATTGGGATTCTGGCTGGGTCTCATTAGGTCGTGGGACGGAGGTTCCCCATGCTTGGTCTACATGAACTGACAGCTGCTTTCCAGACAAGGATCTTTCCCAGCCTTACCCAGAGGTTCCAAGGATTGAATTGGGACTTCATGCATACAAAGGATGTGCTACTGTCCCCTGCCTAAGCATTTTATTTGTTGTGTGTTGACAGTATTATTCCTGTTAGTTGGATTTGTGTCCTGGTCACTTTGAAGCTAAAGCAAAGTGGCTTGCGACCATTTTTTTAAAAAAATGTAAACCTTCAAAGTGCAGCAGCAAACAGTAGCAGTTAATTCTTACTCCTTTAATCTGGTCTCTGTCTCAAACATGAATTCTGTGTAATGCAAAACACGGTTGGCATATAATTGTGCTTTTAATCATTTGCATGTCTAGTTAGCAAATTGGTTATAGCAGCATGGACATAGCAGGAGGAATTGGAATATGTTGCTGTAAGTACTTGAAAACCATGGGAAGAAATTTAGATCTTCAAAAACATGTCCATAGGTGGGCCTGTGTCAAACATGAGCATGTTAATGGTAAAGGCTGGATCAATACTAGCAGGGCTTACGGTGTGCTTCAGAATCCCTAAAAATGTGGTCCCATGTAAAAAAATAAACTCCATCAAGAGGTAGACCCAATGTTCTCAGCTCTGTTTGTCAGAGCAACAAGATGGTATGCACTCAATCTGTTTATACTGTACTAAATGCAGGGAGTAGGTGTGCCCATTGCCTTCTAGTGTACCCAGACCTAATCAGACTGGGCTTGAGGAGGAGGTTTAGATAACTTAGGTTCATGTAGCAAGTGGCTCAGTATTAAGGATGGTGTTTGATGCAAGCAATTTGCCGGGGATTTGCCTCTTGTTGACAGTTTTGTCTTGAAATTGTTGGCAACATTGTCGTCTGGCTGGCCAGTGCTGAGAATTAAGGTGATACAGAGGTCTCATTAGACTCTGATGTGCACCTTAACATACAACCAAACAACCATCCAAAGTGATTTAGAGGAGTAGAAACAAACCAGGCTCACATACTTCTATTTTCCTTCTTGTGCACAGCATCACTTTGTACTTTCTGCTTAGTGCAAAGCAGAATTATGACATCTGTTTGTGTATGCGCTCCAGAACTGGAGGTTTGATTGGGTTTCCAGTTTTGATTTGAAAGCAGACACAAGCAATAATTGCTGATACAGATGTTATGACTAACAGGAAACTGAGAGTTGAAATAGCACGTGAAGAGGGTAAGATGCAGTCTGCAAGTCTGTGGTTTGTTTCTATTTCTCCAAACTATGTATTTCGAGGATTGTCTCATTCAGTGCAAGGATATTCTGTAGCATAAAATAAAAGTTTTCCTGAGTGTTTCTGAGCTATCATGTGGGACCTACTAAGGCTGTATTAACCAGTATGGGGCCCGTGTCATTGGCTTTAAAGGATCTTTATTCTGTATGGCAGCTAAATATTTTTTACATTGGTCATTTTCATTAGTGGAATTCCTGCAATAGTGGATTTTGCTGCTATGAGGGAAGCTGTGAAAAATCTTGGAGGGGATCCTACAAAAGTTCATCCTGCCTGCCCAACAGATCTCACTGTGGACCATTCTTTGCAGATTGACTTCAGTAAATGGTATTTATTGTACAACTGTTTTGTTTTTATTTTACTTTTTAGTAGCAGTTATAGTGTAATGTGGGTCGCTTCATGTATGTGAAATTCCTACTCTCTGCTCCCAGTCAAGCCCCTCTAACCACTACACCACACTGACTCTCTTGTATTGAGGACTGCATACTGGAAGTAAGCAGAGCCAGAGCCAAAAGTGGATGGGCAATCCCTTTTCCACTCCCTTTCTTTTCTGCCACCCTTCCCCACTCCTCCTCATTCTCGTGAAATTAGATGAAGGGCCATAGTTGCCCACCCCTGCTCTAAAGTGCACCACCCAGGTGCCAGTTCTGCGAGACACAGAGGCATGGTGGATGTCTCCTAGCTGAAATTGCCTCCTGCTGAAGTTTACCAAACCATTAGCATCTCTCATCTCTTGAGAGATGAAACATGGTCTCACTATTCTAGTGTTGCTTTGTTTGGGGTTTTTAATGTATATATTTTACATTTAGTTTATATTTAGTATTTCAAAAGATTTTGATAAACTAAAGCCGGTTTATTTTCTCTGTTTCTTTTTAAAGTGCAATACAGAACACTCCCAATCCTGGAGGTGGTGATCCACAGAGGCCACCACCAAAACTTTCTCCACTTAAAGCTCCTCGGAAGCTACCGTGCAGGGGCCAGTCCAGCTGCAGAGGGCCATGTGATGGAGAGTCTGGTCGTAACTCGGGGCCTCTTTCTGTGCAGATTGAGAACACGCCTCCGCTGTGTCCTTTTCATCTTCAACCAGTGCCTGAGTAATTTTTTCTCTCCAATTCTCCTTTTTTCAGTTTGCTTTCTTCCTGCAGATAAGCATCTATGCCCTTGCTAGGGCTTGCTTCCAATTCCTCTATAACAGTACATCCCTCAAGTTTAACATGGAGCATGTTAACTATCAGGCACTGATTTATCTAACACTAAACACTGCCATACTTTAAGTTGTAACTTACTGGCAATCAAAAACTGGCAGGTTGGCTGCATGTAACAGTTCAGGTCTTGCTTCTTTTGCCACAGTGAATGTTTGACAAGGCAAAAATGTTTTTATTCTAAAGGCCACTTCCTTTTTTTAATTTCTTTTTAAAAACAAAACAAGATACATTTTTCTCCTTGTTTAAACAATACACATCTACGTGGAGAAAATTCTTAGTTCACTTTGTAAGTTGGAAAGTACAGTGGTGCCCCGCAAGACGAATGCCTCGCAAGACGGAAAACCCGCTAGACGAAAGGGTTTTCCGTTTTGGAGGTGCTTCGCAAAACAAATTTGCTATGGGCTTGCTTCGCAAGACGAAAATGTCTTGCGATTCCTGGGGTTTTTTTCCCCCTCCCCAGCCTTTTCCCCAAGCCCCTAAGCCGCTTAACAGCTGTTCGATAAGCCGCTGAACAGCTGATCTAAGCCTCTTATCAGCTGATCTAAGCCACTAATAGCCTTTTAGCAGCTGATCCACTAATCCCTTAAGCCTTTAATAGCCGCTAAACCGCTAATAGCGCTAATCCGCTAATGGGCTTGCTTCGCAAGACGAAAAAAACCGCAAGACGAAGAGACTCCCGGAACGGATTCTCTTCGTCTTGCGAGGCACCACTGTATTGTTTTTTATTTATCTCAAATCAGTTCATACGGTGCCATGGATGGTGGAATCCTACAACCACATTGTCTACTAGCCTACTGAATGTTATTTATTTATATTTATAATTATTACACTTTCATGCTGCCCTTCATCCAACGACCCCCAGGGTGGTTCACAGCAGCATAACAGTGTACCATCAAGCTACAAAGTCATTCTCGTATTCAGACATTCTTGGGTTTGTTCCAGGGGTGCCCAAACTTTTTTCAAAGAGGGCCAGATTTGATGAAGTGAACATGTGTGAGGGCTGACCAAAGTTGTTGAGCTTTTAGGATTGAAGTTGTTGAGCTTTTTTTGGGGGGGGGGGCAGATTAAATTGACCAGTGGGTCAGCCAGATTAACCCCCAGAAACAGACTTTGGACATGCTCCAAAGTGCAGGTACTTATTTTATTTTTGATTTTGATGAATTACATTTTAGCCCACCTTCCCCCCCCCCCCAGGAGCTTAGGATGATGTATGTGGTTCTCTTCCCTGCCGTTTTACCCTCACAATAACCCTGTGAGGTAGGTTAGGCTGAGAGACTGTAACTGGCCTAAGGTCACCCTGTGACTTTCGCTGCTGAGTGAGGATTTCAACCCTGGTCTCCCAGGTCCTAGGCCAACACTCTTATCCGCTGCACCACACTGGCTCTGTAGCTGAGTTTCTATATGTGTATTTTCTCAGTGGCAAACTTTCATGAAGGCCTGCTTCACACAGAATGGTAAGACAGACTATTGTTTCCTATTAACAAGAAAGTGTGCTGGTACAGTGGTACCTCGCAAGACGAAAAACTCGCAAGACGAAAGAGTTTTTCGTTTTCTGAGTTGCTTCGCAAGACGGATTTCCCTATGGGCTTGCTTCGCAAGACAAAACGTCTTGCGCCTTTTTTTAAAAAACCACCAATGCATTCCTATGGGAAACCGTCAATACACAGTGGTGCTTCGCAAGACGAAAAAATTCACAAGACGAAAAAACTTGCAGAACGAATTAATTTCGTCTTGCAAGGCACCACTGTACATGCTTCTCAATTCCTGCTGTTCTTCTATTCCCCGGCTGGGAGGAAATGAACCAGAGAACTGACTTAGCATTCACATGTGATCCAGCAATCATTGTTTATTTTTTTTTCAAACCACGAGAGGAAGCCAAATTTGGTCTATCCATTTAACCTTCTTCTGAAAGATGTGATGATTGGCCACATGCAGTAAAATTCAGTCTCTGCCAGGGATTAAGCAAAAAAGCATAATATAGGAGGACAATTGTTGGACAGGCATAGTAGAAATACCTCCAGATATATTTCTTCATTTCTCATAAATGAATGAGATTCCTGAAGCCGTAAATGCCTGACTTGTCACCTTACTGGTTTTCTAATTTGCAGTAACGAGATATGAAGATAAGCGGTTTTCTTATCATGCATAACATGACTCTAACTTGCTTCTTGCTTGAGGTTACTTGCCTCTAAGAACAGTAGCTGAAAAGCACATCTTAAGGAAGGTTATTTTTTAAAGACACCTTTTTAAAGCCAGCTTGCCCCATGCGATCTGAAGCAGTGCTTATTGCCACATGATAGACACGCACTGCATGCTTTACAAGAGACCTTGGCTTGTTTAAAAATAGGGAATGTGGAGGAGGCATGTGCCATTTCATGTGGAGTTAAATTGCCTCTCCTAACCAGTTCCAGACTTCTCAGTTTTCAACTGTAAGTGAAATATTAGGAGAGAAAGCAGTAATGTTTATATGGGTTTGATTTTTTTCCCCTGTAGGCCGGAAACAGTGTTAAAAAACCAGGAGATGGAATTTGGTAGAAATAGAGAGAGACTTCAGTTTTTCAAGGTACGTTGGTTTGAAGAACCTTATGGCAGAACTGCACAAAGTGGTCTGGTGGAGATCTGCTTGGGTCTGTTCTGCAATCAGTTTTGAACCTTCCCCCTTTCTTTCAGAATATTTAACTAAGAGAACAAAAGGAGGCTTCTGGTATTGAACATGAAATGGCATACTCATTCTCGAATTAACTCCTGTTTATGATTGACATACTTCAGGAAAGGTATAATGGAGAGACAGATCATGCCTAGAACAGCAGGGTTTTTAACCTGTGCAGGAAGCTCTAATTTTTCTCTGTGAAGGGGCACATTATCTTATGAATTGTGATGGCTATGTAGGTTCTCTCCTATGCTAATACTTGCTGAGAGACTCTTATTTTCAGCAGTTTGCCTTTCTTTACCCAGTAGATATGGGATGGTTAAAAAATAATAAATCCTGATGTACCTTTTCTCATTTACAGTTACCATTGCTAAAGCTTGGTTGGTTCAGAGAGTGCGGTGATCACTTATCTTAATTCCCCACCCCTTTTATCTCTCTCTCTCTAGTGGGGTTCCAAAGTTTTCAGGAATGTCTCAGTAATTCCTCCTGGAACAGGAATGGCCCACCAAGTGAACCTGGAGTACTTGTCAAGAGTAGTATTTGATGTTAAAGACTTCCTCTATCCAGACAGCGTTGTCGGCACTGATTCCCATACAACAATGGTGAACGGCTTGGGAATCTTGGGATGGGGTAAGCTGAGTTGGCAGTTCACAGCGTTCTTCCTTGTTACATCTCTAGTTTTCAATTTCTTTCTCTTTATTTTAATTTCCTCCATAACATTTTCTATTGTGATAGTTGGGAAGTTGCAAGTGTGAGAAAATATAAAGATGCTCTATTATTATTATTATTATTATTATTATTATTATTATTATTATTATTAACACACTTCACTAATTCAGTCTTGAGATCAAACAGACCCCCAATGGATTTTTAAAAAGATTAATAATTAAAAAATAAGGCTCACTGTTTAAAATATTAGGCTTTGTCTGTACCTAACTTCTCACCTACTGTAACATCCGTGTTCCTGTAAGAGTGAGGAGGGGGCAGGGAAGGCAGGCAAAGACACTGCACATACCTGTTCTTGGCTTAGTGGAGAGCTTCCCTGCTTTTGTATTTAGAGCAACTAATCCACTCTCTGTAAGGTAAAGTTAAAGGGACCCCTAACCATTAGGTCCAGTCGTAGCCGACTCTGGGGTTGCGGCGCTCATCTCGCTTTACTGGCCGAGGGAGCCGCCATACAGCTTCTGGGTCATGTGGCCAACATGACCAAGCTGCTTCTGGTGAACCAGTGCAGTGCATGGAAACGCCGTTTACCTTCCCGCCGGAGCGGTACACCTATTTATCTACTTGCACTTTGACGTGCTTTCGAACTGCTAGGTTGGCAGGAGGTGGGACTGAGCAACAGGAGCTCACCCCATTGTGGGGATTCGAACCGCCAACCTTCTGATTGGCAAGTCCTAGGCTCTGTGGTTTAACCCACAGCGCCACCCGCGTCCCCTCCACTTTCTGTAGGCGAGGCTTATTTGTTCTGTATTTTGAAATTCTGTGTTTTACTCCTGATCCCTCTCTTTTGGTCCCTTTTTCTGTGGGGGTACAATGGGTTATAAATCTAAATAGACACTGGTACCTGGGGGCTAGGAGAGAGTAATCTGCTAGGTTTTTGAAAGTATGAGAAGAAGTATAAAATACTACATGACATAATGGAGACTAATTCTATGCATAATACACAGCACATCATGCTGCTTGCAGGCAGTCTTAATCCGTATAGTTTCTGTAATCTAAAGTTACTTTCATGAAGAAAACCTTTGCCCCGACAGTTTAAGAGGAGAGAAAGCTTCCTTTCTTTCACTAAGACGAAGATGGGAAACTCTTCATTAACCTATCAGAAGGTGACCTCATCTTCCATTTCAGTTTTTATTTATGATCAACGCAACATTAGTTTAAATAATTTATACCCTGCTTTTCAACCAAAAAAGATTTCCATAATGGCTTACAGTTCACTAACAATAAAAATAAATAAAATTTCTCATCATTGCCCTTGGTTTACAATCTAAAAAGGCACAACACGAAAAGAAAATGGATTGGGGCGGGGAGAGGAAATAGGCAGACTCGGATATAAGTTCTTCATTCTTCTAATCACCAGCTGGTGTGAAAATGTTCAAGACAAATGTTCAAGGTCCAAAGATGCTGGTCTTTTGGCTGTACCAACACATTGGTCCTTCATCCTTTCTCTTCCCTCTGTTGCAACCTAGTGTAAGGACTGCTGGCTTTTCCTTTGAAATGAAAGAAAACCCCAACCTTGGAACTAGGTGTGCTATCTAAAATCTAGGAAGGTGGGGGTGGGAGGCGCTTTTGGGGGCAGTATGGCCTGGAGGTTATATACAGTGGTGCCTCGCAAGACGAAATTAATTCGTTCTGCGAGTTTTTTCGTCTTGTGAATTTTTTGTCGTGCGAAGCACGGTTTCCCATAGGAAATGCATTGACGGTTTCCCATAGGAATGCATTGATGGTTTTAAGAAAAAGGCGCAAGACGTTTTCGTCTTGCGAAGCAAGCCCATAGGGAAATTCGTCTTGCAAAGCAACTCAAAAAACAAAAAACTCTTTCGTCTTGCGAGGCATTCGTCTTGCGAGGTACCACTGTATCTGATTTTTCCAACATCTTTCCTAAAAGGCAGCTCTGTGTGTGTGTTCCAGTCAGGTTAAAATGGGGACGATACGGGGTTATTTTACAGTAGTCAGTTTTGACAAGGAAGATTTCTGAAGATACTACTAGCATGCTCTTCAAAGAATCTGCCAGTTACCAAGCTGTTTTAAGTCATGTGACATTCTCCTTCCAGGTGTGGGTGGAATTGAAACCGAAGCCGTCATGCTTGGCTTGCCAGTTGCCCTCACCCTGCCTGAGGTGGTTGGGTGTCAACTGACAGGCTCCGCCAGCCCGCTTGCCACATCAATCGATGTGGTCCTGAGCATTACAAAGGTAAATTAGAGCTCTCTTTGTTGCCAAGTCAAGCAGGCCACGTATTACTAGTTCTGCTGGAGGTGACATAAAAGTGCCTAGGATTTTATCTAAGGTTACAGTGTCATTAGCAGTGGTTTGGCACGGTCTTAAGAAACTTTGTGGCAGGTAAACAAGGGAAATTCAACACCACCTCTGTGGATACCTGTAATGGTTCTAGGGGTTGCTCGTGCGTAAGCTTGTCCCAACCTCTGGCTGGGTTACCTGAGTGAACCTTTCCTGTCCGGGCAGCCACTCACCCGTGACTGCCTCAATCGCTGGCAGAATTCGTCAGTGGGCGTTTCTTAAACTTCTTCCAGCAAAGAAGCTCTTTGACGCCAAGTCTCCCCCTACCCTCCCTGCGCGGAAGCCTTCTGTGCAAGGAGGGCGTAGGTAGTGGAGGACCCTTCCCCTCCCCACTGGTCCCCGGCAAGGAATCATGGGACCGCCTTGCCGATTCCCCCATCTGCCCCCCTTCTCCACTGGAGCTACGTTGATTCTCTTCCCCAGAAGACGGGCTGCCTCTCCCACTCCCGGGACGCTCTCTGGGATCCCTTTGGAGCTTGCTCTCTCCCTCGGACACTGATGGCAGTTCCCTGACAATACCCAATGAAGTTTGTGGTGAAGCAAGTGGTGCTCTTTCAGCAGGATACCCTTTTCTGGGAACAAGGAGCAGCTGTCTCTGGGCACGTTTCTAAGGAGCTCTTCATGGTAACCCCACATGAGGGTCTCTCTAGCCTTAAAGACCATGCCTGGTGTCCATACGGTTCAGTCTTCTTTCTCCCTTCTTGCTGCAGTTTGGATGGGAGGCTCTTACTCCCATCTGCTTGGATTCCTCTGAAGAAAGGCTTTGCTTGGGGTTGAACTAGGACTCACCTCCTCCTCCCCCTTCCTCTCTGAAGCCAATCTTCCACCATCCCTATTCTCCTGTAGACACTAAAAAACCTGCTCTGTGTTGGCTTCCAGCTGAGTGTTTATGAAGAAAAGAAAGCCAACTCAGGGACTGATTTGATTCCCTCCCTTTCTAGATACTGAGGGCAAAGGACCCTGGGGTGGATAGTCACGCTTCAGCTATTAGTTGTAAGGCGGATATGGAAGAGAATACTTCATCCATTCTAGACCAAAGCTTGCAATGACCAGGATAGTGTCTCGGCACTGGTGCTTTCTGCCCAAACCTGCTGCAGAATTTCACGCTAAGGATACAGTAATGGTTAAACCAGGGTGGATTAAAAAATCAATGATTTTTTTTGGAAAAAAAAATCAGATTAAAAAAATTAAATCAATTTTTTAAAAATTAAAATCAGGTTTTTTTGATTTGGATCATTTTTAAAATAAAATGCTTTTGGAAGAAAAATCTTTCTAAAGATAGTTTTGTATTTAAGTTACATTATAGTCCAAAGGCTATTCATCAAGAAATAAGGATTTGTTTTAAGTTTTTCATGTGTGCTATAGCACAGTCTAAGTTTTTGTTTTTTAAAAAAATGGTTTAACCACATCAGTTAACAAACATGGAAACATATGCTATAATGTTATTGTTTTAGCTAAATAATTGTTTAAATTGTTATTAAGGAAATTATTATTTTTTTCCTTCCAATAAAATTCAGCAGAAAGTTGTCTGAATGTAAACAGTTAACTTATTAAACCTCACAATAATTTCATTATTACCTGTCTATGTATTTCTAACAGTATAACCAAATCAGTAATTTTTGCTATAACTGTAAAAACTACTCTGAAAATTTATTATTCCAAAAATGAAACCTGCATCTGGTTGTAACTATTAAGAGGATGCCAGCAAGGCTGAGTCTTTCTGTAAAAAATGATTTAAATCAAGTCTTACTGACTAGCAATTTAAATCAAGTCTTTCTGACTAGTGATTTAAATCGTGATTTGATTTAAATCAAATGCAT
This sequence comes from Podarcis tiliguerta, assembly GCF_965153285.1. Classification (NCBI taxonomy): domain Eukaryota; kingdom Metazoa; phylum Chordata; class Lepidosauria; order Squamata; family Lacertidae; genus Podarcis; species Podarcis tiliguerta. The sequence goes on along the minus strand of NC_139542.1, from coordinate 69,994,190 downwards.
CCTGGGTTAAACTAACTAGTTGTGTCATTGAATCAAATGAAAAAGTGTTATTTTTCCAGTTTGTAGTATTAGATGTAGGCACCCCCTTGTCTCCATGACTCCAGAGGGTAGTGAAATGGAAACCTTCAGAAGCATTGCCCCACAGCCTTAACTAATTGCTGTGCAGCAAAAGGGCAGCACTGAAGAATGGTGACACCAGAAGATGGTGTGTTCAAAGAATTTGGCATGTAGCTTGGCTCACTTGCCCAAAACATCTTTCAGAGCAATGAAGAGCACTCACTCCGCATGCCATGCTCCGTACTCTGCTCCTTGCTGATTAAGAGGGCCCAAGGGTAGTCTCCTGTATATTTCTCTTGGTGGAATTGCTAGTAGTTCATTTGAAACCTTTATGTCATAAGATGCCTCCTTGTTCTGCATGCAGTGTTTGATTTTTCTTTTCTTTTTTCCTCTCCTTAGCAACTTAGGCAAGCAGGTGTGTCTGGAAAATTTGTGGAGTTCTTTGGGCCTGGAGTTTCCCAGCTCTCCATAGGTGACCGGACCACAATAGCAAATATGTGTCCAGAATATGGTGCTATCCTGAGCTTTTTCCCTATCGATAATGTGACATTGAAGCACTTAAAACACACTGGTAAGATGGAAATTAAAACAGTTGGTTCTCCAGAGCTTTACCATAGCAATATATTACCTAGAGGCTTTCTGTTAAGTAACTGTTGTATGCATTTTGAACAAAATAAATTGGTGTAATATTTCACAAGTTGTTGCAAGATTGGAATTTTCCCATGTGTAAGGGGCGAGGAACCTTTCTCAGCCCTGGGGCTGCATTCTGTTGGGGGCAGCCTTCTGGGGGACGCATGTCAGTGGCAAGCAGGACCATAAACACAAGTGGATAGAGCAGTAGGTGACAGCCTTAACTCTTGGGCTGTGTTCCAGCTACATGGAAATCGGAAACATCCACGTCATGAGTCCCAAAGCAAAGGCATTGTGGGGGTGGGGGAAGTTGGGGAAGCTGCTGGTTGATGACACTGGGAAGGGGCCCAGAAGTTTGGGACAGACTGCGTCACGGCCTCAAGTGTCAGGGAAGTATGAACAAGGAGTCATATCCCAAGGAGGGGCCCTGTAGCATAGCCTTCCTCCATCAGTTAGGCCACAGAGAAGCTAGCGAGGTGTGAACAAGACAGTTCAGGTCCAGACCTCCAGAAGAAGTTTGGTTTGCTAACTTCTTTGCCATGGTGACGTTATGCCTGCCCCATTCCCATATAATGGGACCCGAGGGGGTCGTGCAACTTGCTGGATCAATGGCATAGGCAAACCTGGCCCTCCAGATGTTTTGGGACTACAACTCCCGTCATCCCTAGCTAACAGGACCAGTGGTCAGGGTTGATGGGAATTGTAGTCTCAAAACATCTGGAGGGCTGAGTTTGCCTCTGCCTGTGTTAGCTCTCGTAGCCATACATAGCACCTGCTGTGCCTTTGAACCATGTTTTGACTGCCTGTCGTGCTGATCTGAGCATTAAAGATTTCGGTAGAAACCATACTCTTGAGTTATAGTTTCTCATGCAGTGAAAGTCTTGGATCTCTCCAACGTGCATGTCAAGTCAAACAAGGCTTACAGTTCAGGGACACGTTGCAGTCAGGCGGAAATACTGCAGAAGGGCCTGGAGGAGGCAAGGCCTAGAGAGATGCCCAGGGCTGTCAGTGGAGAGGTCTGCAAGGTTGCATGCAGCCCCCAGACCTTAGGATCTTCACACATGGTGTGTGTGTGTGTGTGTGTGTGTGTGTGTGTGTAAAATGTATCTTCCTGATCAATGTGTATATCTGAGAGACTTGATTTGGTTCACTTCTGTCTTCCTTTAAGTAAGATGCTGCAGTAGATACTCGGGTTACCGTCTTTTTTTCCTGGCTAATGCATGCAGGAAATTGGGAGTTAAGTGCTCCCTGGAAGGGACTCTTCAGAGGCCTGTGGTATTTCGAGTTAGGAAAAGGCAGTTATGTTGAAGCCTTTTGTTGCACAGGTTCTATTGAGCTACTCTTGTTATGTTGCTATATCAGCAAATAATGTTGCTGTAAATTGTTTTGGTGACTATGGGGTTTAATGTGAAATTGAGTTATTTGATGGTGTTCTGATTTTTCTTATTTTATGTTGCTGGTGCTTGTGATTACTGTTTTTGTATTTAGGTACATTTTAATGTACTTGTCATGGCCTTTGGCACAATCAGCTTACTGATTTGAATATCAGCAGAAGGTTCATTACTTAAACATTTTTTTCTGATTATTTAACCGTTTCCCACAGGCTTTGATGAGACCAGGCTTAAGTTGATGGAAACATATCTTAAAACTGTGAAACTACTTCGAAGTTATGAACTTTCCACAGAAGAACCTGAATATTCCCAGGTAATGTCAAAATGGGCTTGCCTCTTTCATATTTGCAGCTTGAGTCTTGCTTGGATCTATACCCTTTACCTTGCCTCACCAGCCAATAGGGTCTCCTATACCTTCAAGAGAACCCAATTCCATGTTCCAAGCATGAGGAGCATGTCCCCCTCCAGATGTTGTTGGACTCAAGCTTCCGTCTGCCCCAGTCGCCATGGCCTAACGGTCAGTGATGATGGGAGTTGCAATCCTGCAGCACTTTGAGGGGCATATAGTCCCCATACTTGCCTCATTCCAACCAACTTTCTCCTTCCCACTTGCACCCTACCCCATCTACAATATACCGTATTTTTCGCCCTATAGGACGCACTTTTCCCCCTCCAAAAATGAAGGGCAAATGTGTGTGCGTTCTATGGGGCGAATGCAGGCTTTCGCTGAAGCCTGGAGAGCGAGAGGGGTCGGTGCGCACCGACCCCTCTCGCTCTCCAGGTTTCAGTAAGCTATCCGCAAGTCCTGCAAGCCCGGCGGCAGGTCCGCGGGCTCGCAAGGCTTGCGGGCAGCAGCCTGCAGCCCAAAAGCTCGGGGGACAGTGGGGAGGCGCAGCGCCGCCCCCCCCGCTATTGCCCGACCTGATCTGGAGTCTGACGGGGGGGGGGGGAGAGAAGCAAGCTTGCTTCTCACCCCCCCTCCCGCCAGCCCCACAAGCTCGGGGGATAGCGGGGAGGCAGAGCGCCGCCACCCCGCTATTCCCCGACCTGATCTGGAGGCTGGCGGGGGGGGGGGGGAGAAGCAAGCTTGCTTCTCCCCCCTGCCAGCCCCACAAGCTCAGGGGACAGCGGGGCAAGCCGCTGCCCCACGGAGGCTAGAGAGGCTGTCCCTGAAGGCAGAAGAGGGAGGCGGAGCGCTCCGTCTCCCTCTTCTAGCTTGGGGATGGCTGCGCAAACCGGGGGGGGGGGGGGATTTCCCCTTGATTTCCCCCCCCAAAAAATAGGTGCGTCCTATAGGGCGAAAAATGTGGTAATAAAGCTTGGGCAATAAAGATCCGGTGAACTGATGCGGTGACATTACTGAAGCTGCAAGAGTTTGGATCAGTACCTGGATGAGACCACTGGGGGCAGCTCAGCATTCTGAGCTTTCAGAGCATCAAAGGAGGGCAGCTGCTATAGACAGGCATCTTTACCATCAGTCAGCTCCTGAGCATCTTCAGCTCTCCTGATCTTTCCATCTGCAAGAGGAATTGTGAGCTACGATTATATTAACTGCCACAAACCAGAAGACTCTACTGTGCATGCCTCTTTTACAGTTAAGCATTTGTGTGCATTTTAATAGTAAGCCACTTTGGTATCACGTCTTGGCCAAAAGAGCACACATTATATTTGTATAATTTCATTCCTTCCCTCAAACCTTACCTCCTGGGTGGGTTGAAGATTTCCCAAAATGTCTCCCAAATTAGTGTTCTTTGGCAGTTTCTGATATTCGCGGGGAGTTCTTGTTGGAACTGGGTGGAGCAGACTATGTCAAGTGGTTTGGGATTTCAATCGCTAGCTCTTAGTATTTCAATCTTAGTGTCAGGGCTGGCTCCTGGTCCCAGCTCACAGAGGACCAACGCTGGCTGGTATTTATGTACAAAAGTCTTTATTGAAGTACAGTTTCCATTTCCACGCCGCAGCGCTCCAGCTCTACGTCTAGACTTTAGACCGGCGAAGCTCCATCTGAGTCCCCGCCCCCTGTACACCAGTTTAAGACTCTAGCTTTACTCCACCTCTTCTTTCTCCTCTGGGTCCTGCTGCCCTCCGGGGCCCCTGTCTCCCTGGATTCCTCTGAGGCTGATGATGACCCCCCTGACTCCTCCCTCTCTCTTCGGCGGGCTTTAGGACCTGGCTCTCTTCCCGGGCTGCCCACTGTGCCTCCCTCCTGTACATTTGAACTTGGCGCGCGCGCGCGTTTAACTTTCCTGATGACCGTTTCCTCACTCCCCGACGGAGGTGTGGTCAATCCTGCCTCATGTTCTCCCGCTGGCAGCGCTCCACCTGATCCCGATGCCTGGGACTCCTCCCCCCTACTGCACTCTGGGGGGGACGTGGGCCCTGATTTCCAACTGCTACTCTCTGAGTCCCCTCTGCCCCCTTCTTCCCGAGGTGTCCCCCTGGGCACTCCCCTTGCCCTGACCATGGGAGCTCCTTTCTGTGAATCGTCCGATTCACTGGAAAGACTCAGAGACCTCGGATCGCTGTCATCGCTGACATTTCCTTCGGACTCCTCCCCTTCACTCTCCATTTCCTCCTTATCCTGTGCCTCTGCTCCTGAACCCCTGACATCCATCCCCCCCTCGAAGCCCCCCCTTCCCCCCTCCCCTCCTTCAGGCGCGGATGCCGGGTGCTCCGTCGTTGTGGGGGTGGTTGGCGGATACAGTTCGTCCCCCTTGGCGTGCATCCAACCGGATAAGTCCAGCTCGTCCTCCGTGCTCTCGCCGACCTCGATTTCCTCTGCTTCCATCTCTGTGCCGCCGTGCTCGAACCCAAGGTCCTCCCCCAGCACGTCCGTGTCCATCTCTCCCCCATTGACCTCTGGGGCCGTTGCCTGCCAGGGACCCCCCATCCACCTCCTGCTCCACCGCTCCTCTGGTCGATCGTCCCACCACAAAGATTGGCCTGAGGCAGACCCTGAGGGCGATCCCTCCGGGGAGCGTGTGTCCAGTGCCGGTTCGTCGTCCGAGGTGAACCCCTGGAACGTGCTGGCTGAAAGCGTGGGTGTGAAAAGCCAGTCGTCGAAATACTCGGCTGGCATGGGTCTGTGCGGGAACAAGGCATGAAACTCTTCCTTGAGAAGAGGCTCGTCCAAGGCATAGTCCGGCACCCAACTGTTGGCGCTGGCCGGGGTACCTTCTTTGGCGAGGAAATATTCTACTCCCTCTTCCCCCCATCTCGAGTCTAAAATCTCTGTGACCTGGTTGATGGGTTCCCCCCGTGGCGACCCCCTCCTTGTGTGCGTCTCCCTATACTGGTCTGGTGCCGTGCCCTGCGCCTGAAATCTGTGAGGTGCTTTGTAGGGCGTGAGCACTGACCTATGGAACACTGGGTGCATTCTGGACCCCTCCGGAAGTGTCAACCGGAAGGCCACTGGATTGATCTGTGCCTCGACTTGGTAAGGTCCTAGCTGCTTATGCCCGAGCTTCTTCTTCGCTAACGATCTGGTCGGCACTGCCTGGGCTGCTAACCAAACCCAGTCTCCCACTTGTATGTCCTCCCCAACCCGTCTGTGCTTATCAGCCTGCAGTTTGTATGCGTGCTTTGCTAATTCCAACTGCCTCCGAAGCTGTTCATGCACCTCCTGCAATTCTGACGCTAAGACTTCCGCTGCCTGTGGCTCCCCCTCCCCCAGGCCCTCTAATCCCGGGAAGGTTCTGGGATGTCTCCCGTTGTTGGCGAAGAACGGTGTCACGCCCATGGACACGTGCTTCGTGTTGTTGTAGGCGAACTCAGCGAGCGGCAGGTAGTCCACCCATGTTGCCGGCTGCTGATTTGCATAGCATCTCAGGTACTGCTGCATGATGGCGTTGACTCGCTCCGCTTGTCCGTTGGTCTGCGGGTGTCTCGCCGACGCTAGGTTGATCTTGACGTTGAGGAAACTCATCAGCTTCTGCCAGAAGTTCGAGATGAACTGCCGCCCCCTGTCGGACAAGATAGACCGTGGCAGACCGTGCACCCGGAAGACGTGGTCTATAAACAGTTTGGCGGTCTGTTCCGCCGTGGCCACCTTCGCGCACGGAATGAAGTGGGCCATTTTGGTGAACATGTCCACCACCACTAGCACTGCCGTCTTGCCCCTCGAGCTGGGTAAATCCGTGACAAAGTCCAGGGCCACCCTCTCCCACGGTGCACTCGGGGTTTGCAGCGGTTCGAGCAGCCCCGCCGGAGGTTTGTGCACTGACTTGGCCCTTTGGCAGGTGTCGCACCTCGCGACGTACTCCGCGACTTCCACCCTCATCTTGGGCCACCAAAAATCTCTGGCAACTAATTCTGCCGTCTTCTCCTTGCCAAAGTGCCCTGCTGTGGGTGCGTCGTGCAACTGCTGCAGTACTTTCGCGCGGAGGTCGTCTCCCGGTACGTAGAGGGCCCCTCTGCGGATGAGCAACCCGTCGCGTATCTGGAACTCATCGTCCTTCGCCGTGCCCTTGTGCACCTCCTCCATCTTGGCTTGTGCAAAGGGGTCTTCCTGCAGCGCTCGACGTACAGCTTCCAGGTCCACGGTTGCTGAAGCACACGCCCACGCTTCCGGTGCGAAAATGTGCTTGGCCGCTGCTGGTGCCGCCTCCTCGAGGTATTGCGGCTTCCTGGACAGTGCATCTGCCATGATGTTGTTGTCGCCTGGGATGTACTCTATCCGGAAGTCGAAATCTGCAAAGAACTCCGCCCACCGTATGTGCCGCTGGTTCAGGAACCTTGCCGTGCGCCAGTACTCCAGGTTCTTATGGTCCGTGCGAACCTGCACTGTGTGTTTGGCTCCGATGAGGAAGTGCCGCCACGCCTTGAATGCTGCATGAATGGCCAGCAACTCCCTGTCCCAGATGGTGTAGTTCTGCTCTGACTTGCTGAGCTTTCGAGAGTAGAAGGCGCACGGTCTCCAGTTCCCCTGCGGGTCCTGCTGCAACAGTACAGCTCCCACGGCTCTGTCCGAGGCGTCCGTTTCAACCCTCATCGGTCTGCTGGGATTCACGTGCAGTAGCTGCTCCTCAAAGGAGAAGAGACGCTTGAGGTTCTGAAAGGACTGCTCCGCTTGCTCCGTCCAGATGAATTTCTTCTTCTTGGAGCTGAGCGTGTCTGTAATGGCCGCTGTCTGCATCGCGAATCCCTTGATGAACTTGCGGTAAAAGTTGGCGAAACCCACAAAGCGCTGGACCTCCTTCCGGTTGCGCGGGCTCTTCCAGTCCAACACTGCTCGAACCTTGGCGCTGTCCATGGCTAGCCCCTTGTCTGACAACTTGTAGCCCAGGAAATCTACCTCCTTCCTGTCGAACTGGCACTTCTCCAGCTTGGCGTACAGCCTATGCTCCTGCAGTCGCTGCAGAACTTCCTTGACGTCTCCCTCGTGGGTCTCCTCCGATTCTGAGAATATCAGGATGTCGTCCAGGAAGCAGACGCATTTCTTGTAGAGGAGACCCGCCAGTACGTGATGCATGAAGGCTTGAAAACAGTGAGAGCCATTTTGTAATCCAAAGGGCATAACTCTGTATTCATAGGTGCCCAGGGGCGTGAACATGGCAGTCTTCCACTCGTCGCCCTCCCGTATGCGGATCAAGTTGTGTGCCCCTCGCAGATCCAACTTTGTGAAAACGCGTCCTTTCCTCACCGTTGCCAGCAGGTCGTCTATTTTGGGCATGGGAAAGGCCGTGGGCTTGGTTCTGGAATTTAAAATTCTGAAGTCTACCACAAGTCTTTTTTGGGGCGTGTCCTTCATCTTCACAAAGAATACAGGACTGCCCCCCACTGCCTTCGACTCCCGGATGAAACCGCGCTTCAAGTTGAGGTCTATGAACTCCCTGAGTTCCTGCATCTCGTCTTCAGACATGGAATACAGTTTCCCTGTTGGCAGCGTCGCCCCAGGCAGGAGGTCAATCTTGCAGTCATAGGGCCGGTGGGGAGGCAGCTTGTCCGCTTCTTTCTCGCAGAAAACCTCCAAAAACGCTGCATACTTGAGTGGCACTGCTTGCAGCGTTCCTAATTGTAGCTGCGGGTCATCTTCTCCCCCTTCCTGGTCAGACAGAATGCAGTTTTCCGCACAGTAGGAGGAGCCGAAGGTCAGTTGGCGCTGGTACCACGCCAGCGCTGGACTGTGCCTGTGCAGCCAACTCATGCCCAATACTACAGGCGTGTCTGACAGGTGAGTGACATTGAAGCTGATGACTTCTCGGTGATTGCCAATTTGCATCACCATGGGAGGCGTTTGGTGCACCACTTGCCCCCCCAGCAATTCCCTGCCATCCACCGTGACCACCTGCAAAGGCAGCGTGGCCGGCAGTAGTGCTACTTTGTGCTTTTGAATGAAATCCAGTCCTATAAAGTCCGCGTTACTCCCAGAGTCAATGGTAATTGGCACTTCCATAGTGAGTCCATTGGGCAGTTGAAGCAACGCTGTAAGCTGCACCACTGGCTTGGGTGGGAGGGGGTCTGTGGGCTGCAAAATCTCTGGGGATTGCTTCACTGACTTGTCTGGCTGGACCCCAGTGCTTCTTCCTCCAGCCAGACTCTGCCGTCTCCCTGCAGTGGTTCTCCCTGGTAAGCTGGGTTTGATACTGTTGCAGAGGCTGCAGTGTGCTTATGGAGCCTCTGGGGACACTCTTTCGCCATGTGCTGGGCACTGTCACAGATGTAGCACTTCCTGTTCCCTCTAGGAAGCTTCGCTTTGGCTGCTCCCGGTGGTAAGGCTCTGGTAGCTGACTGAGCCCTGGCACCTCCAATCTCCATCGGTTCTTCCCCCCCTCCTTGGGGGGGTGTGGATTGCGCACGCGCTGCATCTTTGGGAAAAAGGGGAGGTGCTTTCGCTGGTGTACGTCCCCAACGCCCTTCGTCTCTGTTCCATGGACGTTCTTCCAAACGCACGCCGATTTCCAGCGCCCTCTGAACCACTTGTTGAGTGGTCTTAGGTCTCTCTCCCCTTGCAATCTCATCTTTCACATTTGCATTCAAGCCTTCCCAGAAAAGGTCTCTGACTGGAGCAGAATTCTTCTCCCACCGCAGCGCGTGGACTAATGCAAAAAAGCGGGCATGATACTGCCTTACACTGGCTTTGCCTTGTTTGAGACCATGTATGTCTCTTCTGGCAATATCGATGTCTATCTTCGATAAAAAACATGCATCCATCGCTTTAATGAACGCATCCGCATCTTGGAGCGCCGGATCATTATCTCTCCATAAATTTCTCAGCCACGCTTTGGCTTCCCCATGCAAATGGGATAGGATAAACCCCACTTTTTCTCTTTCATCTCTAAAGTCCTTTTCCAGCAGATTCAGCGCAAAGAGCAAGTCTGCTCGGAAATTAGGGTACTGTGGTAAACTCCCGTCAAAATGGGATACCAGATTGCCTCCCCTTTTCCCCAGCCCTATGCCCTCTGGTTTGGGTCCCGGTTGCCCTTGTCTAGTGAGCATGTCCAACCTGGCTTGGAGATCCTTGCAGACTGTATCCATTTCCTCTTCCCTTTTTCTGGAGGCACGCACCTCTGCGTTGAGTTGAACCACAGCATTTCGCAGGTCTGTCCATTCCTGTTCTGTAGTCATCTTGTCTGATTCTTGTGAGCTCGCAAAGCACCACTTCTCTCCCCTCGCTACGTAGACTCACGTTGCGAGGTTCTTGGTGGAAAATCTTTCAGGAGATGGAGCTTACTGTCAGGGCTGGCTCCTGGTCCCAGCTCACAGAGGACCAACGCTGGCTGGTATTTATGTACAAAAGTCTTTATTGAAGTACAGTTTCCATTTCCACGCCGCAGCGCTCCAGCTCTACGTCTAGACTTTAGACCGGCGAAGCTCCATCTGAGTCCCCGCCCCCTGTACACCAGTTTAAGACTCTAGCTTTACTCCACCTCTTCTTTCTCCTCTGGGTCCTGCTGCCCTCCGGGGCCCCTGTCTCCCTGGATTCCTCTGAGGCTGATGATGACCCCCCTGACTCCTCCCTCTCTCTTCGGCGGGCTTTAGGACCTGGCTCTCTTCCCGGGCTGCCCACTGTGCCTCCCTCCTGTACATTTGAACTTGGCGCGCGCGCGCGTTTAACTTTCCTGATGACCGTTTCCTCACTCCCCGACGGAGGTGTGGTCAATCCTGCCTCATGTTCTCCCGCTGGCAGCGCTCCACCTGATCCCGATGCCTGGGACTCCTCCCCCCTACTGCACTCTGGGGGGGACGTGGGCCCTGATTTCCAACTGCTACTCTCTGAGTCCCCTCTGCCCCCTTCTTCCCGAGGTGTCCCCCTGGGCACTCCCCTTGCCCTGACCATGGGAGCTCCTTTCTGTGAATCGTCCGATTCACTGGAAAGACTCAGAGACCTCGGATCGCTGTCATCGCTGACATTTCCTTCGGACTCCTCCCCTTCACTCTCCATTTCCTCCTTATCCTGTGCCTCTGCTCCTGAACCCCTGACACTTAGTAATTTTTTTTATTGGCATTTTGGATTACTGCTGTTCAGTAAATGGCCTTTGTAAAACTGCTAATTTAGGGTGTCTTTCAAAAAAATTAAAATCGCACAATAATATGTTGCTTCAATAAGTTGTTTTCCGTCTTTTGCTAGAAAGAAAAGTTGATAATTTCAGCTTGTCTGCAAAATGTTCCTTACATAAATTGCCAAAGCCTGATTTGTAGAAAAAAAAACTTGCAAAATTGTCCAGGTGTCTACAAATTTTGGCTAGCTTATATTGAAAGCCTATGCAGCAGTGCAGTGATGTATACTGTGCAATAATTTATTAACAAATGTTCTACTCCATCAGGTTATATGCATAAATCTGGGTTCTATAATGCCCTATGTAAGTGGTCCCAAAAGGGCACAGGACAGAGTGGCTGTTACGAATATGAAGAGTGATTTCCAGGCCTGCTTAAATGAAAAGGTATGTGCAGTTGAAATGAAAAACTACTGTTAGGGTTTCTATGTTTTTTAATTATATAGTCTCTGTTCTGTGGGAAAGAGGCCTGCTTCTCTCACTGTCACAGCATTTTGTAAAACAAAAATTAATATCTTTCCTGTCAGTCGTGATGTTTGAAAATCAAAGGGCACATCTAGATTGCATGTCTTCTCATGCTCCCAGCTGGGCACTGTAATATGCAAACATGAGTGCAGAACCCTTGTCTCTTTCACTGGTTGCGGTGCTACTTTGTGGAAAACCAAACATTTGTCTTGGTCTGCACGAAACCATTAGGAATGGGAGGGTACAGATTGAGGTATTCCATGCAGATTTTGCAATCAGAATTAATAAAATAGTTTGTGTTAGTTCCCCCAATTTATTGGAGATGTTGCCACTGGATTTTGGCTTCCTGGCTGCCAAGGCTATACACCAACACAGGATTCTAGTGTCCCCTCTCTTGCTTAAAAGCAGCTTTGAATTTGTTGTGTAATTGATTTTGCAATGTCTGTTTTGATTCCCTAGGCTGGCTTTAAAGGCTTTCAGATTCCAGCTGAAAGGCAAAGGGATGTGGTTCCTGTGGAGTATGAAGGAAATGAGTACAAGCTGGCTCATGGATCAGTCGTCATTGCTGCAGTAATCAGCTGTACAAACAACTGCAACCCCTCTGTAATGCTAGGAGCAGGTATACTCTGCCTGGTTTCGGTTTTCTTCTCTATCTATTGCCAAGTTAACCAAACCGCCATCCTATAAATGTCTATAGAAGGCGGACAGAGGAGTTTGTGGCAGTGTAGCTTAACCAGAAGCTTGAAAAGTGTGGAGGTGCCTTTTAGTTAGAATACCATTAAATTTGGATAGCTGAAATTGTACTGGGATTGTGTTTTTTTGTTGAACAGTGTGTCTTTAAAATGCTTCACAGATTGTGCAGTATCTGGTGCAACACGGCAGCTTTTTCACAGTTCCCAGTGTTCTGCAACTGACAGTAGTAGCTGCTCTTTTTAAAAAAATGTATTTTATTATTTATTGTGTTTAAAGTTCTGTTCGTTACCTGTGAAAAAGTGGTGGTAGTTCTTGAAGTCATGCCTGCAGTGCTACAACAGCAGTGTCCTGGGCCAGCTTCCGGCATGAGAGCAGCATTGCTAATGGTGACCGTGTGCCAGTGAAGCTGTGATTTTGGTCTTGCCTTAATATAAACAAGTGGTCAACCTGCTGGCTCATAGGATTGAACTCTCTGGGGATTTATGCAAAAGCATAAATGTTAGAATTTCGTCTTTCTGAAATTGCTTATCAAAAGAGGATGAAGGTCATAATCCGCTACGCCCCATCAAAATGAATGGAGGCTATGCTGCACCAGGGCTTGATATTGCCGCTTATGAAGTTAATATGATATCTAGAGCTGTCATACATAGAATCATAGAATTGTAGAGTTGGAAGGGACCCCATGGGTCATCTAGTCCAACCCTCTGCAATGCAGGAATCCCAGCTGAAGAATCCCTGACAGATAGCCATCCAACCTCTGCTTAAAAACCTCCAGTGACCGAGAGTCATACATTGGTCCATCTACCCTGAACTGTTAATCCTAACTGGCAACTGTTCAGGGACTTGGGCAGAGATTTCTTCTGGGTTGTGGACAAAAAATTCTTCAACACATACCGTATTTTTCACTCTATAAGACGCACCTTCACTCTATAAGACGCACCTTTTCCCTCCTAAGAAGTAAGAGGGAATGTGTGTGCGTCTTATGGAGCAAATGCAGGCTGCGCAGCTATCCCTGAAACCAGAACTTCATGGATAGCCGTGCAAAGACTCTTCAACGAGATTTGATTCAGAATATTTTTTTTATTGTTTTCCTCCTCTAAAAACTGGGTGCTTTTTATACAGCGAAAAATACAGTAGCTGGAGACTTTTTTTTTTTAGGGATATTGCAGGGTTTGTGCCTGAGACCCTTCTGCATATACATAATCTGTTCTAAACTAAAGAGTAAACTTGTCTCCAACAGTACTACCTGTTGTGGTAATTTATCTATAGGCAACATAACTTTGCCTCTTAGAATTTTTGTACCGTTATTTCACTGCTGCTTTCATCCTTCCCTAGGTCTGTTGGCCAAAAAAGCCATTGAAGCTGGTCTGACTGTTAAACCGTACATAAGAACCAGCTTATCGCCTGGCAGCGGAATGGTCACGCACTATCTCACTTCCAGTGGTGTATTGCCATACCTCAATAAACTTGGGTACTAACTTCTTTGCTCTCATATGTAGAAGTTTTAAAGACTCTGTGATCTTCTGTGTAGAGACTTAAAATGCATGCTTAAAGTGACATGGTCAAATCCAAAAGAAGTAACACAGTAACATGCAAACATCATATAGCTTCTGAATTAGTGTGTTGCTTGCAGACCCATTGGCATTTGATTCATTTTTAAAGTTTCTGCGGCTCATGGTTTTTAGCCACATCACATCTGACCAGCTCAGCATTCAGAAGCTAAATAATTGCTATAAGGCATATGTTAAGCATTGCTGTATTTATACTCATGGTCTTTTTTTATTTAAAAACCCCCACAGATCATAATTTACTGGGGGGGGGGCATGCTTATTTATTGAAAATTTGGTCAAGCACACAGGAACATGGGAAGCCGCATTATAAGCGGTCAACCTATTTGTCTTATCAGAGAAACATTCCTGGTCTAGAGAGAGTCCATCTAGTCCAGCAGCTCTTAAGGATCTCAAGACATGGGGCTGGATCCCACTAAGGTCTTGTCAGAGTAGACCTACTGAAATTAATAGATGTGACAAACCCAGCTTCATTAACTTATGTGAGTCTACTCCAAGTAGAACATAGTGGGATGCAATACAGAGGTCTTTTTCCACCTGCTGCCCTTACTTTTTAAAAACTGGATGTGCCAGGGGTTGAATCGGTAACCTTTTTCATGACCTCCCATTTTCCCACTGGCAGAAAGGATTTCAGTATGTTAGGTAGAGAGTCTTGAGGCCCTGGCATGCAGCAGCTCTCTTCAATTGGTCCCATAACGTGCAGGGGAACTTCAAAGATTTCACTGCAGTGCAAAGGTGAACGAAAAAGTAGGTTGCACTAATGAAACACTGACATTTTCTTAAAATCCTGGTTTTGCTCTAGATTTGAGGTCGTTGGCTATGGATGTTCCACATGTGTTGGGAATACCGCTCCTTTGCCAGAAACCATTCAGAATGCAATTGTGCAGGTAATGTTTTAACAACTGTAGCATAATGGACTTTGTTCCTGTTGACCAGTTGGGAAAAATAAAAGGTCCGGACTTTGCCCTGCTGACTGTTTAGGCTGGAGGGTGAGATCTTCTGTGAAGTGTGTAGAGCTAGGAAAGTATTCCCTATTATGGCCCTTTTGCACTTAAGTATTTTCTGCCTGTCTGTCTGTCCCATACGGTTATGAAAACACTCTTGGAGTATATATCTTTATGCGCTAGGAAATTTAATACCAGTATTGGAGTTCCATTCTAGTCCCAACTACATCTGGAGGGCGGGAAGTTACCCAGCCCTGGTTTAAAGGCAAATTCTGTAGTTTGAGTGTTGAGGAACAATATGAGGTTAGGAATATGAGAAGAGAATAATCATTCTTGCCACTAAGAGGGTATCCTTCATCAAGGGTTTCCCCTCAGCTTTTCCTTTATAGCTACGTGTAAACACTCACAGAACTTCAAGCAACCATGACAATGAAGTTGAGAAATCTAATATTTTCTTCCTTTCAGGGTGACTTGGTTGCTTGTGGAGTTTTGTCTGGAAATAAAAACTTCGAAGGCCGTCTCTGCAGCTGCATCTGTGCCAATTACCTTGCTTCCCCGCCTCTAGTTGTGGCTTATGCTATAGCAGGAACTGTGAATATTGATTTCCAGACTGAGCCATTAGGTAACTATCCCTCTCCTTCCAGCTCCTATTTCATCCAGGACTTGGCTTGTTCCTGTAATGCTCTCAGGGCATTTAACTTGCTCCAAGAGCAACGCTTACCTTTCTTGCGCTGTTTGAAGCCTCACCTAGTGTATGACGCATTATGGCCTAGATTCCGCTACGCCATAAAATAACCTACCTATGTTTTCTAACAAAGCAACCAAGTTGATCGTTGTGAACCAGTTCAGCAATTTTCTCTTCTGCAAAAGTGATTTGCTTTCAGGTGAGCTAAGGGGAATGTTGTGTGTCATAGAGCGAATCATGTGCAGCTAAGAAAGCTCTCGGGTGTTCGTAATGCTTTTAAGACGGGTAGAAATGGCGGAGGAGTAATTTCTGCTATTATCACCATGATCAAAATTTCTTTGTAGGGGTCGGTCCTGATGGCAAAAGAATCTTCTTGCATGATATTTGGCCCACTCGAGAAGAACTTCAGCAAGTGGAAGAAGAGTTCGTAATATCATCCATGTTTAAAGAGCTGAAGGGGAAAATGGAGGTAGTTTGGCATTGTTATTAATCAGCGATAGGGATCCTCAGGGCCAAGCACTGTCTCTGCCGGAGGCTTTGCTCCTTCTCTGGCCACACCCCCTGCGCTCCAAGCCCTCGGGCGCTTTTGCCTGCCTAGCAGGTGCCCTGGACCTGTAATAATGCCGCTCGCCTGTCTGGAGAGAGGTGTGTGTATGGGAAACCTATTCCTTTTTTTTGCATGGCTGGAATGTCCCCTCCTGTAGACAAGGTAACAGTCACATACATGGATCTGCCCACTTTTGTCTCTGGTCCCTCAGGTCACTTGCATTTCCATGAGGGAGTGTGGCCCTTGGGGTGAAAAAGGTGTCCTACCCCTGTTCTGACTCAGCAAGGCTCAAATGAAATGCTTTTTCCTGTGCATCACTCGGTGTGTCATGTTCCTAGCGGGGAATGTAGTATGTAAATTTTAAAATGAAATTATGCATACTGGTTCAAACATCTTTGTTAGCCTTTTGCACTTCTGTATGCCAGATCTATAGCAAACATAAAAAGCAAGAGCATAAACAGCCAGATGTCCTGATTGATTTACTGTGTTTATAACCTGCCTCTAAGGATCTCAGACAGTCTCCTTCATTCTCACTGTATTATCCTTGCAACAACCCTTTGAAGTAGGTTAGGCTGAGATACAAATAAATTAGGCAGGATACAAATAAATTATTATTATTAACAGCAAATTTTTTTTGGAAGGCTGAGTTAACAAGAGTTATCAGTTACAAAGAAATGAAATGTTGATGTGGCATTTTGTTGGGGCGTTTCCACTATGTTATATTCAGTAACTGGCATTTTGGGTACAAGACAGGAGGAGATGATCAGAAGTTTATATTTCCTGCTTTGCAGAAAGGAAATAAGCGGTGGAATTCTCTAGAAGCGCCTGAATCAGTCTTATTTACGTGGGATTGGAAGTCTACTTACATCCGATGTCCTTCCTTTTTTGATAAGCTTGTAAGTATGGTAACACCAAGTCTGTATGTTTGAGGTGTTCTAGGTATTGTAGGAAAGGGAACTTAATAAGTGAGGGGAGTGTTTCTGCCTACAATTTAAGATGTCAACATTGTTCTACTGTCCTTCTCAATGGAAAGGATCTCTTATAACACTACAACTAGGTTCAGGACAGTCAAAAGGAAGTCCTTCTTCAAATACCACAACATTAATTTATGGAATTTGCTGCCACAATATGGGACAGCCACTTCCTTAGAAAGATTAAAGAAGAATGGCCATATTCTTGGGTGGCTACTAGTCTTAATGGCTAAATGGCACCTCCGTGTTCAGAAACAGTGTGCCTTAGAATATGAGAAGCTAGAGGGCACCTGCTTGCTTGTTGATTTTTCAGAAACATCAGTTTTGCCTTTGTGGGAAGCTGGTCCTTTGCTAGATGGTCTCCTTTTGCAGGGCTGTGCACATGTTCTTGCTTTCATACTTGGAACACCTTTACCTTTTGACATTAGCTCCATTTTGTGCCTTTTGGGTGTGTTTTCGACTAACCAGGAGAGGGGGTGTATTCATCTACTTTTGTGTCCATTCATCTGGCAGACCAAAGACCCTCTTCCACCCCAGTGTATTGAAAATGCGCACGTCTTGTTGTATTTGGGGGATTCGGTCACGACAGATCACATCTCACCTGCAGGAAGCATTGCGAGGGGCAGCGCTGCTGCCAGATACTTAACCAACAAGGGGTAAGAAACTTCAGAGGAGCTGTGAGGGAAAGAAACTGAAGGATTCAGCTGGTCCTCACAAATTGCTTTACTGTGGTGGTTGCTGCTTGGCCAGATGAACAGTGTGTGCCATAGCTAAAGTAGGTTGCTAAGCAGGATTAACTGAATTTCTTTCAGGCTTATAGTCAGAATTTTCTGCATAATCTGTCCTGTTTTTACTGGACCCTACTCATAGCGAAAAGGAACGTGGGTGGCACTGTGGGTTAATTCTAGGGGGACACAGGTGGCGCTGTGGTCTAAACCACAGAGCCTAGGGCTTGCCGATCGGAAGGTCGGTGGTTCGAATCCCCGCGATGGGGTGAGCTCCCGTTGCTTGGTCCCTGCTCCTGCCAACCTAGCAGTTTGAAAGCACGTCAAAGTGCAAGTAGATAAATAGGTACCACTCTGGCAGGAAGGTAAACGGTGTTTCTGTACGCTACTCTGGTTCGCCATAAGCGGCTTAGTCATGCTGGCCACATGACCCGGAAGCTGTACGCCGGCTCCCTCGGCCAATAAAGCGAGGTGAGCACCCCAACCCCAGAGTCAGCCACAACTGGATCTAATTGTCAGGGGTCCCTTTACCTTTATTCATAGCGAACCTTCTGCTTAGTTCAGTGTCATCTGCAAAGCTTTATGTATTAGGCTGCAGGTCCCTGCAGGGTTAACAGGTAGTCAGAATGCCTTAAGTGCCTGCTATCCATTTAAAACTGACACACATGAAATAAAACTTTGACCTGTATTCCTAGGGTTCCGCACCTGACTATGGCACAGGAAAACTTCCCTAAGGGATGTTTGTGAGCAAAGTCCACTTTTCAGGTTGCACGTTTATACTGAGCATGCTCTGCTGTCTCTCGTAGCCTCACGCCCCGTGAATTCAATTCCTATGGTGCTCGGCGGGGAAACGATGCAGTGATGACAAGAGGCACCTTTGCAAACATAAAACTTTTCAATAAATTCATTGGGAAACCTGCTCCTAAAACAATTCACTTTCCAACTGGACAGACGGTGAGGACATATTTGTTCAAAGCTATGGGGGGCTGCTGCATATTAGAAATGTCCCCATGTCCTTTCCCCCCATCTATTTCTCTCTCTTGCTCTCTCCCCTGCAGCTAGATGTATTTGATGCAGCTGAGTTGTATCGCAAAGAGAATATCCCTCTGATAATCTTAGCAGGCAAGAAGTATGGACTGGGGAGCTCGAGAGACTGGGCCGCAAAAGGACCTTTTTTACTGGTATGTTTCCATTGTGTTAACTTCGAAGTAACAAGGAGCCTCGGTGTTTTATTACTTCAGGCTGCTTGACAGGATTTTGCTTGCCTGTTTTTCATAGAGCTTAAAGCAGGCCATTTTTTGCCTTCTGAAAATGCATGAACCAGTTTTTTCACTGAGCTGTAAAGAGTCCCTGTTTGTGGTTTTGACCATTAAATTCACAAACCGGGACCAGTTTAGAGATAATGTACATCTGAATCAACGATTTTACATAGTTGCTTCTTGCTTATCGACCAGAAATCCTGGTAAACGAGACCTAACTTGAGGTTTTATTTCAGTAGGAATAACAGATCTAGGACTCCTAACTCCCATAAGTCCCTGGCTAGTATGGCCACTGGTTAGGGCTAGTAAGAGTTGTGACCCCTCAGGATAATGCTGGACTACAGTTTTACTATCCCTGCTGGACAGTAGTAGCTAGTTAACATTGTTACTACCCTCATGACTCTTGGCTAGCATTCCAGGCCACCTTCCAATAAACTAGATTTCTCTGTCTTGAGATTTTCTCCACGTTTTGTGTTAACAGAAGGGTTGAACGCTTGTATGAAGATGACTTTTATTATTGTTCAGATGGTATCTAAGCCAGATACAACTCTTTCTACAGGGTGTGAAAGCAGTTATTGCTGAAAGCTATGAGAAGATCCATAAAAGTCATTTGATTGGAATGGGCATTGCTCCGCTCCAGTTCCTCCCCGAGGAAAACGCAACGTTTTGGGGCCTGACAGGCAAAGAACAGTTTTCAATCTCATTTCCTCATGAGTTATCCCCTGGAATCTCCCTAGATGTAAAGGTAACTCAGACTCACTTCTGAATGCAAGTGTTAGTAATAGAAGAGATTTACATTTTCCTTGAAGCGCAAATGTGATGGTCTGTCCTCTGTTGTAAGCTGCTAATAACACAGTTTTATGGTATCCACACCATTTCATATAAGGTGGAAGTATAAAGTAAGTTGGGACGCGGGTGGCGCTGTAGGTAAAAGCCTCAGCGCCTAGGGCTTGCCGATCGAAAGGTCGGCGGTTCGAATCTCCGCAGCGGGGTGCGCTCCCGTTGTTCGGTCCCAGCGCCTGCCAACCTAGCAGTTCGAAAGCACCCCTGGGTGCAAGTAGATAAATAGGGACCGCTTACAAGCAGGAAGGTAAACGGCGTTTCCGTGTGTGGCTCTGGCTCGCCAGAGCAGCGATGTCACGCTGGCCACGTGACCCGGAAGTGTCTGCAGACAGTGCTGGCCCCCCGCCTCTTGTGTGAGATGGGCGCACAACCCTAGAGTCTGTCAAGACTGGCCCGTACGGGCAGGGGTACCTTTACCTTTTATAAGGTAAGTTGATATGATCTGTGTTGGGGGGGCTCTCCTTTTGAGTGAGAAGTCAGCACCAGAGTTGGCCTTTAGACCAGGGATGGGGTCCCTGTGGCCCTCCAGATGTTGTTGGACAGGCCTTCAGACCTAACTGGCATAGCCAGAGATGAGGGCTGATGGGAGTTGTGGGCTAGCAACACATGGAAGACCGCGGTTTCCCCACCCCTGTAGAGACTTAGAGAAATAAGGTACAAATATAGGTACAAATACAGTGTACAAATACAGTGGTACCTCGGGTTACATACGCTTCAGGTTACAGACTCCGCTAACCCAGAAATAGTACCTGGGGTTAAGAACTTTGCTTCAGGATGAGAACAGAAATCGTGCTCAGGCGGCGCAGCAGCGGGAGGCCCCATTAGCTAAAGTGGTGCTTCAGGTTAAGAACAGTTTCAGGTTAAGAACGGACCTCCAGAACAAATTAAGTTCTTAACCCGAGGTACCACTGTATATGCAAAGCAAGCTGTGCTAAGCGTCTCAGTGTCCTGAAAGGTGCTCAGATAAAGGGAAGACTTACGTCAAGGTCATTTGAATGGTGCAAAAACATAATTGGGAGCGATCTTGTCTGAATTCATAAAGAGACATATTTTCAAACACATGCAGGGCTACACAGAGGCTCATAGCACAGGCAACTATCTTAAGGCAAAAATTTTTTTGAGTGCAGCAAAGTGAGGGGCAGGGGCAGAGATCTGACTCACTAGGTATCCAGTGGGTCTGCTATGGGTAGGATTTAGTTGAACACGCCTCGGTTGCACAAGTGCCCCAGAGACTGAGCAGGAGCTGTGCAGTTGCCCTGTGCTCTTGTGCAGCTCCCTTCCAGTGAAGCTGACCTACATAATTATTGTGGGGTGGTATCCAATTAGTTATGATAAGCTTACATCCATTGATTTCAGTGGGTCTGCTCAGAGTATGACTTGTGTATCTGCCACAGTTATTTCCTTACAGAGGGGTTGTTGTTTTTCTTTCATAACTTATGGGAAAAGGAGAAACACTTAGAATCAGAGCTGTGAAGAGCATAGGAGTCCCAAATTGCTGCTTAGGGGCAGATCTGCATGCTCAGTCCCAGATCCCCAACATTACAGACTTTGCTGGTATTTTTATTAAGTCATTAACTTCCACAAGCAATAAAACTAGCTTAGTTTAAAGCAAGACTTGAGGGTCTCGGGATTTTTGTTTCTGCAATATGCTGTAGCTATTACAGAATATCCTACTATGGAGATGTTAGGAAATGACACAGTCCTAATATATTTTTTTTGCTTTTGCCTCTCATTCCTGTCTCTTTAAAGACAAACACAGGGAAAGTATTTCATGTGGTTGCCGCATTTGACAGTGACATGGACATAACGTTATACAAACATGGTGGCATTCTGAACTACATGGTCCGAAGGCTGTTGTAGAGGCCTGCTCACACCTTGGGGGACTATGCATCAATGGGCCAACCCCGCAATGGCTTGCACAGGCCTCACTCCATCGATGGAACTGCGTACAGTCCTGCTGCACTCTGAAATTTCGTCCATGGATGTAAAAGATTGTGAATTGTTGTAGTGACTGCAGCAAGATCCGCCTGGATTTTAAAAAATAATACTCGAATGGTGCTATTGACATTGCTTAAAAAATTGACGTGTGTGTTGTGAAAGAGAGCTGTAAGTATGGGGACGGGCGGGAGGGGGTTGTCTTAGACCATTTTGTAAATAAAGTGACATGAAACCTGAAACTGAATTGTGTTGAAGATTTTAAGCCAGAAGTCTGTCTGTCGTTGAGCCCCACCCCAGTTTTGGCACCTTCAGCTTCCTTATTGCTGTCTGTTGGTTTGAGGGCAGCACATGGTTTGGCTTGATGAGGATGGGTAGTTTCCTTTTAATTAAGGTTTCCATAAAATCAAAAGCAAAAGTCAGCGTGAAGGCCACAAGTTACAAACTTGAAGAGGATTTTACCTAAGAGTATACGCGTTCTATGGCCTGGTTCACACAACCATGGCATAGCAAGAGCATGCTTAGCACGTCATACAGACCAGATGTACGTGAGGAGGCTGGGGAGTGTTTCCTTGGAAGGACACTGAGCTGAAGGCAAAACACCGCTATTGGAGAGCTGGTTTTTGCAGACACACAGGGCGCTGCAATCTTAACACAAAACTAGGTGAATTTTTGACAAGGTTTAGTACAGATGTTTACGGGGTTGGCCTCACCTCCCCTTTTGCTGAAGCAGCAGCAATCTCTTTTCCCCATTTACCTTTTGAAATTAATTGATCTAGAGACGCAGGGGCAAAACTAGACTTTTATTTCACCCAGGTCAAAGATTTAGTTTGGCAGGCCCCCCCATTTCTGTACGTGTACACACACACACACACACACACACACACACACAGAGGCTGAGAGCTTCAATGGCATTCCTCTGGAGACTTCACCTGGGGCAAAAAAACAGGCTAATGCCCCCCCCCCCCCCAGCTACGACCCTGAGAGAAGCAACCTGGGCTACCAATCGCTGAGAAACTGAGCTGCAACAATGGGTTTCAATTAATAATTTTTAATAATTTTCATTTATAACAATCCAATAAAAGCCACATTAATACAATACCAAATTATAATACAATTAAACAATTATTAATACAATTATTATACAATTATTAAACAATTTTGAATGACTTCCTGGGTTCTGGATTTGAGGGAATGATGTTCTTATTTTGTCCTCCAATACTCTCAGTCCAAATACAGCAGTTCCGATCTTGACCCTTTATTTTAGCAGCCACTGATCTGTTTGCTTTCATTTGTATTTAACTGTTCCATATCCATTAGTTTTGCAAGGGGAGTTTTATCCTGTAAATTTGTGTGAAATGTTTGTTTTTCATTCATCTTTACTCTTCATGTTCTATTCCATCCTCAGCATTTCCCTTCACTTGCGCTTTCTGCACTCAAGGACTGCAATTTTCACTGCATCACACGCCATTTTGCTTATCCAAGACAAAGAGAGGTCTGGTGTCTCGCTATAGCCCCGGGCAGATATCCAGAATTATCTTCTTTGATCCCTCTCCCATCCGTTAACAAGCCGGTATCTCTCCAAAGTCATGATAAGTCAGAACCAAAGTCTTCTTTACCATTTCGTAGAAGGTCATTGCCACAAATCATTGCAATGTTTTCACATAGTTCAATTTTTGCAATTAATCCGTAAAAATTATGAAGTTCTCGTTAATTCCCTCTTGCATTTTTTTCCAATCCATTAACAGTTAATACTTTGGGGGAGGTTTGTCAAATCATAAAACAGCAAATATAATGTATATAAAGAAAGGGTAAAGGCTCCCCTCCCCCTACATACCAATCAGGTTACAATGAAAATCCTCTCCAGATTAGACCTTGGCACTCAGTGGCTGATTCATTTAGCAAGTTATCATGTCCCCTTAGTCCAGAACACGCCTGTTACTTAGATCGAAAACCAAATCCATCCTAAGAAACAGAAGAACCTCCGCTCATAGTGACCGCGTTGGAGAGTTACTGATACGTTCATCAGCATCCCCTGCCTCCCTCATTCCACCAGAACGAGAGGCAGCCATCAGACGATCTGCGAGTGAAACACACACACACCCCTGACCAGGGACGGGGGGCTTGCAAGGATAATTACTCTCAAATTATCCTTAATTAGCTGCACGAACGATCTCCGCTAGTGTGGGAGCCACTTTTCACCATGGCGGAAAGCATCAGAAGCCGCAACAATGGGTTTCAACTTGTTCTGTTTTAACTAGCCTCTCTGGTTTTCTTGCTTTTAGTATGCAGTGAAAAACAGCTGCAATTTTTTGGCCTAAAGAATATTTTAAATACCCACTTACATTGCTGAGGCAGCTCTGTGGCCTTGTACTCCCATTTACAGGATGGGATCAGTTCTTAAAGATCCTTGCATTCTGGACCAAACCACCTGTTAAAACAGGGACATTGCTGCTGCTGCTGCTGCTGCTGCTGCTACTGCTTTTTGGACTCTTAAGTGCTGCCACTGGAAGCAGTTTCCTTTATATAATTGAGCATATTCTGTGTCACAGCAGGGAAAGCAGAGAAGGCCTGGTGGGTTTTAAATGAGTTGTGTCGGATTCTTTTTCACATTATCTGTACCTTAAAGTAGTTTAAGTTAACAAACATGGCCTGTGCCAATTTTTATACAGTACGAAGTAACCTTTAAGATTGACCTAGTCCACCAGATATACACAGTAAATTTGGTTTTGCTCTTTGGAAATTTCCACTACACAAAAATGTCATTAGTAATTAAAGTCCATTTCAATTTATTGTATAAAGAGCAATTTAAGAACAAACACATCCTCATACAGAAAAAATACGTTGAGTGAATAGTGTGCCACAGAAAATCTCCAATGACAACCTAGTAACCTTCCAAATAATTTTGAGGAAAGAAAGGTTAAATTTCCTCCTCAGCATTTAATGATGAGGCATACTGTTTCAATGTGTTCAACAGAACCGAAAGTGACCACCTTCCAATTGCCATCTCCTTTCACCACACACAGCTGGGGCCTCCCAGCTCACCACACCCCCAGGATTCATCGACCCTGGCCCCCGGACGCAAGAAGTGGGACATCTACCTGGAGCAAGACATAAAAGTCCTCCTAAATTCCCCTGAGATCCTAGCCCTGAAAGCTCAGCTGTTAACAACGAATGTGAATCATTTCTCAATTTTCCAGCAAATTCTAGTCTACTTGCTCCCTTCGCTTACGAAACCTTCCCGTGCGATTCTATCCTGGAAGAATCAAACCTGGTTCGACCAAGAATGCAAACAGTGCAGAAGTAGGCTTAGATTTCTCCAGTCAGACATGAAAGCAGACAGCACTCAGAGCAAAATCAGGGAGTTAGCCCAATTTCGTTCATACTATAAGAAGCTGCTCCAACATAAGAAATTGCTCTTTGCGAAAGAACGCTGGTCGGCTCTGTCAGTGGCCATTAAAACCCGTGACGACAAGAAATTTTGGAATTTAATTAATGCAGGTCTAAGACCCCCCTCATTCATTGTTAATAACATCACAGCAGCCAGCTGGCACTCTCACTTTGCTCAGCTGTATTCCACCTCAGATTCTGACGTAAATGTAGTCACCACCCTTCCAGCATCTGCCTTGCCCACCTGGGAGCCAGTCTCCCCAGAGAGATGTACTCAACTAATTAGCATGCTATCAGGGGATAAATCCCCGGGGGAGGATATGATACCACCTGAGGTATTCTTATCGAACCAGTCGTGGTGGGCTCCTATCTTAGCATCTCTCTTTACCACCATTAATGCTACTCTTAAGATTCCACCTAACTGGAAACAGAGCATAGTTATCCCAATACATAAAAAGGGGGACCCACAAGATCCGCGCAACTACCGACCTATCAGCCTGTTGGACATATCATACAAGGTTTACTCTAGATTCTTGCTAGAGAAATTAATTGAGTGGGCAGAAGAAACAAAGCTATTCCATCCGGAACAGGCTGGCTTCCGCAAAGGTCACAGTACATCTGGCCAATGTCTTGTTCTACTTACCCTGATTGATAAATACCTAAACAGGTTCAACTGCAAACTACACGCGGCTTTTGTGGACCTGACCTCCGCCTTTGACTCCATTCCCAGAGATAGGCTATGGCAGAAGCTTAGTCATACCAGCATAGATAAGAGACTCCTCCTCCTTCTTATGGAAATTCATAATGACATATCGGCCAGAGTAAAATTCGGCCCTCTGGGAGCTCTTTCTGATTCTTTCCCTCTGAATAAAGGGGTCAAACAGGGCTGCCTCTTGGCCCCTTTTCTATTCAATTTCTATATCAATGACATCGTCACAACTACGAAGGCCCTAAATCAATCTGCCCCCTCCTTACAACAGCTCAAGATCCCCATATTACTCTATGCGGACGACATGGTGATACTGTCATTAACCAAGCTGGGCTTAAACAACATGCTCAGAGGGCTCATGACATATTGTGATACCAACTCCCTTAAAATTAATTTCGCCAAAACCAAAATTCTTACTTTTGGCATGAAAACTCGGAAGTCACTCTGGAATTTTGAGGGCCATTCTATTGAACATTGTTCAGCATTCAAGTATTTGGGTATCATTTTTCAGCATGGGCTTAGCTGGTCAGCTCACCTAAATACAACCATCCTGGCTGCCCGCAGAACCATCAAAGCCTTGGAGAAATTCTACTATGCAAAAGGCGGCCAGCTGGTTCCACCAATCAGAAAAGCATTTATCAGCAAAGTCCTCCCGATGTTATTGTATGGGGTTGAAATCTGGGGGTGGAATTTAAAAACACTACAACGGCTGGAGATTCTACAAAACTCTTTTGCACGGAAGATACTGGGTCTCCCCAAGGGCTCGGTTGCAGCACAGTTAAGAACAGAACTGGGCCTCCCCTCCATTGTTGCGAGAGCCCACATTAGAATTATTAGCTTTTATTGTAAATTAATCAATGCCCCAGGTCCCCTACTAGCCAGGCAAGCCTTTTTAACGTGTTCTCAAAGCAATAAATGGTCCAAGGCCATGGTGACTATTACTGCACGCTACTCTCTCCCAAATCTTGACTCGCTGTCCTCTTGGGACAAACATAAAATCCGGGCCTGGATTCTTACAAGAGACGAGGCCATGGACCGGGCACAGTCCACCTCAGCTCGCCTCTCCATGTGGCTCCCTAAAGTGAAAGTGGTAAGATCACTTGCCAACTACTTGATAGACCTGACGGAGCCCAACTTGAGAAGAGCGTTTACTATGGCCCGCTTCCATTCTATACCCACGGCCTTCCTGCAGGGGATTTATTCTAAGACCCCTATTACCCAGCGTCTATGTCCATGCACAATGAATGAAGTAGAGGACTTCATACATTTCTTTTTCTACTGCCCTATTTATGAGCCAATAAGATCTAAGCTCCTCCTTTTGATCCCGTCCACCATTACATCTAAGGAAGACTGTTTGAAATCGCTTCTTGTGGACGCAAATCCCCAAATCTCACGTGGGGTGGCAATATTCATAGTGCAGGCTCTGAAACTCAGGGCTACTCTGACAGGGTAGCGTGCCCTAGACCTGGACCTGTTTTAATCTTTTTATTACTTTTAACTCAATATGCTGAGTCTGTTCCGGGGCCATTTTGTGCTTTATATATACCCGCATACTAGTTTTTGGGCGCTGGCTATTATATCTTTGCATTATTGTCTTCGGGTAACTTAAATGTCACTACGCCAGCCAAAACACCTGAATTTTGCTGGGTTGCTTGTCTCTAGTTTGTCTTTTTTCTTTTTTGTATTGTCTTATTTTGCTATGGCAGTTTGCTAATGCAATAAAGGTTTTGACTTTTTTTGACCAGGAAAGAGTATGTGAGCATACATATGAATCTAACCCATTTGAACCACTGTTCTTTTCAGTGAATGAGTGAAATAAACCTTAGCCCTTGGAGTTCTGTTGGCATTCTTGAAAAGTCTGGTTTGCACGTAACACTAAGCCATGGTTAATTAAACCATGGTTTGCTTGCTTGCCTGATCTCTGTCCAGGGGCTTAACTCTATTTTGCTTACTTACTGTTAACAAGCCATAATCTGAAGCTAGGTTTGTTCTTGGCTTACGACTCTTGCTTTGTTTTAACTGTAGCTTTGTCTTCTACACAAACCTATCACTCTTCATTATTCATAGTTCCTTTGGCTACCCCATCCCAGAAGCTCACCAAGTTAGAAAGGCATGAACAGCTGAAAAACAAAACAAAACTTTGGAGAAGCAAGCTCTAGTTTGTTTGACAAGCCACGGTTTATTCTTACAGGTGAACCAGGCCGGTATTGTCTAAACTTCCTGTTTAGGGAAGTTTTTAATGACTGATGTTTTAATGTATTTTTAATCTCATGTTGGAAGCCACCAGAGTAGCTGGGGAAACCCAGCCAGATGGGCAGGGTATAAATATTATTATTATTAATAATAATTTATTATCATCATCATCTCCACTATATATGATGTGCTAGGTGCTTTTCTCAAGGTTAATAATACCTTTTTACTACCAATATACTGAGAGAGGTCTCTTATCTGCATTATTGGTGTTTGAATGAAGCGCTTGGCATCAGAGTTCTGTCCTGATAATTGCAGAAGGCAAGGTAGTTGTTACTAAAGATACCTTACCAATAATAATATCTAGACTAACTTTTTTGGACTGGTGGGATCTTCTTTGTTAGTGGACCCAGACTCAAAAATACTTGCTGCTTGAGACGTGCAGCTGGTTTGTCTTATCAGATGCACCCATCATTCCCTAATACCAAACTGAACATGACATTTGTGAGGCCTGCCTGAAGGCGCAGACACATTTAAATGTTTGTGACATACACAGGATCCCTCATCTCTTGCTGCCCTATGCCTTTGGGAGTAAGTTAAACACCACCCATAAAACGTCTTCATTAATGCCCTTCCTCTGATAAACTCAAATGCTTCTTTAAGCAAACTAATTTCATTCCCATAGATAGGCATGGCGTTATTTTCCTGGTCCGTGAAATCAGTAGTAGCCATTTCCTTAAAAGTACAGGGCCTCTCATTGTAGTTTTTCGCTGTATGTGACTGACAGCTTGAGCTGCCTTGATGGTTTTGGCCATCACTTGGATTTTCCCTTCCAAACTTGAAATACTCTGTTTTCAAGGCTCAGTCCTTTGTATTTTTACTTGCGAGCAATCTCCCTTGACCCCTATGGGATTTACTTCAAAGTAAACATGCCTTAAGTTGGGCTACAGGTCTTGAATCATTTTAGTGGGACTTGAGTACTTCCCCTCCCCTTGAGATCACACTCATGGATATAAGTGGATTTGTCTTCCTGATACAGGCAGAAAGCATATCTGAATGACCAGAGCTGAGTGATACACGTCGTCTTTTTTTTTACATGCAAAGTAATTCCCTGTATGGCCCTATTGAGTTGAGAGAAATTACCTATATCCATTGCTTAGCAGCAGCACGATATATATTTTGCTCATCAAGGCTTGGGGTGAGTTAATAAGTGCTGATCTGAAGCCCTAGGAAGGGTAAAATAACAGGAAATGGAAATCTATTTTGTCTTCAACTTCTCTTCAGTTTTGATTCGAAAGCGAACCTTTATTCTAATCCTTTATCAAATTTGGGGGCTGTTAATATAAATTATACATCTGTGAAATAATGCATTTTATTAACCCCACTTAAGCAACGGCAACAAAACAGTATATAATTGTTTTACATTTACAAATAAGTATTGTATAGAAATCTTACAAAGTTCAATTTGCTGAGAACTGTGCATAAAATGTTAAAACGGATGTAAATTATTTTTAATAAAGAAAATTGTACCATTTCTCAGTTGCAATTGTCTGTGACTGCATTTTTACTGATTTTCGAAGGCAGCATTGGTAAACGGCAGGGCGTAGGATGACGGTGGGAAGTGGCTCAGTAGCAATCACAAGCACATTTCCCCAAGACACAGATTGTATAATGTGCATTTGATATTGTAAAAAGTGTAGCAGTCACATCCCTTGTTGTAATGCTGATTGAAGTAGCAGGTGGGTAAGTTGTGGCTTTCCAGTTGTTGGACTCACATCTCCCATCAGTCCCAGCCAGCTTGGCCAGTGGTCAGGGTCAATGGGCCTTGTAGACCAGCGACATCTGAAGAGCTACAGGTTCCCTGCTCCTCTATGTATGTATGTATGTATGTATGTACCGTATTTTTCGCTCCATAAGACACACTTTTTTTCTTCCTAAAAAGTAAGGGGAAAGGTCTGCATCTTATGGAGTGAATGTGTGGTCCCTGGAGCCAAACTGCCCAGGGGCAAAAAGCAGATCATGCTTTTTTTTTTTTCAAAGCCGCTAATCGTTTGCCAATCAGGGAGAGAGAAAAGGGACGCTAGAGATAAAGGAGGCTGCCTGGGAGGGGGGAGGTAAAGACAGCAAACTTGCAAAGGGGGGAAACAGGAAGACTAAAGCAATAAGGAGAGAAATTAGAAGAAAAGGAGGAGCAGAAACTGTTCCGACTAAGGAAAAGACACTAAGGCAAACAAGAGGGAAGGGAGTGTTGAAAGGAAGCAGCTGATCAGTGGGATGGGGAGAGAGCTAAGGGACGCTAGCGGAGGCTGCCTGGGAGGGGGGAGGTAAAAGCCCATGGATCCTCAGGATTTTTGCATTGGGTCAACCCAAATTCACCATCAGATCACATAGCATGTCCATGGCTACAGCCTGCACCAAAAAAATCACGCACCCACTGTTTCCTGGGGCTGCAATGGTGCAAAAATGTGGTTACAAAGCACATGGATCCTCAGGATTTTTGCATTGGGTCACCCCAAATTCACCATCAGATCACATGTCAGATCACATGGCCACAGCATGAACCACAAAAATCATATATCCACTGTTTAGTTCAGAATATTTTTTTTCTTGTTTTCCTCCTCTGGAAACTAGGTGCGTCTTATGGAGCGAAAAATACGGTATTTAGTCTTTTAAGAGACTTTAGAGACTATCCCTGCTTTCCAATTTAGTACTTCAAAGAGGCCACTATGGCTGCACAGGCAAACTGCCCAACCTTAGCAAAACTAACCCCTTTCCTGACACCCCACCCTGTCATGTTAGCTCTCTTTCTGTTGCTCACATACTCTCTCGTAACCTCTCCCTCCTGACCCACAATCATATCATATTACAAGTATTTTGTTTTCTAGAACAGGGATCATCAGTGTGGGGCCTTTCAGGTGTTGGGACTACAACACCTAGTCCTGGAGAACATTACCTATAACATGTTTGGAATTTGGCTTGTAGTTGGAAGACGAGTGAATGGCTAAACCACCGGCCCCCTGGCTGGCTAGACCCATATGTTCAAAGAGCAGCAAGCGCAAGGTGGCTTGGGGGGGGGAAAGGTAGCATTCAACCCATCTTAAAACACATGAAAAACATTTTTAGGCCACCTCCCTGTTGGGGCATGTGCAGAATGCCCATCCCAGTGCCAGCAGAGTATGTTAAAAGAACAGAGAAACACCAAGCCAGTTCTAGAAAGATTCTGTTTCTTTACTGACGGTTAATTCAGTTACATTCAGTTGTGGGTAGAGTCTCCTTACAGCATAGACTGCTCTAGCCAAGAGCAAACTTGCCTTCCAACACAGCAGCATTTCTACTGTAGTTTGTGCTGAGTCGTTCTCTCATGCTGACTGATTCTCACATGCTTAACTAGCTGCAGGTGCAGGACAAAACACACCCAGGTTAAACAGCACACCGAAATGAACCCTTTCCTGTCCTTTTTAGATGATGGCACCACTACAGGGAGAGAACCCTGAAGTGAAAGTACAGTGGTGCCTCGCAAGACGAAAAGAATCCGTTCCGTGAGTCTCTTCGTCTAGCGGTTTTTTCGTCTTGCGAAGCAAGCCCATTAGCGGATTAGCGCTATTAGTGGCTATTAAAGGCTTAAGGGATTAGCGGATTAGCTGCTAAAAGGCTATTAGCAGCTTAGTGCCTTAGAAAAAGGGGGTGGGGAGCGAAAAAAAAACCCCAGGAATCGCAAGACATTTTCGTCTTGCGAAGCAAGCCCATAGCAAATTTGTCCTGCGAAGCACCTCCAAAACGGAAAACCCTTTCGTCTAGCGGGTTTTCCGTCTTGCAAGGCATTCGTCTTGCGGGGCACCACTGTATGTTGGCTATTACCTGACTGCGACCCACTCGTCACATATGAAACAGCCTTACAGTATTGGCAAGTATTTGTGCTGGTCACATAAAAGAAAACACTGTAGATTGTGCAGGGGATTCATTAATTTGATTTGTTGTAAATGGTTGCTTGTTTGTGGAACTTTCTTAATAGGTTTTATTGGATTCACTGCTTTTGGAACTGGATTTGTAATGGCTTTCAGTCAAATACGATAAATGATTGCTTTATGAAAAAGTGCTCTTTCCCTGAGATGCTTACTTTCTCCCTGCATGCCACTCATTGAAAAGCTTCCTATGCAAAGATAAGGGTTGCTTTGATTTCTCTGTTCATTTTTGCGGTTGACCCCCCGCCCTGCCAGTGTTGTGTGGAGGGAAATGCAACCACCGGGCTGAAAAATGCCCCCCTCCTGCTCCCCTGGGTTGCCGGTGTGACCTTCACAGATATTGGCACAGATGGGGGGGGGGGGCTATTTATCTCCTTGGTAATAGGCCAAGGAACCAATGACTGCTGAGCTGCTTTATTATTTTTAATGGGACTATGATTCAGATACAGTGGTACCTCGAGTTATATACTCTTCAGGTTACAGGCTCCGCTAATCCAGAAATAGTACCTCAGGTTAAGAACTTTGCTCCAGGATGAGAACAGAAACCGTGCTCCGGCGGTGTGGTAGCAGCAGGAGGCCCCATTAGCTAAAGTGGTGCTTCAGGGCTCTTTCTCTCTCATCGCTATAGGATTTTTTATAATGATGGGGGGGGGTTGCCCCTCCAGCACGCAGTATGCATCCGCTTGTTCACACACACAATGTCTCCTCAGAGCACCACATCACACCACCACCAATTTTCAAAGTTGTTCTGTTCAGGAAGGAAATGGCTACCAAGGGGCAGCTTGGGACATGAGTGAGGGCAGCTATAATCCCTAAATCTGCTGAGCTCAGGTACTCAGCAGCCCCTCTGCTTGAGTGATAATCTCTGGCATCCTAATACCTGAGTGCCAGACAGGTAGCAATTCCAGAAGCAATAGCAAACCCAATCAAGACAAAAGGGTGTGATCAACTTGGTTGGGAAACAAGAACATGTAAATATCTCTTGTATCATTTGATGGGTGTACAGGTGAAACTCGAAAAATTATAATTTTCTGAGATTTGGGGTTTTCGTCAGCTGTATGCCATCATCACAATTATAACAAATAAAGGCTTGACATATCTCGCTTTGCATGTCATGAGTCTATCTCATATTAGTTTCACCTTTAAAGTTGATTTACTGAAATAAATAAACTTTTCCACGCTATTCTAATTTTTCGAGTATCGAGGGTGGGGTCAAGCCCTGATGCTCAGGTTTCTGTCGCCAGACCCTCCCAATGTGTGATGTATTTGTGATGTATGCATGATGTAATTTTAGGGGTGTTGTGGGTATCTTTGTAAAAGTGATAAAGGTGGGAGCCATCCTTTGTTGTGGGCTTCTTCCTGCTGCTTCTATGGGGTGGGTGGGTGGAAGTCCAGTTGCAACAGTCGTTTGAATAAAGACCAGGCCTACTGGCTGCTGTTTTAGTCCTATATTCCTTGCTGGTGTCTTTGCTTGGTAATCCAAGTGAGCCCAAGGATTTTCCTAGAACAAATAACATGTAGTGATAATGAGGGTAATAATAGGATTATTAGACTTCATGCATCTGGTGAGATAGCGGTCTGTGAAATAATAATAATTTATTATTTATACCCTGCCCATCTGGCTGGGCTTCCCCAGCCACTCTGGGCGGCTTCCAAAAAAAATATTAAAATACTGTACTACATCAAACATTAAAAGCCTCCCTAAACAGGGCCACCTTCAGATGTCTTCTAAAAGTCTGGTAGTTGTTGTTCTCTTTGACATCTGGTGGGAGGGCGTTCCACAGGGAGGGCGCCACTACCGAGAAGGCCCTCTGCCTGGTTCTCTGTAACTTGGCTTCTCGTAGTGAGGGAACCGCCAGAAGGCCCTCGGTGCTGGACCTCAGTGTCCGGGCTGAACGATGGGGGTGGAGACGCTCCTTCAGGTATACTGGGCCGAGGCCGTTTAGGGCTTTCAAGGTCAGCACCAACACTTTGAATTGTGCTCGGAAACGTACACAGCAGGCCACCTTCCAGCAGTTTGACTTCCCCCCAAAAGGACCTCACTCCTCCATTGTCTCCCGAGACAGCCGGGTGCCTACATATCTTAAAAGGGGCCAGTGAGAGCCTTGGGTGTCAATAAAACCCAAGCACCTGGTTTGTTGTACAGGGCAAATCTCTTAAAAGGTAAAGGTAAAGGTACCCCTGCCCATACAGGCCAGTCTTGACAGACTCTAGGGTTGTGCGCTCATCTCACTCTAGAGGCCAGGAGCCGGCGCTGTCCGCAGACACTTCCGGGTCACGTGGCCAGTGTGACAAAGCTGCTCTGGCGAACCAGCACCAGAGCAGCACACGGAAACGCCGTTTACCTTCCCGCCAGTAAGCGGTCCCTATTTATCTACTTGCACCCGGGGGTGCTTTCGAACTGCTAGGTTGGCAGGCGATGGGACCGAGCGACAGGAGCGCACCCCGCCGCGGGGATTCGAACCACCGACCTTTCGATCGGCAAGTCCTAGGCGCTGAGGCTTTTACCCACAGCGCCACCCGCGGCCCCTGGCAAATCTCTTAGGAACATCTTTTTTCTAGGGAAACTACAGGTGATGTGTTTCTATGGAAACCAGTAACCTCTCTCCCCTCCCTGCACCACTCAGGATAAACTCACAAGGCCTCCCCACAAGGCGATGCCTCTTCTTGGGGGCTCTGCCCCATGGATGGTCTCAAACTGGAAGAAGACAAAAGAAGAGAGGTCGGTTGGCCAAAATAAACTCTGTCAGAGCTGGTGGCCTGGAGGCACCACAGTGGCCAAGGAGGAATGGGCAGCCCAAGAGGAGGTCAGAGTCAGCAGTTTTCCATTTTTTTTCTTTTGTCTCTAGAATAATTGTCTCTCTCTAATGTTTGACTGTCTTATGTGCTGTACATACTCGGGAGAAGTTAATAGATTTGGTTGCAGTGCTGCCTCTTGCCAGTAGAGGACATCTGGATCACACAAATGGATTTTGCTTTTGTACTTGAGGGAGGTGGATGAGTTTCTCACTAAGGGTAGATAAAAAGTGTGCGTATCAGTGGCCTACATTATTATTATTATTTATAGTTGTTTAGTCGTTTCCGACTCTTCGTGACCCCCTGGACCAGAGCACGCCAGGCACTCCTGTCTTCCACTGGCTCTCGCAGTTGGGTCAAACTCATGCTGGTAGCTTCGAGAACACTGTCCAACCATCTCGCCCTCTGTCGTCCCCTTCTCCTTGTGCCCTCCATCTTTCCCAACATCAGGGTCTTTTCCAGGGAGTCTTCTCTTCTCATGAGGTGGCCAAAGTCTTGGAGCCTCAGCTTCAGGATCTGTCCTTCCAGTGAGCACTCAGGGCTGATTTCCTTCAGAATGGAGAGGTTTGATCTTCTTGCAGTCCATGGGACTCTCAAGAGTCTCCTCCAGCACCATAATTCAAAAGCATCAATTCTTTGGCGATCAGCCTTCTTTATGGTCCAGCTCTCACTTCCATACATCACTACTGGGAAAACCATAGCTTTGACTATACGGACCTTTGTGGGCAAGCTGATGTCTCTGCTTTTTAAAATGCTTCTAGGTTGTAGGTTTGCAGTTTACTTTATATTTAATCCTAGAACAACTGGAATTTCCCATTGCAGAACAGGAAGATGGCAATGGATAGGGGGAAATGATATAGTGTGAGCTGGGAAAATAATTGTTTTCCAGTATTGCCCAAATGTGATAGGTTTCTTTTAAAATCCATGGTTGTAGAGCACACCCACACACCCAAAAAAAGAAATAGCGCAGGCCGCGGGGGGAACTCAACCTGGGTGTCGCCGCCTCAGCCGCCATCGCTTCAGCCGCCGCCTTGGCCTGTCTCCACCAGGCGGCCCTCAGGGGCCTCGCCAACCCTGCCATGGCCCTGCATGCTTGGCACGACAAGCCTGCTAGTCGAGTGGCCGACTCAGAGCTGCCCTTCCGGCCTCCCTCCTTTCTTTCCTTCATTCCTGCCAGGCGAAGCTACCGACTTGATTTTTCTGGCTTTGAGCAGAGGACCATCCAGGAAATTTTGATGGATTGATATATCACCAAGCTCTGCAGGTTATTTTGCAGATTAGCACCTGGACAGACAATAACTCATGTAAACTGAGACATAGAATCCTAGAATAGTAGAGTTGGAAGGCACCCAGGGGTCATTTGGTCCAACCCCTTGCAATGTTCGAAGGCCCTGCCACAGGTCACTGCCAACTCAGCAACCCGCAGTGGGGATACCACCAACAGGGCCTCCCCTGCTGGTCGTATGGCCTGGGGAAGGTGCTCTTGTAGGTAATTGTGTGCCAAGCCATTTAGGGCACTGTATACTCCAGCTTTCTTGAACTGGGTCTGGCAGCTCAATGGCAGTCGTGTAGTGATCCGGGTATTGATATATCACCAAGCTCTGCAGCTTCTTTTGCAGATTAGCACCTGGACAGACAATAACCCATTGGGCTGTCATACTTACCAACAACTGCAGCTTAGTCGTACTCAGCCCAGTGTTCCTTGGTGTAGAAGGGTATCAGGGGTAAGGGCAGAGCTGAGAGGGGGGCAAAAAAGGGTCTCTTAGAGGGTGGGGAAGGGGACATACGGAAGGATCTTTTCCAGGAGGGATTGGGGGGAAGGGTTTCAGGGGGCAGGGGGGCATATTCGGGGGTGGGCTGAAGGGAGAGGGAGCAGAGGAGTGGGACAAGGTCTGAGAAGGACTCAGGGGGGAAGGAGATGTCTTCGGGGAAGATCTCAGGGGGGAGGGGGATATTCGTGGAGGGGGGAAGGGGCGAGCGGGGAAGGGGTGAGGGGGGGAGAGGGGAGGGGGATGTTTTCAGCAACTTCAGGGGGGAAGAGGGGAGGGCATGTTTTCAGCAACTTCAGGGGGGAGGGGGCAAATTCGGGGAGGGGGGAAGGCGGGAGGGGGATGTCTTCATGTCTTCAGGGAAGATCTCAGGAGGAAGGGGGGCATCTTCGGGGACGGGGCAGATTGGGGAAGGGGTTCAGGGAGGGATGGTTGGGGTCCTGAAATGGGAGCACTGGCGCCTGCAGCAAGACATCTCTCTATCCATCTGCAACTGCCCTGGAATTCTCTGGCGTCTCCAGGGACACTGGAACCCCGCCATTGTGACACAAATGGCTGCAAATCCCAGGCAACCAAACTTTGGGGATCCTCCAATTTGTGGGTCAAAGTCAACCTCCCAGGCGGTCTGTTTAACTTTGGCCCACAAGGCCATTTTTCCAGCGTCACACTCACCTGGTCCATGTGAGATGATGAATTGGGCAGGAGTTTGGGATCCATCTTCAGTTAGCTGCATAGACAATAACCCATTGGGCTGTCATACTTACCAACAACTGCAGCTCAGCCGTACTCTGGTCAGTGTTCTGGGGTGTAGAAGGGTATTAAGGTCGGAGCTGGGAGGGGGCAAAAAGGGGTCTCGGGGGGGGGGGAGGGGACATATGGAAGGATCTTTTCCGGGAGGGATTGGGTGGGGAAGGGTTTCAGGGGGCTGGGGGGCATATTTGGGGGTGGGCTGAAGGGAGAGGGAGCAGAGGAGTGGGACAAGGTCTGAGGGGGACTCAGGGGGAGGGGGATATTTTCGGGAAGTTCAGGGGCGAGGGGGGAAGGCGGGAGGGGGATATCTTCAGGGAAGATCTCATGGGGTAGGGGGCATATTCGGGGAGGGGGGCAGATTGGGGGAGGGGTTCAGGGGGAGGAGGGCAGGGAGGGATGATTGGGCTCCTGCGCAATGTAAGCAGCGGCGCCTGCACAGAGACATCTCTGGCTGCAACTGCCTTGGTTTCTCTGGCGTCTCCAGGGACACTGGAACCCCGCCATTGTGACACAAATGGCTGCAAATCCCAGGCAACCAAACGGGGATCCTCCAATTTGTGGGTCAAAGTCAACCTCCCAGGCGGTCTGTTTAACTTTGGCCCACAAGGCCATTTCTCCAGCGTCACACTCACCTGGTCCATGGGAGATGATGAATTGGGCAGGAGTTTGGGATCCATCTTCAGTTAGCTGCATAGACAATAACCCATTGGGCTGTCATACTTACCAACAACTGCAGCTTAGTCGTACTCAGCCCAGTGTTCCGGGGTGTAGAAGGGTATCAGGGGTAAGGTCGGAGCTGGGACGGGGGCAAGAAAGGGTCTCTTAGAGGGTGGGGAAGGGGACACACGGAAGGATCTTTTCCGGGAGGGATTGGGGGGAAGGGTTTCAGGGGGCAGGGGGGCATATACTATCCCACCTGGCTGGGTGCTGAGCCTGAAAGGCAAGAGTCACAACACAAGGGTCTTTCTCACAGGACCTGAACTGCCCATTTGTCTACATCGTTCATGCACAGCTTCCAGTTACAATTAATGAGGAAAGGGCAAAGGAACTGGATGTGTTAAAGAAGACAAGAAGGGTCCTGCCAGATCAGGCCAAAGGCTCGTCTTAGTCCAACATCCTGTGTTCCTACAGTGGCCAACCATCCACTATCCCCAGCTGTTAGCTGGGCTTCTTGATTCTGAATGATGACGTGGTTTTAATTCCACCTTGAGGACTAGTTCAGTTGAGAAGCTGCCTAGAAAATGGAATGCAATTAAAAAAGGACAGATCACCTGCAGCTTCCAGATCAATCCGCAGCTCGTAGGCACTCATGCTCCCCGACTTGTCCAAAATAAATCGAACTTCCTAAAGACCGCCTTATAAGATACCGAAGAGAAAAGGAGATAAGGTGTCAACATTGAACCCAGCGACTGAGCCCCAAGAATCTAAGGTGTCCAGAGGAAAAAATTAATTAGAGTTCCAAGGCTCCAGAAGGTATCCATCAATTCATAGTCTAACCACAAGAGGGAGATCAAGAAAGGATCACTAAGCTGCAAACTCTCCAGACTTAAGTCCCATCTAGAGGGAAATGAAATTTCAGAACCAGATTCAAAATTCCTTAACATGCTCAAATCATGATATTGGACATCAACATTCACATTTCAGAATCAAATGGATGTCAAACTACAAAGTTTGATTGTTTGGGCTCTCTTTTTCAGCCCACTCCATAGATATGTTCCAAACTATTTGACTCAAGGTAGTTCCTGTCAACCCAGTGAAAACACCTGATGTTTGCTGTTGCTGTTGCTTTCAGTCCGCAAACGATAATGAAATAATGTCCCCCGCCGCAAACCACCACCATTTGCACTGTAATTCCTTTGCACTGAAATGAATGGGATGGAATAGAGTAATGACAACTCAAGTTACCGTATTTTTTGTCCCATAGGACGCTCCGTCCCATAGGACGCACCTATTTTTTTGGGGGGGGAAATAAAGGAAATTTTTCCCCCTTTATTCCCCCCCCAAAAGCAGGTCGTGGAAACCCAACCAGGAAAATATTTTGTGTGGGTGCATTTACTCTCTGGCATCACTACAGAAAATGCATCAACTCTTAATGTAACATCACTACACTTTGAATTACTGTCCATAAAAGCTTACACCACTCCTTATTTCTCATACTTAACGGTGCTATTTTTAATTATATTATGCAGTGCTCCAGAAGCGACTTGGCATGATAAAGATAAATAATTTGTTGAAAGTACATCTGCTGGGATTCAGAAAGTGTTCTGATAACCAGGGGTGAACCAAGGCGTCGTGACACCCAGCGCATGTACAGCGTTGCTATGTAAGCTGCATGCGCCATATGTAGCGACACCGCACATGCGCTGTACATAGAGGTTTGCTGGAGGCACTGCTCCAGCGCCGTACGGACAGCTGCAGCCGTGAACAGAGGATCCTCTACATGCAGCTGTAGTGGCAACAGAGGGATCCCACCACCATCCGTACGGCGCTCAAGCAGCACCGGCGGCAAACCGCTATGTACAGCGCATGTGCAGCATCATTACGTACAGCGCATGCATGTGACGCTGCACATTCGCTGTACATAGCAGTTTGCTGCCAGTGCCAGGATCCTCTGCTTGCGGCTGCAGCCACGAACGGAGGATCTTACATACCGTATTTTTCGCCCTATAGGACGCACTTTTTCCTCTCCAAAAATGAAGGGGAAATCTGGGTGCGTCCTATGGGGCGAATGCAGGCTTTCGCTGAAGCTTGGAGAGCGAGAGGGGTTGGTGCGCACCGACCCCTCTCGCTCTCCAGGCTTCGGGAACACACCGCAG
Organism: Podarcis tiliguerta; assembly: GCF_965153285.1. Lineage (NCBI taxonomy): Eukaryota > Metazoa > Chordata > Lepidosauria > Squamata > Lacertidae > Podarcis > Podarcis tiliguerta. Next base: position 69,954,600 of record NC_139542.1, on the reverse strand, counting down.
CCTAGGCAGCCCTGCGGGAGGTCCCGCAGGGATGTCTAGGCTGCGGATAGCCTGCTTCCCGGAGTGTCGGGCGCCCTGAAAGCAGAGCGCCCGGCGCTTCGGGAACACATCCGCAGCCTAGGCAGCCCTGTGGGAGGTCCCGCAGGGATGTCTAGGCTGCGGATAGCAGCCTGCTTCCCGGAGCGGCGTGGCAGCAGCGGGAGGGCCCATTAGCTTCAGGTTAAGAACAGTTTCAGGTTAAGAACGGACCTCTGGAACAAATTAAGTACTTAACACAAGGTACGACTGTTCTCTGAGTATGACTTCCAGCTTATCCAGTGGCACTAAAAACTAAAAACTGTTCTTTAGTGCTCAACTCAATTTGGCTTGCCATTTGTTCCGATCTACTGCTAAAGAGCAGTTTTGGAAAGGGGGAAAAACGATTCGGACTTATGCTCTCTAAACACGGCACAAACAGAAGTGCGGACAAGCCCCTTAGATATCACACCTGTTAAGTATGTACATTGACATTCTTTTTAGCTACAGTGGCTAACAGGTGTTGACAGACCTCTCTAAATTATTCCATGAACTTGATTAAGATAAATACCGTACTTTTCTGTGTAGGTTTTTTTACTTAACAATTATGTGAAAAACTGTGGGTTGTTTTATACACGTGGCAATCTCCCCCCTATTTTTCTTAAATTGGACTCCCTTAAAAATAGGGGGCGTCTTATACACAGAAAAATACGGTAAATAAGCAGGTGCCCATCCCTACCTTTTAAAATCAGTTATTTCCACATTTTCTTGTATGAAGAAAAAAATGCTCAGCTATTCTAATCAATGATTTCTTTAATCAATTTGTATACCGTCCTGGCATACGTTATTGCACACAAGGAATAGGAAGCACATCAGTTTTAAAACAGTCACACACATGCACTAAAACAGAAAAAAATGACTAATATTAATATTAAAAGGAGGAAGCAGGTGAAGTAGGCAAGGACACCGCTGTAGAAAACCCCAATTCTCACTATTATTCACACAACCTCAGAAGTTGTGTGTGTGGGGGGTGGGGGGTGGTCCTGAATACATACAGAAAGAGGGAGGGGGAGAGAAAGTGTGGACAGGGGACTTTGGAGAAGAAAGAAAGGAACTTGAAGCAATTTGCAGCTTACCACTAATTCTAGGGGGATGCAGGTGGCGCTGTGGGTTAAACCACAGAGCCTAGGACTTGCCAATCAGAAGGTCGGAGGTTCGAATCCCTGCAACGGGGTGAGCTCCCATTTCTCTGTCCCTGCTCCTGCCAACCTAGCAGTTCAAAAGCACATCAAAAGTGCAAGTAGATAAATAGGTACCACTCCGGTGGGAAGGTGAACGGCGTTTCCGTGCTCTGCTCTGGTTCTCCAGAAGCGGCTTAGTCATGCTGGACACGTGACCCGGAAGTTGTAATCCGGCTCCCTCGGACAGTAAAGCGAGACGAGCGCCGCAACCCCAGAGTCGGCCACGACTGGACCTAATGGTGAGTGGTCCCTTTACCTTTACCTTACTAATTCTAGGAGGTAGAAATTGCTGTTGTGGGTTCCAGCTCATTTCCCTATAAAAATGATTGTTCAAGTAGAAGCTGTCCAGATTGCTTTGGGGAGGTGCATGACTTTCATCAGCCATGTATTAATCTTGTAAACATTTGTTTCTAAACCGACATTTGCTGAGGTCATGCCAAGTCATGGGCAAGAGGAGACTTGAAAGGGAGAAGCGGCTTTGCCTGTGTATTCTTCTCCCACACCTGTTCTTGCTATTCCCCCACTCCCACCACTGGGTTTATTTCTGGCTTCAGGTCATAAAATAAATCATAATAATTTCCCTAGCCACTCTGGGCGGCAATAATAATTTTATTATTTGTGAGCGGTGGTGGTAGGGTTGGTGGACTTGTATGCTTCCCTCTGATCCTCTGCAAAGGCCTTCCAGTCCCAACCCATGTAAGTATTACAAATCAAACATAGGCCTGGGAACTCTGCATTTTCTTTGCAATGTGAAGCTCTGCCCTGAAACTCATTTGGACTGCCAAGATATTGCTAAGCATCATGCCGCAGTTTCCTTACACAGTTTCCTTGCACAATTGGGAAATGGAATGTGAGGTGATTGCAAAGAAGCCAATCAACAAGTTTGTTGTAGTGTTTGAACTACCTTAGATGCTTCTATGGAAACAGGATATCTGAGTGTTGCTGTAAAACATTTAACGTCTGTTTGATGAACGTGGAGCCAGGAAGGAAGATTATAACGCAGTGAGATTTGGCCCTGCAAACCACATTTGTGAGAAGCCTGAAAAGGAATCTTGCTGCTGTGCCAGGGTTTCAGGACTTGCACCCCATACCCCTAAACATATTACATTTGTAGGTGGAAAAATAATTGACAATGGCCTCATTTTGGTCCTGAGCCACCTCTAACTGAATATGACTAGTCATGCAACAACAGCAGATACTACGATGGTGCGTTATTTTTGCTACTTTTATTTGCAAAAGCATTAATAGCAAATTTGGGTGGTTGAGCGCCTGCCAGTCAATCAGAAACACCCAAAGATAAGATCGAGGTCCCTCCTTAGAGAACAAAGGTCTCAGGGATGGAAGGTGTTACGAAAAATGATCCCTTTGAAGTGACCCGTTCCTTGTTACATGAGCAGTGGTCCTCTCATGCAGAGGGTGGGAGGTGTCCTGGTAGTGGGTGATCCGAGGACAAGGGACATAGGTAGCTGGGTGAGTGATGGCTGTGCAGGCTATATACCGTATTGGCCTGAATATAAGCCTCACTCCACCCCCCAATTCTGACCGTGAAAAGTTAAAGTGTGGCTGAAATTCGTGACCTTACAAAAAAGGGCTTTTACAATATCGCTGCTGAAACAGACATACAGTAAAACGGAACAGGTGTGAGTGCCTGCGGAATTTTAAGGGAGCGGCTTATATTCAGGTATTGTCTCCCCCCGCTCCCCTTGAATTTTAAAGGCTTATATTTGGGTGCGGCTTATATTCGGGCCAATACGGTAGTAGTTGTGCCTGCCTGGCATGAAAGTTGTGGATGTCACGTGCCATTTACGTAGCTAGGGACGAGTCAGTGGTTGTGGTGCATGACGCCAATTACACTGGGAAAGTGTAGGATGAAGGAAGAAAAACAGCTATAAAAAGTAAGAGAGAGCTATTTGATTATCCAGGCAGGCCATTTCCTGGCTCACGCTTGAAAAGATATTGTTGCACCCCAATCTCTGAGCAGCTCAAGATTCCAGGCGGTTGCAATTGCTCATCCAGGGTTTTAGTATCCTTGGAATGAGGGACAGTGGAGACAGTGGTGTCTTTATAATGTATGGTTAAAAAAGTAAAGGTACCCCGACCATTAGGTCCAGTCGCAGACGACTCTGGGGTTGACCGCTCATCTCTCTCTATAGGCCGAGGGAGCTGGCGTTTGTCCGCAGACAGCTTCCAGGTCATGTGGCCAGCATGACTAAGTCACTTCTGGCAAACCAGAGCAGCGCACGAAACACCGTTTACCTTCCCACCGGAGCAGTACCTATTTATCTCCTTGCACTTTGACGTGCTTTCAAACTGCTAGGTTGGCAGGAGCTGAGACCGAGCAATGGGAGCTCACCCCGTCGCGGGGATTCGAACCGCCAACCTTCCGATCAGCAAGCCCTAGGCTCTGTGGTTTACACCACAGCGCCACCCGAGTTGGTTTGGATTCCATAAAAAAAAAGTTGCTAAAGTTGGTTTGGATTCCATCAAAAATTTTGCTGTGTCTCCCAGATTGCAACAACAGTCAAGGTTTGATGGGGTTTGATGAGGCCCTAAGCTACTGAAGGAAAAGGGGCCCTTTATATGTCCAGCTCTCCTTTGTCAACAACAAATTGTCACTGTTTTTTGTGTTGAATATATGCTATATGGCAATTTATGGACCTAATAGGAGCCTACACAAAACCCTGTTGCTATATGTAGGTTTTGTTTGTTTTTTATTTTTCCCCTTAAAGGGTTTTTTTCCCTTTAAATTTTTTTGGGGCCCCCAAGAGAGTGGGGCCCTAAGCTATAGCTTGTTTAGCTTATACGTTTAGCTTATACGTAGCTTATATGTAAATCCGGTACTGACAGCAGTCTACTTACCGTATTTTTCGCTCTATAAGACGCACCAGACCATAAGATGCACCTAGTTTTGGGAGGAGGAAAACAAGAAAAAAATATTCTGAATCTCAGAAGCCAGAACAACAAGAGGGATCGCTGCGCAGCGAAATCAGCGATCCCTCTTGCTGGGATAGCTGCGCAGCCTGCATTCGCTCCAGCAGATGTCAAAGCGATAAATAACTACCTGACATTTAGAAGACATCTTAAGGCAGCCCTGTTCAGGGAAGTTTTTATTCTGTGATATTTTACTGTATTCTTTGTTTCCATGGAAGCCGCCCAGAGTGGCTGGGGAAACCCAGCCAGATGGGCGGGGTACAAATAATAAATTATTATTATTATTATTATTATTATTATTATTATTATTATTAGACGCACACACATTTCCCCTTACTTTTTAGGAGGGGAAAAGTGAGTCTTATGGAGCAAAAAATACGGTATTTTTCCTGCAAACATCTTTCAAAGCCCAATCTGGCACTCAGTTACATGAAGAGGCCAGTATACGTGGAGAAACATGTCTGCAAACTGGGTGCACTTTTAACCTGACAGATAAATTAGATTTTGAATATGTTGCAAGACCTGAGAGCAGGGCCCCCTCGCTGTCCTGCTCTCATTTTCCAGCCCCCTCTCAGCCAAAGGCTCAAGTGCAGTCCATTATTATTTTTCTTTTGCAGTGACTTGCATAGCAAAGTCCAGCTGATGTGTCTGCCTTCTGACTTTATATCCACATGGTGAGTTCAACTGGAACCCCGCAGACTGATTACATTTATCAAAATTGGAGAAAGATAACTTGCGCAATCAAAGGCTGATCTAAATCAAAACTAGTGAGGTGGCACCAGCCCTCCAAACTTCCTATGCATGTAAACTTTGCACCTCCTCATCACAACACTTTTCAGCCAGTGCTGCTTAAGTGCAACCAAAGCTGGCCTTGGAGTGAGATCAAAACGTTTGCTGCCACGAACTGAGTTTCAGCTTTATAAACTGCAGTGTGCTGATTTTTCCACTGGAAGGCGAGAGGCGGCTGGGGGGTGGAATTGCAGATGGAATTGCAGTTGACATACAGTTTAGGGTTTGTACCTCTGGGTCCTTCGTGCATCCCATTTCGTTTGCACTAAAATACATTTTTGTTCAAGCACTATTAAGCAAATATTTCAATATTTGTTTTTTTAAAAAGTAGGCAGCGGGTATTTTAGCACAATGTTATCGGAATGCTCTACTGCTAAGCTGTTTAACAGTCTCAGAATTGACTGTGAGTTGTTCTTTCATGAGATACAGCTCATTAATTCAATGCAACAACCAAGATAAAGGTAAAGGGACTCCTGACCATTAGGTCCAGTCATGGCCGACTCTGGGGTTGTGGCGCTCATCTCGCTTTATTGGCCGAGGGAGCGTTTTATTGGCCGAGTCTGCGTTTGTCCGCAGACAGCTTCCGGGTCATGTGGCCAGCATGACTAAGCCGCTTCTGGCAAACCAGAGCAGCACACGGAAACACCATTTACCTTCCTGCCGGAGTGGTACCTATTTATCTACTTGCACTTTGACGTGCTTTCGAACTGCTAGGTTGGCAGGAGTTGGGACCGAGCAACGGGAGCTCACACTGTCACGGGGATTCGAACCACTGACCTTCTGATCGGCAAGCCCTAGGCTCTGTGGTTTAACCACAGCGCCACCCATGTCCCTAACAATCAATATAAAATAGTACAATTACTGCCTGAATCTGATTTGGATCTGAGCTGAGGGAGAAGCAAGACATGAGGTAGCTAATGCTGCTGCTGTTGTTGATACCAATTCATAGAGTCACAGAGCGGTAAAGTTTGAAGGGACACCAGGGGTCATCTAGTCTAACCCCTTGAAATGCAGGAATCTGAACTAAAGCATCCATGGCAGATGACCATCCGACCTCTGCTTAAAAACCTCCAAGGAAGGAGAGTCCACCACCTTCAAAGGGATTCTGTTCTGCTACTGCTACATATTTATAATAATTTATAATTTTTTATAATTACTTCTCCTTCATATTTATTTATAATAATATTTGCATATCACCTCTTGGCCTTTACAAGGACTCTCACAGATTTATTAGGCTTATTAGGCCCTTACCATAAGATCCCAGGGCAAGTTACAATAATGTAAAAATGCAATATTCAAATCAATTAAAACAACTTGCAGTTGGAAGAATAGGGTGGTGCCAGGGCTTTTCCCCCAGCAGAAGAAGCTGGGCATTCTCCAAGTTGTGGGTCAACTGTTTTAGAGCCTCTTGGAGCAACTGAGCATCCTTAACTAAATAAGGGACGCGGGTGGCGCTGTGGGTTAAACCACAGAGCCTAGGACTTGCTGATCAGAAGGTCAGCGATTCGAATCCCTGCGACGGGGTGAGCTCCCATTGCTCGGTCCCTGCTCCTGCCAACCTAGCAGTTCGAGAATACATCAAAATGCAAGTAGATAAATAGGTACTGCTCTGGTGGGAAGGTAAAGCGTGTTCTCACTAAAGGAGAGCACGTGTTGCAGATGGGGCCAGGCAAAGCACCCTGTAGTTGCCAGGCAGGGTAGATTGAAGGGGCCTGGCTTGGATTGGTAGTTGGTGTTGCTGGGGTAAATTTGATGTTGCCAATTTGGGGGTGGGAACAGAGGTTATTTAAACAAGGTTCACAGCAAGCTGCTTTCTCTTTCGCTGTGGGCACCGGATCACCCACCCGCCCTCCCTTGATTGGGCTTGTGCTTTGACCTTGCTATGCCTGTCATGGGGTCGTCCGCCTTGGTGCGGGGGCCTGGTAGGAATTTTTCCATTTGGCTGATTAGTGTGTGCCATTTGGTTTTTGCCTACTGCGTAGCAAATCGTCAGAACTTGTAAGGTTGGCGGTTAGGCATTGGTTTAAATTGGTTGGTGGAGGGGTATGGATTGGCTGTGCCTGCCCCTCCAATGCTGCTGCTGCACGGGAATTCCGTTAAAGGAATTCAGGGGCTTACCATCCTTTCGTCCAACCCCCTGGAATCGGGTTTGGGCCGCGTAAGCCCCTGGGAGCATGCGGGGAGAAGCTGAGGGTCTGTGCCGCAGCTCCAGTTATCCCTGATCTTGTTCCTCCACACTGGCTTTCGCTGGAATCTGGGAGTCAGTGCTGTCCCCAAGGCGGGGGGCAGGGTGGGGCGGGACATAGATAGTCATAACCAATGCCTAAGCAACCACTCACAATTTGTATGTTTAATAAAGTCGTGGCCAAAATTATGCCAAAAACCTTAAACAAAAATTTATGAGTGATGTGTGAGTTATTGTGGTATGGGTGTTTTGGGGGACCTCAGCACACAAACGGCATTTCTGTGCGCTGCTGTGGTTTGCCAGAAGCAGCTTAGTCATGCTGGCCACATGACCCGGAAGCTGGACGCCGGCTCCCTCAGCCAATAAAGCGAGATGAGCGCCACAACCCCAGAGTCAGCCACGACTGGACCTAAGGGTCAGGGGTCCCTTTACCTTTTTAACTAAATAAAAAGCAAGCCAAAGTCCGAATTCATGACCCTGTAGCCACAGATATTGTGCCTGAGCTGCTGATGGGGTATTATCTGAAAACCTGAAAGGAATGCAGGTGTCCAGTCCTCAGAAGGGGAGGGGGTGTTTCGACTCCCTGTTCTTTTGCCTGCAGCAAGTCTACTGTTGGTAGACACCCAAACCTGCCTACAGAAACCCCTTGTTTCCCCCACTCTCTGTAGCTTACAGTTGACAGAACTACCCTGAGAACAGCCTTCTGGATAAAACCTGACTGTCTGAGTAGCTCTCACAATGGGATGAGGTCCGTGTTGGTGATACATCTCCCTGCACCATCTCTCTGAGATGAGTGGAAGGAAGCGCAGCAAGCCGAAACTCGCAGCATTTCCTGACAGTTTTCCAGCACGGATTCTGATTTGCGCCCTTTCTGTAACGAAATCAAAGGAGTGCCGTGCTTGGAGACAACCTGGAGGAAGTAAATAACTCCAAAAACACCAAGGAGCCAACGGAAGGAGCAGGACAAGAAACAAGCAAGGAGTTGCCCTGCCTCAGGCCCCATCAGCAGAGGGGTTTAACAAAGCAGAGGGCGTGGAGCTTGTTATCTGAGCACATAAACCGTACGTACAAACTGAGGGGAATGCATAATATGCACACAGTGACTGATTGCCGAGCCGCCGCAGTGGTTGGCCACTGGCAGGTGAGTCCATATCAGGAGGTTGTCAGTCATTGGCCCAAACTGGGAAGGGGAGTGTATCTGAAGAAAGCACCATTGACTCATTCATTGTATCCCCAGCAGGCTGTTAGGCAATGAGATTATGAAATAGGTGTGTCGCTTGTACCAGTGCCAAGGAAGGGAACGAGCGAGGTAGGCCATGAAAGGAGTGGAAACAGATTTCTTTTTAAAAAACCACACACACACACACAGAAAACATTTCCACCAGAAAGTGTGAACAGGAAAAGAAAACTGGGTGACTAAGTTTGCAGTATGCAAAAGGTCAGAGGCCCAAGGCTTCCAAACTTTCTTGCCATGGTTACTGGAATGTCAGATGAAGCTAAGTACAATTATGGGCGCCATTGGGAGAGGGAAGGAAGCTGCCATGTTCCTCAGTCCCCATGTCTGTAGTCTAACAATCTTTCATTTACCTAACAGGATGTTTGCAAGGAAATCCAAGACAATTTTTGTTAAACATTTGTAAGCGTTCAAAAACTCAGTGTAAATGCTAAATGGAGATCTGGATGGCTGATTCATTGGTAATATGTGCGGTAAGTCCCTAATTTCTAATGTACAGTTTATTGGGGTATTCCCAGAGAGTGGGTTTTTTCCTCTTGATAACGAAGCAGCTAGTGATGTATGGAAGTGAGAGCTGGACCATAAAGAAGGCTGATCGCCAAAGAACTGATGCTTTTGAATTATAGTGCTGGAGGAGACTCTTGAGAGTCCCATGGACTGCAAGAAGATCAAACCTAGCCATTCTGAAGGAAATCAGCCCTGAGTGCTCACTGGAACGACAGATCCTGAAGCTGAGGCTCCAAGACTTTGGCCACCTCATGAGAAGAGAAGAGAAGACTCCCTGGAAAAGACCCTGATGTTGGGAAAGATGGAGGGCACAAGGAGAAGGGGATGACAGAGGACGAGATGGTTGGACAGTCTTCTTGAAGCTACCAGCATGAGTTTGACCAAACTGCGGGAGGCAGTGGAAGATAGGAGTGCCTGACGTGCTCTGGTCCATGGGGTCACGAAGAGTCGGACACGACTAAACGACTAAACAACAACAACAAATGAAGCAGCAATAAGCAAGTGCAAATCTAGAACTGATTAAACCACACTGGTGCCTTCTAACACCTCATCATGGTGGTAGAAGCAACAGACCTTCCCAACCTCTATATCCTACTCTTCCTGGTTTCTGCAGATTCTTTTCAACATCTAAAATTAATCTCGGGCATATGAGAAGTCCCCTTTCCGCCTCTTCTGCTCTCTGCCTTACAAGGTACCTGTGTGTTCCATGTGGCTTTAGGAATAGATCTGAATAACTGCTAGCTTTTATATATTCAAAGAAGGAGTGGCAATTTCTTGTCTCTCCCAATATGCTTTGTTAGCACCTGAGAATCTTTACATTTGGCGCAAAGTAGCCTGCAATAAGCTTCCTCAACGGTTATCTATCACAGTGTTTCTCAACCTGGGGGGTATATGGGGATCTCAGTGGGATACCCAGTGGGAAGTTTTTAATGTGTGACATTTTAATGTATTTTTCATCTTTGTTGGAAGCCACCCAGAGTGGCTGGGGAGACCCTGCCAGATGGGCGGGGTACAGATAACATTATTATTATTATTATTATTATTATTATTATTATTATTATTCCTCCCATTGATGGGCACTACCACCTCCTTAACACATTAGGCAGGGGAAGTCATATTCACAAGAGTGTCTCACGTCTTTTGTTTTTAAAATGAAGAACACTTCCCGCCTCTATTTAAAAACTGGACTGCATTTCAGCAGTCCATTTTCCTTTGAGATGCGTGTTGTCATCCGTCTGTCTCAAGAGACAATGGAGTGCGTCTCTGGGGGTAAAGTCAAACAGCTGGAGAATCACAGCGCCTGCTGCGGCTGCAGAGACCAGTAACTGCTGCTTTGTTTTTGCTGTGTTAGCGGCACTGAAGTGACTTCTCCAGGGTGCAAGCCAGGGCAGTGTGTATGGAGGTCCTGGGCTGGCCAGATGACAAGACCTCCATCCTGGCCTCACTGTTGTGGTCCAAAGGAAAGCAGAGCAATACATTTGGCACCAGCTTGGCTGCAGGAGTTTCTGGAAGGAGGCATACAAGGCGTCTTAGGGACTCCACTCCATACTTGTGTATGGCTTACTCCTTAGCCTTTTCTTCACACAAAGCACCAGAGGTTTAGGATCAGACTTTTCCTTCTCCTAGAAGAGCTACATTCTGAAATGAATGAAGTCCACCTGGCCTTATTTTCTCTGTGCATCACAGGCAGAAACCATCTTCTTGACCATTGGGCCCACTATTGGTCTCATTCGCTGGAACCTGTCTTCTCATGCAGGGGAGGTCCGAAACTCACTGAATGTTTGTGATACCCATCGGCCACCCTCACCTAGTTTAGCCAGCCAGTCAAAATCGTTCCCAGCCGCTGTTGCCTGATGACAGCTTCAAGGAGCCACAGATGGGAGCTGAGTGCAGGTTGGACACCAAAGGTGGACAAACTACCCCAGAAGGAGCACAACATGTTCCCCACCAGAGATACTACACCTCTCCTAATACCTCATATACACCATACACTTCAGACATGTAAGTCATAAAGATTTATACTAAAGGTAAAGGTACCCCTGCCCGTACGGGCCAGTCTTGACAGACTCTAGGGTTGTGCGCCCATCTCACTCAAAGAGGCCGGGGGCCAGCGCTGTCCGAAGACACTTCCGGGTCACGTGGCCAGCGTGACATCGCTGCTCTGGCGAGCCAGAGCCGCACACGGAAACGCCGTTTATCTTCCCGCTAGTAAGCGGTCCCTATTTATCTACTTGCACCCGAGAGTGCTTTCGAACTGCTAGGTTGACAGGCGCTGGGACCGAACAACGGGAGCGCACCCCGCCGCAGGGATTCGAACCGCCGACCTCTTGATCGGCAAGCCCTAGGCGCTGAGGCATTAACCCACAGCGCCACCCGCATCCCTACCAGAGATACTACACCTCTCCTAATACTTCATATACACCATACACTTCAGACATGTAAGTCATAAAGATTTATACTAGAGGGGGAGGAAAATACTTATATGGGGGTAACTTCTGTTGAACACAGTGGGACATTTTACTGTCTAATCATGCATAGGATAAATCCTGAGTATCAGAATTCAGTGGAGCTTATAGTCTGGGAGGGACGCGGGTGGTGCTGTGGTCTAAACCGCTGAGCCTCTTGGGCTTGCCTATCAGAAGTTCGGTGGTTCGAATCCCCGTGATGGGGTGAGCTCCTGTTGTTTGGTCCCAGCTCCTGCCAACCTAGCAGTTCGAAAGCACACAAAAAGTGCAAGTAGATAAATAGGTATCACTCTGGCAGGAAGGTAAATGGCGTTTCCGTGCGCTGCTCTGGTTTCGGTGTTCTGTTGTGCCAGAAGCGGCTTAGTCAAGCTGGCCACAAGACCCGGAAAGCTGTCTGCGGACAAATGCCATCTCCCTCGGCCTGTAAAGCGAGATGAGCGTCGCAACCCCAGAGTCGTATGCGACTGGACTTAACTGTCAGGGGTGCTTTACCTTTATAGTCTGGGAATATGTAACTTGTGGCTCTCCAGATATTATTGGACTACAAATCCCATCAATCCTGGTCACTGGCAATGTTGGCAGAGACTGGTGAGTACTGGAGTCTAGGGAAGGGGAGAAATTTGATTCAGTTCACATGTAAATGTGAAGCTACCTGTTTTGCTCGTTCTGAAACACCACGTGACCTGAAATGCAGCCATCCTTTGGAATTTGCACCTCTAAATTTTGCAGTGCAGTTCTATGGCCAACTAGTGTGTACAAAAATACCTATGCTAAGGGTCAAATATGCAAAGAAATGCAAATATTAATGAAAGACCAACAAAAATGCATTATATTGGGAACATTGCTTTGCAAAAATGTGCACATTAGGCAAAATTGCATACAAAGATGTGTGCGTTTGGAGAGATTCACACTAAAACGCTGGTGAATTTTCATGACTTAAAGAAAAACACAACTCACACGTCAATGTGAAAATGTAAAGAGCTGAACTGAGACTGGAAAAATGAGAAACTGAGAGAAACTGAGACTGAGAGTTTCGCCCATCCCTAGGAGTCACTGATTACCCATCCCTGCTAAAGCCATTTGTTAGTTGGCCACAAGCAGCAGAACAGGTGGAAGAACAGCATTACTGTATCTTTTGTTCCGGGCCAAACTGGAAGGGACATGAACAATCAAGCTTCTTTAGTCTGCTCCACTTGTGTAATAAGCAGGGCCAAGGATGAGTCTTTTTTTGGCATGGAAAGGGATGTGCAAGGGAGGGGAACTGAACTCTCTCCTCTTCCCGCCCCACATTCTGTTGCCCCACATTTGTCCCAGCTGAGATCACTCCTGGGAGGAAAGTACATGGGGTTGCAGACTTTCAGATTCCTAGACTTCCTATCCCTTTTGATATTCAAATTAGACATCCTTCCCGTCCACTGCTTTATATGTGAACAGGGCTGGCACATTACTTAACATACAGGGACATCCATATATATCACACCAATTTTAATGCTATGTGTGCTTCATCACAAGCTGAGATGTGACAAACATTATAAGTGATCTGTCATGATGAACCACAGGGGTGGTTTCTTCTGCCTTACTCCTGTGTAGGTGGTACTCCCAAGGGAAGAAAGCTCAGACCTTGGGGTTGGTGGTGGGAAGACAATGAGAGGTCAGAGAGAGACGAGGAAGAAGACTGGGAGGAGGGGGTTTGGAAACTGAACTGAACAGGAATTAGTGAACAGGATGAGACTGGGGCAGAGAGCAGTCCAGAATCAGGGGCTGGAGAGAAGAGGGGGCTAGACGCAGAGATCTGGCAGGCTGCGGAAGAAGCCAGGGAGTCTCCCCCTCCTGCTGTGACCGACTCCCCTCCTCCCTGGTCTCCCAGAACACGTAGAGGAATGTAATAGTGGAGAAAAGAGAGACAAGATGAAGGAGCCTCAGGTTGCTGGCGAAGGACCAGGAGGAGTCATTGACAGTTGTGAGAAGGCGGGGACCGTAAGTCCTCGCAACTGCTTAATTGGGGCAAGATCTACTGGGAAGCGTGGCTGTGATCACCAGACCTGAGGTGGTTTGTTTGAATAAAGTGCTAACTTCGCTGACACCGGGTGTTTTATTGCTAATCTGCTGCTGACTCCAACTCCTTGACAGCTATTTTGGTGCCATTATCATGGACAGACTGACACCTGACCTCTGCAGGACAGGGGAGATGATCTACTTACTCTGGATGGATTCCGATAGATTTTCCTACTGATCTATCTGGTGGACATATCCTGATGCTCTGGTTGTTCTCTGGAATATAGAAATGACTGCGTAGTAGTATACACAATCACTCTCAAATGCCTTCTCCTGAATTGTAGAGTTCACCACCACTCTGGTTGTCTGAGAAGCTGGGGCAATAGCACAGGAGGAATGGTGCTTGAATGGTATGCGATTTGTGACAAATCCAATGGGAAACATGCTAGAACGGATGTTAGAGTCTAGCCTGCAGGGATGAAAGTTTGTTTCTCCACCACTGCTTTGCTCAGTGTCAGTCACATTGTGAGTGGCGGAAGTCATATTGCAGCTTGGTCTGTGAGGAGAGTTGGTAGAACCCATGACAGGCTACTCTGGCCAATTTGCAAAATAAAATCACTCTTATCAATTCTGACTTAGACTCCACATTTCTGACTGAGTCAAGGAACTTATAGTAAAGTGTATATCGGTGCCTATGCGTATATGTCTGATTATTTCGGGACTTGTGTCATAGCATAGTCATCTTGTTCGTAGGAAGGTGCCAGAAGTATTCTAAGATAGCAGTCTGAGACTGTGTTCATGCAACAGTTGATTCCATTTTCACAAGATTTCCCTAACTGTTAATTTCCATATTATATATGAGTTTTCACACAGTGGGTGTTTTGTGCTTATTTCTGTGTTAATTGCTTCCAGGAAATTTTTTTTTGCTTGCAACGCCATTAACCCAGAAAATTGTGGGAGTGATGACATTTGAGGTGGTATCCTGGCATACAGCTCTTCTCTGCTGTTTTCATGGGTGGATCATGGGAGAGCAAGTGCATGTATGTGCAGAAAGTGTGGCATTCAGTGATGATCATTGTTGTGTCATTCCATACCCACTGGTGTAGATGAAATTGAGTGTGACATGGTGAGATGTTGGTCAAAAAGCCAATAGCAGGTAATGTAGCAGTGTGAGAGGAACATTAGAAAATGAGGCAGACTCCCTCAGGGTCAAATTATATAATGAGTGGAATAACTGTTGTTTTTTTAACAAATGATTAGACGGACGTATGTACTCAACATGCATGCAAAAGGCACACATCCCTGTTTGTCCTGCGTTGATTGATGTTAAGTCTATTGAAAATTCAACAAATGTTCTTAGCATGCACATTTGTCTTGCAAGCTTGACAGTATCCAATAATTTGCCTTTGACATTGCTGAATTGTCCCCCTTCAAAAACCAATTTTTTATTTATTAAAAAACATTAAGATCCTGTATAGTACCATTAGTCTGGGTTGTAGATTAGAATTTCATACTACAATGGTACCTCGGGTTAAGTACTTAATTCGTTCCAGAGTTCTGTTCTTAACCTGAAACTGTTCTTAACCTGAAGCACATCTTTAGCTAATGGGGCCTCCCGCTGCTGCTGCGCCGCCGGAACACAATTTCTGTTCTCATCCTGAAGCAAATTTCTTAACCTGATTGATATATATATATATATACACACACACATACATACATACTTTGGGAATATGGAACATTCATGGACTTCTCTTTACTGAAGGAAAGAAAAACATCTTGAATTTTTTCCCCTATGTCAGCCACTTAAATATATGAAAATGTAAATTAAAGATAATTTAGAAATAAGTTTGCCCCTACTCCAACAAGGTTCCCAAGGTACTGTATCCCATTTATTTTGGCATCTACGACAGCTGAACCCATCTATATTAGTTCCATCTGCGATTCCAGGTCACAGTGTGATTAACTTACGAGTAAACACACATTGACGTTCACTGCAAGTAATGCATGAACACAACAGAGAGAAATCTGGCTGTTAAAAACATAGATATCCACAATTTTCTCATACAGAAAGAAATGTTTAACACATAGAGAACAAACCTGAGTAGATATTTAACTTTATTAATTTTCTGCAATTCTGAAAGCAAAAGTACAAAAAGTGCATAGCACTGAAATAATCACTTTGGGAGTGATCAATCAAGGGAAGGAGGAGATATTCAACAAAGCATAATATGTACATTTTTACAGAGGGCTTGTAACATCCAATGGTAACATTTATATAGAATGCTATATAAATCAATTTCTCTCTTTAGAAAAATAAAATATATAGCATCTTTGATGACCTCACAAAAACAGTATCTTCTGGGGGAGGGGGAGACCTTTAAATGTTCACTTTGAAGATGTCACCCTTATATGATGGGAAAATCAGCATGATTTCGACCTCAGTCTAACCTCCCTCCACGAGTTGCATCATGTGACCTCTTCCCCACAGTTACGTGGCGGTAAGGAGGGTGCAAGTGGGATCAGTAGTTGTGGCCAGGGGGTTTGGCAGCAGCCCATTTTGGAGATGAAAAAGGAATCACCTTTGAGTGTCTCCTGGAAAACTGTGTTAGAGGGCTATTCTGAATGGTTCGTCCATCTACAATGTGATTTACACGTGCGCCTGCAGTAACTCAAGGAACGTTGCCAACCTCGTTGTATTCCTATTGGCACTTTTTATCTTGTATCATTGAAATGACGAAAAGGCAAAGAGACCGCCATAACTCTGAGCAGTGTTCTTCAGCCACTTTTTTCTGATCAATATAATCGACATCTTCAACACAATTGCTGGATGCTTCGTCTGGCTGGGTTCCAGATGTTGCAGGTTCCAGAGGTGTCTCCTGTCCATGGTGAACTGGCTTGTCCTCTCTGGAACTAGGTGGTGTCACCATTCTAAGGTGAGCAGCCGATGGCCCTTTCCTACAGAGTTTAGATTTTAAGATGCTCTTTGGGTCTTCACAGATGTTCTTCTGCCTCTTTAGAGACCGAGTAATTTGCTTCCAGTACACCTTCTTGTTTTCGGCATACTGGGGACAGCTGGAAGGGTTGCCTGAAAATTCACAGGAGAAGGTGCTCTCCGATCTTTTGCAATCAATTTTCAAGGTAGCACTCTCTGCTTCATTCAGCACCCAGGTACACTCAGACTTCTCTTTGGTGACGAACTTGCCTTTAAGTGAACCCTTCTGTCCTCGGGTTTTCTGACCTCTTCCTTTCTGGTCATCAGAGCCAGGCTGTGGCCTCTCACCTTTTCCATTATTGGTCCTCCCTCTTCTTCTCTCTTTCTGTATTTCACAGTCAGCTTGTAGCACCTGGGAGAACACAATAAGGGCGCACAGAAGAGCGAAATGTCTGATCTTCATGGTTTGCTGTTCTCTTGAAACCTGTTTTGGGAGAGCAAAATGAATTTATGACAATCCATATTTTCATCTTTAGCCATGTTGGCATCAACATTATCGATAATCAGCAAAGAACATAAAGCAGTATGATGATCAGTGTCTCACATCATGGCATCTTTCTAGCATGGAGTTATCTCTGTAAAAAAAGAAAGTGCTAACCTCTGTTGCAATGCCTTAGCCTCTGGAAATTCAAGGTATTGATTGCGCAAAATGCAAGCAGACGCCTTATCCATGATCTATCCCCTCCATTTCTGAAGGGTACTAATTGTCTCTAAGCCTCATGCTTACAAGATCTTGAACAGGTGGAGGTCAGAGCCAGTAGGCTGGAGCCGTACCCTTCCACTTTCTAATTTCGTCAGGTGGTGCATGCACACCTGTATAAAGTATCTGCTTTTCAGAGTGAGGGACATAACTGGGCTTTATCCAGAACTGTATGAACAAAACTCTTCTACTCCCTCCTCCAGGAGCACCCCCAAATCCTTCTATAGAGGGTATAGCGGACCTCCTGAACATTATGGGCTCTTATTTACAGGGATGAGGGATAAGGGGATCGCCCAAAATTGGATTTGGGGTAGTTCCCCCTCCCACTGCAGCCCTCTTGTGGTCACAGCCACAGTGCCCCTTGCCTGTGGGCTACAGGGCGGTGGTTGAGGAGGAGATAAAACTCTAGTTGCATGAGCTGCCTTCTGCTTGCGCAATGTCAGGTACAACCAATGGCCATATAGTTAGATGGGGGGGGGGCAAGTCAATAAACTAGGGGTACCTTAACCAAAAGTACTATACTTTGTCAGGAATTGGCAAATAGGAATTTAAAAGACTTAAATAGCAGAATTGGATGCCTCATTTAACATAAATATTACATCAATCGGTCTTGGTTTGGCCATGACCAAACAGGATATTATTTTTAAATGACCAGCTCAGATGTTTCTTGACCTGGAAGTCATATTATGATCGTGACTACCTGACTGTTGCCACAACCAGTCTTTATAAGGTTAAATCTCAAAACTGCCCCAAAGGTAAAATTGGCTTGGGCACTGTGTTTTTAGAGCACCCAGATAATTGTTTCGTTTCTCCCACATTCGCTTGAGGATTATATCATCCTAGATCTGCCTGACTGCCTAACCCACCTCTGAAGACAATATAGGTTAGGAAATGATACTTTCGCTCAGCCAGAAAGCAAACAGGGGTGTGTTTGAGAGCTTAGATGAACTGATTCTTCAGTCCACAGTTTCCTTTTAGGCGGAACATCACTTGCAGCTAAGATCACTTGAAATTTATTCAGATATGCAGCTGTTTCCCATTCGGCTCCCACTGCCCTTTTTGACTATCCCTTTTATTTCATTTCAGCCAAATCCAAGTTAAAGAAGGATCAGGGAAAGAGCCACAAACAGGATGAAAAGTCTGCCAGAGGCAACAGAAGTTAGGGCAGAAAGCTGATGCTAACGTGTAGGAGTGCCCATGGAAAAGTGGTACCCACCATTTTCCAGGATGCTAGAATGTTGGGTGTGTATGTTTAAGTCCCTGCTTCGCACAGATAGGTTTGTTGTGAGGTTTAAACAACATTCTGAGCTCCTTGGGAGCAGGGTTAGTGCAATCTGCACAGCAGATTTCTATGCTCATGGGAAGAGCCTATTAGTAAAAAAACCAAAACCCTGTATCCTCAAATGGGAAAGCTCCTCCAGAAAATTTCTTTAATGTGTATGAAGCACAGGGCTATTCCTTATTCAAAGCTCAATAGCTCTTAGCCTCAATCCAGAGAGAGAGACTGCCACGCACACTTAAGGCTGCACAGGCCAAATTGGGTGGCTATTTAGTCCAGCAGCTCTGTGCTTATTGATTATTGAATAATCAAACCGTGTTTCAGATTCCCCTCTGATAATCATAATCTAATAGAATTGTAGAACTGGA
This sequence comes from Podarcis tiliguerta, assembly GCF_965153285.1. Classification (NCBI taxonomy): domain Eukaryota; kingdom Metazoa; phylum Chordata; class Lepidosauria; order Squamata; family Lacertidae; genus Podarcis; species Podarcis tiliguerta. The sequence continues at coordinate 69,935,899 of NC_139542.1, read as the reverse complement.
AGGGACCGCAAAAGTTCAGGAATGCAGGAACCAAAGCTCTACTGGAGTAAAAGTTCATGTAAAAATACCTCTCCAACTTAGACTTCTGAAAAATAATGAAAAAGGCTGCAATCCTCTGTGTGCTTACGACTAACCCAATGGAGATACATACAAGTCAGCTGCATATTCAATATTAAATATGATGCTATGCTAAGAAGAAGAAAATCAGGGGACGTGTTTCCTTTACAATGCAGATATACGTCAGAAATGATAGGAGGGAACTGTACATTTGGAATTCGTTCTTGCTGCCATAACTCGTTTTGCAAACCGGAGCTCTGTTGCTGGTGAACCACCCTGAGTGGATAAGCATCATTTATTACATGTAAGAACTGACAGTTATTGCATGATCTGTAACCACAGTTAGTGTGGAATTATTAAAGCGGGCCACATCTTCAGTGCTTGCTACCACACCTCCTCCAACAGACAATTTCCAAGGCATTCACATTAGGAAAATGCAATATTTACTCATGCGCAAGACTCCCTACTTAATCAGAATACTGCTCACCCAAAGGCAAAAGTGGGTACCCAATGGTTTTTCTCCTATCCAACTCTTTGGGGACAGAAGTCTAACACTGCAGTTCTTGGCCCACAGACTTCAGAGGAACTATTCCAGAGCAAGAGACTGGAGCAGCACACCCAGATCTTAAATGGGCATACTTGGGATAAAGCCCCACTGAAGTCAGTAGGATTACTTCTGAGGAAATAGGCAAAGAACTGGGCTCTACATCCCACAGGCATCAATAAGATTTAAGTAACCTATTGTCAACATAGGAAGCAGCCTTTCTGTTGAATTTGGAATGTTAGTCCATCTAACCCAATAGTGTGAACCTTGGCTGGCACTGACCACACAGTTGAATCTTTCTTTCCTAATAGTTGTTGCTGTTGAAAAGGAGCCTCTGAAATTTCAAGCAGGAACAGAAGAGCAGTAAGGATGCCAGGAACATAGGAAACTGCCTTATATGGAATCCACTGGTCATTGGGCCATATAGGTCAGTATTGCCTATACAGTCTTGCAGTGGTTCTCCAGGGTTTCAGACAGACTTCTTTCACATCCCTATCTGGAGCTGACAGAACTTGGGACTTCCTGGGTACAAGGCAGGTGCTCTACTACTGGTGTGGAGTGACTGCTTAGTTCTTGCTATTTGCCCACTCGCAATCACCCTCCCCAAGCCGCTTTCCCCACTGTCTTGGGGAAAGCTGCCTATAAAATGTAGTTTATAGTGGAAGATGGAGGGGAAAGGATAAGCAGCCATACCAGCTCCCCCTCTGCCCTCCTGCTGTCTGTTAATAAGAGTCTGCTTTTTAGTTTAAAAATGTGAATGAAAAAGAAAAAAAACCAGACTGCTGTAGGTAATGTGTAGTTTGCCTTTGAGCAGGCAACCAAGAAATTTAGCCGCTCCGTTCTGAGAGATTAGCATTCTATTGAAGACAAATGGCAAGATAGCTGTTGCACATACCTCCTGCTGCCTTTTCCGCTTGTCCAAGTGTAAAACTCAAGGTGATCCCCGTCTCCTTCAAAGTACTGACGCTTCTTGCCTATTTATACAGCCAGAGACACACCTACACGCCTTCAGAAGGGTATTACTCCACAATAGCACATTTTAGAACCTTATAAGTTTACTGCCCAGACACACCTTCTGGAAATATGCCAGGTCTTATTTGCAACAGTTAAAAAACACACGCAAAAGCCACCGGTTACAGTGCAGTGGCAGATATATGTTTGAAAGAAGGAAAACGTGCCAACTCCTTTTCCTTTCTTGCCTCACAAAGGGAGTCGAAACACTCTCTTGATATATGCAGTTATCAGAAGAGGGAAGAAGGAGTAGCAAATGATTGCTACGGACATGAATGACCTTCAGAAGGGGGGGGGAAGAGAGCGCTCTCTGGTCGGCATGAGTCACCACACTTATTTCCTTTGATTGTTAAAAGTTCTGTTCCCTTCACTACAACTTTTGATAAAGGGCGTCTCCAGCCAGTCAGCATTTTGCCAAAGTGACATATCGGGAATTGCAGGTCATGCAATTAAAGCATTCTGTCACCCTAAGACAAGGTTTCCCATGTGGCACACATGGGTGCTGAGGTACCGCCATCACCTTTTATGTTGCCTACGAAAGGGACGCGGGTGGTGCTGTGGTCTAAACCACTGAGCCTTGGGATTGCCGATTGGAAGGTCTGCGGTTTGAATCCCCGCGACGGGGTGAGCTCCCGTTGCTCAGTCCCAGCTCCTCCCCACCTAGCAGTTCGAAAGCACGCCCAAAAGTGCAAGTAGATAAATAGGTACTGCTCCGGCGGGTAGGTAAACGGCGTTTCTGTGTGCTGCTCTGGTTCGCCAGAAGCGGCTTAGTCATGCTGGCCACATGACCCGGAAAAACTGTCTGCGGACAAACGCCGGCTCCCTCGGCCAGTAAAGCAAGATGAGCGCCGCAACCTCAGAGTCGTTTGCAACTGGACTTAACTGTCAGGGTCCTTTACTTAATGAAAAGTAGATATCCCCTCAAAAACCCCATAATATTTGTGAAGCTGTTTGCTCCTCCTGCTCAGAACCCGTTTGGACTAATTTAACCCCTCCTGCATTAAACACCTCCCAAAAACATGTTCATATTTCATGGGATGCCAGGACTGGAAAACCACACTTGCATTTGTTCTGAGCAGAAAAGGGAGTGGTACAAAGAGTGAGTCTTTAGTCTTTCCCCCTATTAATGGGGCAGCTGGTTGCGGGGGGACGGGACATTGTTGCGCCATTTTGTGTTCCTGTCTCTTTTTCTGGTCTTTTACATATGACAGTCATTTCATACAACCCCTTGGCATCCACTGTGTGACTGGCACCCATGGCACATACTCAAAATTCAAAAGGTGCCCCACTGGGCCCCCAAAGTTGATGATCCTTATCCTAGTGCAGTAAGTTTCCTTTAAAAAAAGAAATTGACTTTTTGTGGGTATTAGAGCGATGGGGGAGCGCATTGAAAAGAGTGGAATGAATGGTTAACAGGAAGATGTATAAATACCTCACAAGCGAATCAGGATGACTGCTGATCTTTTTCTATTAAGTATTAATCGAGAGTTCGTTCTGATTTGTTTGCGGGAAGGTTATAATTTCACCTCTGTGTAAGGTTTGTGCAAGCAAATCAGGAAGAATGCTTAATAAATCTGTCCTCTGGAGGTGTCCCTGAAGAGCTCTTCTACAATTAAAACCACTGAAAAAACAACCCCCAAACAGATTTAGGAGACTGATGTTATCGCACATGAACAACTAGCAGTCTCGTACCAGGCATTGCTTTGGAATTCTAAGAAATGAGAAGATCAATGTAGTTTTGAAATGGATGGTTAAAATCAGTGTTAGTTTTGAAAGGTTGCGTTTGCCGTCTTGATTCAAATTGCATTTGTATCAAAAGATGGATGAAAGTCTGCAAAGTTTTTTTCTCTCCTAAGAGGTGTCTAAGTGTATAGTGAACAGACAACTTTTCAAAATATATAATATAGATAATACAGAAATAACAGCTTGCAGTTTGTTGCTTTGAAAATGCCCATTAATGGGAGCTCTTCTATCTTTTCCCTCCCATGTCCTTATTTCAATAATGCTAGAAGGAGGAGGAAGAAGAAGAGTTTGGATTTGATACCCCGCTTTATCACTACCCGAAGGAGTCTCAAAGTGGCTAACATTCTCCTTTCCCTTCCCCCCCCCCACAACAAACACTCTGTAAGGTGAGTGGGGCTGAGAGACTTCAGAGAAGTGTGACTGGCCCAAGGTCACCCAGCAGCTGCATGTGGAGGAGCGGAGACGCGAACCCGGTTCACCAGATTACGAGTCTACCACTCTCAACCACCCCACCACGCTGGCTCCCATTGCTCCCATTGCTGCAAGGAGTGGGTGCGCAGCTATTTGGAAAACCCCTACATGGTTTTGTAGAAATGCCATGCAGTGCATTTCTTACTTATGTAAATGACTTTTGGGGAATCTGGCCCGTCACATGACTAAAGCTGTCTTCATGGAAATCCTTGCAAAATCTGCAAGGTGAAAGTGCCAAGAAATACATTATACATTCAGCAGAATTCCCAACCATCCCACCGCCCAGCTTCACACGGAAGCGTAGGATGGAAATCCCCACTCGGCAGACTGCTTTCATTTACTTGCAAAGTAGCAGTATTGGCTAAATTTTCAATCCTGGTTGCTGGGATTGGTCATCAAAGCCATTGGCAAAGCCCAGTTCTTACTTGCCAGCTATTCATCTTGTCACTTAACACTTAGCACTTCGGGGCTTGGTCTGTCTGGTGTCTATTAAGTGTTTGGTGGATCATTTCTTCTGGCAGTAGAACATTTGTTACATGCAACCCCCATACTGAAGGCTTTTGCCAGTTTAGGATTTTGCTTGCTCATATATGAATTCCTGCCAGCCTAGCAGTTCAAAAGCACTTCAAACTGCAAGTAGATAAATAGGTACCACTCCAGCAGTAAGGTAAACGGCATTTCCGTGTGCTGCTCTGGTTTGCCAGAAGCAGCTTAAGTCATGCTGGCTCCCTTGGCCAATAAAGTGAGATGAGCGCCACAACCCCAGAGTCGGTCACGACTGGACCTAATGGTCAGGGGTCCCTTTACCTATATGAATGAATGACCACCGTCTACTTTTATTGTCTCATTCCCCCTATAATTTGCACACACTCAACAGTTTGTTGCAATCAATTGCTTGATATCTGGTTTCCCCCCTACCACTCACAATGTAGGTTATATATACAGTGGTACCTCGGGTTACAGATGCTTCAGGTTACAGACTCCGCTAACCCAGAAATAATACATCAGGTTAAGAACTTTGCTTCAGAAGGAGAACAGAAATCGCACAGCGGCAGCGGGAGGCCCCATTAGCTAAAGTGGTACCTCAGGCTAAGAACAGTTTCAGGTTAAGAACAGACCTCCAGAACGAATTGAGTTCTTAACCCGAGGTACCACTGTGTCTTATGTGAGAAAAGTCCTCATATAGCTCCCACCTGGTTTTTCAACATCAAATTGGGGTCAAGGCTGCCCAAGGTGTTCTGTTCCTCAGACAAAGAACAAAATGACACTTTCTATTCCACATATAAAAACTGGCTGGACTAGAAGTTGAATCTGGAGGCGAGACAGCATCCATCACCACACCCGAAAGCAGCAGCCATCTTAGCTCCTTGACCCTCAACAGTGACCACCAGAGGCAGCCGCCTCACTCTGCCTGGGACAGGGGCACCACCTTGTCCTTCATCTCAGGCAACAAAATGTCTTGACCTGGTATTGGCTGGTGCCAATGAAGATTGGCAGAATGGAAGGAAGGGAAGACAACAGTAGACGAAGGCAAGAGGCAATGTCGGGCACAACCAACGAATTCTAATTTTGTCCCCAGTCTCCTCCTGGCAGAATTCTACAAAGGACATTGAGACGAAGTAGGAGGAAGATGGTAACCAGGGCCGCCCCCTGGACTAGGTGTAAACACAAAGGTGGGCAGGTGGGGACTGCTTGAGGTTGTTGGGGGCAATGCCCCATTTGCCCAAATGGACCACCCTCCACTGGGAGACCTTAACTCTGATCACCACTTGTTTCCTCAGCCACCTCTGCTCATTTTCCTGTGCCCTCACATCGTTCCCCATCCCTTAGCTCTCCATTATGTTGACCAGTATTTTTTTCCTCTAGGGGGGCACAGGGGGACGCATACCCCTAAACATTTATGAATCTTTGTACTTTTGTCCATTTACTGTATTTATTTTCCCCAATTTGAACTATAAAATGGCGATTTTCTTGAGTCAAAATGAGAGTACGCCTAAACATTTTTTTTTTTTAGAAAAAAAGCACTGATGTTGACTACCACCACTTAGAAGCCTATTTTGGCATTAAGCAGTGTGTGTGTGTGTGTGTGTACATATATCTCAAATGGTTCTGTTTGAATTTCTGCATAACCAGTGAATTCAGAACATAGGAGTTGGCTTCTGGGACATGCCTGAAGATCATTACACTTCAGTGAAAATCTCCATCTTCATCTCATTGTGATGAGCCTGTACCAACCGGCTTGTGAAAGTTATAGTTTTGCTAGAAGTTCTTGTTAAATGAATACAAAACACACATTGTTTAGTAAAAGATTTTCTCTCTCTGAGATCTTTGAATGACTTGGATCATCAGCATCTATAAATCTAATGTGTGGGCATGATTAAAAAGCAAACCTTCATAATTACATAATTACATAAGAGAACAATCTGCTTGTTTTTAACTACCAGCAATACCTCTGCCAATTTAATTATTCAAGATGAAAGAAGTGCAATGTGGAAGGGTACTAGGACTGCCTAACCATGTTCTGGGTTGCAGATTTTGGCTCCACTTACAGCCATGAATGTTATTCCTGCTGCAATTCCCATTATGGAATTTCCTGGAATTCTGGATTAACTTGCATGCCAGCTGGTAAACAAGTTAAGGCAGAATGATTTCTACCACAGAAACGTATTTTAAAATGGCGAAAGAGGGAGGCTTGAAGGCAACAGAGGCTGGAAATTTTTCACCTTGACAAAAAAAACCAGTTGCCATTTGAGCGGCAAGGTGGCAGCAAAACAACATTATCATTATTCTTTCTGGCCGTCGGGCTGAATCACATTCTAGAGTGTGTATAAATGAGGCAGCTCTTCCTAATTCAGTTCTTAAAATAGGTGACAGACAACTGGAAGCGAGGATGACTAATCTAGCCCCTAGTATATAGCGCCAGGCCAAGATGTTTCGATGTCTGAACTAGAGCATCAAATGACATCCCCACCCCAGGGATAGGAACAATAGCTGTAAAAGGCGAAAGATTTATACGATCTGAGGTGAAACTAGAGTATATGGTATACTCAGGATGAAACAGTAAAATCTGCTATGATTAAATGGGCACAAGATCTTGGACATAACATAATGATGGCTGACTGGGAACAGTTATGGACCACAGGTATGAAATTTACGGCATGTAATGCCTTAAGAGAGAATATTATGAAAATGATATACAGGTGGTACATGACACCAGTCAAGCTAGCAAAAATCTATCATTTGCCCGATAATAAATGCTGGAAATGTAAAGAAACTGAAGGCACATTTTTTCACCTTTGGTGGACGTGCCCAAGGATTAAGACCTTCTGGGAAATGATATATAATGAAATGAAAAAGGTGTTTAAATAAAAAATTATCATACTTTTCCGTGTTTAAGACTATGGTTTTTTCTTTAAAAATCATGCTAACGAATGGGGGTCGTCTTATACATGCATATTATATTATACATATTATACATATTATACATGTCTTATACATCCATAGGGTGGATGTTTGATTGGTTGCTGCCGCGGTTGCTAGCAGCTATTGTACGTGTTATTGGTTGCTGCGTCAATGGGTGGTGTTGATTGGGTGATGCAGCGGCAATAGGGCAGGCGATTGGCAGTACGGTACTTTACCTGAGTGCTTTACCTTCCGATCTTGCTCTTTGGACTTGCTGCTCATGCATTGCAAAGTCTTCCATTCTCCACTGGAGCAGTCCCATTTGCAAACCCCCCCCCCATCGCTTTCTGAGTCTGACCGACCTGCCTCCTCTGGGAGCACAAAAGGACTCTCTCTTTCCTTCTCCCACTGGACCCACCCCCTGCCCCAGTGGCGTAGCGTGGGGGGTGCAGGGGGAGCCGGCCGCACCGGGCGCAACATCTGGGGGGGCGCTCGCTCGCACTCGCAGCTCTCTGCCCCTACCTGGCTCACTCACTCACTCTCTCTCACTGCAGTGCTGGCTGTGCGAATCTGATCCGAGCCGCCGGGTTGCCGCCCACTGTGGAGGGGAGGGTGCCAGGCGTGCGGTGCGGTGCGGAGAGAGAGAGAGGGACTATCTGGGGGAGGGACAGTGCAGCGGGGGGGGCGCAAATTACTTGCCTTGCCCCGGGTTAGGGGGCGCAAATTACTTGCCTTGCCCCGGGTGCTGACAACCCACGCTACGCCACTGCCCTGCCCATACAGTTTTGAGGAGGAAAGGGGCTTGAATATGTGAAAAAAGGTATCCCGTTTGAAGTCCAAACAGGACAGGGGACACTTCTCCCCTCAAAAAGGATGATCAATTTTTTCTAGGGACCTGCAGAAACTCTAGTTCCCACCTTCGTCTTATCTCCTGTTCGGTCTCTCAAAACCTTTACTTTTCGGCCCAAGACAGTCCTGCTGCCACTGTAACTCCTCATCTCAGTGACTCCCAAATGCACTTTTAGCCACTTTTCACCCAATGTGAAATACAGTGGTGCCTCGCAGGACGAAAAGAATCCGTTCCATGAGTCTCTTCGTCTAGCGGTTTTTTCGTCTTGCGAAGCAAGCCCATTAGCGGATTAGCGGATTAGCGCTATTAGCGGTTTAGCGGCTATTAGCGGCTATTAAAGGCTTAAGGGATTAGTGGATTAGCTGCTAAAAGGCTATTAGCAGCTTAGTGCCTTAGAAAAAGGGGGTGGAGAGCGAAACCCCCCCCCCCCCAGGAATCGCAAGACATTTTCGTCTTGCGAAGCAAGCCCATAGAGAAATTCATCCTGCGAAGCACCTCCAAAACGGAAAACCCTTTCGTCTAGCGGGTTTTCCGTCTTGCGAGGCATTCGTCTTGCGGGGCACCACTGTACTGACAAAAGCTCTTTTACCTGAGATGTGGAACTGAAACTCTGCTGAAACCTCTGTCGTTCTTCAATTTGGGGGTGAGGGAGTTTAGTTGGTGCTTTGCCTGTGCCTTGGTTCATGTGGGCAGCCTTCTTGGCCAAGGTTCTTGGGTCAGATCCAGGCTCTCTTGGATGAGACTGGTTTTTTAAGATTCATTTCAGTCCGGATTTAGGTCTGGCTGGGGCCCTGCCTTGGCAACTCTGTTTGATTACCTATGTCAGGACAAAGGGGATGATAGGAAGGGACAGAGGTAATAATTTTGTTTGCTTAGCCATAACAAAACAGAAGCAAAAAATCCGCATACAGAGTTGAGCCACAAATCCAGCTCTTAATTTCGTGGCCAGGAGTGCAAACAAAGGAATATGCAAAGAAACACAAAATATCAGGTGACAAAAAGCAAGCAAACTCATTAATTAAACTCCACAAAATATTATGCATGTGGATAAAGTGGGCATAGAGTAATAAAATGGACAATATCATCTGTGACAGTTTTACAAAATATACAAGATGCTGCTCCAGGCAAAATTTCTTATAACAACCATCCCAAAAAGTTGAGGGCATGAGATTAAATCTTAATTCTGTAAATTTTAATAAGCAAACTTGTATTTTTTTTAAAAAAAAATTTAAAGATTTTCTGGAATTACAAAAGAACATGCAATGTCTCTTTTCATTTTCAGATCATAGTCTCTTTTAGTTAGGTTCAGTGTAAGACAATGTTAGGCACATGCCTAAGCAGCTGGAATACCAGCAGATAAAGCCAGTATTTTCTTCACAAATGCATTTTGAAACTTCTCCAACTTCTGAATTAGTGGTTGGCTGAAACACCAGAGTTCTGCATCGGATGACCTGGAGGGAAAACGCCTAGCCAGAAATACTTTGATGGCTGCGGCAAACAGGGTTATGTGTCTCTGAAAACTCTTCTTGATCTCTCAGCCACTTTCAGTATCATCCACAGGGTTGCCAGACCTCTAGGTCTGAGCTGTTGTCTTCTTTTACCTGTCCCCCTCCAGGTGTCAGGCTTGTATATCCAAGCAGGCAAGAGTGCCTTTAATATTTCCTTTTAAAAAGAGGATTGTGCATGTAGCTTGCAAGCTGCAGCCTGGCAGGAGCTGGCTGAAAATTATGGCATAGACACAAAGTGTGTGTGTGGGGGGGTCTACCCTATTCTGCTCCCCTCTCTCAATTAACATCTGTCCCCTGGGGCTGCCCTGTGACATCACCAGGACCTCTCTTCCTGACATCACCAGAGACCACTCCTAGGTCTCAGGTTTGGGATCTAAAATCTCAGCATCTGAGATGCTCCTCATCATGGTATCCCTGCTCCTGGAATGCCATCAACCATGGCATTCTTCTGGAGCTACTTTCTAAGTGGGGGTTGTGGGGCACTGCTTTATGGTGGTTCCAATCCTACTTGGATGGCTTTCTCCTGATGGTGATGCTTGTGGAGTGTTGTTTGGTCACATGGTGTCAGGCTTCAGGGAATCGGGCTTCCTCCCCCCCCCTTTGGCAATAGATAAGCAGAAAAAAGGAAAAGGAGTTTTCTTACCAGTTAGAAACTTTAATGATCACAGAGAGAGAACAAAGAATCCATTTCCTAGGAATGATGGTGCTCCCAATTAAGGGTTCCACCCACATCCTCCCTAGTCACCCATGTCACTACAGCATCTGGTAACCTGAGCTCATAACCACTGTGCTTTCTGTGCTGCCACATTATCAGCTCTTCTTGACCTTTGGATGAGCAGATGAATGCTTTCCAGAGACAATGAATCTGTTAACTCTCCCCCCCCCCTCAGTGCTTCTCTTCCTAGCTGTTCCCTATCCAGTACTTCCCAGCGTCTGCCTTCTGAACTATGTCCCTCTGCTAACCACTGTTCCAAATCTATACTGTCCACCTGCTCCTGGGAAGAGTCAGGATCCTGGTCAGGAGCAGGGGGAGGTTCCCACCATTCCTCCTCAGCGTGGTCCATGACACATGGACCTTCAAGAATATGGCATTGCAGGGTTCAAACCTGTCCCCCATACCGTTTACTGGAGAGCCAGTGTGGTATAGTGGTTAAGAGCGGTGGACTCTGGTGAACCAGGTTTGCGTCTCCGCTCCTCCACATGCAGCTGCACTATACTTTTGATTCTCATGGACCAGAGGAAACTGGCCAGGATGACATGAAACTAGGAATAAGGGTTAAAAAATAAATAAAAGTAGCAACCATCTTAGCATTTAGGCAGCACTGTTTAGAGCATGGGTAGGCAAACTAAGGCCCGGGGGCCAGATCCAGCCCAATCGCCTTCTAAATCTGGACTGTCCGTTGTGTTTTTACATGAGTAAAATGTGGTGGAGTGGTTAAGAGCAGTGGACTCGTAATCTGGTAAACCGGGTTCGCGTCTCCGCTCCTCCACATGCAGCTGCTGGGTGACCTTGGGCCAGTCACACTTCTCTGAAGTCTCTCAGCCCCACTCACTTCACAGAGTGTTTGTTGTGGGGGAGGAAGGGAAAGGAGAATGTTCGCCGCTTTGAGACTCCTTCGGGTAGTGATAAAGCGGGATATCAAATCCAAACTACTCCTCCTCCTCCTCCTCCTCCTCCTCCTCTTCTTCTTCTTCTTCTTCTTCTTCTTCTTCTTCTTCTTCTTCTTCTTCTTCTTCTTCTTCTAACATCCACATGAGACCACTAAGTCAGATCACCCTGAGCTCTAGAGCGCATTGCCAGTAGTATGCTGACGATAAGCTGCTCTGCTTCTCCTTTACATTTGCAAGTCTAGTATAAGGTTACCAGATTGTTTTCCAATGAATCCGGGGACACTTTTCAACTTCAGTAGGAATGATAGGATTTTGTCAGGGGACTGATTTGTAAATCTGGGGACTGTCCCCAGGAAACGGGGACGTCTGGTAACCTTAGTCTAGTAATGGATGTGCTAGATTGGTATCCAGCCATAATAATGAACTGGATGAGAGTCAATAAACTGCAGTTCAATCCAGGCTGAAGCACTCTCAGTGGCTGGTTCCCTATACTGGATGGGGTATGTGTGTCTGGCCTACGGAGGGGGTTATACTATGGTTACCAGATTTTTATCAATGAATCTGGGGACATTTTTTTTCCTTTGAAGCTGAGTAGCAACAGGGAGTCAGTAGTGAGGATGGTGAGGCAAAAGACCCTGGGCCCAGGCGCACATGCATATTGTATAAAGGGGCAAAGCCCTTCTTTCGCACCCTGTGAAACATAAATGCACAGAGTTTTTTAAAAACTGGGCAACGGCCACCTGCCCGCGACTCCCGAGCCTCCCCCAATCTCCTGCCCCCTTCCCCCTTTGTTTTGACTGATCAGGGGAGGCTTGGGAGTCATGGGCGGGTGGCCGTTGCCCAGGTTTTTAAAAACTCTGCACATTTATGTTTTACAGGGTGCAAAAGAAGGGCTTTGCGCCTTGCCTGGTAGAGAAACCACGTGCCCTGCACCCCTCCTGGGCAATGGCTGCCCGCCCATGACTCCCAAGCCTCCCCCGATCAATCAAAACAAAGGGGGAAGGGGGAAGGAGATCTGTACCACCGGACGTCCCCGGTTTCCCTTCTGCAGCGGCAGTCAGCAGCCTGGAGCCAGCCTGGTAGCGCAGTTGGCTCTGGCTGGCTTCAGGAGCTGCTCACTGCTGTGGCGCAGGAAAAATGGTGGGTAGCAAGCAGTTCCTAGAGCCAGCCAGAGCCAACTGTGCTACCAGGCTGGCTCCGGGCTGCTGAGACTGCTGCTGCCACATTTCCTGGAGATAGATTTGCAAATCTGGGGACATTCCAGGGATGGAATTTGTCCAAGGACAGATTTGCAAATCCAGGGACTGTCCCCGGGAACCAGGGATGTCTGGCAACCCTAGGTTATACTCCCTCCAAAGGAGCAGGTACAGTGGCATAGCGTGGGGGGTGCAGGGGGGGGCGGCCGCACCGGGCGCAACATCTGGGGGGCGCGCGCTCGCACTCGCAGCTCTCTGCCCCTACCTGGCTCACTCACTCTCTCTCACTGCAGTGCTGGCTGTGCGAATCCGATCCGAGCCGCCGGGTCGCCGCCCACTGTGGAGGGGGGGTGCCAGGCGTGTGGTGCGGTGCGGAGAGAGAGCGAGGGACTATCTGGGGGAGGGACAGTGCAGCGGGGGGGGGGGCGCAAATTACTTGCCTTGCCCCGGGTGCTGACAACCCACGCTACGCCACTGAGCAGGTATGTAGTTTGGGTGTGCTTCTGGATCCATTACTGTCAAAACCTTATGTGACTCGGGACCCAAAGACCGCTCTTCCCAAATGAATCGACCTGGACCCTGCATTTGTCTCTTCAGCAAACTGGGAACGTTTAACTTGTCTTTAACATCTGGGAACCGTGATTAGCTGCTCAAGGCGTGTATTCAGGTGTTAAATTAAGTACACAGCACCCTCGTGTGCACATGCTTGGTGTGCCTGCAGCAAACTCTGCAGGAAGTGTAGATCTGCCCAGATCCCCCTGAGATAAAGGAGGAGGCCACCCAGATCTTAACATGGGTGGTGATGAGAAAGATAAGAATCTTAAAACTACATTCATGACTTTGCCAATAATACATATTCACTCACCCACCTGTTTTTAAATATAAAATCAGACCACTCTTGCCAGATATTGTTTACTAAAGCTGCTGAAGTTTGGGTGGCATTCAGCTGAACACACAACCTCGGTTTAGGCTACCCTGGGTGGTGACAGATGTACCGTATTTTTCGCTCTATAAGACGCACCAGACCACAAGACGCACCTAGTTTTTGGAGGAGGAAAACAAGAAAAAAAAATATTCTGAATCTTAGAAGCCAGAACAGCAAGAAGGATCACTGCGCAGTGAAAGCAGCAATCCCTCTTGCTGTTCTGGCTTCTGGGATAGCTGCGCAGCCTGCATTCGCTCCATAAGACGCACACACATTTCCCCTTACTTTTTAGGAGGGAAAAAGTGAGTTATAGAGCAAAAAATGCGGTATATTGCAAGTGGGGTGGGATTGGTTCAAAGAAGCATTCATTACCTGGAAACAAATGCCTCTGGCTGGACTATGTCTTTAAATCGCTCCCACGTCACACAATGTGCAATCTTATTCATATTTGCTCAAAGCAAAGCCACTTGTACTCAAAGAGCTTTCTTTACAAATAAATCTGAAGGGCTGATTGCCTTAAAATGTATGTCCCTAAAATGAGCCCCATCTTGATAGAGGGCAGTCTCACAATTTTACAGAAAGTGGGTAACACGCAGCCTTCCAAGGCAGAATGCGAAGGAGAGACTTGCCCATTTTGCTGCAAGGGTGATGCAGAAATAACCCTGCAGACGCAAAAAGCAAATTAATGAAACTGGGGTTATGGGTTGTTGCTTTTCCAAGTGGAAAAGAAGTATTCTTCTGCAGAGATTTTGTGCAATATGGCATCACTGCCAGCTAGTTTTTTTCCGCTATCAATCACACCTAGAGAGACTGGAGGAGTTTACTTGGTCCACATCTGTAAGGTGAACTGAACTGATTCATAGGTGGGTTCTGTCAGTCTTTGGTTCTCTCAGTCTCTCACCCTTCCAAACCTAAATCCAGTTCTCCACATTTCTGCAGCCATTTGTAAAAAAGAAAGAAAGGTTTTGTTTTTTTAAATCTTCATGAAAATTCTTTTAGTGTGAATTTCTCCTAATAAGTAAACCTTTGTCAGCAATTTCTCCTAATATAATGCATTTTAGTATGTTGTTTTCACTAATCTATTCATTTTTGTGCATGTTCCTCTCTTATATGTACATTCTTGTAAATACTGTTTGGGATTGCATTGCAAAATTCCAATAAGTGTGAATTTTGAAGAATGGCTGTGCTTCGGTTCCCATACTGTTTTGCAAAGTGTGGACTTGTTAGATTTGGCTTCAAATGCAAACTGCATGGAATTTCTTCTCCCTTCCTAATAAGGGACTATTGAAAAAGGCAGAGGGATGAGCTCCGGCTTCTTTGGGTGCCAGTGTTGCAGTGTGGTGTAGGAGAGCCAGTGTGGTGTAGTGGTTAAGAGCGGTGGACTCGTAATCTGGTGGACCGGGTTCGCTTCCCCGCTCCTCCACATGCAGCTGCTGGGTGACCTTGGGCCAGTCACACTTCTCTGAAGTCTCTCAGCCCCACTCACCTCACAGAGTGTTTGTTGTGGGGGAGGAAGGGAAAGGAGATTGTTAGCCGGTTTGAGACTCCTTAGGGTAGTGATAAAGCCGGATATCAAATCCAAACTCTTCTCCTTTACAGTGTTGATCCAGGGAGTGCATGAGTGCTCTCTATTGGTCCCTCTTCCCTTTGATCAAGTTACTGTTTTGGACAGACTCGTTATTAGTTCCTAGCTCAGAAATGATACATTACCATGCATAAGCTTAGGCAATTCACTCTGTCTCAGTTTGGACAAGGAAATTGTAATTATCATTCAGAAATTATAGAGTAGGAAATAGAAGGGATATGATAACCAATTGCAAAATATTTTATGCATTAACAGTGCTCTACAGCATCTTAAAAAGCAGAGACATCTCCTTGCCAACAAAGGCCCGTATAGTTAAAGCTATGGCTTTCCCAGTAGTGATGTATGGAAGTGAGAGCTGGACCATAAAGAAGGCTGATCGCCAAAGAATTGATGCTTTTGAATTATGGTTCTGGAGGAGACTCTTGAGAGTCCCATGGACTGCAAGAAGATCAAACGTATCCATTCTGAAGGAAATCAGCCCTGAGTGCTCACTGGAAGGAGAGGTCCTGAAGCTGAGGCTCCAATACTTTGGCCACCTCGTGAGAAGAGAAGACTCCCTGGAAAAGACCCTGATGTTGGGAAAGATGGAGGGCACAAGTTGAAGGGGACGACAGAGGATGAGATGGTTGGACAGTGTTCTTGAAGCTACCAGCATGAGTTTGACCAAACTGCAGGAGGCAGTGGAAGAGAGGAGTGCCTGGCGTGCTCTGGTCCATGGGGTCATGAAGAGTCAGACACGACTAAACGACTAAACAACAACAACATAATGAACTTCTTGAGAAAGGAAATGTCCTCCTGTATTAGCATGTAGCTGCCATGTCTTCTCACTCTTTGACATTAAAGATGCCAATAATCTTGCATGCATTTTGCAAGGGACGCCATGCAATGCACACTATGCAATGGGGAGGCTGTTTCCCAACAGCTGCAGTGTCACCTAGTGGACAAACAATTATTGTTCTGTGCCACTTTCACATGTGGCACAGAAAGGATAAGCATAGCATTAGACAAGAGAGTCCTTATTGGCTTTCAAAACAGACATTGTACAGCATCAGGCAAAGAAGCAAGGCTGCTGTTTGAGTTATGGCCAGGGCCCAGCACCATTTGAAGAAATGTGCTATAAAAGCCCTTTGGCTAGTCAATCTACAGGATGTATTTTTCCTGCTGTGGTATGTTTTCTTTAGTTCTACAGTGGTTTTAGTGAACGGACAACAGAGAGCCTTTCTTTTCTAAACTAGCTTGCTGGCAAACTGAGCTACCTGAAAAGATCCAGTCTGTGAAAATATCTTAAAGCAATTTCTGCCTAGGCGTTCAGTTCTACTGCAGATATGGTCTAATATTCCTTGTTCCAGGCTTATAATGAAAATGAAATTTACCTGAATGATTCCCCTTCCCAAATCAGATGAGCATGCTCCACCATTCACAACAGAGGAAGGGCGCCACCTCTGAACCTCTGACCAGGGTTGTTTGAATGTTGCCCACTCTCTTTCCCAGGAAGAACACCACAAAGAAGGGTTCCTTCTTTCTCTCAAACAGAAATCCATGTTTCTGTCCTGTGGCTGCAAAGGTGAGCATAGTTACAATACCTCTATCCCAGCAAAAGGAAGATCAGCTTGGTCGCAACTTGATTCAAATCAGTCATAGTAACCTTCCCCTAACTTTTAACACTCCTTCCTTCTGTGCCTTCTTTCCAGAATGTTAGCCTAGAGTCAGGGACTGTAGCTTTGTTTTGATTTGTACCTAGAAGTCTCATAACCTCTGATCCCTTGCGCATGGAATTTTGTTATCTGTATTAAACGTTAACTGATGCAAGAAGATTTTGTAGAAAAGTTTGGATGAAAAACAGCACAATTTTTTAAAAAGAAAAGGAATCACAATCAGTCAGCCTTCTTTATGGTCCAGCTCTCACTTCCATACGTCACTACTGGGAAAACCATAGCTTTAACTATACGGATCTTTGTTGGCAAGGTGATGTCTCTGCTTTTTAGGATGCTGTCTAGGTTTGTCATTGCTTTTCTCCCAAGAAGCAGACGTCTTTTAATTTTGTGGCTGCTGTCACCATCTGCAGTGATCATGGAGCCCAAGAAAGTAAAATCTCTCACTGCCTCCATTTCTTCCCCTTCTATTTGCCAGGAGGTGATGGGACCAGTGGCCATGAACTTCGTTTTTTTGATGTTGAGCTTCACCACTATCTGCTGTCTACTAACGCAACAGAATTAGTAGCACTAAGTTGTATGTCATATTCACATCATGAGTCTTCCGGGTATAGGGCGGTATATAAATTCAATAAATAAAAGAATCATCCATACATTAAATTTATGCAAGTGCTATAAGCGGGCAAAAGTAGGACCAAGTAACTTGGCAAGATCCCTTTTACCAATCCTTGCATCTCGGTCATGTAGTAATCTCAACTGTAGAACATAATATGACCAAGAACAAGTAAACATTGTATGGGTCAGTCTCAAGACAAGCCCAGATCCATTCTGTCAGGGAACTGCCATCGGAGCAGGAGGCGGTGAGAGGGCTCCCGGATGATGGTGGAGAGGGCCCTAGTAGGAGGAGGGATAGCCCATACGCTGGGGAAGAAAATCAGCGTAACAACAGTGGAGAAGGGGAGGAGATAGAGGAAGCGGAGAGGTGGCTCCAGGACTCTTCGCAGGAGACCAGCGGAGAGGGGACAAGTGCTCCTTTGCCCACACCCACCCTGCGCAGAAAGCTTTCACACAGGCAACGGGGGAGGAGACTGGGCGTCAAGCAGCTTCTATGCTGGAAGCGGTTTAAGAAACGCCCACTGACGGATTCTGCCAGCGACTGAGGCAGCCACGGAATAGAGGGCTGTCTGGTCAGCAAGGGTTCAACCATGCAACCTAGCCAGGAGTAAAGGCAACTTACGCACAAGCAATCCCTAGAACCACTACACATTCCAAGCAAATGCTACTGTGTTTCTGCTCAGTGTGTTAGCTAGCCTTTGGGCACATTATTGATATCCGTGCTCCCATTAGTGACCACTCTACCCACAAACTTCCAAGACTGCTTCTCTCTGCTGCTTTAGATGTTGTTGTTGGCAACTATCTGTCTTGTGAGACAATGGAGTGCACCTCTGAAGGCGAAGTCAAACCACTGCGCCAGCAGCACTGAAGTGACCTCTTCAAGATGCAAGCCTGGGCAGTGTATATGAAGGTCCTGAGCTGCCCAGATGATAAGATGATTCCCCTGCTTGGCCTCATCAATGTGGTCCAAAGGGAAGCAGAGCCATACATTTCATACCTGCTGCAGGAGTTGCTGGAAGGATGCATACAAGGCGCCATCCAACCATCTTAGAGTCCCCACTCTATATTTGTGTACAGTTTACTCCTTAGTCTTTTCTTCCCCCAGAATATATCCCATAAGGTAGCAGAGATTTAAGATAAAGAGTTTTCCTTCTCCCGGATGGGCTACCTTCCCAGGCTGACAAACCTTTAGGTCAGGAACCCCCCGACTCGGCCCTCCAGCTGTTTTGGGACTACAACTCCCATCATCCCTAGCTAACAGGACCAGTGGTCAGGGATGATCGGTGCAATTATTTTACAAGGCTGGTCATCCAAGAATGGCAGTAAGGCTGTCCCTATGGTGGGTGTTCTTTCTGGACTTATTGGCAGAGAAATTGAACCCAATGTAGGGGTTTCAGCATATCAATTCCTGCTCTACTCCCCCCCTTCCATTTTCTTCTGTGCACCTAACATTCCATGACTGAATTGCACATAATGATGGCTCCATAGGGACCAAGAGGTCTTCAGCCTTCCCAATAAAATATTTCCCTCCCCAGTTGATGGGCATTGCCATTCAAAAGGTGTGTGCGCACCATGTCATGTGATCAATTATGCAGGGTGGGGCTTACCTTGGTTATTATTCAGTCCCTTCCCCCTTCCCCTACTGATTCAGCAGCCATCCACAATCTCTAAGTCCTAGGACCTCCAAGATGTTGATTGTGTACCATGTAAGCTTCTCCATATAAACTTCTCCATGTCTAGGGTGTGTCACCCCTGCCTGCAACCAAGTATGGGGAAACCACTCCCTGGTTTTTGGGTGGCCTTGTATTGCAATTCTGGGCTGCATCAATAGGAGTATAGCATCTAGATCAAGGGAAGTAATAGTGCCACTGTATTCTGCTCTGGTCAGACCTCACCTGGAGTACTGTGTCCAGTTCTGGGCACCACAGTTCAAGAAGGACACTGACAAACTGGAACGTGTCCAGAGGAGGGCAACCAAAATGGTCAAAGGCCTGGAAACGATGCCTTATGAGGAACGGCTAAGGGAGCTGGGCATGTTTAGCCTGGAGAAGAGGAGGTTAAGGGGTGATATGATAGCCATGTTCAAATATATAAAAGGATGTCACATAGAGGAGGGAGAAAGGTTGTTTTCTGCTGCTCCAGAGAAGCGGACATGGAGCAATGGATCCAAACTACAAGAAAGAAGATTCCACCTAAACATTAGGAAGAACTTCCTGACAGTAAGAGCTGTTCAACAGTGGAATTTGCTGCCAAGGAGTGTGGTGGAGTCTCCTTCTTTGGAGGTCTTTAAGCAGAGGCTTGACATCCATATGTCAGGAGTGCTCTGATGGTGTTTCCTGCTTGGCAGGGGGTTGGACTCGATGGCCCTTGTGGTCTCTTCCAACTCTATGATTCTATGATTCTATGCTTTCAAATGGATAGGTCACATTGAGGCTGCAAAATTCAAAGCGCAGAAAGCTTGTGGGGCATTAATGAAATTCTATTTTATGGCGGGTGGTCAGCTATTGAAACTCTTTGCCACTAAAGTGGTCTCCCAGATGCTTCAGGGAATAGCGATGTGGGGTAAGGTCCCAAATGCCAACAAAGCCTTAGAAATAGTGCAGAACAAATTCCTCAGGAAAGTGCTCTCGCTCCCCAAGGGGACTCCAGCTGCTCTTCTCCGCGTTGAAGCTGACGTGACAACAATACAGGTTAGAATTGATTACCTGTGCCTAAATTATGTGAAAAGACTTCAATTTCTTTCGGAGGAGAGATTCCCCGCTATGTCACACACGGAACAGAAACAGACCAAATTTTGGAAGGACGCCTCTTGTCCCAATACCAATTACAAGATTTTCAGGTGACTATGAAGATGGACAAGAGGCACTTAAGAGATTGTCTCTTTAGGTCCGATGCAGAAAGAGATCTAACCATGATGGCTTCTACCAAGAGTTTGCCATGGTTCCCACTTATTAAATCAGAGCATACCCGGGTTAGTTACCTGTCAAAGCTCCCACTTGCTGTCCTTAGAATCGCTTTGAAAGAATTACGATTCCAATAGATGCCCTCGGCGGTGTTGGATGGACGCTACAGCAAAGTACATTACGAAGAGAGACTTTGTCTGTGTGGGCAACCCTGTGTGGAGGACCTGTGCCACTATTTATTGCAGTGCCCGTTATATAGAGACCCAAGAGACCAATTCATAAAATCCGTTTCCGAATGGAACTCACTTGAATAGGGTGGAAAGGGTGGAATGGCTGCTGAGCAATACTGATGACTTTGCAACTTATAAAGTAGCACTCTATGCGTTGGCAGCTAAGAAGATCAGGAGGAAAGAACTAGATAAAATAGTGGTCAATTGCAAAGGGGATTCAGATATTTTATTTGGCACATTTTACTAGAGAATCTTCTGCCATTCTATTTTATGCAACAAACAATCTTAGTAGTTGTGACAGTGGTTTATATTGTATGTGTGGTGCCTAAAGATTCTTGTGGTTATTGATGTTTTTCCTTTTATTTTTCTGAATGATGCCATGGCCTATGGTTAGCGCAATAAAGTCTATGATGATGATGATGATGAATAGGTACTCAGTGTCACCTGTGTTCACTGGACTCGCATCAAAATATTCCAATGTATCCCCCACCCTCTAAGACACATGGTTATGAAAAGGGCTCCTGTTCATGGCCTCAAACAGTCTGGAACAGACTCTTTAAGTACTGCTCTCTCTTGTCTTTTCCCTATATTCTCTCTCTCTCTCTTCCAAACAGAAGTATTTTGTTGTTTTGATGCTCTGTATCAGGGATGGGAAAGCTGTGGCCATCCAGATGTTGCTGGACTGCGACCCGCTCACCTGGGGCTCACCTGGGGCTGGTGGGAGTTGGAGCCCAACAAAGTCTGGAGGACCACAAGTTCCCCAAGCTTGCTATGCGTAGTGGGATGGTCTACTCAGGTCAGGAGAGGAAAAATATGACCATTTTCTTTTCCTTGTCTTCTGAAGCATGGGGGCGGGGGTTTTACCTCCGCCAAGCTAAGCAGTTGGCTCCTTACCTCTCTCGCCCTGACCTAGCCACTGTGATCCATGCGATGGTCACCTCCAGACTGGGTTATTGTAACTCACTCTATTTGGGGCTGCCCTTGAAGTTGACCCAGAAACTCCAGCGGGTGCAGAATGCAGAATGCGGGTGCAGAAGACTCCTTACGGGGTCCTTGCTATACCAGCTGCACTGGCTCCTGGTGGAGTACAGCCTAGGACCCTCGTACCTACTGGACCACCTCTCCTGGTATGTCCCACGGAGGACCTTACGGTTTTCAAACAAAAACATCTTGGATGTCCCGGGCCACAGGGAGGTTAGGCTGGCCTCAACCAGAGCCAGGGCTTTTTCAGCCATGACCCCGATATGGTGGAACGCTCTGTCACAAGAGACTAGGGCCCTGCGGGACTTGACATCTTTCCTCAGGGCCTGCAAGACAGAGTTGCTCCACCAGGCCTTTGGTCAGGGCACAGCCTGACTCCCTCCTTTGGCAATCCTCACAGAACTCTAGCCCAATGGTTGCCATTTATTTGATTTGAGCTGATTTTATAATGAAATGATTTTAGAATGTTGTATTATTTTACTGTTATTAGCCGCTCTGAGCCCGGCTTTGGCTGGGGGGGGGATATAAATAAATATTTGTTGTTGTTGTTGATGTTGTTGTTAATGTTATACACCACCACCTTAACCCCACCCAGAATACTTACCGAAGGTTGTTCAGTGCTTGAATAAACCATTTTGTTCATTCCTCAAAGTTGGCAGCCCTGCTCTAAATTGCCCTTCTATGAACACAAAGCCCCTTCCTCATTGTTTGCAGCATGCGGCTATCCATTTTTGGCCCAAGGGCTTAATTCACCCGTAGCCATCTATGGCCAAAGCTTCTTTTTTGCCCCTTTTCTCATATAGAAGTGTCTAGAGAAGCCACTGTTCTTGCTAGCTAGCGAAAGAAAGCTTTGTGATGTCCAAAGGAAATGATGAGGGCAACCTGCTTAAAAAAACAAAACCACCCTAAACCTCGACATTCCCTTTTTTGGCAATTCTATGGCAGGAGGAGGAGTCACAGTGGTGGGTTCCTTCCTGCATGGTCTGGAACTTTGCCTTTGGCAGAGCTGGATTTAGAGAAGTGTGATTGGTTCAGTCATGCTGGGCGCAAAGCCTCTGGGCAATGCTAAAATTGGGCAACCCCTGAAATTTGAGTCTCCAACGTCTGCCTCTGCTTCTGGTCATAGGAATAAGCTGCTCAGTTTCACCCTATGAAGAGGTTCTTAGGGGTCTGGGGCAAAAACTACTGCCTTCAACAGAATCCAAATGTCATCCACATTGATATATTGGGGGTAAGGACAGAGTGTGCATCAGCAATAGTTTTATCAACATGCTTACAACTGCACCTTAAATTACCGTATTTTTTGCTCCATAAGACGCACTTTTTTCTTCCTAAAAAGTAAGGGGAAATGTCTGTGTGTCTTATGGAGCGAATGCGTGGTCCCTGGAGTCGAATTGCCCAGGGGCAAAAAGCAGATCATGCTTTTTTTTTTTGAAAGAGGGAAGTGGGTGTTGAAACAAAGCTGCTGATCGGAAGAGATCGGAAGCGAGATAAGGGACGCTAGCAATAAAGGAGGCTGCCTGGGAGGGGGGAGGTAAAGACAGCAAACTTGCAAAGAGAGGAGACAGGAAGACTAAATCAATGAGGAGAGAAATTAGAAGAAAAGGAGGAGCAAAAAACTGCTCCGGCTAAGGAAAAGACACTAAGGCAAACAAGAGGGAAGGGAGTGTTGAAAGGAAGCAGCTGATTGGTGGGATCGGGAGAGATAAGGGACTAGCAGAGGCTGCCTGGGAGGGGGGAGGTAAAAGCCCATGGCTCCTCAGGATTTTTGCATTGGGTCAACCCAAATTCAGCATCAGATCCCATAGCATGTCCATGGCTACAGCCTGCACCAAAAAAATCACGCAAATATGTGGTTACAAAGCACGGATCCACATGGATTCTCAGGATTTTTGCATTGGGCTACCCCAAACTCACCGTCAAATCACGTCTGTGGCCACAGCGTGAACCACAAAAATCATACATCCACTGTTTTGTTCAGAATATTTTTTTTCTTGTTTTCCTCCTCTAAAAACTAGGTGTGTCTTATGGAGCGAAAAATACGGTATGTTTTTGTAGCTCACTTCTCGCTTCCTCATTGCCTCCGACCCTCTTGCTACATCAATTAACAGACTTGTCTAAATGGAAATTGACTTTCTTAGCCCATATTATGCAATTTCAGTAAACACACATGGATTTTTTTTAATTAGTTGTACAAACTGGAACAATATTTATAGCTTGGTTTTCAGCGAGCCATTAGTGTCTCAACAGAGTACAATTTAGTGCACAGTATCGTTAAATTGGCATCTGCTATACTGACTTGTAGCTATCTCCTCCTGGAGATCTTTGGGGCTATAGTTTAAAATACTCAGAGATATGGGGGGGCGGGGAGAACAGCTGCAAAAATGTAATGCTGTTTATATAAACCCAGCTGAAAAAAGTAATGCTGTCAGGAGCTCAGCAACTGTAAGGTTTTTGCCCTGCAAAACAAGAAGAAATAAATAGTTTAGAAAGTTGTCTCCTTAAAAGCAGATACTGGATCTTTCTTTTCTATAAAAATACATAGAATTTAAATATTGCATTGTACTTCATGTGCCACAAATATTTTATCATAAGTTGTACCAAGATTTTGGCAGCAGCGGCAGCTTGACGATTTCAAAGGAGGTTTCACATGCATCTACTGGTAAATTCAGCTTGCATTCTGTAAGCATAAACCCAGGTTTCTGGAAGCTACCAGAAATCGATAAACACACTCATTCATGCATGCACAATTCCAAGGAGCCACATAATTCATAGAATCGTAGAGTTGGAAGGGACCCTGGAGGTCATTTAGTCCAACCCCCTGCAATGCAGGAATGTCAACTAAAACATCCTTGACACATGGCCATCTAACCGCTGCTTAAAAATTTTCAAGGAAGGATAGTCCATAACTTCCAGAGGGAGTCTATTCCACTGTCAAACATCTCTTCCAATGAGGGATTTTGTTTGCTCTACTCTGGGGTCCCTGACACTTATGTCCTGAATGTTGACTATTGGGTACCATCGTTCCATTTTCAGCCTTTACCAGCAAGCACAATGTTTTGGGTTCTAGATCTAAAAGTTTCAGCATTCACCCCTGAACATTAGGTCCAGTCGTGACCGACTCTGGGGTTGCGGCGCTCATCTCGCTTTATTGGCCGAGAGAGCCGGTGTACAGCTTCGGGGTCATGTGGCCAGCATGACTAAGCCGCTTCTGGCGAACCAGAGCAGCAGAGGGAAATGCCGTTTACCTTCCCGCCGGAGCGGTACCTATTTATCTACTTGCACTTTGAAGTGCTTTCGAACTGCTAGGTTGGCAGGAGCAGGGACTGAGCAACGGGAGCTCACCCCGTCGCGGGGATTCAAGCCACCGACCTTCTGATCGGCATGTCCTAGGCTCTGTGGTTTAACCCACAGCGCCACCTGCGTCCCTATCATATGTTCTAGGGAAGTGCTATTTAAGGCTTTTTAACACTCACACATTTATTCAGAATAGACCTGCAAAGACAGTTCCTAAGCATACATGTAGCAGAGGGGGGTTTTCTTGGACAATAACTTTGAGGCTACCAGTATAGAGGTCATGTGCCTCCCCCCTTCTGATGGAAATGGCTCTTACTTCAACCATAGCGTGGATGCTGAGGGTGATTTCTGGCTAAGAACTACCAACCAAGTTCATGGCGAAACTTAGATGAGAACCTACGTTTTCCCAGTCAATCTAGTGAACACCACTGGCAGCATAGTTCTTTTGTACAATGTTCTTTTATATTCATTTAACACATTAAAATGCATACTTCTTCTATTTAACTTCAAGCCATAAAATTAGGACTATAAATTTTAGATGTTTAATGATCTGCTTTGCTGATTGACTAAGTTAAGAATACATTTGGAAATCAACAGCCTGCCTTTCAACCTATAGTTTAACAATAAATTACCATTGCCAGAGAGAAACTCTCTCTTTCATCCCCCCCTCCTCGTTCCTTAATACAGTTTGACACCAAAATGGAAATAGTTTTTATAAAACTGAAAACACTGACAGACAGAACTTTGCCTGTTCTCCCTTTAGGTTCAATTGGCTTGACTACACATCTGCTTTGGCTGAATGACCTAACAAAACAAACTTATGAGCCAACAAATATAGTTAAAATACTATATTCTTGGGTAACAGAGCTCAAAGTATTCTGGTGGAATAGCTCTTTAGCAGGGAATGTCCTATAAGAAAAGCATTGGAGTAATACCAGTTAACAAGGTCTTATGTATAACTTGAGTAGAAATAACTTGGGTAGAACTTTTGGTGCACCTCAAAACTATTAACTGAATATATATCTCACTGGGAAATGCTCGTTTCATCACAAAATAGCTAGGGTTCGTCACTAAACAACCTGGTTCATAACAAAACAACTTTATCCAGCTAAAGATAAACCAATCTTTTGTCACGTTGATTTCAAATGGAGAATTAAGTGCACATGCTTAAATAGTTCGCATTAAACACACTATTAAACTCATAAACCCATTATATAAACCCATTAAACTCTATATCCCATTTGGATATAGAAGCACTCAATTTAGTGGGATTTTGCTAATACATTCCGCCCCAGATACTCTTAACTTATCACAGTAAACCAGTCTTGCCATTTTCTTTCTTTTGGGTTAAGACATGTTCCTGGGTTCAAGCTGTAGTTCTAGAACCAGCTCTTAGAAATTCAGAACCACATCTTAGTATGACAGAGACAAAATTACCTTTTCCTCCTCAGCCGCTAAAGATGCTGATGATGTAGGAACAGATGTCGTGCAGGGACTCCCAGCAATGCTTCCGCGCTAACTTCATCGCTTCAGAATCGTTCCCAGACATCTGACCTTCTTGGGTTGCTTTTGTAGGAGGCAAAGGAGATGGTTTGGGTCTCCCTGATTTTTTAAGCAAGGCTTTCCCTGCTTGGCTTTTTTTAACTTGCTTTGGAGAAGTTGCAGAGTTCGGGACTGGCTTTGCTTGATTGACAGTATCTGCCTGTGGGTTTGGCTTAATGCTGGAAGCCACTTGCTTCATGTGAGCTTCAGGAGGAGCCCTCTGGCACATAGAAGGCTTCAGAACCGCATTGGGCTGGCAGGCGTTGGTCTGTTTCCTTCGGTCCATGGCAATCTGATTCCAATAAATCCTTTGGTTCTTATTAAAAGAACGGCAAAGCGACGGATTCCCAGTATATTCACACCAGTAAATTTTGCCTTGACTCCTGCACTCTATTCTGAGTTTCACTTCGCCATTTGCACTCATATTCATCGTGCAGGCATCTTTCGCTTTAGTATAAAAATTTATTTCGTCACCGTTGCTCCTTTTCTTTGGCCTTGGATTTTTCCCTAAGCCTCCCATGAAACTGACAAAAATTACGAAAAAGATTGTGGCCGTCTTCATGGCGAAGCACAGAGTGAGATTCTTAGAGAAACTTAGTTCTCCACGCAAGAGAAGGATGAATTGGGCTGCTT
Source organism: Podarcis tiliguerta (assembly GCF_965153285.1). Taxonomy (NCBI): domain Eukaryota; kingdom Metazoa; phylum Chordata; class Lepidosauria; order Squamata; family Lacertidae; genus Podarcis; species Podarcis tiliguerta. The sequence goes on along the minus strand of NC_139542.1, from coordinate 69,909,143 downwards.
TAATGGGCTAACGTAGAAATAAGTCTCTCTTCTTTTTCAAGGGTGTGTGTGCCGTTTTCCTACTCCAGCCTACATTTAAACAAACTCCTTTGGTTCAAGCTTATGGCTGTAATTTATAGCTCAAGGGAGTGCCAAATAACCTGTGAACATTCAGGAAGGAAACAAGACAAATCTTGCTGCTCCAGCACAGCACAGCAGCTGTGTAACTAAAAGAAATATTTCTGTCTAACATGCACACATCACATTGGATTTTTAACAGATGACTTTTTCTCTTCTCCAGTTGCCTTCCATGTCAGGTCTTGTCAGATTACACAGAAGTAGCCAGAAGTATGGTCAAGGAATTAGGGATGCTGACCTGGCTTGTATACAGTGGTACCTCAGGTTAAGTACTTAATTCGTTCCGGAAGTCCGTACTTAACCTGAAACTGTTCTTAACCTGAAGCACCACTTTAGCTAATGGGGCCTCCTGCTGCTGCTGCACCGCTGATGCACGATTTCTGTTCTCATCCTGAAGCAAAGTTCTTAACCTGAAGCACTATTTCTGGGTTAGCGGAGTCTGTAACCTGAAGCCTATGTAACCTGAAGCGTATGTAACCCGAGGTACCACTGTAATAGAAACCTACCGTATTTTTTGCTCTATAAGACTCACTTTTCCCCTCCTAAAAAGTAAGGGGAAATGTGTGTGCGTCTTATGGAGCGAATGCAGGCTGTGCAGCTATCCCAGAAGCCAGAACATCAAGAGGGATTGCTGCTTTCACTGCGCAGCGATCCCTCTTGCTGTTCTGGCTTCTGAGATTCAGAATTTTTTTTTCTTGTTTTCCTCCTCCAAAAACTATGTGCTTCTTGTGGTCTGGTGCGTCTTATAGAGCGAAAAATACGGTAGATGGAAGGAAGGGGAGTTCTAAATCTCTTCCAGGTGTGATTTCCAGGGTACAGAGTGCAGCAATAGTTTCAGCTGGGGGGCAAGGAGACAGAGGTGCTATACTGCTGTCAAACCGTCTGCCAATGTGGTGCCCTTCAGAAGTTGTTGAGCTACCAATATTCCTGACCACTGCTCAGGCTGGCTGGCACTGATGGTAGTCGCAGTCTAACAATCTCTGAACGGCACAAAATTGGATACCAGTTTTGAGTGTCTTCAGCTGGCATTAGCTTAACGCAGAACTAAGATTATGTTAGTTTGCCACCAAGCTGTCAGAAGCAGCCTTGGAAGTGGTGTTGACAACCCCAATGCTTTGGTTCAACATACATGCCAAGGCCACTTGTTGGTTGGAGCAGCTCTGAATTTCTTGGTCACTGTGACAACCATGGATCTGCCTCAAATTACACTGGGCTCAACATACGCAGACATGTAATCAAGCTATGTATACAGGTGGCGACCATTTTGCACGGGGATTCCGTTACTGCTCCTGTGTGCATTGGTGGAGTGTGCATAAACATGCCTCGCCCCATTTTGCCCTCACCTCCTTCCACCCGTTATGCCCTCTTCCAGGTCCAAAAGGACCTGCGCATCGGTGATCACGTGGCAATTGGACACGCCTAAAATGGCCGCCGCCTGTACCTATTTTAAAATTCTGTGGACTTCCATTTGTATATTGATAATCATTGTTTAATGTACACTGCTTGGGGATTCTTTGATCAAGCGATTTATAAATTATTCTCACCAGTCAAAAAATCAGTAAAACCCCAGAAACATTCTGTGGGGGAACTCTGATAACATATTGTCAGAGCTGGCTCCGGGTCCCAGCTCACCAAGGACCCACGCTAGCCGGTAGTACAGTATCAAAGTCTTTATTGAAGAATAGTCTCCATTTCCAAGTCTCAGCGTCCCAGCTCTACGTCTGGACTTTAGACCGGCGAAGCTCTGTCTGAGTCCCCACCCCCTGTGCACCAGTTTAAGACTCTAATCTTACTCCACCTCTTCCTTCTCTCTCTCTTCCTCTGGGTCTTACTACCCCCCTGGGTCTCTTCTCTCCTGGACTCTTCTGACGCAGACGTTGACCCGTCTGACTCCTCCCCCTCTCTTCGTCGGGCTTTAGGACCTGGCTCCCTACCCGGGCTGCCCACCTTGCCGCCCTCCTGTACATTTGAACTTGGCGCGCGCGCGCGTTTAACTTTCCTGATGACCGTTTCCTCGCTCCCTGACGAGGGCGTGGTCACTCCTGCCTCACGTTCTCCCTCTGCCTGCGCGCTCCCTGATCCCGATGCCTTGGACTCCTCCCCCCTACTGCCCTCTGGGGGGGACGCTGGTCCGGATTTCCAGCTGCTACTCTCTGAGTCCCCTCTGGCCCCTTCTTCCCGATGTGTCCCCCTGGGCACTCCCCTTGCCCTGACCATGGGGGCCCCTTTCTGTGAATCCTCCGAGTCACTGGAGAGACTCAGAGACCTCGGACTGCTGTCCTCGCTGACATTTCCTTCAGACTCCTCCCCCTCGCTCTCCGTTTCCTCCCTCTCCTGTGACTCTGCTCCTGAACCCCTGACACATATGAACAAATGAACAGTTTCAGGAGGGGCAAGTGATGGAAACAGTGTGGAGATGTGAGGTCAGCTTTGCTCTCCTGGTGGTTCCTGCCAAAGATTGCAAACCCCTCCACCCCCAGAGCATTGCAAAGTCTGGTGAGTTGTCTGCCTTTAGGAGCAAGATGCTTTTCAAACTCGGGAGAGCTTTAAAACCAACTTCTAGTATAGTACAGGGCTGCCATTCAGGGCAGGGGGAAGAGCAAAATGCTGTGTAACTTACACAAGTAGTAGTAGTAGTTGTAGTAGTAGTAGTAGTAGTAGTAGTAATAGTAATAATAATAATAATAATAATAATAATATATAATAATAATAATAATAATAATAATAATATAATAATATAATAATAATAATAATAATAATAATAATAATAATAATAATAATAATAATAAATTTATTATTTATATCCCACCCATCTGGCTGGGCTCTCCTAGACACTCTGGGTGGCTTACAAGTAAGTTGCATTGCAGGTGGCTACAAGCAAGTTGTTTCTCAGTTACTACAAAATGCACCTCGGTTCTTTATTTAAAATGGACTAGGTTCACCTGTAGGCCAAAATCAAATTATTCCAAATAAAATGACTCCCTTTTGGAAAGAGGCAGAAATCCATTTTACCTCTGGTCAGAGGCGATTTTAATGCCATGCGCTAGCTTCTTGCATTTAAAAATTACACAAACGTTAATCAAGGTATTTTATTTAAATGATTTGAGGACATTATCAAATTAAAAATAGGAACTTATTAAAATCTACAACTTGGAATGTCAGATATTGAGATATAATACTTACATACTTTAAGTACAGCATTCTACTCATTGCCTAGTAGAAATAATCAGTTTCCCTAGTGAAAAACGTAATTTATTCCCTATATAATACCAATTCCCATTCAGTTTGAGGGCTGCTTCATGTGCGTCATTTTCCCACCACTGAGATATGGGGGAAAAGGCACCAATTCTGCACGAGGCACAGCACAATAATGCATTTAGTCCCAAGTGTGCAGACTGGGCAAACAATTTGCCATCATCATGCAATTAAGCAATTCTAAGATTGCCAGAAATTATCTTTACAAGAAATTCTACCAAAAGGGTTTCCAACTGAATGGAGACCATCTAACAAAATCAGCAAGTCATGTGTAACTTTAGCAGACCCACCATATTCCCCAGTGCTGACTGTTCCCTTAAAACAGTGATGGCCAAACTTGGCCCTCCTGCTGTTTCGGGACTCCAATTCCCATCATCCCTGACCACTGGTTCTGTTAGCTAGGGATGATGGGAGTTGTAGTCCAAAAACAGCTGGAGGGCCAAGTTTGGCCATCACTGCCTTAAAAGATAAAAAGCCCTCCCCAGTTTATTGGCATAAAAGCCATGCCCCCAACAGCCCATATTTCCTCACGTAGCTTTTAGTTATCATCAGATATAATCAGATCTGCTTTTTTGTGCAGATCAATCCTATTCACAACTTTTACACGTAAGTAAAAGGACAGTGGGATGCAACAGCTTCCATATATATTCTCAACCCTTTACACCTATTTAACAAAATATAGCCAATTCTTTATTATATATAGAACACGGTTTACAAGTTAAACCTATGAACACCTCATCAGGGCCATAGCGTATTAACTTTAGGCCTAGTCACACCTTTGGCAAATTGAGTGAAGCAGTTGCAAAGCGGGATTAGGCCCCACAGCCATTTCATCTCCACACCGCTGTAACATCTAAATGAGGTCAGTAAGTGTGCCATCGCTATGCATATATGCTCAGTACAAGCTTTCTCTCTCAAAAAAGTGTGTACAAAAATAATGATTATGCACATTAGGCATGCATAGCTAGGGATGTACACACATATGCGACATTTAGGTGTTACAGTAGGCTTCCTCAACCTCTGCCCTCCAGATGCTTTTGGGACTACAACTCCCATCATCCCTAGCTAGCAGGACCAGTGGTCAAGGATGATGGGAACTGTAGTCTCAAAACATCTGGAGGGCAGAGGTTGAGGCAGCCTGTGTTACAGCAACATAGGCCAAAAAGTGTGCAGTTTGGCATCCATCACACACGCCCTCTAGGAAATTTGCTGAATGTCTGAACAGGCCCTTTCCACTTTTCATACTCCTTGCTATGACTATTCAGGTCACAAAGAAAAAAATGTAGTATCTTCCCGTTGCACATTTCTGCAGAATTTGGGGTTTTGGGGGGTTTGTTTTTTTAAGCTAACCGCTTGCAAGAAAACAATATGCTTCTGGTCATAATGACACCGTACGTTAATTGGTAATTCAGAAATAGGGAAGAATAATCTGCCAAACTGCATTCACTTTTCTGAAGACGACATAAAATATACTGCAGGTTTCCATACGTTTCACAGTCAAATGCAGCCACCCAACAGCACCGAGGAAACACTGGTCATGCTGAACAGGTTGCTTGTGAAGTATAACAAAAAGTATTAAAAAATCTGCTGCAATACAGCTGTAAAAAACACAGATACAAAAAGGTGTCTGTACACAGGTTGTATTCTTCATGTAAACACATATTTTATACATGGTATTAACATCTCTGGACATGATAACAAAGAACCGAGTTAATTTTGACTGGGCAGTGAAACAACAGCCCACAGAAACGAATATAAACCAGAGACCAGTCTGTTTACAATAAATAAATATATTATGTGACGAGAGACAGAAACTCCAGTGGAAAAATGGTATTAGAAAACAAGAATGGAAGCCACTAATTCCATGTGTTAATGGTAATCCACACACACACACAAATAGATGCCGTGTGGCTTGGCATTTCATGGCATACAATTGCACAGTTCTCTTTCCATTCAACATTAGTTTACTAGACAGGCCCCAGACAAGATGGCTCAGAATTCGGAATTCAGCATGGACGCGAAAGGTGCTTCCCAGAGGAGCTACTTGCAGGATTATTTCCCGGGGCTGAAAATGAAGCCACAAGAGACAAGTCAGAATACGCCTCTAACCACCACATTTACAAGAGAGTGGAAATAGAATGCAGTGACCTTCGGAGAACTAAGGGTCAGTTCAGACATGGGCTCTGTGGACCCTCGGAAAAGAGCCCTTGGTGCTGCTGGGCTCATTATCTAAAGGGTCACATTTGACAAATCGGGTCCTCCCTTAAAGAGGGCACGTGTTGCGGTGAGACCTGGCAACCTAACCCTGTGTTGTGGGTGGGTACGTTTGGATAGCCACAACACCTGATTGGTAGGTCCATTGACGCAGGGTTCAATCAGGCCAATGGGACGCAGGCTAAACGGATCAAGGGACCTATATAAACCTATGCACGTGACCCAGAGCTTCCTTTTTCGGTGCATGGATTCGGAACAACCGCCCACCTCTCCCTATATTTAGGGCTTTGCGCTTGACCTTGCTATGCCGTCGTGTGTCGTTGGGACAGGGGCACGGCAGGAATTTCCCCATTTAGCTGATTGGCTGTTGCTATTTCGGTTTCGCCTGCCGCGTAGCAAATCACCACAACTTGTAAGGTTGTGGATAGGCTCTGGTTCAGGTGATAGGGATGGGAGAATGCTCTCGCCATCCCTATGTGAAGGGTATTCCGTTAAAGGAATCCAGGGACTCAATGGTTTGGTCTACCCCTGTGAGGGGGTTGTGCCCGTGCCTGAGTCCAGGGGGACATTTGGGTGGCAGAGTTAGCCTGTTCCCGGCTTTCCGCTTATCCAGGTGTTCACCCTTGGCTGACCCATGCTGGTGCCCTGGGTCAGCACTACCTGCAACGGTGCAGGGAGCTAGTCGAACCAGAGCCTATGAAACCACTCAACTGCTGTAATCAATAAAGTTGTGGCCTAAATTCTGCCAAAAACCAAAACAAAATTTGAGTCTTGTCTGAATTTATTTAAGGGGGAGGTTTAAAGGTCTAAACATGCAACTGTTAATTCCATGAGGAGCCATACTTGCTAGGTCAAATGAGCTAAGCTGCTCATCTTTTAAAATGGGCTAATTTTTTAGCAGATAAATAAACAATGACACTTACCCCTCACATTTCCAGTATGCACTACCACTGTTCCACAGAGCTATACACATGAGAGAGAAAGAGAGAGAGAGAGAGAGAGAGAGAGAGAGACATATGAAACTGTTTGGGGCAACTTCAGTATAGAAAAGTGAATGAATGGAGAAAATTGTGGGTGGTTGTTTTTATAAAGAAAGCAAAATAAGAATTCTCTGCTTTTTTCTGAAAGCTCTTCAGATCACCAACCCTTTTCTACGCCACCCTTTCAATGGCTGCTAGATATAAATTCTTAGGCAATTCTGTTATAATTGCTAAGTTAGGTCTGAAAAATACAAACAGGTCGTTAACGTTCACCACAAGTAGCAGTCAGAAAATCCACTGGGAGATCTAGCCCTTAGTCTTTTTTTTAAAATAGCAAGAAGACAAAGCCCCTTTTAATCAACTAAAAGCAGTAGTGGGAAGTGGAAAAGCATAGGAGGAGCGTGGCCAAGCAGGAAACAAAGTGGAGACGACTAGACTGTCACACTAAGAAGCAGGGTGAAGCAGTTCGGGCAGGGTTTTTCAAACTCTGTCTCAGGTACCACTCCTATTCAAGTTTTAGATTTGGAGAGGGAAAAGAAAATAAGGTGCCTTCTTTTCAGTTAGACCAATTTTCATTGATATTTTTAAAGCTAAGTGTTTTCAAAGTTGGCATTTTGCTTCTCAGCATATTTCAAATAATTAAATCAAGCTAAATCAATAACCTTCTATACAATTTTGTTGTGTCATTTATTATTCTCTCTCAAGGTACACCAACATTTATGCACGTTAAATGCTACCAATGGGGGCATCAGGAGGCTTGTTATTAAATATACCAAGAAAAAAGCACACGAAGAACTCAGGCCAATGTTAAAACTTACATTGGCCTGAGTTCTTCGTGTGCTTTTTTCTTGGCATCAGGAGGCTGGCTGGCTGGCTGGGTGTGTGTGTGTGTGTGTGTGTGTGTGTGTGTGTGAACAACCAGGATATTATATTTAGGAGCCTGATATAAAACGTAGAACACTCCTGATTTCATCAGTAAAAAGGAGAACTCTGCAAGATGAAAACTGTTATGTATTGAAGTTCTCACCCTGGACCAGCAGGGGGATACTGTAGATAGTTATGCAAATAAGGGATCGAAAGTGACGTTCAGTGATTGGATAGTTTTAGAAAATTGTTACAGTTACATTGTACTGGAGCTCTATATAAGCAGGCTGACTGAACCCTTTAGTTCAGTTCTGTCCTGGCCTGTGAATAAACAAGAGCTATTTGAAGAATCGCTGTGTCGTTTGAAATGTTCACCCACAACTTAACAAAAACACCCCCAAATCATTTTTTGCCACTTTCACACAGATGCTACCACAACCTTCTGCAGGTCAAGTGCTTTCTTGAAGTGCAATTTTATGTGACCAGACTCAAATTTATTTGCATTTGCTTTAACCGCCTGCCTGCAACTCCCGACCCAGGGGGAGGGGCAATCGTGCCCGACCGGGGGACGCCATCCAGGGTGGTGGCCCGGCCGGGGGGTGCAATACAGCATGGCCGCGACTGGACCCGCCGGGATTTTGTCACCCTCAGGGATATCACGCGGGGCAGGCTGCCCCCACCTTGTTCCACCTCTGTGTGTCATCTGCAACCATGTTTGTGGTTTGCTTTGCCCAAGCAAACCATGATTGATAATGGAAGAACAAACCTCATTTGTCACCAATTATGTGGAAAAGACAAATCATAAGTTTGGGCTCAGATAACACAAGATATCAGTGTTATGTACTGAAGTTCTCACCCTGGGCCAGCAGGGGGATACTGTAGATAGTTATGCAAATGAAGGATCAAAAGTGACGTTCAGTGATTGGATAGTTTGTATGCAAATGAAGGATTGAAAGTGACGTTCAGTGATTGGATAGTTTTAGAAAGTTGCTACAGTTAAGTTGTTCTGGAGCTCTATATAAGCAGGCTGACTGAGCTCTTCAGTTCAGTTCTGTTCTGGCCTCTGAATAAACAAGAGCTGTTTGAAGAATCGCTGTGTCGTCTGATATGTTCACCCACGATATAACAATCAGAGTCTGGCTAGGATTTTTTTAGCACTGTACACCAGGACACTGTTTTGTCACATTAAACTATGGTTTCTTTTAAACCAAGCCAACATATAATGCAATATAAGGCATATATTGAAAGAGAGAGCTAAGCAATGAGAAATCATGCAAAACAAAAAGTGGTTTTAAAATGTGCAGAAAAAAGGAGTGAGTGATTAATACACGATATATTAAGAGTGCTTATAAGGCAGGCAGTTTCAAACTTGGTTTACCTTGTCAGAATTGGATTGTGTATACCATATAAATGCTCTTTATGATAACCATTATTACCATTTTCCAAACTGTAATAAAATAAATATACCAAGAAAGGACTGTGTTAATGATAAGATGCAACTCCATACACACTATGGTTACAAAGATGATAATTAAAAAAATTAACAAGGTGTTTGTTTTAAATGGTATTAGTTGCCCTTCCAAAATCTTTGCCTAAAGCAGCTGAGAATAGCCAACAAAAACAGAAGAATATAAGACAACTAAAACACCTCAGTATATATATTTTTAAAAAACAGTGTTAACTAGTCATGTCCACAGCGGAGCCTGTAGAATACCAAGGACTGTACGGTATGTCATGTACATTGAATTAATTCTACAGAAAGCTCTACTTCAACATGATCCGCATGAAGCTATTTGTGATAGGTATGGTGAGCAATATGCCAAAAAATGTAGAAAATAAATACAATATATATAAAATATGTAACATCTACGAATTAAAAAAAAAAGACCCTCCCACTTAACATGCTATAATATCAATTAAAATCTCTTACTTTTTCATGGGCAAAGTTTCAACACTACAAAATATAAAAAAGAAGTAGTTATCATGTGTGTTAATAAGTAATGGTACGTATTTGGCTTTGCAGTATTTCCCTGTTGTTTTTTCACTGCTATTGTAGCAAAAGTATAATGTCAAAGTGATCTACACAATAAAAATAGACAAATGAGGAAAAGGCACTGGACAGACTTACGGGGAAATGGTTTTGTTTTTTAAAAAAGGTAAAAGTGAAGACAAGTGAAAAATAAGTAAAAATAGCTATCATAAAGTAAAATGCCAAGTCCCTGAGACAGAGGAACTGCAAATGGAAGAATAGAAGACTGGTTAGGGATAGCAGAATAACTACACACAGCAAAAGCAAAGGAAAATATGAGATCAGACATAATATGTTTTAAGTTCATAGCTACCACAAAGTTTCCAATCTATTGCATTATGGAATGTTTTAAGTGCAGGTTATTCTCTAAAGGTTTAATCCTGAATTCACAGGACCTATCTACACCTCAAACCCTCAACTGTCTTGAGTTATCTGGAAGAACCGCTATTTCCAGAGCTCTGTACCAGGAAAACCCTCCCATTCCAGTTGTCTCTGTTTACTGTGTGTCTGTGCACTATACATGCCAAAGCTGAAGCCTGGGGAGTAAGCATTGCAGAAAAATACCCACCTACCAGATATATAAAAACGTCTGCATTCTATTCTTAAAAATAAAATAAAAAATATATCTTTTTTTTTTAAAATATCCGGGGAATTGTAGTACTGTGAGGGAAAGAGGGTCCTTCAGATTTCTCAGTGCTCTCTGCAGACTAGGATTGTCTTGGGAGCAAATCACCGCGGCTGAATTAAATGAAAGCTATATAACACTGGGTAGACTCCAACGGAGCAATAAGTGAACATTCCATCAGTGCAAGGATTTCTGCTTGTGCAACAGAACCATCTTCTTGCCCTCACCCCCAAATCAGTTCTAGGGTTCCCCAGCTCTTTGTAATGGATCTGGGTAGGGTGCATGTGGAGAGAAGAGAGGAACGAGGAGGGAAGCCTTATTGTGCAATCAGAAATCCTTGCACGGACTCAAATTCACTACTTTTTGCCTACGTTTCTCGCATCCCCCCTCTTTTTATTGCCTCCATTTCCCCTCCCTTTGTCTTCTCATATGCTGTTGAAATTTAAATGGGCAGCTACTTGCCCCTGAAACTGTAAAACTCCTGTAAACATCGGTGGCCACGGATAAATAATGAATTCCATGCAACCTATTTCTTTGAGTTGCTCTGAGACACCCTGATTCGCAGTACTATACACAATCAGAAAAGGAAACATATTTCACATAAAGTGCTTTCTTGCATTTCTGCAGTCTTCCATTGTGAGCATTCTGCTTACTTACTCATCGTAAACATCTTCTGTATCCATCCGGCGGTAGAATTTGGCTAGTTTCACAGCACAAATGATGGCAGGGATTAGAAATACTGAACAGCCCCCCAAACCAAACCAGAAGGCATTCTAGGGAAGACAAAAAACAACATTGGGGCACTTAATATATTCTCTGTTATCCAGTTTCCCTCATTCACTGGAACATTCCATATACTGGGCCTCATAATGTGCAACCGAGCAAGCTAAATGTAAGATGCGGGTGGCGCTGTGGGTTAAATCGCTGTGCCGCATGAGCTTGCTTGTAAAGCGAGATGAGCACTGCAACTCCAGAGTCGTTAGCGACTGGACTTAATTGTGAGGGGTCCCTATTTATCTACTTGCACTTTGACGTGCCTTCGAACTGCTAGGTTGGCAGGAGCAGCGACCGAGCAACAGGAGCTCACCCCGTCACGGGGATTAGAACCGCCGACCTTCTGATCAGCAAGTCCTAGGCTCTGCGGTTTAACCCACAGCGCCACCCGTGTCCCTAGGGGTCCATTTACCTTTAAGCTAAATGTGAGCCAATAACCATGTACTGTGAGCCTGCTCAGTGTTTAACAGCCCTCTGGTTATTTTCCTCAGGAAAGCGGGCTGACCTTCATGGCAAGTTGTGCTGCGCTGAGCTGGAGGGCAGCTTTCAAGCTCTATAGCCCTACAGTATATGCAGAAGGGCTCCTGCACTGCAGAGCCAGACCACGATTTGGGCAGAGTGAAGCAGCCACCTCAGGCGGCAGAAACGCAAGAGGCGGCATTTCCAGAAGCCCTTGTGAAGCTTGCCCTTTGCTTGCCTGGAGGTGGTGAGTCTTTGCAAGGGCTTTTCCTTCAAGGGAAGCTCTTGCGGAGATTCCCCTGGCACACACATTGTGTGGTTGGAGACGGGACCTTCGGCCTCAGGCGTCCAAATGTCTGAGGCCCTGCCTGCTGTGTTGTGTTGGAGTGGTAGGCACCAGGATGCTATTGCAAGCCCTGTGCTGGCAAATGCTCAGTTTTTACAGAAAGTAAATAAACCAGGGAAACACCTCACCCTCCATAACGTAATTAGCCAAACCAAAATATACTTGTAAGCCAAGCTAAACTCAACCGAAGTGTGCCATCAGTCTAGCACTACCCTGGGATGAACACGGAATGCATGTGAAACCCTTACAACAACTTTAAAAAATAAATAAACCACACAAGCACATTGCTTTATTCCAACCAGCCTACAACAAACCGCAATGTATGTGTAGGCCTCAGAAGATTAATATCCTAGCTAGGCTTTCCTCCTTCTGTAAAGAACAACAGATGTAGCTTTATCCCTGCTTTCAGTGGAGTAAATTCCTTGGTATCTTAGTGCAATTTTCTGGGTCAGGAAATATTGTTTACACAAGAAATAATAATTTAATGATTACACAGACCAGCCCAATTAGTTCCAGCTGTTAAAAAGGTGGTTTTACACTTCCTTTCAGCAGAACTGGAGACAGTCTGAACTTGTTCGCCCAGTTATGCATGAAAAATCCAGGCCCATCCTAAATTAAGCAGCAAAGAAAACAACTCATGGTCCTTTAGGTGCCCTCAATTAGTAGCAGTAATTGCAGGAAATTTCTGAGGAACATTTAGCTTATTCCTTTCTGTGTCTTTTGCCAGTTTTCCCCCTCACACAAATATACAACTTCTGCATTTCTCAAGGCAACTAGAAAATGCAGATGTTGCCATTTCAGGACAAAAGGAATCCGTGAACGCTGCCACTGTTCAGGAATGCATCCAAAATGTGTTTCTGTAAGTCAACAGAAGAAAGTTTTCCATTGCATTTAAATACTGTAAATTTCATTATATGCTACTTGATAAAATGATTAGCTCCAAACGTATGTCTCCAGACTGGGCAAATGGAAAACCCATGTTAAAGCTCAAACTTCTGGGACTTTTTAGCTTTTATAAAAAGAGAGAGAGATGAATGAAGATGAAATTGTAAGGGCTTATTTACTGATTTAGTTAGTTATGAGATTTATATCCTGTCTTTCCTCGGGGTTATCAAGGCTCCTATAAAATTATGATTGCTATATCCCATCGCACTAAAATTCCAGGCGACTCAATGAAATTAATCAGCAGATAGTTGAGAAAGATGGAAGTGCTATTTCATAAAATGCATATTGCCTTCTGCCTTCCCATCCACATGGAAGCAGCATATCTGTGGAACAGATTCCATGTGACTAGGAAAACATCTAAGCAAGTGGCCTATGCACTTAGATCATTTAGATGGCCAGGAGAACAGAAAGGGGATGTCAGGTGGATTTTCAGAAGGGACAGAACCACTGAAAAGACCACTTGTGTTGGAAAAGTCTAACTGTTGCATCTTTCTTCCAGGGTGGTGTCTATAAATGCTAAAGCGTGTTATCCTTCATGGAGAGGGGGGCTAACAAGACACCCCACTTTTGCCGGGCCGGGTAAAGTTAGTTGGCCACCATTGCGATTGGGCTCCCCTTGTCGTTGGGGAGATTTTGATGTGCCATTTTGTGATTGACAGCCAGAGGAGTTAAATTCCCTGTGCGCAGTGTTGAGCTTCCTCTTTTTGCTGTGCGCACCGGATCACCCACCCACAATCCCTCTTGCTGTTCTGCCTTCTGGGATAGCTGCGCAGCCTGCACTCGCTCCATAAGACGCACACACATTTCCCCTTACTTTTTAGGAGGGAAAAAGTGAGTTTTACAGAGCAAAAAATACGGTACTTTCCGGACATGTGATTTCCAAATTCCCGAAAGACATGTGAACTGCAGCTCTTTGGGAGATACTGTGTAATACACACGTACCTTTCTTATTACCCAAGTCTACCTTTATGCAAATGTACCAATTCTCTAGTCTTAGCATAAGCTGTCTCAGCAGAGAAATAAAAAGATTTAACCCTCCCTCCTTCACAATTTTTTTTTCTTTTGGAAGAATGCAAAATATTCTTACCACAGAATCTGTTATATAGCTGCATAGAAATATATCTATAGCAGTATCGACCACATTGGCAATGGGCTTACAAGGTGCCACTTCCATAGCAATCTACAAGAGATCAGAAAAAGAATTCAAGTGCTGAACATTAGATACAGAAAATCCCCAAGAAGAAGCATTTTGTATTAACCTGGAAAGATACACATATGATTCTGATACCCAATTTGAATTAAGAATATTTGGCAGGATAATTAATGTTATGTTCTAATTTACTATGTTGTTTCTAGTAGCAGTGTTGATACACCAATATGTTTAATTTCCCCTCCCCCCCCAAAAAAATGGAAGTTCTCTAAATGGCCTTTGGCCAAGAGGTGGGGGTGGAGAGATATCTTACCGATTCCTTCACCCATTCAGCGTACTGCTCAAAGTAACCGATTATAGTATCCATATACTTTTTAGTTTCCTTTTGGGAGGGAAAAAAGAAACGGACACGTTAAGTTACACACATAAGGATTCCAGATACAATGCACTATGTGTGGGTTTTTTGTTTTTTTAAAAAACACATTAAAACTTACCTGAACAATAACGAACGAAGCGTTGTTGTTTATAAGAAGTTGTGCACTATTAACAGCAGTGATCACACTTCTGACTTTGCCCTGGAAGAGGAGGAAAAAGAAGATTACGGGGTGGTGAAAGAAAAAGTATGCTGTTGAACCACCCAAACCGCTAATCATTATACAGTTAAAACAAAATTTATCCAACACACAGTCAGAATTGCACAAAGGGGAGTAAAAAGCATACAACCCAGACACCCATGGCTGGTTCATACATGCATGTTCATTACTTGATGATACAGTGAATCTTGGTTTTGGATTTGAGACTCTTGTCATTCATATGTAAGAGTTTCAAATCCAAAACTAAGATTCACTGTGTCATCAAGTACGGTCATACCTCAGGTTACGTTTGCTTCACGTTACGGCTTTTCAGGTTGCGAAAACGGCAAACCCAGAAGTGTTTACTTCTGGGTCCGCTGTTCGCAGAAGCGATCTGTGCGCTTTGCACACGCGCAGTAGAGCCTTTTCGGGGTGCAAACGGCACCCTGAAACAGATTGCGTTCGTAAGTAGAGGTACCACTGTATATATATATATATATATATATATATATATATATATGAGAGAATGATTTCAAAAGAAGAATGATATATATTACAATACAGAACACAGAATGCACAATATTCTCTCATATATGTATGTATGTGTGTATATGTGTGTGTGTGTGTGTGTGTGTGTGTATAATGTGATAAGCAGTGATTCAAACATAGGATCTTTCCAAAGTAAAAGAACAGTTTGACCAGATAAAATAAGGATCATTTCCAGTCACATACAAAATCTCTAAATTTATGACATCTCCTGATACTTTAAAACCAAGTATAAAAAATGTAGAATTTGTATATACTATATGAATAAATACCCTTCTAGTCTCACATTACCATGGTTGAGATTCCAATAGCCGGTAAAACAGTTCCATCTCTCTAGTAGCTCACGTCTGCTACTCCTTCCTTCCTTCCTTCCTTCCTGCTAGATCAGTCAGTTGATTCATAATGAATACAGTTCATTGATGTATTCACAATTGAATACCTTTCATTGACCATTCCCATACTACAAGAACATTCTAGTCTTCCACTTCCAACTAATATATCTTAGCTGCAGCTAACAAAACAGAAACCAATTCTATCAGCCTTATATTATCATTGATTTTATATAGTTCATTATTTTTATTGATGTTTTAAATAGCCCCAAAGTATTTTATACGAAGTCATTCATAAATGGAATGATATAAATAATGCCACATCAGTCAGTTATTCAGACCTTAATGTAGGCCAAACCAGATGTGATGTGGGAGGTCTGCAACTCAGTCTCCCAGAATGTTTTTCTTTGGGTGAAAGCAGCTGTGAGGGACAGGAGAATTTGGACTGGGGCAGGCGAGGGAATGTAAGCTTTCCCCAGCACTGTTTCCCTGACTTAAAAGTCAAAAGATGGGACAATGCAGCAGTCTTTTCCATCTCTACAGCTAATAGCAGCTTGTGGAAAGGGGCAACTTAAATCAGGAAAACAATGCTAGAGAAAGGGTTGCAGCCCTGATTCAAATTCTTCCATCCTCCATAGCTGCTTTTAACCAGACCATAGATTCCCCCATATCACTTATGGTCCTGAGAGACAGGCAAATGGCTACACTTAGGACATTATAATATTACATCCAAAAAGTTATGAAAGCTTTGTGTGTGGCTGCCACACTGCTATGATTGTTCCGTATCATGAGATAAACAAGCCAGTTGTGAAAGCTTCACGCTGTACATTGTGGTGTTTTGGAAGATATTTAAGTGTACACTTAAAAATTTGAAGGCTGCATGCAGACAAACCACAGTTGGAGGGTCGGGTACGGGCCTTGTGTTCACATGGTCCCTTCCTGTCCGTCCGTTTGTGCAGCTTAATTAATTGCTTCCTGGTTTGAGTAAACCATGGTTTGCTACATTCCACCACAACATCAGATAAGGAAGAAATTCCATAAACTGCACACATAAGGGGAGGTGGGAGCACTCAAGCACAGGGATGATTTCCAGTCCTCTAAACTATAATCTGGAGGAACATCCAGTCACTGTTGGAGGCCTAATTTTCACTAAGGTGGTAAATCTGTAGTCTGAATACTTCTTAGTATTAACAAATTCCCTTTGTGTAACAAGCTAGCATATCAGAGAGATCACTAAATTGGAACACTTCCCCCTAACATGTAGTTAGTTTCCTATGCAGAGATTATTTTGTCTGGTGGACTTTCAAGTACAGTGGTACCTCGGGTTAAGAACTTAATTCGTTCTGGAGGTCCGTTCTTAACCTGAAACTATTCTTAACCTGAGGTACCGCTTTAGCTAATGGGGCCTCCTGCTGCCGCTGCGCTGCCAGATCACGATTTCTGTTTTCATCCGGAAGCAAAGTTCTTAACCCGAGGTACTATTTCTGGGTTAGCGGAGTATGTAACCTTAAGTGTCTGTAACCTGAAGCGTTTGTAACCCGAGGTACCACTGTACTCAGCATTGTCTGAATGGAACTGATAATGTTTGAACTTGGTTATCAGGTGAATTTAACGTACAACATTCCATCTCTTCACTAGAGTAAAATGAACACAAAATACTGCCTAGCAAATATGTCGCAAAATAGGTAGTTCATGTTTTAAAGAAACAACCCTAATGGGGGTTTTATTTCAGAAGAAACAAATGAACAAAAACTTACAGGAAGCTCTGATGATGTTTTCTGCAGGAACCTTATGCTCTGGTTTAAAGTGCTCTGGTTAAAGACACAAAACAAAAGAAGTCTATCACACAAACCTCTTATACCATATTCCAGAGAAAAAGCTTGATCCGTAAAGCCATTATTCCTGAACGTAAAGCCTTGGAAATACGTATCTATTTTAAGTAGAATGGAAACCATTCTTGTGGTGTAGTTTGAAATACAGCTGGAACATGAATTTACGGTGTCTGCTTGTTTTCAATGCTACAAAGTTCAGGCAATGGAAAACGAGAGTGCATAAAAATTAAGAAACTACCCTCCTTCCCATTTTATAGACTACAAAGTTCTAGGCCAGGAGCTGCTAATCTTTGGACTTGTGGGTCTTATCGAATTTCCACCCGCCCTAGCCAGAAAGACCAACAGCCAATGGTAGAGATTGTAGCCAACAGCACATGAGGATCACAAGCTTCCTCATCCCTTCTCTCATAATTCCATGACTCTGCAGTGTGGACAGGTGTCCACGGTTAAGATTACATGCACACTTCAAGATCTCTATGGGAGAGGTCACTCAGTGTCACGGGTGCCACACCAATTTAAATCCAGGCTTTCCAAGTTCAAGGTCAGAATTACATGTCATGAGAAAGACGGGCTACCCAATATCAACACCCTATGAGTTTCCGCAGTGCCTGCTCCATGTCATGGGCTGTCACTGGTGACGAAACATAACCTAGTGACGTGAATGCAGGCATAGGCAAACTCGGCCCTCCAGATGTTTTGAGACTACAATTCCCATCATCCCTGACCACTGGTCCTGTTAGCTAGGGATGATGGGAGTTGTAGTCCCAAAAACAGATTGTACATCTTGCACATCTTGTAACTTGTACAACATGTTGAGGGGAAGGGGAGAAACTTGGACTGGGCTGGTGTTTATGGAGTCAGCCCTAATTTATTGGAACATGTAATTACACCCAACTCAGCTTTTATTTATTGGAACATGTAATTTATTGGAACATGTAATTACACCCAGGGACATGGGTGGCGCTGTGGGTTAAACCACAGAGCTTAGGGCTGCTGATCAGAAGGTCGGCGGTTCAAATCCCCATGACGGGGTGAGCTCCTGTTGCTTGGTTCCTGCTCCTTCCAACCTAGCAGTTTGGAAGCACGTCAAAGTGCAAGTAGATAAATAGGTACCGCTCTGGCGGGAAGGTAAACAGCATTTCTGTGCGCTGCTCTGGTTCGCCAGAAGCGGTTTAGTCATGCTGGCCACATGACCCGGAAGCTGTACGCCGGCTCCCTCGGCCAGTAAAGCGAGATGAGCACTGCAACCCCAGAGTCGGTCATGACTGGACCTAATGGTCAGGGGTCCCTTTACATTTACAGCTTTGTACTATGATGTTGGATTGTAACATGCCATATTCATTTAACAGAGCAGCTGCAAGGTGTTATTATGGACCCATATGCAAGGACCCAGCATCTGTCTACAACCAAGTGTACCGCTGTCTTATACTGTCGCTGTCCCCACTGTTCTGGTTTTTTGCTTAGGTTTCTCTGCGAAGTGCCATGTACCATATAACATCATCAGGTTGATAAAAGTATCACACTGAGGCTGAATGTGGAGTCCCTGATTTGAAATGTGTCTAAAGACCCTACTCGCAGTGTAAGAAAGGAAAAGCACTTACCCTAGCTCTAACATATTTCTTGACAGTCAGTTTTTGGAAAAAGAAATATTGAGAATGATTAAGAGTTAATTAGAAGAGCGAGGGGGGAGGGAGGAAACAAGAAGACAAGAACACAAGTATTTTTCAGCAAGGAAATTATTTCAAAACAAAATATAGCTTCCTGAAGCAGCAGTAAAATCACAAGAAAAGCCAAATTATAGCCTAACGTGTAGAAAGATATGAAATGCCACAACTGGCCTCCCCGGCTCAACTCAGTTTTACACAACTTGTATGTTGGATGTTAAAAGAAACTCTGCTTATAAAGCAGAAACGGGAGAGAAAGCTTCAGATTTCTTCCTCATAGCTGTGCCAGGGAATAAGAGGGGAGTGCATAGTTTAGCTTACACACAGAAAAAGACACTAAAACTTTACTCCAGAAAATCTTTGTACAAGAAGCATCCTTGGTTAAAGTCTAGAAATAGCATGAATGGAGGCAGTCTTGACTGATATCCCAAACTGATTTGTAGCTTGTTGAATACACTTTCCCAATCATGTCCTAGCCCAATAACTGCAAAGTTTTGTTTTTTTACCATTGCTTGCTCCAATGGAACAACTTGTTGGTTATGTATCACGCGGATACTATTTGCATGTCCTTTTAATGCATTTTCTAATGCTCCTTTAGGCTGCAAAGACAAACAAACAAGTTACTAAACAGCTTACAATTCTAGATAAATAAGTCTTCTTTTCCAAAGTCATTTCTCATTCTGTGTCAGAAACAGCAAAATGCCATTAAAGTTCTAAGAAAATATATGTCCTTCTACCAATTCTTATGAGTTGTTATTTAGATGCTTTGTTATTTAGATGCTTTAATACTGAAAAAGCGAAGTTCAAATACTGAAAAATATGTTCTGGTAAACTAATTTTTATTCAGTAATTGGGAAAAATAAATTTTCCTTTAAGACAATTATTTTTCCAGTAGACCAATAGGTGTAATGGCGCCCTCCACTGAGATATTTAATTATGGACAAATACTTATTGGAAGCAAATGTATGCTTTCTGCCCCTTTTTCCTGGATGAGATGTCAAAGGGAGATCTCTCTTTGAGTGCCAAGCAGGAAGATGTTATGCCTCATGTTAGCAACACTGGCCAGGTGGAACATGCAAAGCTGACTCAGGTTAATGCCCACTGCCAGCAATTATTTTTATGCCAAATAAAGTACAGATAAATTCACCCAAGTTCTGATTTCGCAGGCATTCTACTTCGCTAGCTCATATGGCCCATTGTAAGGACATACACAGCATCTTGTATTAATCCTGTCTTCCAGGGAAGTCATCAGAATGCTTTATGTAAGCTTGGCTAAGCAGATATCTACTTTAAAAATATATTCTTCCATTTACAGCCGCGCCTCAACAATGGAAAGTGGAATACATAAGAGTCCATTCAGAATAGACACGTTCTCGTTACCGTTTCATGTCAATCAAATCAAAACTCACCAATTGGTCTGCTCGTGCTTCCAAATCATTAGCAAAGGACAAGAGATCCACTTTGGTAACACTCTTATTGATCTGCACAAGACAGAAGCAAAAATCAGATCATTGTGTGTCAAGGTCCCCAGGGCCACCCCAATAACTCGCACATCACACAGAATTTTTTGTTTAAGATTTTTGGCATAATTTTGGCCACAACTTTATTAAAATACAAAAATGTGAGTGGTTGCTTAGGCATTGGTTGCGACTATCTGCCCCCACCGTGGGGGACAGACTGACATTCCGCACGATGCGAAAGTCAGAAAAGGGGAATACACCTGGGGGGTAGCGTTGGAGCAGGGAACCTGCTCTCAGCCCACCCCAAATGCAGCCACGAGCTCATTGCTATGGCCAGAGCCCCCTTGACAGAGTGGACAAGCAATAGTTAGCCCCCAATTCCTTTAACGGAATCCCTTGCAGCAGCAGCATTAGAGGGGCAGGCACAGCCAATCCATGCCCCTCAACCAACCAAACCATAAACCAATGCCTAACCGCGAACCTTACAAGTTGTGACGATTTGCTACGCAGTAGGCAAAAACCAAATGGCCCCAGCCAATCAGCCAGATGAACAAAATTCCTACCGGGCCCCTGCCCCAAGAGCAGACGACCCCATGACAGGCATAGCAAGGTCAAAGCGAACAACCCTAATTCTAGGGAGGGGGGGACGGGCAATCCGATGCATGGTCGAAAAGAGGAAGCCCTAGCCTCGTGCAAGGAGTTTTAGCATTTCTGGCTGTCAATCAACAAATGGCAACATTAACTTCTTCCCAACAGTGGCCAATGATCAATTAGCCCGCCCCCAACTTTGGAGTGTCCTGGCGGCCCCCACCGCAACACGTGCTCTCCATGAAGGAGAACACGCTTTGTAGCACTGAGAGAATGAGGATTGTTAGGCTTCTGGTAGTTGAGCAATATTGTTGTTCTGAATTAAAATTGGGGCACACTTCAGTCTTACAACTGAAAAGGGTGAAAGAAAGCACACAACATCTTGCACAGCAAATACACAGTGGCGGACCCCCTCAGAGGGCATGAAGTTTTGGTCTCCCAATGTGAGAGAGATGTGACTTTGCAGGTGGCTAAAAGGTGCACACCCAAAGCCCAATAGGTGTATTCAATACAGTGGTACCTCGCAAGACGAATGCCTCGCAAGACGAAAAACTCGCAAGATGAAAGAGTTTTTTCTTTTTTGAGTTGCTTCGCAAGACAAATTTCCCTATGGGCTTGCTTTGCAAGACGAAAACGTCTTGCACCTTTTTCTTAAAACCGTCAATGCATTCCTATGGGAAACCGTGCTTCGCAAGACGAAAAATTCACAAGACGAAAAAACTCGCAGAATGAATTAATTTCGTCTTGCGAGGCACCACTGTACTGAATTTATTTCTCATGGTGCACCAGTCATTCTCTCAAGCCACACTAGGGAGCACTAGTACACAGAGCTTAAATCAATTGCTTCAAAGGTTTATGGTGATTTCATTGCAGTTTGAGATGACTATATACAGGCGAGAGCTTATATCTTTAAAAGGCATGCCTTGGTGTCAAATACCTATATTTACTGGGGTGGGTGGGGGGGTTGGAAAAAAAAACTCTCTACACCACATGAAAACAGAAGTTACCTCCCCATTGTCTTACCTCTGACAGATATGCCGCAAAGTTTATCTCATTTATTCCCGAGGAACTGAAATTCATCAAATTCTCCTTTCCCCTCTCATCAAGCAAGACTATATTGCTTAGATTTATATTAATATGCTTGATTTTCAGCGATACATCTTCTGCGTACTATAGGAGACAAAAGCGGGAGGAAGCAGCTCTCACCAAACATTAGAATATTTACAACAGCAAGTGGAACAATTCCTACTGCCAGCTTCCTATTTGAGACACACACAGCTTTCATCTTGACATGCAGCAGAACTAGTGTGGTAAAGTTATTGTTTGTCATTTTCTGTTCTATCGATTTTTTTAACTGCCTTGAGTGTTTCATAGAAGAAAGACAGGACAAAACATTCTGAAATGAATAAACAGAATATCACCACTTGAGACTGCAGATAGGAAATATTTTTTTCTGAATGCATCATTTCATTTCATATTATTTTTAAATTATTCCTGTTGAAAGTGCTGTGCTAGATGCTTCTTTTCTATTAACAAATATTTTTTTACTGTATGTAAAAATGTATTCTCCTCTACATGCTATGAAATACCCATACCCTATTCTAATTAAATCAGGACTCTACTGCCTCATTCAGACAAAATTCAGTGAGTAACTAGTGTACAGAAATGGCCAGAAATGGCCGTCACTATAAAATTCAGGTGTGCCCAAACTTTTTTCAAAGAGGGCCAGATTTGATGAAGTGAACATGCGTGAGGGCCGAACAAAGTTACTGAGCTTTTTTTAGGATTGAAGTTTACCCCAAAGTTGTTGGGCTTTTTTTAGGATTGGGGTTGAGCTTTCTTTACGATTTTACCCGAAAGTTGTTGAGCTGTTTTTAGGATTTTACCCTAGGACATATACTGCCACGGGGACCGGATTAAATCAACTGGTGGGCTGGATTAGGCCCCCAGAGCAGACTTTGGACATGCCAGATGTTGTTGGACTACAACTCCCATCATCCCTGAGCTCTGGCCTTGCTAGCTAGGGGTGATGGGAGTTGTAGTCCAACAACATCTGGGGACCCACAGGTTGAGAAAGGCTGTTCTACAGGCTTGCAGGAAGGAAGGCCTTTGGCTGAAAGAGGTTTCCTGCCCATGATCTGCTGGCTTGGGCTGATTTTTCATCAATATGGCACTCAGCTCAACCGGAGGGGCAGCAAAAGTAGCACGTCAGCTGAGGAGTGGATGGGCGGGCGGGCTGAACAAATAAACTAAATCCAGGTAAGACATAAGTTATTTATTTTTAAAAGAAGACTGCAGACATTCAGCACTAAAGTACCCATTACACTATAGGTTATGCTCACAACCGGGACACGGGTGGCACTGTGGTCTAAACCACAGAGCCTAGGGCTTGTTGATCAGAAGGTCGGCAGTTCGAATCCCCGTGACAAGGTGAGCTCCCATTGTTCGGTCCCTGCTCCTGCCAACCTCGCAGTTCGAAAGCATGTCAAAGTGCACGTAGATAAATAGGTACTGCTCTGGCGGGAAGGTAAACGGCGTTTCCGTGCACTGCTCTGGTTCGCCAGAAGCGGTTTAGTCATGCTGGCCACATGACCCAGAAGCTGTCCATGGACAAATGCCGGCTCCCTCAGCCTATAGAGCGAGATGAGCGTACAACCCCAGAGTCGTTCACGACTGGACCTAACGGTCAGGGGTACCTTTACCTTTACCTTATGCTCACAACCGATATTAACTTACTATGCTAACATTCAGAAGTTCATGGATGTTGAAAAGGTTTTCCAGGCGCAGGGTAGTATAAAGGCCTTTGTTTTCCTTGCAGTCACTAAAGACACATGTAAAATAAACACCAACAGGTTAACAAAAATAGCTGGCAACATTGGCCATCAAAAATCCCCCTTTTTAGATAAGGAGGCCAGATATCCAAATCCACTTGTGAGAAATAATAGTGTCCTTGAGAACTATTTTCCGGTGGCTGAGGAACACTTGTGCTTCGCAAACATCCCCCACCAGACCTCCCTGGAAAACCCCTATACCACCTCTTTTGAAACAGAAAGGAGTTAATCAGTTTGCAATATGTTGTGGAGGTCTGCCAGTGGTACTGGATTACCCAAGAGGCATGTGCTTTTGTGCAAAGCAGGTGCACAAAAAGAGCTTTTTGTGCAAAGCAGGTGCACAAAAACATTTTTTTTAAAAAAGCATTGAAGCAGTCATTATGGGAAAAATTAGAATTTTCTTAGACTTCCTTTCAGTCCACTACAGACTCTCTCTCTCCCCCCCCCCCCCCACTTTTTCTGTCCTTGCTGATTCCCATCTAAACCCGAAGGAGTCCTACTAATTTATATTGAAATAATATGAGGAAATCAGATTCGGCAATAAATCTAGTTTTATTATTGATAGACTCTTCTGACTTATATGTACTTGACTGATTTTGCTTCCTTTTGTGTGTGTGTGAGAGAGCAGAGATTTAAAGGGGGGCATCTATAAGAAATGGAAGATGACGAAGGAGGAGAAGACACATGTCGTCAACAATTGAAGGGGGGTCAGGTGGGCTAAAGCTCAGAACGAGTCCAGACTTACATAAAGAGGTTAAAAATAATAAAAATGGTGGCTTTTTGTCTATATTTGAAGTCGGAGGAAGAGCAAGTAAATAAATCTGCGTGGAGAAGACAGAGAAATAGGTGGAACTCCTCAACATCTACCGTATTTTTCGCCCTATAGGACGCACTTTTTCCCCTCCAAAAATGAAGGGGAAATGTGTGTGCGTCCTATGGGGCGAATGCAGGCTTTCGCTGAAGCCTGGAGAGCGAGAGGCGTCAGTGCGCACCGACACTTCTCGCTCTCTAGGCTCCAGGAAGCTATCCGCAAGCCTTGCGCACCCGGGGGGAGTTCCCCCGGGCGCGCAAGGCTTGCAGGCGGCAGCCTGCAGCGTGGAGCACAGGGCGCCCTCCGGAGGATGCCCCGTGCTTCGCGCAGGTGCCGGCAAGCCTTGCGCACCCGGGGGATCTCCCCCCAGGAGTGCAAGGCTTGCGGGCGGCAGCCTGCAGCACAGAGCACGGGGCGCCCTCTGGAGGACGCCCCGTGCTTCGTGCAGGTGTCCGCAAGCCTTGCGCGCCCAGGGGGAGATCCCTCCGGGTGCACAAGGCTTGCGGGCAGCAGCCTGCAGCGCGGAGCACGGGGCGCCCTTTGGAAGACGCCCCGTGCTTCGCGCAGGTGTCGGCAAGCCTTGCGCACCGGGGGGAGCTCCCCCCGGGAGCGCAAGGCTTGCTGGCAGCAGCCTGCAGCGCAGAGCACGGGGCGCCCTCCGGAGGACGCCCCGTGCTTCGCGCAGGTGTCCACAGCCACAGCAGGTGTTCTGGTGATAACAGAATAAATGATATGGCAAGGGAGTTGCAGCCCAAGACAGGAAAAGAGGAGGTCTCACAAAAAGGCAGTTTTAGTGCCATTTTGAAACACGTAAACCTCAGTTTAGTCAATGAGCTTCAATCGTGTAGCAGTGCAAAATTTCAAATAAACCATAACTGCATTTGTTTATATCATAAGACATGCAGAGTTACCTGTAAACTTTTTCAAATGTCAAGTCAATGGTTGGATTTTTTAAAATGATTCCAGAAAGATAGTATTTCAGCTGCTGATTCAGCAAATATGGCGTATCCAAAACCTGGAAAACAACGAAAAAACCAATGTTCTTTTTCTCTACATCGCAATTCTAAGAGCTTTACATATAAAATTGAAGCATCTCATGTGATTTCTTGAGTCTACTGTAGTTTGGTTTCAAGAAAAACCATGGACCTTAAGGTTAGAGAAATCATGCACAATCTATTCATGTCTTAATTGGTTATAGACTTAAACCAATCTTGAGTTTGGTTTTAGCACCTGAGGCTGCAAACGTTTATAAGCAAATAGGTAACACACACCTTTTCTATAATCTGATCACCTAATTTAGACTGATTAGGAACTCATTAAAATAATAATGTCTTAGGATATGAGAAGTTTTAGATGATATGAAGGCCGTGAGACCAGAAAGACTTTGCTATGCCCAAGTGAGACACATTTTATTGTTGCTTAGGAAATTTAACAATTTAAGAAAGAGAAAACCCTTAGCTTAGGTGAAAAGTCTGGTAAGTCAAATTTATTCTGTTACAGCTGTTGAACTTCCCCAAAATTTCATGAAAAACCTGGGAAAGGATCTACAAATGACAGAATGGACTTGGAGATCTGGAGAAATGTAATTCTTGAATTGTCCTCTGCTGACCTGAAAGAAGACTTCTTTTGAAATTCAGTTTCGCTTGCATTTGCGCCCATTTAAAATTATAACCAGTCATACGATCTGTACTGGCACTTTTAAACAATGCAATTTTTGGACATGGTCTCTAACAACCCCTCTGGAATGTGTTATTAATCTAGATTTCTTTTGTAGCCCTGACTTCACTGTTATGTATCCTAAGTGTGACCTAGAATTGACAGTGACTAGATTATAGTCACTAAGATGTGCACTGAGGCCAATTAGAAGCCAATTAGGGACACAGGAAGCATCTTATACCAGATTATACTATGATGATGGTATAAGATGTTGAGGCTACAATCCTATACCCACTTACCTGGGAGTAAGCTCCACTGAATTCAATGAGACTAACTTCTGAGTTGACAGCGACTGAGGGGTGCTATAAAGAGACTGAAGTAGGAACCTGAAAGTCCAAGTTCAGATTTCACCTCTGCTAGGAACAACACACACACACACTCACACACTCACTCACACACACACACACACACACTCAGGTCCATTCACCAAACTGCAACAGGGTGATAATACTACTAATTTACCCTATAGCGCTGCTGATGGGATAACAAGATGTAGAGGAAGTGCTTTAAGCAAAAAACAGCACTATGTAAATATAAATGATTATCCAGTGTAGGTAAACATTGAAGTTATGCTATCTAAGGCAATGCTGACTTCAGTGTGTTTTTCCATTGTTGTTGATCACTTAAAGGCCTTGATATGAGGAATCTTACTTTGAATAAACTCCTGTCTTCAAATGGTTCACAAACAAGCTTCTCCATATTTCCTCCCGTAATGAAAGTGACCACTACTATTAGCATCAGAACCCAGGAGAAAAGAAAACTGAATCCAACTCCGCTGAAACAAAACGAGGGGAAAATAATAATACATTATATGAGTTGGTTTAAGAGCCATTTGAAAAGGACCAACTAAAATCAACTTACTGAATCGTGACAAGGAAAACAAAGACAAGCAAAGTGATTCTTGATAAAACAAGCACGGCACACAAATTTATACCATAGCATTCCTAGCAAAGATTGCTGTCATATAAGCTCACATGAGCAAGTATTTGTTGTATCTGTCACACACAGAGACTCATCCCAGTTTGGGGAAGAGTGTCAACTGTGATGAGAATTTGTGAAAACAAGGAGGCAAATCAGAACCTTGGGGGCAAGTGTAGCTTTCGAGTAACAGGAACCAAGAACTTCCAGACTAAGGGTTGGAATTGGCGGCAATCTGCCCTTTCAAGTGAAGAAGACAGCATTACAGTGCAATTCTAGCCATGTCTACTGAGAAGTAAGTCCCACTCAACTGGCGCTGTGCGTTAAACCACAGAGCCTAGGATCAGAAGGTCAGCGGTTCGAATCCTCATGACGGGGTGAGCTCCCGTTGCTCGGTCCCTGCTCCTGCCAACCTAGCAGTTTGAAAGCACGTCAAAGTGCAAGTAGATAAATAGGAAGGTAAACGGCGTTTCTGTGTGCTGCTCTGGTTCGCCAGGAGCGACTTAGTCCTGCTGGCCACATGACCCGGAAGTTGTACGCTGGCTCCCTCGGCCAATAAAGTAAGATGAGCGCTGCAACCCCAGAGTTGGTAACGACTGGACCTAATGGTCAGGGGTCCCTTTACCTTTAATCCCAGGTAAATGGGGTTAGGATTGCAGCCTTAGTACTTTCCCATAAGTGGACCCCTCGGGGTGGGGGGAAGCATTAGAATAATCTTTGAGGAACAGCTTAAAAGTTCTCTCTTCCACCCACTTTTCGATTTCCTCCTTTGAGACTTCAGATGGATTTTGAAACGCCTGCTTCAAACAGGTTTGCTTTAGAGACTGCAGTGAAACACTCCTTTTATACCCTAATTAGCATTAGTCTTTCAGAAGTCTTCAATTCCCAGGATGGTTTAAAAATAGTTGCTTGCTGCCAAAGGCAGTTTCATCACAGCAATAGGATTCAATATTCTTTTCTCTGTTAAAGAAATTAGCCAGATCAGACACTATAGAGCTTTTTCTAATCTTTCCCCCCTTTTTCTTCTAATTCTTCACATCTAATTAAGGGCCCCTTCATAAATCACACAACAGCAAACTTGGTTTTCTCACCAAGTATACATGGAGCAGTCACCTGGAGTTCTGGGACGAAGCATACCTGTATGGTACAAGCGCCTACAAGCAAATATTGGTCACATTTACATGTGACATGTTTAAAGGTAAAGGTACCCCTGCCCGTACGGGCCAGTCTTGACAGACTCTAGGGTTGTGCGCCTATCTCACGCAAGAGGCTGGGGGCCAGCGCTGTCCGGAGACACTTCCGGGTCACGTGGCCAGCGTGACATCGCTGCTCTGGCGAGCCAGAGCCACACACAGAACGCCGTTTACCTTCCCGCTAGTAAGCGGTTCCCTATTTATCTACTTGCACCCAGGGGTGCTTTCGAACTGCTAGGTTGGCAGGCGCTGGGACCGAGCAACGGGAGCGCACCCCACCGCGGGGATTCGAACCGCCGACCTTTCGATCGGCAAGCCCTAGGCGCTGAGGCTTTTACCCACAGCGCCACCCGCGTCCCGCGGTGACATGTTTAGGACTGTATAAATAGCATGCACATCTAAACAATATCATTTGTGACACATGAACCCACACTAACTTTCTCCAACGTATCCTCCATTGCTCTGTATAAAGATCAGATATTTTAGAAAGGCTCACGTTTTAATGTCATCAGACTGCAGAGGGCTCCCTCACCATCTTTTTGGGAATTCAGTCAGCTCTCTAAAGGATCAACGGTGTTTGCTTAAAAGACCTTTAATTTTTAAAATAATTTAACATCCTGCCTCTCGAAGGAATTCAAAAGCTCACACGCCATATTGACATCATCCATTGATGCAACAAAAAGGATTTCTTTCTTTCTTTCTCTTTCTTTCTTTCTTTCTTTCTTTCTTTCTTTCTTTCTTTGTCTGTCTCCAAACTTATTCTGTCAATGCAGCCCTCTTAATCTGGTGACATTCTTTGTTTTTTATGTTTTCATTAAAGATTTTTCTCGTTATTACAAAAGTACTTATGCTGTCTCTGTTTTCCGTTCATAGAATCTTTGCTACAGATCAGTTATATTTGATGCGAGACACTACTGTTATAGACAGCGTAAGGCTGGGGAAGATTCTGAAACAAACAGGAAGGACTCACGCCATCAGGAAGTTTCCTCCAGTGTTTGAGATACAGCCTCTCGTTGTTGGAGTGGCATCTTTGTCATAACCACAGGTACCACATAACAACCCCAGGTAGTAAAACACAAGGATCAATATCACCATGCAGCAGAGAATTAAGCAACCCAGCCACCTAGACAAATCAATAAAAATACAATTGTCACATTAACATGCATGGCAGTGGGCAATTTAAACACAGATTCAGGACAAGAAAACCTACAAGCTAGAAAGCAGTTGTGTGTTGGGAGAAAAAAGGCATGCAAACATTTAAACATTAAAAAAAAGTCACTGTACATCCTTGAATTTATAGTACTGGAATACTCTAATTTAGCCTCAAACCAGCTTTAGAAAGCCTATATTGGAGTCCTGCACCCTAAAATGAGATGGAACGAAGAAAAATATATACAAGGTGACAGAATCTGCTTTGTTTATTTATTTTAGCACCCCCTACTTCTTAATCACTGTGATTGGAATGCACTGGAAAAATCCACCAAAATAAGATTTCCACACCCTCATTGAGATATGTGCATTTACCCAGTCACTTAGGTTTCGTTTATCAGAAAAGAAAAGGGGAAAGGGGGGGGGGCGGAGGGAGGTTGTGTGTTCCAAAATTTTGGATAAACCAAGGAAAGAAAGCTATTCAGAGGGTTGGGGACTCCCTGAACTGTTTCAACACATCTTGTTCATTGCGCAATCCAATTTGGGAACACAAAAGTCTTCCCTAAGACACCCAGATTTGCTTTGTGATTTGGGATATATACAGAGCCAATCCACAACCCTACTAGACACTTTCACCACACTGTGTATAAGGTGGAATCTACACACATATAAAAAACCACTGTGAAAATGCTTTTTTTAAAAAAAAACGTTTGGAAAAATATATTGAATTTGCCATAGCTCACCATCGCCATCAGGTGTCACATTTGTACACTGCACTTTACAACACACTTAAAACATTTTATCTGCAGCAGTACAGCTGAGTCATCAGTCACCTGTTTAGTATCAGTTTTACTGGTGTTAATCCCCAGTGCTCGCACTATGCATTTTTACCACTTACAAGACTCACAGCTTCCTCCAAAGAATATTGGGAAGAAAAGTTTGTTAAGGGTGCTAAGAGTTGCTAGGAGACGCTGCACACAGATACACTTTTAAGCACCTTTAACAAACTACAGCTCCCAGGATACTTTGAGAGAAGTCATGCCTGCTAAGTGGTGCAAGCGTTTTAATGTACGATGTGGATGTGAGCCAGCACACTCACTGCAGTGTGGCCCTTTGCGCATCAATATCCAGATAGTATAACGTACCTGTAGAAATCATACTGCTCCACCACTGGAAAATATTCTTGAGCATATGTCTCACCCTGAGTAAGATATAGGGTGAAGTCTGCTATTATCTTGTGGATGGGGAGCATTTTAGTAAAGCTTGTGATATTTGAACCAACAGCTTCCAGTACATTTTTAATATCTGAAATAAATGAGTGTGTTTATGATGATTATTATAAGGCTACACAAGATAAAACGATTTGTCACATACTAAAAAAAAAAAAAAGCTTGTTGGATTGCAGCTCTAGGCAGCAGAATAAGGCATGAAGAGAAGCATGAAACTGAAAAAAAGCAAGCCACAAATACAATTTCAATGTAAAATGGCATTTTAATGTGCGCACTCTCTCTCTCTCTCATACACACACAAAACATACATACAAATGTAGTGCTAAATGTAGCACATGTTGATGCAGCCACAGTTTTTGGCTTATGTGTACTGAAATTGTGGTCTACAGGTAAACCTGTGTCTGGGGTATTCCACTTCAGATGCTGTGTGTGTGTGTGTGTGTGTGTGTGTGTGAATCTCCTGAGGTTGTACAGCCCAGACACAGATTTCTCACTTCAATGAGACCAGACCAAAGAATAGAGTGTCTTCTCTAGGCAGTTTCTGTATTATAATCGCCAGGTTAAAAACTTGAAAGGTGTTACGTACTGAAGTTCTCACCCTGGGCCAGCAGGGGGATACTGTAGATAGTTTTCACTCAGGTCCACATATGCAAATAAGGGATCGAAAGTGACGTTCAGGGATTGGATAGTTACAGAAAATGGTTACTGTTGTGTTCTAGTGGAGCTCTATATAAGCAGGCTGGCTGAACCCTTCAGTTCAGTTCTGTTCTGGCCTGTGAATAAACAAGAGCTGTTTGAAGAATCGCTCTGTCGTCTGATATGTTCACCCACAACTTAACACTGGCGACGAGAATGAGATGGATGGACAACAGAGCAGAGCCAGATGCAGCCACCCTCTGAGCGGAGCTGAATCACTGAGCTGAAACACTGAGCGAAATCACTGAACGTCACTTTCGATCCCTTATTTGCATATGTGGACCTGAACTATCTACAGTATCCCCCTGGTGGCCCAGGGTGAGAACTTCAGTACATAACAAATCCCAATTTACCATACGCCTCTTACTTTCTAGAGAGAAATCTCTACCTGGTCCGCATCTCAGATATGCATGCAATCCTCACCCAATCTAGAATGTAATACATGAACTGGGTTGTTGTACCATGTTTATTTGCACACAATCTCTGATTAAGCATCCAATAATAGTAATAAAAACAGTTAACGTATGAAAACACTGCATAGCCCAGTTTACTAATTTCTTTCTCTCCCCAGCACTGGGTGGGACCACAAGACAGGGAGATTCACTGTGGGCTGAGATTTGTGTCTGGAAGTAACAAGTAATCCGGACCCATAGAGTGAGCGCTGCGTTAAGCCCCACCTCAGAAAACAGAAATAATGAACATTGGCTGCTTTTAAATTACTAATAATTTCAATCAGTCTGTGCAACAAACATGATAAATTTCATCCCTAATGCCTACACAGTAGCAGCAGATATTTTTAAAGCTATCTAATGCCACTTTGTTGGAAAAACAATATCATGCAAAAGGAGTATAAGCACACTGTTTAAAGTTCCTATGATGGAAAGAATGGGCAACCGTGACTTTCAATATGCATTAAAAGTAATTTTGAATTTTAAAATCCAACCATTGTGTCAACATATGCCAAAATGAACCCCGTTTCAAAAATTTAGTGTCTCTACATGAAATCTTAGAGTTCACATGCCCCACAAATCGAGGTATATCTCTTTTCACTGAGATAACATGCCATAATCATTCTATTTGAGAAGTAAAGTAATTGGAACTGCTGTCACTTATTTTATTCATCTGCACTGAATCCGTTGTAAGCGTGGGACACAAGTCAGACCAAGTGTGAAGACAGACAGACATATTTAAGGGTAGAAGAAGAACACCAGAGAATCAAAATCCATATGGCTTCCAGTATTTTTATATAACACACGTGTGTGCGTGTGCACCTGTGCACATGCGTTCAATTTATCACCTTTAATGAAAAACCAACGTGAATAACTGGAAAACTGCTTCAGGGACTGAGATATATCAATATCAAGTACAGTGGATGCTCGGGTTGGGAACGTGATCCGTTTGCAACCCGCAGACCATGTCTGTGCACGCGTGGGTCGTGATTCTGCGCAAAGCACGATGCTTCTGTGCATGCGCGAATGCCGAAACCCAGAAGTAACCAGTTCTGGTACTTCCGGGTTCGGACCGGTGTGCAACCTGAAAACACGCAACCTGAAGCGCCTGTAACCCGAGGTATGACTGTACAACGCCCTTCCCCCTTTAAAAAATCAACCACATGGAAAATGGCACACAATGTATGTTAATCAGAAATGGCCGCTTACCCGGTAAAGGGGTCGTGGCAGTTGTGAGCGGCGTGGTGGTTCCCCCTCCTCCCAAAGCCACGCCATATTTGTCCCTGGGCCACCACAGTGCCTGCTGGGTTCCTGCCAAACCCAGTTTTGAAATTTCTGGCCAATCCATGGCGGCCTTGGTGGGACGGGCCAATCAGAGCACATTCACTCTGCTCCAGGAGTACAAAAAGGGGCTGGCGCTGCTCTCAGCTACACAGTCATCCCCAGAGCGTCAGCCACCCAGCCCACCCTCTAATCTTGTTTTCTTGCAGGCTAACCTTTGCTTTCCAGGCACTCGGGCGTTGCTATGGTCGTACGATGGTTGCTGTCTTCAGAGCTGGGGAGGATTTTCCCCTGCTCTGCAGGTTTTGCCTTCCCCATAGCAATTGTCAGAACTTTGGCGGTTTAGACCTTGGGCGGAATCCTTTAGTCAAACATCTGAAGAAGGGGTGAAATGGTGACTCACCCGTGTCCTGTGGCAGCGATAACAGGGCAACCCGTTAGATGGATCATGAGGGTATTCTCTGTCCACAAGCGCACGGCAGAGGGGCCACAGCAGTGGCGTAGCGTGGGGGGTGCGGGGGGGCCGGCCGCACCGGGCGCAACATCTGGGGGTTAGGGTTAGGGGGCGCAAATCCACGGGTTAGGGGGCGCAAATCCACGGGTTAGGGGGCGCAAATCCACGGGTTAGGGGGCGCAAATTACTTGCCTTGCCCCGGGTGCTGACAACCCACGCTACGCCACTGGGCCACAGAGCTACTTTCAGCGATTTGGGAGGGACCAGCTGCATAAACTTGTGTTTTGCGTTGGTCCCATCAACTGCTAACTGACCCTGCCATGCCTCAGACACCCAGCAGAAGGCTGAGAGGGATACTTGCCCAATACCTCTTGCAGGGCGTTCCTACACCTGAATTCAATAAAGTTGTGGCCATTTTAATCCCAGATATATGTTGTCGTGTCTTTTCCTTTCACCGGGAGGCCTGGCTCCTGAGGGCGGGTGTGTGTGTCTGGGTTCGCAAGGAGTCAATAATAATAAAAAGAATTTATTATTTATACCCCGCCCATCTGGCTGGGTTTCCCCAGCCACTCTGGGCGGCTTCCAACAAAAGATTAAAAAAACATTAAAACATCAGACATTAAAAAGTTCCCTAAAGAGGGCTGCCTCTAGCTGTCTTCTAAACGTCAGATAGTTGTTTATTTCCTTGACATCTGGTGGGAGGGCGTTCCACAGGGCGGGCACCACTACTGAGAAGGCCCTTGCCTGGTTCCATGAAACCTCACTTCTCGCAGTGAGGGAACAGCCAGAACGTCCTCGGTGCTGGACCTCAGTGTCTGGGCTGAACGATGGGGGTGGAGATGCTCTTAAACTGAGGCCATTTAGGGCTTTAAAGGTCAGCACCAACACTTTGAATTGTGCTTGGAAACGTACTGGGAGCCAATGTAGGTCTTTCTACTTCCACCGTTGTTTCCACCACTCTATACATGTCATGTCTGTCTTCACCCAGTGCTGAACAGTTTCGAGTCCCAATAATTTCAATGGGAAGAATGAAAACAATGGTGCTTCACAAGCTTAGTTTTGTTATAATTCTGCCCTTTGCTTTTACTCCTCAGGTACAGGAGCATGAAGATTATTAAAGCTTAATGCATATTAATAGTAACTGAGAAATAATGATCTTGCTTTGAAAGTCCCCCAGGTTGAAAAATTAAGGAGGAACATGACATTTTGGGGAAAAAAGCTTGGCATTTCTTGATGAGTTGCACAGTATGCCATATGCATATATACATACTGTGAATTGCTTTTTGCAAACTTACAAGGTACGGCTGGTTATATTGGTAGGACAGGTCCACAATGCAAGAATAAAAATTGAGAGAGGTTAATAAATATTTTCTCACTCTGGATACACCAACCCATGCCCATCTGGAAAACGCTAGCAATGTTAGCTATTTTAATAGTGCTTGGGGGCTTAGTTCTGGAACATTTATGGGTTAGTGCAGAGCTTAACTCAAAAGGAAGAAACCTGCAATTATTAAGAGATAGTCTACATTTCTTCAGGTTTTATTTGTGACGTGTGTATCATTTCTAAATGTGCCTACTTGTAAACAGTGTTATGCCTATGGCGCCCATGTTCCTAAGCCATGAGCCCCCTCTTGCTAGAAATGGACAAACAGTCTTGCATTTGTGTCCTAAAAACATTTGCCAACAGTTCAACTCTCAGAGAGTGCTAATGCCAGCCCTCTTTTGCTGGTGTGGCAGTCTCTCCTCTCCAGAGCAAAGCAATAAAGTAGTCCCTATGCCTTGGGGAAGGGAAACAGAATAGCAGGTGCCAGAGAGGCTCCAACAAAGATTGGCATGTCCCCAGCAGGCTACCCATTTTGCACACAGTGCCATTTTCCTCCTGTGAAATTCTGGGGTTGCAGCCTTCCCATCTTCTCCAAAGTGAGGGCTGGGGTTCTTCCTTGGAGGAGAGGCAGCAGCCGCTAGACGGCATGGGGTGCAAGAAGAATTGAGGCAAGGAACCTCCTCAAGATGGGCTACGTCTGCCCATATTCCACTCCCAACAATTTGAGCACTTCCATGTTAAGAATGTCCACTTTCTCCTCCCATCTACATTTATGGCTAGCTTATGCTTTTTTATTATTATTATGAAGGTTGACCTCTGGCACCTGAATCACTATCTAGAGACCAGAATGGCCACTGAAAATGTAGATTTGAGGGATCCTACACTCAGACTGAAGGGACACGGGTGGCACTGTGAGTTAAACCACAGAGCCTAGGACTTGCCGATCAGAAGGTCGGCGGTTCGAATCCCCGCAACAGGGTGAGCTCCCGTTGCTTGGTCCCTGCTCCTGCCAACCTAGCAGTTCGAAAGTACATCAAAGTGCAAGTAGATAAATAGGTACCGCTCCGGCGGGAAGGTAAACGGCGTTTCCATGCACTGCTCTGGTTCGCCAGAAGCGGCTTAGTCATGCTGGCCACATGACCCGGAAGCTGTACGCCGGCTCCCTCGGCCAATAAAGCGAGATGAGCGCCACAACCCCAGAGTCAGTCACGACTGGACCTAATGGTCAGGGGTCCCTTTACCTTTACCTTACACTAAGACTGAATACCAGTGCTAAGCCATTGTGGTTTTTTGGTCTTATGTCAGTGTACAAAGATGGGGGGAGTGTAGCTCACCACTGCCACACCACAGTAAGATCCTTATACTCTTCTTCCAACCTTCCCTCTCTCCGCTCCCACATTACTCATGTTCCTTCTGGTACTTGGCATCCTCCACAATTGCCTTCACCCAAAGAGCTCCTTGATTTCTCCCTACATTGTATGGACACAGTCAGCCCTCTTAAGCCAAATCTGGTGCCCCTTCCCTTCATCTTATCAACAGAGCCTCACTTGTGAGTAGATTAGGCTATGATTTTCTCTCCTAGCTGGGAGAGTGTTTCAGGTCATGGCATTCCACTGCTCCTGGGTCACCTACTAAGAAGTCATGGTTGGATTACTGACTCCTCCACCAACCACCCATCCACCTCTTCCTTCTTCTTTCCCTGGAATGAAGCCTTTGCCAGAGCCTTGATGCAGTGAAGATTTCCCTCAACCCACCACAATCAAGGAAATACCCTTCTTCAATAAAAAAAGTAGTCAATTTTATGATTAAGCATTGCCCAAATGGAGAAAATCAACCTATATTTTAATGGCTTTTCTTTAATAGTTCTGATTTAGATAAGAACTTCCCTAACAAAAAAATAGATGATACTAAAATGATAGCTCACACCAATAATTTTAACCAATCCAGTTGGAGAACTAATGATCTCATCCTCCTTACCTGATAAAATGTTCCTTGTCTGATTGAGCACCAAATCAGGTGTATCATTAAACGCTGCATAACCCTGGAATAAAAAACTGAGATGTCCAACAGTGTCTTGACAACAAAATATCAGTATGCTTATTTCTACCTTTAAAAGGGCCACATCCAAAAAGTTCACCACATTTTAAAGTTAGCTTTTTGCAAAGGAAGCTGGGCTAACCTGGAAGCTGGGCTTATTCTATCAGACTGTACCACAAGCTTCCATAGTGCTGATGCACACTCACTATACGTCTGGTTCATGCTACCAGTGACAGCCTTTCCATGGTGCTAGAGAGAGCACCTCTCTAATAATAATAATAATTTATTATTTATACCCCATCCATCTGGCTGGGTTTCCCCAGCCACTCTGGGCGGCTTCCAACAAAACACTAAAATACAATAACCTATTAAACATTAAAAGCTTCCCTAAACAGGGCTGCCTTTAGATGTCTTCTAAAAGTTTGGTAGTTATTTTTCTCTTTGACATCTGGTGGGAGGGCGTTCCACAGGGCGGGTGCCACTACCGAAAAGGCCCTCTGCCTGGTTCCCTGTAACTTGCCTTCTCGCAGTGAGGGAACTGCCAGAAGGCCTTCGGCATTGGATCTCAGCGTCCGGGCAGAACGATGGGGGTGGAGACGCTCCTTCAGGTATACTGGACCAAGGCCGTTTAGGGCTTTAAAGGTCAGCACCAACACTTTGAATTGTGCTCAGAAACGTACTGGGAGCCAGTGTAGGTCTTTCAAGACCGGTGTTATATGGTCTCGGCGGCCGCTCCCAGTCACCAGTCTAGCTGCCACATTCTGGATTAGTTGTAGTTTCCGGGTCACCTTCAAAGGAACACATGGCAGTACTCCAAGCGAGAGATAACCAGAGCATGTACCACTCTGGCGAGACAGTCCGTGGGCAGGTGGGGTCTCAGCCTGCGTACCAGATGGAGCTGATAAACAGCTGCCCTGGACACAGAATTGACCTGTGCCTCCATGGACAGCTGTGAGTCCAAAATGACTCCCAGGCTGCGACCTGGTCCTTCAGGGGCACAGTTACCTCA
This sequence comes from Podarcis tiliguerta, assembly GCF_965153285.1. Classification (NCBI taxonomy): domain Eukaryota; kingdom Metazoa; phylum Chordata; class Lepidosauria; order Squamata; family Lacertidae; genus Podarcis; species Podarcis tiliguerta. Next base: position 69,871,297 of record NC_139542.1, on the reverse strand, counting down.
TTCAGGACCAGGGAGTCCTCCACACCAGCCCGCCACCTTTTCCCCAAGAACAGTACTTCTGTCTTGTCAGGATTACACCTCAATCTGTTAGCCGCCATCCATCCTCCATCCTCCTCTCTCTCCTTTCAGACACTTCAAACAATGTGGAGGCCTCAGTTCTCACACAGATGCCTAAACACACAAATGACATGTGCATGCTTGCTCTCCCAGCACGTTTTCACAGTGGGGTGGGTGGTATCACATGAGTAGACATCATTATAGAATACTTGGCTTACACATTCTTGGAGGTGTGTAAAGATGCTCACTCTTCCCCACCACATGATCAGCTACCACCAGCATGTGAACTGGGATAATGCTTCTTTGAAGAATCTATGAGCTTCATTGCCCTGAACTGCCTGTGTATTATATGGAATGCATATTTTTGCTTATGTGGATTATGGAAATGTATGTCAAGCTGGCATGCCTTGTTGCAACCCATGGGGGGATTTCAGAGACAACTTAGAGGCCTAGCAATTGCACTGACACTCTAAACATCAACAGAAAGGCACCCACAATTGTGTCTGCCCTGCCATTCACATCCCTTGTCTGCGGGTGGGAGATTTAAATGCATCTGGCTCCAGGTCTGATGCTACAGTAAGGGGGGCGGGCGGGGAATTGATCCCCTGCTAAATTTGCCTGTTTGCCCTCTGACGAAGAAATGACCAGTCCATAATTTTAATGGTAGGTTTATTGTAGCTGTGAGAGACAGAATAACAACAGGAAAAACCCCAGAAATCCAGAAGACGAAAGTCAGAGATTGATGTGCATTATAATGAGTGAAATAAGTACTTGATCCCTTTGCAAAAGATGACTTAGTACTTGGTGGCAAAACCCTTCTTGGCAGTTACAGAGGCCAGATGTTTCTTGTAGGTGGCCACCAGGTTTGCACACATCTCAGGAGGTATTTTGTCCCACTCCTCTTTGCAGATCCTCTCCAAGTCAGTAAGATTTCGAGGCTGATGTGTAGCTACTCGAACCTTCAGCTCCCTCCACAGATTTTCGATGGGATTAAGGTCTGGAGACTGGCTAGGCCACTCCAGGATCTTAATGTGCTTCTTCTTGAGCCACTCCTTTGTTGCCTTGGCCCTGTGTTTTGGGTCATTGTCATGCTGGAATACCCATCCTCGACCCATTTTCAATGCCCTGGCTGAGGGAAGGAGGTGCTCACCCAAGATTTGACGATACATGGTCCCATCCATCGTCCCTTCGATGTGGTGAAGGTGTCCTGTCCCCTTAGCAGAAAAACACCCCCAAAGATTAATATGTCCCCCTCCATGTTTGACGGTGGGGATGGTGTTCTTGGGGTTGTAAGCAGCATTCCTCCTACTCCAAACACGGCGAGTTGAGTTGATGCCAAAGAGCTTGATTTTGGTCTCATCTGACCACAACGCTTTCACCCAGTTCTCCTCTGGGTCATTCAGATGTGCATTGGCAAACTGCAGACGAGCCTGTACATGTGCTGTCTTGAGCAAGGGGACCTCACAGTCTCTCACAGCTACAATAAACCTACCATTAAAATTATGGTCATTTCTTCATCAGAGGGCAAATGGGCAAATTAAGCAGGGGATCAAATACTTTCCCCCCTCAATGTAAGTACCAGAGCAGGTAAAACAGCCCCAATGTAGTTTTATTTTATTTTTTTTGTAAGCTGCCACAGGAGTCCTTCTGAATCAACAGGTGGGATAGAAATTTAATAAATAAGGCATGCCTCCAATTTTACTTTAGGAAAGTGTAACATTGGCACAAAGGCTGTGCACCTCCCCTTGTCTTATGTTCCTTGGTACACAAAGATACTCGAGCATCTATTTGCTGACACATTTTCTTAAGGTGCAAAATTCGACAGCTTCTTGAGCACCAGGTGTTACCCTGTAATTAGAGGAAATGGATTTATACCTTCAAGTAACATACCTTTTGAACCAGACTAGAGAGGTCTGTTTTAAGGACTTCATTGACTTTGGCAAGTTGAGCATTCACTCCCGGCAACTGAAAGGAAGAAAAGAGATGTTAAAGTTAGTTTTAGTCTGTTCATCATTTTTTTTTAAAAAAAGTCAAGTCTTCCTTTGTTCTTTGCATCATTTGTTCAGCTTCACTGTAATTCCCAATATCATCCTGTGGGCTTCCCTCTCCCACAAAAAATGGTTAAATAATGGCAAACAACAACAACCAAACTTCCCCTACAATATCCAGCCCTTGAAAAGCACTGGGCATGTTGTGTACTTGTCAGCTGCCCTGCATGTGCTGAGAATATATTCTAAAATATGATCCCAAGTCTGCTGCAACATGGAACCACAGAATTGTAGAGTTGAAAGGGATCGTGAGGAATCTTTTGCAGGAATCTTCTGCCCAACATGGGGCTCAAACCCCTGACCCTGAGATCAAGATACTCGTGCTGTACTGACTGAGCTATCCGGGAAGAAAGGCTCTTCAGCAGGCAAATCAATATGGAAGAGGTTTCTAAAGGGTGGAGTGTTTTTAAGGAGGTGCTGTGCCTGCCAACCTAGCAGTTCGAAAGCACATCAAAGTGCAAGTAGATAAATAGGTACCACTCCGGTGGGAAGGTAAACGGCATTTCCATGTGCTTCTCTGGTTTGCCAGAAGCGGCTCAGTCATGCTTGGCCACATGACCCGGAAAAACTGTCTGCGGACAAACGCTGGCTCCCTCAGCCAGTAAAGTGAGAAGAGCGCCACAACCCCAGAGTCGTTCACGACTGGACTTAACTGTCAGAGGTCCTTTACCTTTACCTTTTTTTATGCTGGCCTAGGTCTCACTGACATGGTAAACCCATGTCTGGGGTGTACCACATCAGACTGCAAATAGGGGCTCACGTGAGTTTCCCTGCACATAAAAAACATTCTCTGGTCAAGGAAAAACTTGCACACCAGAGAGAAGGTTAGACGAGAACCTCCCCTACTCATCAGCCCCTGCTTTCCACATCGCAATGAGCATTTTTGTCTGGAAAGGTGCTTGGTCACATGAGGCCCTACCTTCAGTCTGAATAGACTGAGGGAACTGACCTGGACTCTGTAATCATCATCAGAAGCCCTTATTCATGTGCCCCCCCCTTTAGAGATCCAGAGGGCCATTTCTGCAGTGGCTCCCCATTTGTGGAAGTCTCTCTCTTGCTCGATGCCTCCATTATACATCTTTAGGCACCAGGTGAAAATGTTTCTCCATAGCCTGGCCTTTGGCTGACTGACATTCTATGGCCTTTTAAATGTGTTTCTGGGAGGTGCGATTGTTTTGTTGTTGCTCCAATTTTTTACTAAGCATTTTGTTTTTTTATTTTGTATTTTTTTGATGCCGAGAACTTCAGACGAAGGGTGACCTGCAAATTCATTCATTCATCCAATGGCCAGAAAAAAGGCTGGCTTCTGATTGAGAATTAGGCCGCGGAGAAGAACTGGTGGAATGCTAATGGAATATCTCCCTTACCTTGCTGAAGTTGGCATTGATGTTTAGCTGATCTAAGGAATTCCTGATGACGTTGCAGGTGGATGCTGCCTGGGCAGCTGTGCAAGCCGAATCCCCGAGTGTGTTGATCAGGTGCTCTTTAACATCTGTCAGGTTGGCATGCAGCTTCTCAGTGCCCTCCTGCAAAACCTCCACAGACACGCTCACGTTCTCCAGAGCCTCCTTTGTTTCTCGAATAGCTGGGATGATTGAATTCAAAACAAAACAAAACAAAAAAACACCCAAGAACTTTAGCCATATGGTAGGGTGGCCATACGTCCGGGCAAACCTGGACATGTCCTCTTTTTTGGGGGGCCAACATTCCCATCCATGTGGATTTTTACATTTTAAAGGAAATGTACAGGGTTTTTTTTTTTAAATTTGGGGGGGTTGGCTCAGGCTTGGGCAGCTTGGGCTGGGGCTTGTCTGCATGCTACAGCTGCTGCCAGCCCGAGCTGGGGAAAGAGGCACGCAGATGCAGCGGCTTCGCGCGCCTGCACATCTCTTTCCCTGACTCAGGCTGTCCTCTTTTTTGCTCTCCAGGATATGGCAACCCTACCATATGGCTTAGACACCAGTTTTGTGCATCATCTAGCTACACAGAAAAGACTACTGCCAGATCAAGGTACCAATACTACAATTAAGAGAACAACACAGTTCTGGAAGGAGAGCTTGAAATCCGCAAGCCACATTTGTTACCAAAGTCCTCTAATCATGTTCTATCACTAGAGCCCCAGTTAGCACCAGTTTCTCCGGGACGGCCATTTACAAAGCAAGTAAGGGATGGTGGACTGGAACCTCAAGACCTGCTCCTGAATTTATCTGCTGGCAAGTAAACTTTCCCTGCAGTTTTCTGCTGCTTGGTTGCTTGCTAAGTGGGGCCAAGCAAGCTCTTTTCAAGGGCAGTGGAACAAGTTCAGCAGCCTCTAGATGCCAAACAAGCTGCAATATCTACTTCCACTGAAATAAACATATTATTACAAGCTACGTTTATTGGAATCAGAAACATGAACAACCCTTTTATATCCATATCTAATATCTAATCCACAATTAACAACTGATCACATGAAACAATGGTTTGAAGTGTGTTTATAAACTGTGGTTGTGTTAACCAGCATTCTAGCCTCTCTGGCTGCAAAGTGACAGGCAAGTCTCACTTCCTTTGCATGCCCTCTGCGATTCATTCAAAAAGAAATGGTTTCACTGGACATTTCACAATATTAATCAGGGTTAAAGCAGCAAGAAGCCATGATTGCCATCAACCATTATTAAGTGTTGACTATTGTCTGCACCGGGAAAAACACGAAGAAGGGAAACAACATCCCCCCATTTTTTGTTACCCTAAAAATGTTTTTCCTCCCATTCCTGTTCATCCAATTTATTGCCAGCCAAAACCCAACTTGCCCATTGCAAAAGAAACACAACCAGCACACTTGCCTATGAACTCTAGCTAGCTTGTCATTACTCCCATTATCCATACACAGTCGTACCCTGGAAGCTGAACGGATTCCATTTTGGAAGTCCATTAGACTTCCAAAACATTCGGAAGCCAAAGCGTGGCTTCTGATTGGCTGCGGGAAGCTCCTGCAGCCAATCGGAAGCCACGGAAGCTCCGTCGGATGTTTGGCTTTCAAAAATAGTTCGCAAACTGGAACGCTTCTGGGTTTGCGGCGTTTGGGAGCCAAAACGTTCGAGAACTAAGCTGTTCTAAAACCAAGGTACGACTGTATCTGCTATGCTGAACTGACACTATACAACATAACTTTCCAAACTTTTCACGTTAATGGCATGCATCATTTTGTGACACAGTAATGCAGTTTTACCAGCAAATCAGAGGTTAAACTAGCCTCTTTCCAGCCCTGTGAGGAGTGCAAGGAGCCTTCACACAACACACGTTCACACTGCATCTGACACACTAACGTGTCGCGACACACAGTTTGGAAAGCTCTGGTGTACAAGTTATTACCCACAGACTACAAGTCCTATAGCTTCAATCCACAGCCTGCTTACTCCAGATCAGAGTTATTTCCCAGAGTATATTAGCTATAGTTTGCAGCTGATAACTGGTTAGCCTTTGCTTTTGGGATCCGTCCTATGGAGCCAAAACAATAAAGGGTTGAACAAAAAAAGAAAGATGACAACGAAACAAACTGCACAAGGGGGATTAAGCAAGGAAGACATTTAACACGAGTCATTTGTGATATTTTACCTTTAATGGCCCTTTCCACTTTGACTTCAAGACAAACAGAGAAATAAAGCAAAGAGCGGAGGATGAGAAAAGGTTTTGGTGAGGTATGCAAACACAGTTGCCAACACACAGCAAAATAATAATAATCATAGAGAGAAAGAGATGCCTCTCCATTGACACAAAACCATTTAAGGTATCTTGTACCAGGACATTACCTTCATACAGAATAGAGTCTAATTACAGCCTCGGTCCACTATACCCGAAGGAGCGTCTCCACCCCCCATCGTTCTACCCGGACACTGAGGTTCAGCACCGAGGGCCTTCTGGCATTTCCCTCACTGCGAGAAGCGAAGTTACAGGGAACCAGGCACAGGGCTTTCTCGGTAGTGGCACCCGCTCAGTGGAACACCCTCCCACCAGATGTCAAAGGAAAAAACAACTATCTGATGTTTAGAAGACATCTGGAGGCAGCCCTGTTTAGGGAAGTTTTTAATGTCTGGTGTTTTAATGTATTTTTAATATTTTGTTAGAAGCCACCCAGAGGTGCTGGGGAAACCCAGCCAGATGGGTGGGGTATAAATAAATTCTTATTCTTATTCTTATTCTTATTCTTATTATTACACACCATATCTGAAACTATGTTTTTGGCAGCAGAACCAGGTCTGGGAACATAAGCTTCCAAACACCTTGAAAGTGTATTGTCCACAACCGTTTTGAAGTCTGTATTGTGATATTGGTTTCATAATTTTTTACCTGGCAATATATTGCGAGTCATGGTGTGTGTGTGTGTGCGCGCTATGCAAAAATGATGATGTGGGAAAAACCATGAAGCCAGTCAGCCTCTTCACAGCTCCATCCTTATTTCAGACATTGTGATGTATCAATATATGGCAACGCTTAGCTGGTGATAAATTGCAATGTTGAAAACCAGATATTGCCCAGCCCTAACTTTTTCTCCACCTACCCCAAAACTGCCATTATTGTTATTTGAATTTATATACCACCCTAAACCCAGAGGTTTCAGAACGGTTAACCCAGTGTGTGTTTTTCCTGGGGGACGCAGGGGTAAGCATGCCCTTAAACATTTTGTGAATCTCTGTACTTTTGTCCATTTTCTGTATTTACTTTTCCAGATTTGAACTATAAAATGGTGGTTTTCTTGAGTCAAAATGAGTACAGTGGTACCTCGGGTTACAAACGCTTCGGGTTACAAACGCTTCAGGTTACAAACCAAACGCTTCAGGTTACAGACTCCGCTAACCCAGAAGTAGTACCTCGGGTTAAGAACTTTACTTCAGGATAAGAACAGAAATCGTGTGGTGGTGGCACGGCGGGAGGCCCCATTAGTTAAAGTGGCATCTCAGGTTAAGAACAGTTTCAGGTTAAGAACGGACCTCTGGAACAAATTAAGTTCTTAACCAGAGGTACCACTGTACCCCTAAAGATTTTTTTAAGGGAAAAAAAAGCACTGGGTTTAACCCAGGGTTTAGCAACCTTTTTCAGCCATGGGCCGGTCCACTATCCCTCAGACCATGTGGTGGGCCAGACTATATTTTTTGGGGGGAAATGAGCAAATTCCTATGCCCCACAAATAACCCAGAGATGCATTTTAAATAAAAGGACACATTCTACTCATGTAAAAACACGCTGATTCCCGGACCATCCATGGGCCGGATTGAGAAGGCGATTGGGCCGGATCTGGCCCCCGGGCCTTAGATTGCCTACCCCTGGTTTAACCCATGATGTGACAGTCACACCTCCAGAATCCCATTCGGGGGAAAGCTGAGGCAAGGTTAAGCAGCTGCACACTCCTAAAAGTTTAATTTATTAAAATAAATAAATGACGGTCTTGTGTATTTTTAATCCAAAGGACTACATTACGAACACATAAAGAAATATTTCGAAGTGCGTGCAGTCCAAGCTGCATGGCGGGGCTGGCATTCAACCAACTTGGGAGCATAAAATGAGTTGATCCCGGCCGTATTACAGAAGCTCCCATCAGAACTTATGAAGTGGACAAGGGGATTGGCAATGACAGTATTCTCTTTACCTCCTGCCATGGTTAGGGCTCCATCGAGCGCAGGGCGCACCTCCTTTGCCAGCTGCTCTTGGACTCTTCTGCCAAGCAATGGCCCAACATCTGTTAGAAAGGGACACAGGAAGAAATAATCCGATCTAAATGGCTGCTTGATACAGTTGGACATTGTGACGTTAACATGAGAGTGCTGGAGGTGAAATAGTTAAACAGGTTACCCAATCAGGACCCAGGGGGGTGGAGTCAGAGGGACTATAAAACCAGCTCTGGGGGGAGTTCGTGGAAGAGTTTGTTGGGAGTTGGTTGGAGTGGCAGTGAACTGGGATAGAGTCTGTGGGTAGGTTGAGTTAGTGTAGCGAAATAAGCTGAGTCAGGAACAGTTAGGAGCTAGGAAGACGAGAAAATATCTGAGAGGTGGTTTAGTGAGTGAGAGCAGGTAGCGGAAGTTATAGGTCTGGATAGGCACCCCATGAATGTAACTGACTGATACTGTTTATGAAACCACACACTTGTTAAACTGCAATAAATAAACAGAAGTTTATGTTTCAATTTAACCCTGACTGGACTCAGTATTGTCCCAGGTAGGGCCTGGGTGGTGGCAGCGAGAAATAAAGTGGTGGCACAGGGATCAATAGACGGTGAAACATCCGGGGACCCTGTGTGATCACCACAGGCTTCACCAACATGGCATGCAATGATTAAATGCTAGTGGACTGGACTAGCACATTTTACACTGCATAGAGCTGGTATCTTTTATATCCCCCCCCCCCCCATAAAAATTCAAGAATGAAAACTGGAAGCAGGAAGAGCGCTGTCATTTGATTGCACTGGATTTAAAAGTTGCAGTGCTATTTGCAACCATGACACAATTTGCAGCTGAAGGACAGTTGGGTATTGGCTGCCTTAGTATCGTCTAAGTGAGAGCTGGACCACAAAGAAGGCTGATCGCCGAAGAATGGATGCTTTTGAATTATGGTGCTGAGGAAGACTCTTGAGAGTCTCATGGACTGCAAGAAGATCAAACCTCTCCATTCTGAAGGAAATCAGCCCTGAGTGCTCACTGGAAGGACAGATCCTGAAGCTGAGGCTCCAATGCTTTGGCCACCTCATGTGAAGAGAAGACTCCCTGGAAAATACTCTGATGTTGGGAAAGATGGAGGGCACAAGGAGAAGGGGACGACAGAGGACGAGATGGTTGGGCAGTGTTCTCGAAGCTACCAGCATGAGTTTGACCAAACTGCGGGAGGCAGTGGAAGACAGGAGTGCCTGGTGGGCTCTGGTCCATGGGGGTCACAAAGAGTCGGACACGACTAAACCACAAGTATCGTCCTCATGCTTTTTGAGATAGAAATCATTGAAAAGTATTTCTTCTTCCTCTTTCTGAAGAGACTTCCTAAGCTAAAATGACCCACCTAGAATACGCCAACTGCCAGTACTCCCATCATTAGGACTTTCAAGCAACAGTAGGTTGCAAAGGCAAATTTTCCTTTTAGTGTTATGTCCAAAAGTTATGTCTTTAAAGGGAAACTGTACGAACAGACCTCATGTTTATTGAAGCATGGCAGTTCAGTTGCTCATGGTCACCCTATTTTTAGGTCTGAGATCATGAAGATCAAAAGGAATAAAGACAGATGCCTCCTCCCTGTCCTGAAGTCTTTGCCACCTTGAAATTTGGGGGAGATCTCATTTCTCCTCCGGCAACTGCATGTTCCACTTTAGGGAAGAATGCCTTTATCTGGAGAACCACTGTTTTATCCTGCACTGTGGATGCAAACTATGAGGCTCTTGTCCATGGTATATAACCCAAACTCCTTCCCTAAAGATGTTTACCTGGCATCAGTCAGAGTTAACCCGATTTCCCTGTGCTTTTAATGGTTTAAAAAAACTCTTTACTAGTTTCTAGCAGTTTTTGCTGCTTTTATCCCAACGGTTTTATTGTTGTTTATTTTAATAGGTTTTTTTAATGCTTGCAAGTCACCTTGAAGATGCTTATATAAAATGGCAAGGGTTTGCATTCTAAATTCTAATAAACGATAAAAATTACAGCAGCTAGTGGTTCTCTTCTGCTTGTTATCTCGCATGAAAAATATCCATGCATACGCTCCATTCCAAGAGCTCAGGTATGACTTTCATGCTGTGCTAGAGAATTCTCTAAGGAACACACAGAGAATCCCTTCTTTAAAAAGCAGATAAGAATTTACTTTTCTAGCTGAAACTGAGCACGACTGGAGCAAAGCAATGCTAATGTTGTTTCATTATAAAGGGTGATATTCAATGTTAGTCATAGGCGGAATAGACTGACGGGAATCAATGGACTCAAGTAACTTTACGTCCAATGGGTTTTCAATGGGTTTACTCCAGGTAACTTAGCTGGATATTACCCAAATAATTTTCCTTGGTGTTTTAACATAATCCACTTACAACCACAAGTTTGTTTCAGATCTTGGTAACAACTGTTAACACATAAACCCGCTATTTAATACTTCAGTATTTTCTTGGTTATTATAACTTGTATTTAGAATTTATATGATGTATTTCAGCTGTAAGGTTTCCAAATTTCATGCCGGGGAGCTGAGATTGAGAGAACTGTGGTTTCCCTAAGGAAAGTTTTAAGTACTCCAATGAAATGCTGTTGATTATACTTACTATTAAGGTCAGAAAGTGCTTTCTTCTTGGTAGTGTCATACTGACTCACCAAATAGTCAATTTGCTGCAAGATAAAATAATAAATATTTTAAATGTTACTTTTTATACATATAGAAGAACACCCCAATACATGTCAGCAGCAAGCTCCTTCCTACAGTTTATTCCATTTTGGGACAAGGTGTTCTCTAATGTATGTACTAATTAGACAGCCTTGATTATTCTGTTGAGTGGCCTGTTGAATGAACACCTGAAGAGGTGGCAAGAAATCAAGCACAACTATACGTTTGGCTTCTATAAAAATGTTGTCCCCTACAACAACCAGTCCGATCTTCGAAATGCATTCTGCAACCTAAAACACGAATAACTGCTTTATGCAGTAAGCTTCAATTACCGTATTTTTTGCACCATAACACTCACTTTTTTCCTCCTAGAAAGTAAGGGGAAATGTCTGTGCGTGTTAGGGAGGGAATGCCTACGGATGGCGGGGGGGGGGGTCTGCTGCAGTCGTGAGCAGAGGATCCATGGTTCCCCTTCCTTCCCTCCTCCGTGGCTCGCTTTGAAACAGCAAAGTGGGAGAAGAGCCGCTGAGTGGGGAGGAGAGAGGGACAGGGAGCCTGCTTGCTTTGAAGGAGCAAAGCGGGAGAGGAGAGGAGCCGCTTACACGAGTGTAAGAGGCTCCTGTCCGGTTGGCTCCTTTAAAGCAAGCAGGCTCTCTGTCCCTCTCTCCTCCCCACTCAGCTTGCTAAATAGCAGCAAAGTTTTTCAGCTCGCTAAGCCAGGGAGGTGGGAGAGAAGCAGAGCCTGCTTGCTTCAAAGGAGCAAAGCGGGAGAGGAGAGGAGCCTTCTCCTCTTATACCCCTCGCCTGCATTATTAGCAGCATCCTTCTCCACCCACCCCACCCGTGTTCCTTCTCCCCTTAAACCCCTTGCCTGCATTATTAGCAGCATCCTTCTCCACACACCCCACGTGTGCTCCTTGTCCCTTGAGTGCTTTTCCTTCCCTCCCCACCTAAAACGTGGTTACAAAGCACAGATCCACATGGATCCTCAGGCTTTTTGCACTGGGTCACCCCAAATTCACCATCAGATCACATAGCATGTCCATGGCTACAGCTTGCACCAAAAAAATCACACACCCACTGTTGCCTGGGCCTGCCGTGGCGCAAAAATGTGGTTACAAAGCATGGATCCACATGGATCCTCAGGATTTTTGCATTGGGCTACCCCAAACTCACCGTCAGATCACATGTCTGTGGCCACAACATGAACCACAAAAATCATACATCCACTGTTTTATTTAGAATATTTTTTTTTCTTGTTTTCCTCCTCTAAAAACTATGTGCGTGTTATGGTCGGGTGCGTGTTATAGAGTGAAAAATATGGTAACTATATAGTTCTATCCAACATCATAGCTGTCAACTTACAGATTTGAAAATAAGGGGCTAGCAGCTTCAAAAATAAGGGATCAGCAGCCAAAATAAGGGATTTTTGGGACACAGGTATGTTCAACATCTGAGCCCCTCCGAGCCAAAGGCAGAAAGCCCAGCCAGCAGCCAAAGAAGCCTCAAGCGGTGGTTCCCACAGCACAGCAACCCAGCAAAGGGGATGCAGCAAGGAAAACCACCGTCACCTCTCCGCTGGGAAGCGCTGAGCAAAGGCGAGTCCCTAGGCAACGCGGCCGATTTGATTGGCACAAGGCATGCAAGCTCCACCCCCAGTCATTCTTAGACTCCTTATTGAGTGAGCAACGCAGCCAAGCAACACAGTTGGAGCCTCCCTCCTCCCTGGCCGGCAGGCAGGGAGGGAGAGGAGCTGCTTCCTTTGAAACCCGGGAAATGTAAGGGACATCATCAATCAGGGACAGAAGCGGGACAGAGCGCTGGGATAAGGGACTTTTCCGCCAAATAAGGGACGGTTGACAGCTATGTCCAACCACACCAAAACAAGCTGTATTGGTTTTCCAGTTGCCATGGGCATATACAATCTTTTAGAAAGGTAAATAAAAGCTTGATCTTTTTTCTGCATCTGGTGTTTGCTGGCAAAGATTCCTCTGGAATGTGCAAGGTGAACTCAACCCCTTTGATGATGCTGTGGACACCAGAAATGGTCCGAAGCTCTGTCTGAAGGAGGGTGACCTTCATTCTGTGAAGGACTGGTCAGGCTCCCATCCTTATGTTGGAACGAAGTGGTACACATTTCTGACTCAGCCAATCACGTGTTGGCTTGGGGGTGCTGTCAGTGTGTGCAGCAGCATCAGGAGGGTGGAGTCAACCCACACATTCCCCCAGGCCCTTTTGCGAGTAGTAAATAATAATAATAATAATAATAATAATAATAATAATAATAGTAATTTATTCATACCCTGCCCATCTGGCTGAGTTTCCCCAGCCACTCTGGGTGGCTCCCAATCAAGTGTTAAAAACAGTACAGCATTAAATATTAAAAACTTCCCTGAACAGGGCTGCCTTCAGATGTCTTTTAAAGATAGGATAGCTGCTTATTTCCTTGACATCTGAAGGGAGGTTGTTCCACAGGGTGGGCGCCACTACCAAGAAGGCCCTCTGTCAAAAATAAGGTTTGTTCTTGGATAAGGAACAAAAATAAGGTTTCTTTTTGGATAGGGAGCTTACAGCTTGCCTGGTGCGAGACAAACTGTGCACCCAGGTTCAGACAGAACACTAAGCCAAACCATGAGTTGGCTCACAAAAGAGCACTAGCAGCAGAACCAGGAGGAGAAGAAAAATAGACATGTTCATTTCTGGGAGCCCATACATTTGCACATTCACACTAAGGAATTGTTTGGCTTGGTATTACTTGCAAACCGACTCATGATGGCTTGGGTTCTACCATACCGTGAGCACAAGCCACTGTTTGATAAAATGTCTGAAATCTGCAATTTTGCTATGTGCATTCCTGCTGTGCCCACTTTCTTTCTTAATTGCTATAACGAAGAAAGTATCACTTTACCCCAGGTGTCTCATTCAGGAAAATCTTCAGGTCTTTGAAATTACTGTTCACCAGCTTCCTTGCTCCTCTGACTTGACTTGTGAGGTGCTGGTTAGCAGCATAAGCAAAAAGAACACCAATACTATGTGTAAAAGGGAAGGGAAAGCAAAGATTTTACTTTATAGTTCTAGTTTCAAATCAGAGTAAAACTATTAACATCTACAAAAAGAACAATATCTAATGAAGAAGATAAAAATGCACATTCAAACTTCCAAGACACAATCGATTGTTAACCATTATGTGGGTCAGAGAAGTAGCTGGGACAGAGTTAACTGGACATTTGTGCCAATTATTTAACCAGAATAGTTTTAACTTCAACTTGTCAGACATATGTCTATATTTCCAGTTCCCAAGAATGCATAGGCTAAAGACTAGCAAACTAAAAGAGGATGTTAAGACAACTGGGAAGTTGCCATGATTCTCGTAACAACTCTCATTGTGCTAAGTCAACATGAACTGCCACTTCTCAAGGGATCTGTCAAAACATGGGCTCAACTTGCACATATCCAGATATATTCAACCAGATTTTGCAAAATTGTTTTCCATGATGCATTTTGTCACAATCTGGGCACACACTAAAGCATTCGCTCAAATGGAAAGCTTGAGAACTATACATAAACAGCAACAAAATTAGAGGAAAATGTTTGATTATTTGCTATCCGGAATAAGTAAGCTTTTTTTTTAAAGACATAGGGACTTAAAATATGGACTTAACAATTAAGCTTAATAATTCCTTTGTAAGCCCTCATTAGCAGAGAAGGCTGTACCCTTAGGCCAACTCAACCCATTTATTTTTAATCACGACGATTCCTCCCATCTTCAGGTGAGTGGAGAAATTGTGTCCATAGGTCAAGGGTTACAAGAAAATGAACAGCTTATCCCTCTCTCTGATATAGCTTGGCAGGATGGGGATGAAGATCTGATCTAGAGTTGCAAAAAGAAGTCACCTCTGGAAAAAGCCTTGACATGATTTCGTAGCTTCTCATACGTACTTGAATCTAACAGGGTACAACTTGCTATGAACTAAAGCCCACGGATTGGCCCCGGGTTTTTTTTAAGCCGTCCAATTGGCTTGCGTGGCATCAGCTACTTAGACCTGCCCCACAGTGTTTCATGTAGCCTCCTATCCCACTTGTGGGCGCAATAGATAGACTTTGGTAAGATTCAGCAAAGACTCTTATATGGGGCTGTGCTCTGCGGATGCCACTATCTCAAGATGATTTGGCAGAAGGCAGAGACTTGGGCACAGAACTGGACACCTATAAGGGTAAGCAATGCTTTCCAGTTTCGCTGCCTGCACAGTCTGTACTGGGGGTTATTATCTATTCTTGGCTGCCTCTAAAAAGGAAAACATTTCACAATGGACAGTCAGATGAAAAGTGTATTTCCAATTCACATGGCTAGAATTACAGTAACAACTATGTTCTTTGGAGGCGATTGTTTCGGTCTTTGTGCTCACACTACAAAAAGGTCAGTAGCTCAATGCACCATGAAGGTTTTCTGTTTGCAAAACTTTGATAATTTCTCATTTTGAGCCTCTCCAACCGAGTGGGAAAAACACTTTACAAAAACGAGGAAAACCAGTCACCCCACAGATCACATTTATGAAGACTATTAAACAGACTTCTCCTTCATGTTTGGTGATATGAAAAGCAAACTTTTGCTTAACATTCCTTAAGAAAGCGATGACTAGAGACCTTGCTTTCCCAGAAATGAGGAGAGTGTGCTACTCAATCACACTCTGAGAAGCCAACTGGCCCATGCACAAGCGCAAGATTTCATTAAATATATAAAAATGTTTCCATATACAGTACATGTTCAGCAAAGAGGTGGTGGGTGCACATACTTTGGTATGGCGACCCAAGTGCCAATTACTGGGGGTGGGGGGTGGAGAGAGACAGAAATCCTGCCTCTGCCCCAAATCGGTGTGGGATGTGATCCATGAGAATCATAGAATCATAGAGTTGGAATAGACCACAAGGGCCATCGAGTCCAACCCCCTGCCAAGCAGGAAACACCATCAGAGCACTCCTGACATATGGTTGTCAAGCCTCTGCTGAAAGACCTCCAAAGAAGGAGACTCCACCACACTCCTTGGCAGCAAATTCCACTGCCGAACAGCTCTTACTGTCAGGAAGTTCTTCCTAATGTTTAGGTGGAATCTTCTTTCTTGTAGTTTGGATCCATTGCTCCATGTCCGCTTCTCTGGAGCAGCAGAAAACAACCTTCCTCCCTCCTCTATGTGACATCCTTTTATATATTTGAACATGGCTATCATATCACCCCTTAACCTCCTCTTCTCCAGGCTAAACATGCCCAGCTCCCTTAGCCGTTCCTCATAAGGCAGAAGTCAAGTACAACATTCCTTGTAATGCTAGAGAAGACATGTTTGGTCCAGCCAGTCAAAACGTCCTGTTCCTCCTGGCTGGAGCATCCTTCCTTTTGCATGTGATAGAAAGTGGGCGTGACTTTACCTGTCCAGGTTACAAAAGGTCATGCAGCACACTTCCCTCTTTTTTTTTACTTCTTTCTTCGTTTGACCAGCTTTTAGCTAGGACTGCTCTGCTAGCTCTCAGCTAGCAGAAGCACTGGCATTATTCCCCCATATGAGGTAGATCCACATGTACATATTTGTAACTAAGTCTGCCTTCAGGAATCCAACTATGAACTGATGTCAGTAAACTTCTTTTACTGACTTGGAATAAGATTGTGGTGTCTTTATTCTTTTAAGAGGGATTCAAGGGAATTTACCAGGAACGTACAATTCAATCTGAGACAGATTGAACTGTGTAATAGTGAGAGGCTCACACGAGCCTGCAACCAGCTATCTGCTGGGCATGTAAGAAGGGGAATGTAACTCTGCTCCATAAAGGAACTTGCTAGTGCAAGTTAGGAAGGATATTAATAAATAACATATCCTCTCCTGACATCCTGAACATTCCCACAATCAACACAAGGGCAGGACTCAGAAGGAAAGACATTCCCAGAAGCCTCTTTTCTGGCAACAATTGCCCTCGTGGAAGGGGAACAAAAGATTTTAGATAAGCCTGCTTAATGTTCAAGGGTTCTGTCTCTCTTCCACCAGAAGCCAAAGGCTCCTACATGTGTGTTTACTCACTCAAAGACAGCAGACTATGGGGCTACAATTGGAAAGACCCCCTTCCATGGGTCCTTGCAACCACAAATGTACCCTTTATTCTCTTCCATACAAGATAATGGAAACCACTTGCTTCTTTTAGGTGAAAACAAAGAGCTACAATTAGACAAAATGTTGAGGATTGTGTGCATTTACGTGCATAACCCTTGATATCTGTTTCCAAAACTCTGGTGAACGAAAGGACAAGAACAGAGGACATTTTAAGAATGTTCCCGACTGCAGCCCTGGACAGAGGTAGCCCACAGAGGTTAATGGGAATCAATTGTGTTAAGAGACAAAATGAGCAGAGCTGCTCATTTCCTTTAGAGTCAGGCTATCCTTGGTTCCTATTGGACTGGCTCAGAAATGAGTTAAGACCATTACCCAAAAACTGGTTAACAGTTTGGTTCATCATGGTAAGTCCAGCACTGAACAGGATGCTAGGTTAACCAACATAATATGGCCTGTGGGTCACCTGTGGGCCACAATCTACTTTCCGCCCACATGACTCAAGGTGACTGAAAGTTCAAACCAGGGTTTAATTCTGGAATCCTGAGTCAGCTTCATCAACCATAAAGTGCTATATATTGGTAAGTTAGGCTGTGTTGCCCACACTGGGAAACACGTTTTGTTATGTTAGAGAGTACAGTCTAGTCGTGAAGGGGCCAGGGGTTCTGAGCGCTTCTAGCTCATAAGGAAAAAGCAGGATCAAGTTTTGCATTGCCCATTCTCAGCAACAAAACGGATACATTCAGAATGAAAACGGAAGCAGCTTTTTGTTCAAGAAAGCTATGACATACAAAATTAAAATTGATGCAGGTATGATACATTGATTTTGCAGTGAAAAAGCTAGCACAGGCAGTTCTTATTTAAAAAAAATGGCAAAAGCCTTGCGCGCTCGGTTCCAGAACAATAATCATAGAGAGAAGCTGTATGGTCAGCAGTCTCACATGATGTTATTCTCTTCTGTATTGTACCACTGTAGGCGTCACCTGGGGGACTGACTGAATTACCGTCTCCTCACATTCAAATCCTACAGAAACAACATTAGCTATCCTAGAACCTTTTCCTTGGTAATGGTATTGTTATTGCAGAGTGGGAATGTATTAAAAGATAGATTTGAGGGGGACCCCACTAAACCCTGGAAATTAATAAACTGTGGGGTTTTGATTAATTGGGATATGGATGAAAGTACAAGCTCCAGAGCTCTGTCAGACAAGGAATCTCAGTGCTGACTTATGCAAACCAGCCTGGCTGGCCTCCTGAAGAGCAAATCTGTTAACATGACAAAAGGTGTTGATGGGCCATCTGAGAGGAATCCTTTAGGGGAGACTGATGGGGCCGGGGTAACTGGGTGTGAGATGACAGGAAAAGGGAGCCTTCCAGTAACGTGTTCTGGGGAGAAGAAAGAATGGGATCCATCTTGGGCAGGCTGGCTGAAGGCTGGCTGGGACTCCAAGATGGCTTGGACTCCAGGGCTTCACTGCTGTGGGAGACAAGCTCCATTTGAAATGGCCATGCTGTAAGATCTGAATTCCCTCCATGCAGACTGAAGGTGTAAATAGGTGAATAAACCATATTTCTTAAAGCATGACAGTCTCTGTCATGTCTCAATTCTCCAAAGGAACGCAGACCCTGGGTGAGTGCCTGGAACCCCCTGGAATCTGGCAGAGAGTGGGGGGTGGCTTTTGTAACAATATTTTATATCCTCAACTATCATTAGTACAAAGTGGTACATTCTAACAACTAAACACATCCAATGGGCCTGCTGATCCTGTAGCTTGGCTCCAGATCTTTCAGTATAGTGGGCATCAAACAGAGTGGCTCTCTTTTAATTAGTGACTTCTATCTCCCTTAAACTTGCGCACATTATTCCCAGCCCAATAAAAACTCCATAAATAATAAACCAGACTTAACCCACCTTGCTTATATGGCAAAGCAAAATTCACACTGTGAGCAGCTTGGCTATACTTGCCTGATGATTAAAGCGGCAACGAAAAGTACTGTAGCAAAGCAGCCCCTCTGACAGTCTGCATTTTTCTTCTGTCTTTGGTGCATTTCCCCACCACAGTTCTCACAGCAACGACACATGCAGAAGCAAAGCCCCACCAGAGGCAGCAACAGAACAAACAGCACTCCCAGAGCAGCCGAGACTATAAAACCGATCTCATAGTAAACTGCCTGCAATGCGGACAGAAACAATAGCAAAAGCAGATGTATTATAACTGAGATTCACATTGCAGACATAGTTTCAAAACCAAACTCAGACTACATGCTGCAGGAAAAGAATTGTGCGATGAAAGGGGCTGACTAACTAAGTCAGCACGCTGGATGGAAGTACAACTTTGGCCCAATTGGAGAGGCACTGTGCAGTATTGATCCGGCTTTCTCAGCTAAAGGAACTGACATCATCCCAAGGGATGAATGAGGCACATTCCCGGATGCAGCCCACACTACAGAGGAGAGGGGCAGGAAAACTCTAGCAGCAGCATAATCCCATCCTTGAGCTGCAACTGTACAAACTGGAACATGGGGTACTAGAAAATGATTAACTAGGATATCCTGGAGTTGCAAAGAAGAATCCTTCCCATTGTTCTGGAAAATGATAAAAACAATACATTTGTTAGTCCAAGAAAGAAGCGAGCTGGCAGTTCTAATTTGGAGGCCAGGAAGGACACGGCTGCACTAAGTGTCCCGTCCCGTCCCCCCTAAAATACACTTTGAAAAGTCGCCTGTGTTAGGAGTTCTTGTAGTGCAGCAAAAAGGAACACAGTCTGGAAAATCCTACATTAAACCAACAGTTCTCAAAAGGAGTCATGCCTAAAGGCTTTCTTGACTGATACAAGACTGTGTGCTTTCTGCACTAAAAAACGCCCCCCAAGTTTTGCAAGTTTTTAAACAGAGGTTGGATGTCCATCTGTCATGGGTGCTTTTGCTGAGGCTCTTGCATCGCAGATGGGTTGGACTAGATGATGCATGGGTCCCTTTCAACTCTAGGATTCTACTCAAGTTAACACAACTTCTCTTATTTTGCCTAATTTATTCCGCTCCCGCTAGTTGTAGCAAGACACACTACAGCGCCATCCTTGACCATTGGCGATCCTAGTCAGCAACCCTCCCCAGGTTATGAGGACCAATGCAAGACATAAAAAGGTAAAGGTAAAGGGACCTCTGACCATTAGGTCCAGTTGTGGCCGACTCTGGGGTTGTGGCGCTTATCTTGCTTTATTGGCCGAGGGAGCCGACGTACAGCTTCCGGGTCATGTGGCCAGCATGACTAAGTCGCTTCTGGCGAACCAGAGCAGCACACGGAAACGCCATGTACCTTCCCGCCGGAGCGGTACCTATTTATCTACTTGCACTTTGATGTGCTTTCGAACTGCTAGGTTGATAGGAGCAGGGACCAAGCAATGGGAGCTCACTCCGTCGCGGGGATTCGAACAGCCGACCTTCTGATCGGCGGGTCCTAGGCTCAGTGGTTTAACCCACAGCGCCACCCACGTCCCAGTGCAAGACATAGGGCTGGTTTATTTCATACTAGTGAACATTCCCTTGCTCCTTCAAGCCTGTTTCCTCTGAAGCAACCCCACATGCACGCATGTGATTGAGGAGTTAATTAACAAAATGTTAAGGGTAAATTAGCTCCAGAAAGGAAAAGTGCTGCAGAGCAGAACTGCACACTGAAACCACTCTGGGCTGTTTTCTGACATTCCACACAATTGCAATAATGTACTGTGTTTTTTGCTCTATAAGACTCACTTTTCCCCTCCTAAAAAGTAAGGGGAAATGTGTGTGCATCTTTTGGAGCGAATGCAGGCTGCACAGCTATCCCAGAAGCCAGAACAGCAAGAGGGATTGCTGCTTTCACTGCGCAGCAATCCCTCTTGCTGTTCTGGCTTCTGGGATTCAGAATATTTTTTTTCTTGCTTTCCTCCTCCAAAAACTAGGTGCGTCTTGTGGCCTGGTGCGTCTTATAGAGCGAAAAATACGGTACTTCAACATAAACTTAAGCCAGCGTGGTTGTTGCAGCCTCTGCAGTTTCCCTCAGGTGTAAATGGATCCACCCACATGGCTCGTTCTTTGGCATTTACCTGCCTTTAGAGGTACACTGCTTATGTGGTATGTAAATACGGGATCCAGATCAGCACTTTTAGAAATAACCTAAAACAGCATGAAAGCGACTGTAGAGGTAGCAAGAGCCACACTAGTAGAGCTCAGCAGTGCGTGAAGGGATTTCAAGTAAGATACAGAAATAGGAACTCAGGAGTACTGCAGTTTAAGCACTAGGAATTGAAATATCCCTACAAATAGAAATGCAACCATGAGGGAAGGTAGCTGGATGGCTTGAAGCCAAGCACTGGTGTGCACTTCTCGCACACATAAATAAGAACGCCTGGGAAGAACTTGGGGTCACAGAAGAAACTCATCGTAAGGTCAGAAGGGAATAAACTTCACACAATGCAATTAGCTTGGGCAATTCGCAACTGGAAGATGTGATGGTGACCTCTGCCTTAGTAGCTTTATGAAAGGGGTTAGACATTGTTTGCTATCAGCTATGACAGCACTATACAATTTGTGGGATAACCAGCCTCTTATAACCAACATGCTTATGTCTAAATAATGCATGA
Source organism: Podarcis tiliguerta (assembly GCF_965153285.1). Taxonomy (NCBI): domain Eukaryota; kingdom Metazoa; phylum Chordata; class Lepidosauria; order Squamata; family Lacertidae; genus Podarcis; species Podarcis tiliguerta. Next base: position 69,850,168 of record NC_139542.1, on the reverse strand, counting down.
AGGAGCTCATACCATAGAGTAAGGTGTCCTGCTCGGTTCTACCTGACAAGCTCAGCATGTGAGGAGGTCTGAGCTGGTTGCTCCAAGCTCACATTGCATGGCTCTCACAAGCCACTCTTGAGTTCTTATACTCAAGAGTCCTATAATTTAGGACTTTTCACCAGTCTAGCTAAGCCTAGTTTTACTGCCTGTGCAACTTTCTGAAACACGTCAATCTGACCTTTGAAGAGGGAAGCTTTGGGACTCACTTTAAAGGGCCCCTTTACAGTCTATATTTCCACACTTTGCTGAATACTTTTTCCTGAATTCTCCTTTTTATATACCTATTTTTCCTTGAATGAAGCAAAACTCAGGATCTTCCGTTTCTGGGCAGGAAAGAGCCAATGACTTCATATGCTACTTGTAGAGTTTGTAGAAGCATCTGGCTGGTCACAGCTGAAAACCTTGAAGCTGGTCTAGACCATAGCTGTCAACTTTTTCCTTTTCTTGCAAGGAATCCTATTCGGAATAAGGGGATTTCCCTTTAAAAAAGGGAAATGTTGACAGCTATGGTCTAGACCATGGGTAGGCAAACTAAGGCCTGGGGGCCGGATCCGGTCCAATCGCCTTCTCAATCTGGCCAAGGACAGTCCAGGAATCAGCATGTTTTTAAATGAGTAGAATGTGTCCTTTTATTGAAAATGCATCTTTGGGTTATTTGTGGGACATAGGAATTCGTTCATACAGTATATATATTTTTCAAAATATAGTCCGGCCCCCCACAAGGTCTGAGGGACAGTGGACCGGCCCCCTGCTGAAAAGGTTTGCTGACCCCTGGTCTAGACAACCCTTTGATCTAGCAGGAGACCTGCATGTTCTGAAGACCCTTCCTTGATTTTTGATGCCAGCTGGGCAGTGCATTGTCCTCGTGACTATTATGTGAATCGCTTTCATTTACCAACTTGGGAAATGTTTTTGTTTTGTAGATTAGCTGGCTTCTCTCCCACTGCTATTACACATTTGTGAGTTAAAAGCACAGAGGGAGAAGAGCAGTCGGACACCTTCCTCCAGGGCTCGTTGCAAGCCAGTTTCCCACCAGCTACATTTACTCATGCTCCAGTTCTACTCTCAGTGAATCTGCTTCAGATTCCCCCATTTCCTCAATGAAAATAGCTCTAAGTGGAAACAACTGCAGCACACGGCCATTTATACCAGTGACCTAATTACAGTAACAAGGAGAGTTAAGGGTTTTTGTTAGATAGCGGGAAATGGGAATGTTAGGTTCCTTCCGAAAACCGCAACAAAATATATCAACTAACCAAATTAACAATTCTGAAAATACTCCACCTAAAATGTTAGAACCCATGATCAGAAGAGGTTACATGTTAGTTAAGATAGGCTTGCCATACGTCTGGAAAATTCCTGACATGTCCTAGTTTTCGGATCTAAAAATGGCGTCAGGGGGGAATTTTGCCGAATTGGTGAAATGCCTGGGAAAACCAGGATGTATGGCATCGCGATGGAAAAAGCAGCAGAAAAAGTCCCAAAAGCTTAAAATCACTATTGGGGGGTAGGTTTCCCCCCAAAAGCTCAACAATTTGGGTTTGTCCCCCCCCCCAAAAAAATTTGGTGGTCTCCTAAAAAAAGCTCAACACCTGCGGGTGTCAGGAATTTTACTTTTTGAAATATGGCAACCCTAGTTGAGAATATATTTTTTCCCAAACAAAGTGTGCATCGGAAACAATAAGAGGTTTTACCTGAAGGGTGAGAACAACGTTTTCTGGCTGTGGAAGTCAAGGCAGATGGAAAGTATATATGATGCGGAGGCAGCATGCATAAAAAGAATGCAGGTGAGCAATAAATTAAGCACCCAAAGATAATGTTTATGATGCCCATCAAAGTAAAAAAACAATGCACAAGGTCAGTAAGCCGTTTAGCACATCAGGTATTCACACACAAAACCATGATGCAGTGTAGTTCCAGAGGCAATCTTGCCAATTTTGCAAAATCAAATGGTTTAGGATTTTCATGGCTTTTACTTAATTGTATTCAATTTGCACTTTGTGTTCTGTCAAAGAGGGCCAGATGCAGAATAGCTTGCATTTCCTTCCCAATTGCTCTGACTTGAATGCTACAAAACAACTCATTTCTATTACTGTTTGGACTACTGTTTTCCATCACAAAAGTGGTGGAATTTATTTATTTTTGCACCCTGGAGAATGTTACACTTAAGTCTGCAACCCTAACCCCATTTATCTGGGAGTAGGTCCCACTGAATTCAACAGGACTTGCTTCTGAATAAACATGGTTACGTAAGACGTGTTGTTTACCACCTTTAAAACTGCACAACCTTATCTAGGGAATTGAGTTCCCTGTGGTATTTAATCGAAGCAGCTGAGCAAATGGAGCAGCAAAGTGCTGTTTGCCTCAAACCAGGGAAGGAATCACCTTGCCTGAGGAGAGGTGTTAAGTAGGAGGAAGAGTCAGAATTTGAAGTGAGGGTGATGTTCAGCTGTGCAAGCAGCATGCTACACACACACAAGAGCACATGTGCACAGGTCTTGATCTTCTGAGAAAGTCACTCTTTATCAAGGGCATCTTTTGTGTTTGACCCTATTGTCTGGCTTGGGAAAATCTCCCCCTTCCCTTCCCAGTCGTGATGCAGTGGCGTAGCGTGGGGGGTGAAGGGGGGGCCGGCCGCACCGGCCGCAACATTTGGGGGGGGGGCGCTCGCACTCGCAGCTCTCTGCCCCTACCTGGCTCCACGGGTTAGGGGGTGCAAATTACTTGCCTTGCCCCGGGTGCTGACAACCCACGCTACGCCACTGTCGTGATGGTAGTGATGAAGGCACAAAGGGTGATTTGTCCCCTTCTGTCTCTGCAATAGTACACCAGGGCACGAAGCCTGGACCCTAGGATAGGTGTTGCTCTTCCATGATTCCTTGAGTTTTAAACCGCACAGCACTGAAACCCAGTGCATCAGGAAAAAAGAAGGAGCAAAGAGACAAACTTTCCTCCTCTATTTGTTTATCCAAGCTTGGGAGAATTCAATGACTTTACAAGCTCGCTTATCATTTAATGCAGGCTTTTACAAATTTCTGAAGTCTGTCTCAAGCCTGGATATTGGGAAACTTCCAATAATGGTTTCTTTTCCACAAAGCACAACCACACAGGAGACAAGTATATTATAGCTATTTGCAACAGCATACACTGTAATGGGACAGAGATTCTTACTTGACTTTCAAGCAGGTAAGCCACTGCTGCTTACTGGGAGAGGCAGCGGCAAGCCAGTGGTCAGCATGGTGCAAACACAGCGGCAGGGCCAATCTGATGGCATGTTGATACTGCGTCAGCCTGCCCACAACCTTGCATGGTAAGCAGCAGCAACTGATTTGCCTGGAGGTCAGGTAAGCCTCTCTATCCCACTGCACTGCTTGCTACTGGCCAGTTGTACAAACCCCAATGCAATTTGAGCAAAGAGGTCATCAGGAGATAGAATGTCAAAAGAAGAACAAATCTAGGTCTGCCATACGTCCAGACATTACCGGGATTTCAAAGGTGGAATTGATGTCCAGTGGGAATTTCCAAAAGGCGGTGCTTTGTCCTGGCAAGTCAATTGAAAGTTCACCTTTTTTTTTTGCATTTTTGTTTTTTAAGAAGCTCCTGGTTTATACTTTTTGAAATACGGCAACCTGAAGGAATCACAACTATTACTATTTCCTACCTACAAAACTTTTCAAAAGGAGCCCATGATTTACTGACTCCAACACTGATGGTTAAAAGCACCTGAATGATGCTGTGAATGATACAACCAGCATTATTAAGTTTATCAAGTGATTTTCTCTCTCTGTTTTGCATTTCACAATTCGAGTTTCCTTCTTTCCAAAATAACAAAAAAGCCCTCAAAGGTTTGCAAACTGCAGCCACTGCTCATGACCATGCCTTTCTGCAGCCATAATTACTATGTTCTGATTAGTCAGAATGGGTGAATACATCCACAGCTGTGGGCTTCCAAAATTACAGGTAGCATTTCACCCAAAACAAGCACTTAAATGCTCTTTGAAAAGGTAAAATGACTGGTTCAGTTCAGAAGTCACTGTGCCAATCAAAAACCATGGTTTAGCAATCAGAATCACCTCTGTGTGCACCTCCCCTCCCTACCGCCATGTGAGATAACCATAGTTTGCTGCGAAGGCAAAATTGAACAAACAATGGTTTGCTAGCTAAAGACTGCCTACAAACCAGAAACTGAAGGAGGTGCATAAACCCACAGCACTTATTCCAATCACCAAGTTAGAATCAACTAATCTTTTAAATAAATTTACGCCAGTGGGTTTTCAAGATTTCTGCCTTTAGGGAACACTTTCTGCAGTCTTCCATTCCAACCCTGCATATTGCAAAGGATGCAGGAATAGGTTTTAGAGCGTTAAACCTCAGTGTCGCCCTTCATGAACTGACCATGCACTCGGGAACACACCGAGTAGCCAGTAATCACAGGGAAAGATTGGAAGTAGTGGGCAAGCTGTCTTTCAAAGACAGTCGTCTACCCTTCCTGAATGTATAATCAAGAAATACAGTTCGAAAGCCATTCAGTGAAGTTCATCCTATCTTTGCCTGTGCCTATGGCACACACCCCTCCCCGCTACTTGGAAGATGGCCCCTGAAAAGGAGTAGTTATTTTAAAATGGGAAGTGCAGTGTGTGTCTTCTGGAGTTGATAATGCAATGGGGAACAAGATATGGACCAATATCAGATGCTTAATATCCACTCTCCAGAATTGGAAGACATGGGCTACATAAATAAAATCTACGCCACGAAGGGAAATACTAACGTGTTCATATATTTCAGTTTGCCCAAAAATCTTTACTCATCAGTATCTTAATCAGCCATTCAGATGAAAGATCACAGAAAACCCTATGCAAAAGAAGCAAGAGTTTCTATTTACACTGATCAAAAATATCCCCCAAAATCTTCTTGGAAAATATTTGATGCAGAAGCTAAGCAAAATGAAACCTTATCATGCAGTTTTGACACACTTGCATCTGGAAACTTTCTATTTAAAAGATAAACAAGAAGCAGATGTGGCAAAGTTAACATACTGTGCTCTGTTGTTGTTGTTAAAAAGATCAGCTCCACAAATACAGACACACAGACATGTGCAAACCATAATAAATACACGTGAAAGAGTTACCTTTTGATAATCACCAGGGTTTTTGCCAAACGATTGCTGTGCTAGTTTTTTGATAAGATCTGGAAAAAAGCAAGAACACTTCCAAATTATAGAGAACAAACTCAAGATTTTTGTAAATACAAAACAAAATATGCTGATCAAATATCATTGGTGGTTATTGATGAAATACAAGAGTCTCTGTTTACATATGCAGTTTTACACTTGGAGACATAGGGAAATAAGTTTTGCTAAAATGTTTAGAGGTCAAAGCTAAGCATTTTATGGGACGTGTTACCCAGCCTTTATCAGCTTGACTTTGTCGAAATTTGGGAGGTCTTTCTAGAGAAACTCCCTATTTAAAGCAGAAAATGAAGTGCTAGAGTGGACTGTACCACTCAGACCATAGAGATGCGTGTCGTATTTCTGAAACATATAGATAGGCATTATTTATTATTTATTTATTCCATTTATAGGTTATGCTAAGAGATAGTGACTGGCCCAAGGTGCACACACATACACTGGAAGAAAGAATTAAAATATCACGGAGATAAGTAAGCTGTGGCTCAACTCCCTCCCTGTTATGCCAGTCTCTATTTGCAGGGAGGCCTTTTGTTACTTGGAGAGCATTCAAAAATTTGATAGGCTCCTGACATCTGGAATAGTACACTTCACTTCAGGATTTTACCAGCTCATTTTGTCACATATGTAGGCCAGGTCTAAGTGACTTGATGCTGACTAACCTGAAGAATCAACTAAGTTCATACCCATCGCTACTGATCCAAAAGTAATCCCTACAGTTTGGCTAGTACAAAGATTGAGCCCAACTTTTATCGTTGTTGATGGCATTAAGAGCTCTTTAACTATTGCAAGCACAATTTTCAGTGTCAGCTAATCAAGAGATTGAGATGAAAAGTGCCGTATTTTTCGCTCCATAAGATGCACCTGACCATAAGATGCACCTAGCTTTTAGAGGAGGAAAGGGGGAAAGCCCCGTTTTGGGGGGATCTGCTTACAGTTGTGCAGCTTCTTTTGCAAAGGGGACAAGTCCCATTTTTTTGAGGATCAGCTCAAAGTTGTTGAGCTTACTTTACAAAGGGAAAAAATCCTGTTTTTATGGGGTTCAACTCACAGTTCTGCAACTTCTTTAGGAAAGGAAAGGGAGCCATTTCTACAGTTTCCAGACAGATAATCTAATCAGCCAGTCACATGTCGCTGGGGAAACAAACGGCCTCCGTCCGCAGAACATTCAACAATGGAGGCCTGGGCAAGGAGGCAGGGCCGGAAAGGGAGCCAGCGATCGACCACACACTCACCCCATAAGACGCACAGACATTTCCCCTTACTTTTTAGGAGGAAAAAGGTGCGTCTTATGGAGCAAAAAATATGGTGAATTAATGAAACAGAATTTTTTTGAATTTGCTAATAAACCGGGTTAACTGTTATCCTGGCAACTCAAAAAAGAAAGGAAGAATAGGAGCATAAATAATATTGTAGATGAGGATAAGCATTTGACTAGCCCAAAAGAGATAAGAAAAGCATTTGAATTTTTTTATACTTCATTATATCATTGCGAGAAGGAGGGCTTTAAGAAAATGGACTCTTATTAAGGTAATTGTAATATATCCTGAGCATCTAAGAAAATTCAGCAAATTTTGAATGCATCCATATAGATATCGGAATTGCAAACAGCAATAAACCGAATGAAGATGGGAAAAGCACAGGGGCCAGATGGACTTCTTGCAATTTATTATAAAAAGTTTTAGGAAGCACTTACAGAACCACTTAAGGACACCATAAACAGAATTGATCCCCAAACAAGACTTAACAAAGACAAAAAAATATAGACCTATTTCATTACTGAATTGTGACTACAAACTATTTGCTACAATCTTGGTTTATAGATTGAAAAGGACACTGACTGACTCAGTCCACAGAGACCAGTGTGGATTTTTACCAGGCCAACAAATGAAAGACAATATAAGAAATATAATCAATTTAATAGAGTACCTGGAAGTAAAAGAAAAAAGAAAAACGGGCTACATAAATCTTCCTAGATGTGGAGAAAGCTTTTGACAATATTTCATGGTCATTTATGACTAAGGTTTTAGAGAAAATGGAAATAGGTTATTCTTTCCTAACAGGAATGAAAGCAATCTATACCGATCAATCTGCAAATATATTAGTAAACAATATTCTTTCAGACAAATGCCAAATAGAGACAAGGCTGTCCCTTATCTCCACTTTTGTTTATTATAACATTAGAAATACTGCTTCAGAATATAAGGAGAAATGGGGAAATTAAAGGTATTGAGGTGGGACACAGAGTCTATAAATTAAGGGCATTTACTGACGTGTTGTGGGGGCTGTGGTGTTGACCCTGGAACAACCTTTGGAGAACGTTCCCAAAGCATTAAAGGTAAAGGTACCCCTGCCCGTACGGGCCAGTCTTGCCAGACTCTAGGGTTGTGCGCCCATCTCACTCAAAGAGGCCAAGGGCCAGCGCTGTCCGAAGACACTTCCGGGTCACGTGGCCAGCGTGACATCGCTGCTCTGGCGAGCCAGAGCCGCACACGGAAACGCCGTTTACCTTCCCGCTAGTAAGCGGTCCCTATTTATCTACTTGCACCCAGGGGTGCTTTCGAACTGCTAGGTTGGCAGGCGCTGGGACCGAACAGCGGGAGCGCACCCCGCCGCGGGGATTCGAACCGGCAACCTTTCGATCGGCAAGCCCTAGGCACCGAGGCTTTAACCCACAGCGCCACCCGCGTCCCTCTCCCAAAGCATTAGAAGAAATTAAAAGGTTTGGAGAAGTGGTGGGTTTCAAAATAAACTCAGATTAAAACAAAATTTTGGTTAAATACATGGATAAGCAGTCAAAAAAATTTTTAGGAAGGATGTCTGGTTTAAAAATAGGCCAAAAAGTATTTGGGAATTTGGCTGACAGTAAGAAAGCTCAACCTATTTGAAAATAATTATATTAAATTTTGGGAAAAGAGTTAAGAAAGAGTTGCAGATATAGGGGAGAATGAAACTCTCCCTGTTAAGTAGAATTTCAGCCATTTAAATGAATATACTCCCTAAAATACTGTTTTTATTCCAATCAATCCTGATTGTAAATTTTTCAAACTGCTTCAAGGAATGGAAAAAATATATTTCTAAATTCATCTGGCAGGGAAAAAAAGCCAAGAATTAAATACAAAATTCTGATAGATACAAAAGAAAGAGGAGGCCAGATTTGCAATTGCATTATGAGGCAGCTTGTTTGTGTTGGTTAAAAGAATGGATTGTATTGGACAATGCAGACATTTTAGATTTAGAAGGTCATGATTTTAAATTTGGCTGGCATGCATGTCTTTGGTATGGGAAGGCTAAAATCTATAAAAGTTTCATGAACCGCATTCTTAGGAAGAATTGATATAGAGTCCGGGAGACTCTATACAGCTGAGAGACGGTATACAACTGAACATGCTGGCAGCACTAAGATAAATTCAACAGAATAAATAATTTGTGGTTGATGCTAAAGTGGAAAACTGATTTGAATGGTTATAGTAAAATATTCAGGAATGTATGATGTGTAAAATGAACCATGGAAGGAGAAGAAGGAAAGTCACTGGATCCTTTAAAGTTTGTAAAATGTTTATTTTGAAATGTAAAACTGAAAACTTAATAAAATTATTATTATTATTATTATTATTATTATTATTATTATTATTATTAAAAAGAGCTTTTCCCATTGCCCCAAAGTAGAAGCCAATACTGACCACTTGACTGGGTGATAATAACAGAAGCTAGATATATACATGCAGCAGAATGAGGTGGAAGAAACCCTGTGGAATGAGCTGGAATGAGTAGAAGACTACATTTCTGAATGGTCATAAACATGAAAAGAGACTCTCTGAAATGACTATCTCATCAGAGAGTTGTTGTTTAGTCGTTCAGTCGTGTCCGACTCTTCGTGACCCCATGGACCAGAGCACGCCAGGCACTCCTGTCTTCCACTGCCTCCCGCAGTTTGGTCAGACTCATGTTTGTAGCTTCCAGAACACTGTCTAACCATCTCGTCCTCTGTCGTCCCCTTCTCCTTGTGCCCTCCATCTTTCCCAACATCAGGGTCTTTTGGTGGCCAAAGTATTGGAGCCTCAGCTTCATGATCTGTCCTTCCAGTGAACACTCAGGGCTGATTTCCTTAAGAATGGATGCGTTTGATCTTCTTGCAGTCCATGGGACTCTCAAGAGTCTCCTCCAGCACCATAATTCAAAACTCATCAGAGAGAGAAATGCTTAAAAATGTCTCCCTGTTAAGCTACTTTTCTCCTAGCAGGGTGTTTATACAGAGAGTATTAAACCCTCCACCTGCAGTCTACTTACTATCTCATTCTGCTATGTGCACAAACCAGGTCAGAACCAGGTCTGTCGGAAAAGCTGGAAACCAAAAATGGCTTTATTGTGAGGACGATGACATCATATATTTACTAATTAACTAAATTACTTTTGCTCTATGCCACAGCAGATGTAGGAGCTCGTTTTGAAAGACCCAAGGCTTTGACACAGCACATGTTCTTATAACAGAGGTTAAAAGGGATTTATCTTCTAGAGCTTACTGGAAGGACTAATTACATTAATTCTTTACTCAGTTGCTTTCCTGGTATCCTTGCTGTTTCAAAGATGCCATCTGCCTGATCAGATACATTGCTCCCAACAAAGTACTGATACTTTCTGAATACATATATGCATACATGTGTGTGAATCGCTTTGATAAAGTGCTAAAGAAAACTTTATCTGAACTAACAATTGCACTCAGTGTTCAAACACTCAGAAGAACTGGGACATCAATAAATTAAAAAAAGGTTTGCGTTGCCACACCACACCGCTCGGAGACTAAGAGATAGGAAGAAAGAGCAAGGGCTTAGCAATAATCTCTGTAGACATTAAGCACCAACAAAAAAATGGTTTGTCATTCCTCTGCCAAAAGAGCTTTACAGGAATGGATGACAGGTAAACAGTTTAGCTAATAAACAATGTCTTCTCAGGGTATACAAATTCTCCCATCTGGATGTGCCATGGGCTTACATCAGCAAAGAAGCTTTTTAAACCCCTCTTGCCCTGGAGTTTAAGGTTACGTCACCCTGTTGAAACAGGATTCTGCATTCCAAGATACTTCTAAGCTGGGGCTGGGGAAAAAACATTAAGCTGCACTATACCTTTGATTCTCATGGACCAGAGGAAACTGGCCAGGATGACATGAAACTAGGAATAAGGGTTAAAAAAAAAATTAAAAGTAGCAACCATCTTAGCATTTAGGCAGCACTGTTTAGAGCATGGGTAGGCAAACTAAGGTCCGGGGGCCAGATCCAGCCCAATCGCCTTCTAAACCTGGACTGTCCGGTGTGTTTTTACATGAGTAAAATGTGGTGTAGTGGTTAAGAGCGGTGGACTCGTAATCTGGGGAACCGGGTTCGCGTCTCCGCTCCTCCACATGCAGCTTGGGCCAGTCACACTTCTCTGAAGTCTCTCAGCCCCACTCACCGCACAGAGTGTTTGTTGGGGGGGAGGAAGGGAAAAGAGATTGTTAGCTGCGTTGAGACTCCTTCAAGGAGTGGTAAAGCGGGATATCAAATCCAAACTCTTCTTCTTCTTCTTCTTCGTTTATTTAAAATGCATCTCTGGGTTATTTGTGGGGCCTGCCTTGTGTTCTTACATGAGTAGAATGTGTCCTTTTATTTAAAATGCATCTCAGGGTTATTTATGGGGGCTCCCTGGTGTTCTTACATGAGTAGAATGTGTGCTTTTATTTAAAATGCATCTCTGGGTTATTTGTGGGGCATAGGAATTCATTCCCCCCCCCCCAAAAAAATAAATATAGTCCGGCCGCCGCTCCACAAGGTCTGAGGGACAGTGGACTGGCCCCCTGCTGAAAAGGTTTGCTGACCCCTGGTTTAGAGTGTTTGGAGCATTTCCTATCCATAGTCATTCTTACAAGGGTAGGCCAGTAAATATGGACCTGAAATTGCACACTCAACCTTATCAGGAAGAATTGGAAACTTCAAACCACTCACTACTTTGAAAGCAAGAGTCCAGGATAAACAAGACCCTTGAACGCTCATCAGCACAGCCTCAAGTCATCAGGAGTACTGGACAGCCCATAATCCTGTAGAGCCTTTTGCCTTTGTAACTGAAAATTTCAAAAGGTCCAGTTCATATATTTAATATGGTGCTGTGGTCTAAGCCACTGAATCTAGGGCTTGCCGATCAGAAGGTCGGCGGTTCGAATCCCCATGATGGGGTAAGCTCCCATTGCTCAGTCCGTGCTCCTGCCAACCTAGCAGTTCAAAAGCACGTCATAGTGCAAGTAGATAAATAGGTACCGCTCCGGCGGGAAGGTAAACGGTGTTTCCGTGCGCTGCTCTGGTTCGCCAGAAGCGGCTTAGTCATGACTCGGAAAAACTGTCTGCATACAAACGTCGGCTCCCTCGGCCAGTAAAGTGAGATGAGCACTGCAACCCGAGTCGTTCACGATGACTTAATTGTAAGGGGTCCTTTACCTTTTTACATATCTAACATGAGTATAAAATGGCAAACCTGTTGGATACTTGAGCATAACTGAAGAAGAAGAAGAGGAGGAGTTTGGATCTGATATCCCGCTTTATCACTCCCTGAAGGCGTCTCAAAGCGGCTAACATTCTCCTTTCCCTTCCTCCCCCACAACAAACACTCTGTGAGGTGAGTGGGGCTGAGAGACTTCAGAGAAGTGTGACTGGCCCAAGATCACCCAGCAGCTGCATGTGGAGGAGCGGGGAATCGAACCCAGTTCACCAGATTATGAGTCTACCGCTCTTAACCACTACACCACACTGACTCTTGGGATACATTGGGATTGCCTTCAGCTCCTTGATGAGCGCATGCTCAGTGACAAACCATATAACGTGTGAAACAGCCAATAGAGAGTCTGCGTTCGCAACCCACAGCGGCGCGTCTGCACACACGCGGGTTGTGATTCGACGCTTCTGCACATGCACGATAGCCGAAACCCATAAATAACTTGTTCCGGTATTCTGGGTTTTGGCGGTCCATAACTCAAAAAAAGGCAACCTGATGAGTCTGTAACCTGACTGTATTCTACAAAGTGCTTGCTTAGCTAAAATTAAGTATAGCATTAAATACAAGGTCTTTACAATCCTCTTTTTCAAGCGTTATTTTGAAGAAGACAGCCAACACATATTTAGAAATAGCCACTCCATATTGTTTACACTTCTATAAGTTTTCCCCATCATTATATTTTGCTTATCATGGCTATCCAAAGTTCGTTCTGCAAGCCACCATCTGGTAGGGATTTGCAATAGATTAAGGGCAAGAGTTCAGATGAGGGTGCCACTCAGGATGCCCAGTCTCAACTGGTTAAACTTTCAAAAAGCATATTTTTCACTATTCATTGCCCTGGATTCTCTCTCCAGAACCATAAAACGATTTTTAATCTATACATTCAGCAGTTCCCCACCCTCCCAATAAACTAAAACTCAATTCTGTCAAAATAGAGGTTTGTGGTGGTTACTCTCATTCAAGAAGATGGGGATGAACTATTCTGGATACGTTTGCATTTTCCCGAAAGCAGGAGTGGCCAGTTCAATGCCCACAGGCCACATCTGGCCCCCCAAGTGATTTCCAGCACCCCCAAAGCCTCCCAGAAATTTGACTGCCGTGTCCCACTTAAAACAACAATGCCAAGTAGATGGTGATGTTGGAGCCCCATCACCATGCTGATGAGAACAGAGAGGTGTCTTGCTCAGGCTAGAACTTCTTGGCCTTCAGAAGTGCGACGCCAACATGAGACAGTTTAATTTGATATGTAGGGCAGTACCAGTTAACGCCTTTGAAGCTGTGGGCCCACTGGACTCTACCCACCCTGAGCACATGGTTCAGGATCGGGAGAAGTCAGTAAGGCATGCTTCAGGCAGTTGCCGGCCAATGTCAGGTGAGGAAGAACTTCACCCCTTTGGTGTCCTACCTTCTGTCATTGGGGGCAGAAGCTGAAGATCAATAGCGGAAGGAGCAGGGAAGTGGAGATCTCCTGAGGTGACAGGCTGGGAGACGGGAATCAGATCCCTTGAGAACTGGAAGCGCCTGTCATTTTGTGGGGGGAGGGTGTGATTAAGGTATGATTACCAGACGTCCCCATTTCCCGGGGACAGTCCCCGGATTTACAAATCCGTCCCCGGAATGTCCCTGGATTTCATTTAATGTCCCCGGATTTATATTTTAAGTGTTGTCGATTTATTAGTAGGGAATGAATGTTGCGTGATTGGTTCAACAGCACAAGATACATCATATGGGGGACTTCCGGTGAGGCAAAATGGCGGGCGCCATGGCAGCAAGCAGCTCCTGAAGCCAGCCAGAGCCAACTGCGCTACCAGGCTGGCTCCGGGATGCCGAGACTGCCGCTGCCACTGCTGAGGGGGAACCAGTGACGCCTGGCGCGTCAACTGGGGGAACCGCTGACACCCCCCATGACCCAAATCGAGCCGGGAGTGAGAGTGCCCGGCCACCCGGCCGACTGCCCAGTGCGCTCCTAGGCCAGTAAAAACCCCGGAGCTGATGCAGGGAGGAGGAGGAGAGGAGAAGGGAGAGAAAGAGGAAGGAGAAAAAAGAGGGGAGCCCCAACCTTGCTGCATCGCCACCACTGAGGAGAGAGTAGGAGAGCACCGGGAGGGCAAGGACACGTAGCCGAGCCCAGGCCTGACCCAAATCTACTCCATGGTGGCTAGCGCTCCAAGAGAGCAGGACAGAGGAGACCACAGAAGAGAATATATTACTATATATATAAAGGTAAAGGTAAAGGTACCCCTGCCCATACGGGCCAGTCTTGACAGACTCTAGGCTTGTGCGCCCATCTTACTCAAGAGGCCGGGGGCCAGCGCTGTGCAGAGACACTTCCGGGTCACGTGGCCAGCGTGACATCGCTGCTCTGGCGAGCCAGAGCCGCGCACGGAACGCCATTTACCTTCCCGCTAGTAAGCGGTCCCTATTTATCTACTTGTCCCCGGGGGTGCTTTCGAACTGCTAGGTTGGCAGGCGCTGGGACCCAGCAACGGGAGCGCACCCCGCCGCGGGGATTCGAACCGCCAACCTTTCGATCGGCAAGTCCTAGGCGCTGAGGCTTTTACCCACAGCGCCACCCGCGTATATTCCTCTTAAAAAAAAAAAAGAGTCCCCGGATTCTTTGGAAAAAATCTGGTAACCTTAGATTAAGGGCTAATCTTGTATACAGAGAGGTATGTGCATTTTGCATGCGGTTGCATTGCTTATGCTGCTGCCTGTTTTTCTTACCCCCTTATTTTTTGTAATGCTGCAGCAGTATTATATTTTAACCAGGCCTTAGGTTGATCTGATTGACATCCTATACCCTTTTAAAATGTGGCTCTTTTTTGGGGGGGGGGTGTTATTGGGTTGTTGCTTTTATTTTTATTATATATATATTGTGGTTTTTATGTTGCTCTTTTCTGTGAACTGCCCTGAGACCTCTGGGTATAGGACGGTATATATATTCAATAAATAATAATAAAGTTTTATAGCTGTTCCTGAGATGAATATATAATAACTGACTCCTGTATTTCACAGAAGATTAAGGTAACATGACACTGTTTCTCATTACGTACTATCTTACACAGTTGGACCTTGGTTCTTGAACGCCTTGGTACTCGCACGTTTTGGCACCTGAACACCACAAACCTGGAAGTGAGTGTTCCGGTTTGCAAACGCTTTTCGGAAGCCAAACATCTGACATGACTTACACGGCTCATGATTGGCTGCAGGAAGTTCCTTCAGTCAATCGGAAGCTGTGCCTTGGTTTTTGAACGATTCTGGAAGTTGAACGGACTCACAGAATAGATTAAGTTTGACAACCAAGGTACGACTGTATTATGTATTACTGTGCATTGCATATTATTGTGAACTCCATTGATACAACTGTTTTTTAAAAAAAAAATACAGTGGTACCTCAGGTTAAGTACTTAATTCGTTCCGGAGGTCCGTTCTTAACCTGAAACTGTTCTTAACCTGAAGACCACTTTAGCTAATGGGGCCTCCTGCTGCCACCACTGCACGATTTCTGTTCTCATCCTGAAGCAAAATTCTTAATCCAAGGTACTATTTCTGGGTTAGTGGAGTCTGTAACCTGAAGTGTCTGTAAACTGAAGCGTATGTAACCCGAGGTACCACTGTATATATAAAGCACCTTGCAGCTTTTTGATTAAGGCTGGTACAGTAGGCTCGTAATTTATGCGAGGGTTATGTTCTCGGGACCACGGATAAACCCAAAATCATATATAGTCAAAACCCATTGGGTTCCATGGTGGGTGGGATTGCCAACGCCAATTTTCCTGGAACCCCGTCCCCTTTCTGCCCCCTTTTTCATCACTTTAATTTTTTTGCCACGTGCGCAAAGCTGAATGTGCACAAGTTAAATGTGCGCAAGTTGCGGGCTTATTGTATATAAATGGAGAGAGAGAGAGAGAGGGAGAGAGAGAGAGAGAGAGAGAGGGAGGGAAGGAGGGAGGGAGGGAGGGAGGGAGGGAGGAAGGGACAAAAATCTCAAACCACACCCAGTATATTTCAAGTTAGACCCTGAACGTGCTGAATGTAAGCAGTGGCGTAGCGTGGGTTGTCAGCAGCCGGGGCAAGGCAAGTAATTTGCGCCCCCTAACCCATGGATTTGCGCCCCCTAACCCTATCCCCCAGATGTTGCGCCCAGTGCGGCCGGCCCCCCCTGCACCCCCCACGCTACGCCACTGAATGTAAGTTTTCTTTTTCCATTGGTAGAACAGGAGGCTCTTCATCTCAAGGTCGTGAGTTCAAGCCCCAGGTTGGGCAAAAGATTTCTGCATTGCAGGGGGTTCGACTAGATGACCCTTGGGCAGTGGCGAAGCTGCATGCTCTGCTACCAGGGGCGGAGAGCAGGCGGGGTATAGCTGGTGCTCCGCGGGGTGTGGTGCGTGCCCCGGGGCGTGGCACGCTGCCCGCAGGGGCATGGCGCACGTTCTGGGGCATGACGTGCTGTCTGTAGGGACGTGGCGCCTGGCAAGTGGGGGGGTGCACGGTTCGTGTCCTGGGGGGCCGCCGCGATGGCACCCTACCAGAATAGTGGTGCCGGGGGCGGTCCGCTCCCTCTGCTCCCTCCGCACCCCAGTTCCTCCTCCAGTGTCCTTGGGATCCCTTCCAACTCCATAATTCTATGATTCAATGATTCTAAGTTTCAGATATGATATATCTATTAATATAACCCAAAGCAACACTGGCAATTTTTGCCTTGGAAACGCAGGTTCACATTTAAATTTTGCCATTCGTGAGGGCAACAAATGTTTGACAAGTGCTGCATTTTTTGCTCTATAAGACGCACCAGACCATAAGGCGCACCTAGTTTTTGAAGGAGGAAAACAAGAAAAAAGTATTCTGAATCCCAGAAGCCAGAACAGCAAGAGGGATCTCTGCACAGCAAAAGCAGCTATCCCTCTTGCTGTTCTGGCTTCTGGGATAGCTGCGTATCCTGCATTCGCTCCATAAGACGCACACCACACATTTCCCCTTACTTTTTAGGAGGGAAAAGGTGTGTCTTACAGAGCGAAAAATACGGTACTTTTAATGAATATGGATTGGATGCAAGCATGCATTTTACCCGTCATTTATATCCAATTTAAGCCAGTCTAAGGTCAAGAGCACTCTCACCTGTTCAATGCCCCGACATTAAGAATACTCCTGGCAGGCCCCTAGTATCCTCCAATGAAGTGAAGAGATTACTATCTCACCTGTGTAGACAGAAAGCCCCTGGGGAAGATCTGTTCTCTCCCCCAGCCCCCTGTGTACCTGTAACGGCCTTGCTTTGCATGTGGGGTTTGTGTTTTTGCCCCTTCTTTCCTGCATGCCAAATGGTATTTTTGTTCTGATTAAGTTTCATTGTGATTTATCTTCTGAGCTGGGTATTGTTTCAGAATTTTAATCTTAATGCTAAAATTGCACCATACTCGGTATTTGTCATTCCTTTCAAGATATTTATCATCTGTAAATTTGATGACTGTGTTCCCTTAGGTCAGTAATGTTGAACAGACAGGGAAAATGTCCCTTGTTAAGATGCTGGAAGCAACAGCAGTTGAATACTGATTGTTTAAATAAGTCTTCAAAGTCTTAGGCTAATGATATTTTCTAATGCATGTCTTATTACAAAATTTTAAAACTTTAGTATGCCTAATAAAGGACCCCTGACCATTAGGTCCAGTTGTGGCCAATTCTGGGGTTGTGGCGCTCATCTCGTTTTATTGGCCAAGGGAGCCGGCATACAGCTTCCAGGTCATGTGGCCAGCTTGACTAAACCGCTTCTGGCGAACCAGAGCAGCACACAGAAACACCGTTTACCTTCCCACCGGAGTGGTACCTATTTATCTACTTGCACTTTAATGTGCTTTCGAACTGCTAGGTTGGCAGGAGCAGGGACCGAGCACTGGGAGCTCACCCTGTCGCGGGGATTCAAACCGCCAACCTTCTGATTGGCAAGCTCTAGGCTCTGTGGTTTAACCCACAGCTCCACCTGCATCCCATAAGCCAGTATACCTTTGCAGTGACAGCTGCACATTTCTACTCTGCTTTTTGAAGCATGCCCAAAGCACCATGCACAGAACATATACAATTTTAAAACATACCTCCACATCACCAGAATAGCTAAAGCAGTAAAGAACATGTCAAGAACACAGCCAAATGCGATTAGAAATTCAGACGTTTTGCAGCCTTTTCAAAAAGTGGACTTACTTTTTTGGTTCATGGTTAAAACCAGGCACGTTAAATTGGTCTCAGTTTAAAGTGCTGGTATTAACCTACATTAATAGCAAGAGACCAGGTTACCTGAATGATCCATCCCATATATGCACACCCAAACTTTGAGATCCTCTTTCGGGAGCCTGCTCTCCATTCTCCACCCCAAGTGAACTGCTATGGTTCACCACCACAGAGAAGACTTTTCTGGTACTGTACCCAGGTAATTCAATAGGTTCCACACATAAAGCCTCACCTGGTGCTTCTCTGTGGTCTTTTGAAGTGCCAGGTGAATACCTTTTCATTCACCCATGCTTTTATACAGTGGTATCATGGTTCTCAGTGGGACGCGGGTGGCGCTCTGGGTAAGACCTCAGCGCCTAGAACTTGCCGATCGCATGGTCGGCGGTTCGAATCCCTGCGGCGGGGTACGCTCCCGTCGTTCGGTCCCAGTGCCTGCCAACCTAGCAGTTCGAAAGCACCCCTTGGGTGCAAGTAGATAAATAGGGACCGCTTACCAGCGGGAAGGTAAACGGCGTTCCGTGTGCTGCGCTGGCTCGCCAGATACAGCTTGTCACGCTGGCCACGTGACCCGGAAGTGTCTTCGGACAGCGCTGGCTCCCGGCCTTTAGAGTGAGATGAGCGCACAACCCTAGAGTCTGGGAAGCCTGGCCCGTATGGGCAGGGGTACCTTTTACCTTGGTTCTCAAACGCCTTGGTACTCAAACAACTTGGAACCCAAGCATTGCAAACCCAGAAGTAAATGTTCCAGTTTGTGAACTTTTTTCGGAAGCTGAACGTGCTCCGTTTTGAGTGCCACACTTCTGTTTTGAGTGTTACACTAAGGTCTGTCTGTTTTTGCTATTTATTTTGCATTTTTGTTTTTGCAGTTTTTTTTGTTTTGTTTTTCTGACTGTGTGGAACCCAGTTCAGCTGCTGATTGATTGATTGATTGATTGATTGCATGACTGCAGTACATTGTTTATTGCTTTCATTTTATGGATCAATGGTCTCGTTAGATAGTAAAATCCATGTTAAACTGCTGTTTTAGGGGTTGCTTTTGAAAGTCTGGAACAGATTAATCCATTTTGCATTACTTTCTATAGGAAAGCATGCCTTGGTACTGGAACGCTTTGGTTTTGGAATGGACTTCCGGAACAGATTAAGTTTGAGAACCAAGGTACCACTGTATTGCATTTTAAATCCAGGCTGAAAATTGTTTTACAGTATACTGTTACAAGGATCTTTTTCTGTAAACAGCCCAGGGAATATTTATTCCTGGGTGGCTATACATAATTAAATAAATCTCTGCACAATAGAGAAATCATTCCCTAACCTGGTGCCTAGAGCAGTAGAGGCCCTGCTCCTAGCTGACAAAACATTACTAGAGCAGAGGTATTGTAATGGTTCTAGGGGTTGCTCGTGCGTAAGTTGCCGTTACTCCTGGCTAGGTTGCCTGGTTGAACCCTTTCTGTCTGGACAGCCTCAAGTTCCGTGGCTGCCTCAGTCGCTGGCAGAATCCGTCAGTGGGCGTTTCTTAAACCTCTTCCAGCATAGAAGCTGTTTGACGCCCAGTCTCCTCCTACTCTGCCTGCGCGGAAGTCTTCTGCGCAAAGTGGGTGTGGGCAGCGGAGTACCCGTGCCCTCTCCGCTGGTCTCCGGCGAGGAGTCCTGGAGCCACCTCTCCGATTCCCCCATCTGCCCCCCTTCTCCACTGGTGTTACGCTGATCTCCTTCCCCAGCGGATGGGCTACCTCTCTCCCTACTGGGACTCTCTCCACCATCCCTCTGGAGCCTCCTCTCCGCCTCCAGCTCCGATGGCAGTTCCCTGACAGGTATACTGGCTTTTATGAAAGGACACCCCCTATGTCAGAGTCCCAAACCATTAAATAGAAACATGTCAAAACCAGCATTTAATTAGGCCTAGAATATTACAGACAGCTCGTGATATCTGCTTCACACAGGTTAAGTATGAGAATCTAAACCAGGGTCCCCCAAACAGAATGCCAAGTTGCCATTTCTGAGCCAGATGGCTCAAAAGTCTTATTTTTCAATACTACTTGGTTCCTGAAATTCATTCTGATTCTGCAGATAAAATATAATGGATATAACACTACAGGATGTGTTGCTGGTGTGTGAAAACAATCAAGATCCAAGGATCCCCAGACAGGCACCTCCAGATGGTGGAGACGTCAGACGCCATCCTGGCACCTGGGCATCTTCACTTGGTCGCAAGAGACTAATACCCAGGTGCAAAATGTGAATTTCGAATGGCGGCTTCAAATTGCCTGCTTTGCCACCCACCATTTCCCCCACCTCCTCTTCCTCATTGCTGATCTAGAATATGTGCTGCAATGTTGCTCAAGAGCTCACTCCCTTTCTATTGGACCTGGGCCCTCAATTATAATATAATAATAATAATTTATTATTTATACCCCGCCCACCTGGCTGGGTTTCCCCAGCCACTCTGGGCGGCTTCCAACAGGATGTTAAAAACACAGTAAAAGATCAAACATTAAAAACTCCCCTAAACAGGGCTGCCTTCAGATGTCTTCTAAAAGTCAGGAAGGTGCTTATTTCCTTGACATCTGATGGGAGGGCGTTCCACAGGGCGGGTGCCACTACCAAGAAGGCCCTCTGCCTGGTTCCCTGTAACTTGGCTTCTCGCAGGGAGGGAACCACCAGAAGGCCCTTGGAGCTGGACCTCAGTGTCCAGGCTGAACAATGGGGGTGGAGAAGATACTCCTTCAGGTATACTGGACCGAGGCTATTTAGGGCTTTAAATGTCAACACCAACACTTTGAATTTCCCCCGGAAACGTACTGGGAGCCAATGTAGGTCTTTCAATGTGGTCAATGTGGTCTTGGTGGCGACTCCTAGTCACCAGTCTAATTGCCTTGCCGCATTCTGGATTAGTTGTACAGTGGTATCTCGGGTTACATACACTTCAGGTTACATATGCTTCAGGTTACCTAACCCAGAAATATTACCTCGGGTTAAGAACTTTGCTTCAGGATGAGAACAGAAATTGTGCGGCAGCGGCAGCGGGAGGCCCCATTAGCTAAAGTGGTGCTTCAGGTTAAGAACAGACCTCCAGAACGAATTAAGTTCTTAACCCGAGGTACCACTGTAGTTTCCGGGTCACCTTCAAAGGTAGTTCCATGTAGAGCGCATTGCAGTAGTCCAAGCGGGAGATAACCAGAGCATGCACCACTCTGGCCAGACAGTCTGTGGGCAGGGAGGGTCTCATCCTGCGTACCAAATGGAGCTGGGAGACAGCTGCCCTGGACACAATTGCCTTTCCAACCCCACAGTGGTACCAGCAAACAACTACAGCCTCTGTTTTCCTCCTTTCCTTCCACCCCAGCACTATACTCTCTCCAGCTGTGCTCAGATCTTTGGCCAAGAGGTGTGTGAGTTAACCGAGATACAATATCTCCCAGCTGTTCCAAAGAACAGCCAAAGCATAAAGTTTCAGGAAGCAAATAACAAGCAAAGGTTTCTGAGCTTACCTGACGTAGTTCAGAAAATGGGGGGCGGGGGAGGAAGGTTAAAGCACTATCAATGACGGGGGGGGGGGAACGGGACACAATGAACATTTGGGTTCATACATACGGCTCATGAATTAGCCTCCAGAGAGTTCATGGCCCACTATGGTGTGGTTTGAACCAGAGATTGCCAGTTCTCACTCTTACAGCCAACTTGCCAGTATAAAGGCACGCATTCATTTCAGCAACTCTCAGGCGACAGCTTTGCTCTGATATCCCATGCTTTGCGATCCTTCATCTTGAGAATGTAAATTCAAGAACTATGATTTTTGTATCATCTGGAGTTACAGATAGGACGGCTCTTCCTGAATACAACTCATGTGGCAATAAATGGCTGGCACATTTTCAGCATGGCACACTTCCAGCTCAGCTCGGCTGCTCTGATATCTCAGGAGGCAATGGGATACTTAAGAGAACATTTACTTAGCACGGAGATTCTGCTTCTACCTCCGTTGGCACTTGGGTGCTGGAAGAGGTGGAATGATATAAGTGTAAATGGAAGCCATTATTAAAGAGTTTTTCTGAAACTCCCCTCAGGCATTTTTATTTTTTACTAGTTAATGATGTTGGTTTAGATTTAGGTCTAGGCAGCACTTTTTTCGGGGGGAACGCAGGGGTACACATACCCCTAAACATTTTTTCAGAAAAAAAGCACTGGGTATTGTCCTCCTTTCACCAATGACAACAACTCTGATGAAGATTAAATCATGCTTTCTGAAATGCTATTCTCTTAAAAATACATTAAAACGTCAGACATTAAAAACTTCTCTAAACAGGGCTGCCTTCAGATGTCTTCTAAAAGTCTGGTAGTTGTTTTTCTCTTTGACATCTGGTGGGAGGGCGTTCCACAGGGCGGGCACCACCACCAAGAAGGCCCTCTGCCTCGTTCTCTGTAACCTTGCTTCTCGCAGGGAGGGAACTGTCAGAAGGCCCTCGGAGCTGGACCTCAGTGTCCGGGCTGGACGATGGGTGTGGAGACGCTCCTTCAGGTATACTGGACCAAGGCTGTTTAGGGCTTTAAAGGTCAGCACCAACACTTTGAATTGTGCTCAGAAACATACTCGGAGCCAATGTAGGACTTTCAGCACTGGCGTTATATGGTCTCGGCGGCTACTCCCAGTCACCAGTCTAGCTGTCGCATTCTGGATTAGTTGTAGTTTCCGGGTCACCTTCAAAGGTAGCTCCATGTAGAGCACATTGCAGTAGTCCAAGTGGGAGATACCGGTAACTAAACCATGCACTACTCTGGCAAGACAGTCTGTTGGGAGGTAGGGTCTCAGCCTGCATACCAGATGGAGCTGGTAGACAGTTGCCTTGGATACAGAACTGACCTGCGCCTACATGGACAGCTGTGCGTCCAAATTGACTCCCAGGCTGCACACCTGGTCCTTCAGGGGCACAGTTACCTCATTCAGGACCAGAGAGTCCTCCACACCAGCCCGCCCCCTGTCCCCCCAAAACAGTACTTCTGTCTTGTCAGGATTCAACCTCAATCCATTAGCCACCATCCATCCTCCAACCGCTTCCAGCACTCACACAGGACCTTCACTGCCTTCAATGGTTCTGATTTGAAAGAGAGGTAGAGCTGGGTATCATCCACATACTGATGGACACCCAGCCCAAACCCCCTGATGATCTCTCCCAGTGGTTAAAAAGCATGGGGGAGAGGACGTAACCCTGAGGCACCCCACAAGTGAGAGCCATGGGGTCTGAACATTCATCCCCCAACACCACTTTTCTGGACACGGCCCAGGAGAAAGGAGCAGAACCACTGTATAACAGTGCCCCCAGCTCCCAGCCCCTCTAGAAGGGATGTTATGGTTGATTGTATCAAAGGCCGCTGAGAGATCCAGCAGAACCAGGAAACAGCTTTCTCCTTTGTCCCTAGCCCATCGGTGATCATTGACCAGTCAGTTTCAGTCCCATAAGGTAAAGGTAAAGGTACCCCTGCCCATACGGGCCAGTCTTGACAGACTCTAGGGTTGTGCGCCCATCTCACTCAAGAGGCCGAGGGCCAGCGCTGTCCGGAGACACTTCTGGGTCACGTGGCCAGCGTGACAAAGCTGCATCTGGCGAGCCAGTGCAGCACACGGAAACGCCGTTTACCTTCCCGCTGGTAAGCGGTCCCTATTTATCTACTTGCACCCGGGGGTGCTTTCGAACTGCTAGGTTGGCAGGCGCTGGGACCGAGCAACGGGAACGCACCCCGCTACGGGGATTCGAACTGCCGACCTTTCGATCGGCAAGCCCTAGGCGCTGAGGCTTTTATCCACAGCACCACCCGTTCAGTCCCATGGTGAGACCTTAATCCCATTTGGAAGGGATCCAAATGGTCCACATCCTCCAGGCATGCCTGGAGCTGTTCAGCAACCACTTGTCTCCTTTCTGTGCCCTATGCCACACTTTTCTTCCCAGATTCCTACAGACAATTTCCAACTCATCTCATGCCAGCGGTATTAGTTTCTCACTTCAAAGAAATCCCCTCAGAGTTGCAATACAAACTTTGGAAATTTCTTCACATGCCTTATGCGTATGTCCCCATTGAGAGGCATTGTGCTCCACCAGGTCTAATCCACTGCAATGCAAGGATCTTTTGCCCAATGTGGGATTCGAACCCATAACCCAGAGATTAACAGTCTCGTGCTTTACTGACTGAGATAGGTTTGACTTTGCCCCAGGGCCATAAAAGCAGCCCTTGAGAGCTAATGACATTTTATAAAAGGAAATTTGGCATTCTTGGAATGCTGAAGGAGTGTCTCCACCCCCATCATCCAGCCCAGACACTGAGGTCCAGCGCCAAGGGCCTTCTGGCGGTTTCCTCACTGTGAGAAGTGAGGTTACAGGGAACCAGGCAGAGGGCCTTCTCAGTAGTGGCACCCACCCTGTGGAACGCCCTCCCAGCAGATGTCAAGGCAATAAACAAATATTTTACTTTTAAAAGACAACTGAAGTTCCCTGTTTAGGGAAGTTTTAAATGTTTGATACTGTATTGTTTTTAATATTTGGTTGGAAGCTACCCAAATATGATGATGATGATGATGATGGCCAAATAATAATTATTAGGTGGTCAATTGACTTATGTACCAACTCTATATCAAGGCAAATGAGATTGCAATCAGGAGACAGGAAGGCTGCTGAAATGGTCACATGCAGGCAAATACCTTTGCTCCATCACTGCCGTGATCCAGAACACCTTAGGCCAATGGCACCTGTCACTCTGAGAAGCATCAGGAAGAACTCTGAAAATGAACCAATCTCAAGGTAGCTTATAAGAATGCTACATGTCTTCATCCATACACAGACCTAAAATGCACTAAAATATGCTGATCAACTTTTATGAAGATTTTTTTAAAAACCCACAAATTGCTTCAAAATATAGAGAACTGAAAATCGGAAACATGAGGAACAGACAGAACGGAAATCAACAAACATTTCCATCTCTAGCTGTACTTCTGATGATAATTAGAATCACAGAACTACAGTTTGAAGAGACCTTGCGGGTATTCTAGTCCAATCCGCTGCAATGCAGGAATCTCAACATGTGGTTCCCCATCTAATTTGAAATCATACCAGACCCTGCTTAGCTTTGCAAATGTGCCAGCAGTTTTATTGCTGCACCACTGCTGTTGCTGATTTCTTCTTAGTGTTTTATTTTTGTTCACCATGCTGTATTTTATTGGAAACTGCTTTTGCTGATTACAGTGGTGCCCCGCAAGACGAATGCCTCGCAAGACGGAAAACCCGCTAGATGAAAGGGTTTTCCGTTTTTCAATGCGCTTCGCAGGACGAATTTCTCTATGGGCTTGCTTCGCAAGACGAAAATGTCTTGCGATTCTTGCAATTTTTTCCCCGCTCCCCACCCCCTTTTTCTAAGGCGCTAAGCTGCTAATAGCCTTTTAGCAGCTAATCCGCTAATCCCTTAAGCCTTTAATAGCCGCTAATAGCCGCTAAACCGCTAATAGCGCTAATCCGCTAATAGGGTTGCTTCGCAAGACGAAAAAACCGCAAGACGAAGAGACTCGCGGAACGGATTCTTTTCGTCTTGCAAGGCACCACTGTACTAGAAAAGCAGCCTGTTGTCTTTGTCCATGGAGTTTTCTTGGCAGGGATACTGGAGTGGCTTGCCGGTTCCTGCTCCAGGTGGTAGACAGCATCTTAAAAAGCAGAGACATCACCTTGCCAACAAAGGCCCGTATAGTTAAGGCTATGGTTTCCCAGTAGTGATGTATGGAAGTGAGAGCTGGACCATAAAGAAGGCTGGTCACCAAAAAATTGATGCTTTTGAATTATGATGCTGGAGGAGACTCTTGAGAGTCCCATGGACTGCAAGAAGATCAAACCTCTCCATACTTAAGGAAATCAGCCCTGAGTGCTCACTGGAAGGACAGATCCTGAAGCTGAGGCTCCAATACTTTGGCTACCTCATTAGAAGAGAAGAATCCCTGGAAAAGACCCTGATGTTGGGAAAGATGGAGGGCACAAGGAGAAGGGGACGACAGAAGACGAGATGGTTGGGCAGTGTTCTCGAAGCTGCCAGCATGAGTTTGACCAAACTGCGGGAGGCAGTGGAAGACAGGAGTGCCTGGTGTGCTCTGGTCCATGGGGTCACGAAGAGTTGGACACAACTAAACAACTAAACAACAACAGAAAAGCAGCACATTGATAAACGAACGATGATCTCATAATCTACCTGGGATTAAGCCCCATGTAATTCAGTGGGATTTACTTCTGAGTAGACACGGTTAAGAATGCAGCCTAAGTCTGGCAGAGAAGCCTGAAGGGCACACCTAACAACCAAATAATGCATGCAGAATCCCAGATTAGTCTCCTTTCACACTGCCACCAGGAAACCTGCTTCTTCCGACATGGCTTGCCCACAGACACAGCAGCAAACTTCTTGCAGGGTTGAGTCGCCTCAATTTTCAGAGTGGTGTATTTTGGGGAGTTCAATAATAGACCTCCATTATTTCGCTCAAACCCAGTTGGACATCAGACTTCGTTTAGAAAGCACAGTCCAAAAATACCTCTGTGTCACTAACACACTTAGAAAGAAAAACAGAGCAACATATGGCAAGAGAGATTATGGATTAGCCAATTAAGTGACGTTGCTCAAATCCACATGATCTGGGTTTTGGTGGAAAGGGAAGGGAAGGCAGAGGCCACTGAGAACTCCAGTAGTTCCCTCTAAAAGAGCGAAATATGTTAAAACATGCCAAGAAAAGTTTTCATCAAAGCATTTATTAGCTCCAAGTCTCATTCACTCCTCTTTCCTGCTACTCCCCAAGCGCCATTAAGCACATAATTTATTGAATGAGCAGCCAGCTCAATATCCACTAAGATCGCACTTTCAAGCTTCAGTCCAAAATCAATATTTATTGGGCTCTCGTCCTATTCATTGCTATCAAATTTATTAATTGGATTACTCATAGACTGGAAGGAACTGCAGGGCCTGGTAGCAATTTGTATTTATCTATTCTATATAAAAATATATATCCCACTCCTCCTCCTGAAGGAGCCCTGGGCTGCAGATGTTAGCATATCAAGGAGTCAAGATGGCAAGTTAACTTATACATGCTTACTCAGAAAGTGCAGCAAGCAAGGAACCTTTTACACACTTACAAACACACACACACACACACACACACACACACACATTATAGTTTTCATTTCTCCTCCCCCCTCCCCCCACCAAATGTTTAAGCCCTTCAAGCTTCAGATCAATTTCTGAAGTACAGAGCATCCCCTGCCAGCATTTGAAATTCAACAGGCGCATTTTGCACCTGGCTATTGGCCACTTGCAACCAAGTGAAGATGCCTGAGCGCCAGGATGGCACTTGTTGTCTCCATCATCTAGTGGTGCTATGCCTGGAGATCCTTGGATCTTGACTGTTTTCACACACTAGCAACATGTCCTGTAGAATTCTATCGGTTATATTTTATCTGCACAATCAAAATGAATTCCGGGAACAAAAAATGACAACTAGGCATTCTGTTTTGGCGACTGTAAAGGTCCAGTCTGACCATTAGACCCAGTCGTGACCGACTCTGGGGTTGCGGCGCTCATCTTGCTTTATTGGCCGAGGGAGCCGGCGTACAGCTTCTGGGTCATGTGGCCAGCATGACTAAGCCGCTTCTGGCAAACCAGAGCAGCACACAGAAACGCCGTTTACCTTCCCGCCAGAGTGGTACCTATTTATCTACTTGCACTTTGACGTGCTATCGAACTGCCGGGTTGGCAGGAGCAGGGACCAAGCAATGGGAGCTCACCCCGTCATGGGGATTTGAACCGCCGACCTTCTGATCGGCAAGTCCTAGGCTCTGTGGTTTAACGCACAGCGCCACCTTAGGATGTCCCTTTGGTGACTGTAGCCCTGGTTTAAGGAGCCATTCGGCACCTAGATTATATATCTGAGTTTCTAACACTGCCTCCGGCATATATAAAATTTACATATGCCAATATTTCAATAAACAGCAAGCTTCTCCCTGTGCCATTTTACTCTAGTTTCCCCACTAGCAATTAGCATATCCATGATACACTAAGCCTCGGAATCAGTGGGTTTTAGAGATCTTGCTTCGTTGTAATATGTGTTCTTCTTCATTGCCTACATTTCCAACTTCATTTTGAATAAAAATTCTAGAGCCTTGTCTCTAATGTTTTATTCAGAATGCACGCCTAAGGCTAAAACTATATATTCCATGGGGTTTGCTAATTCTGTCATCAGAAATGGTGATTCTTTTTTAATATAAAGCAGCCTAGATGGACTATAGCTGTACCTCAGCTCCCAAACATTCAAAAACTGAAAGTGAGTGTTCTGTTTTTTTGAATGTTCTTCTGGAAGCTTCTGCGGCCTCCAATTGGCTGCAGGAGCTTCCTGCAGCCAATCAGGAGCCGCCCTTTGGAAGTCAAACATTTCGGAAGTCAAATGGACTTCTGGAACAGATTCTGTTCGACTTCCGAGGTACGACCGGGAAGCAGAAGGGCACAGGCAGCTTAAACTCTTCCAAAACTGGGCTGCTGGCTGAAAACTGGTGGTGGGAACAGATTGTGCTGGTTCTTAAAACAACTTCATTGGTGGCTCATCCATCTCTGAGAAAAACTCAGAGGGCAGGTGCTTGCTTTTGCAAAATAAATCCTCTATTGCAGCTTGAGAGGTGGGCACCTGAGGGGTTGCCTTCTCTCACATGAACCTGCCTGTACTCTGCACTATCACCTGCTCCCCATATACATGGCCTCTGTAATACTCTCTGCACGATGCTCACCTGATCCCAGTGCATGTCTTCTCAGCACCAGGTGAAGATCTTTTCACTGCTCAAGGCCTTTGAAAGAGCGAGCCTGGCACAAAGGCAATCAGCCCCAGCTTTCAACTGTTCAGCCACTTGCTGTTATAATTCTGCTCTAAGTTGCATAACTGTTATCCGAGTCCGAAACAGTAATACAATGGTACCTCTGGTTACGTAATTAATTCATTCCGGAGGTCCGTTCTTAACCTGAAACTGTTCTTAACCTGAAGCACCACTTTAGCTAATGGGGCCTCCTGCCGCCGCCACCCAATTTCTGTTCTCATCCTGAAGCAAAGTTCTTAACCCAAGATACTATTTCTGGGTTAGCGGAGTCTGTAACCTGAAGCGTATGTAACCTGAAGCATATGTAACCCGAGGTAGCACTGTATGTTTTGAAACCTTTTAAATTCTGCAATTTTTAACATGTTTCTCAATAAAGTGAGGCGAAAAACGAAAGAATACACACACACATAAAAAAGGTAACTCAAAATTAAAACTTTGCTTTCAAAATTGCTACAATAATTAGGAGAGATCTTGATCTCTGGAGAAGAAACATTATCCACTGATATCCTGAAATGAGCCAAAGGTTTGCCAGTCACTTACATAAGGATTTTGAAGAGTCTATGAAGATCAAGGTAAGGACCCGCTCCTTAAAAATGAAATAATACTTTGCACCATGCAATGCGATTCCCTTTAACTGGAGGACGTTTTCTCCATAATGACTTCCCATATTTGCTCCTACCAGCCCTGAATCATTTCCACATTGCAATGCTTTTGCAACTTGTATCTGACAGCTATTAATAACTGGACTTTTTAATACCATGATTGTCCATGGTTCAAAATAGTTTAATAGTATTGAGAGGGACGCGGGTGGCGCTGTGGGTAAAACCTCAGCGCCTAGGACTTGCCGATCGCATGGTCGGCGGTTCGAATCCCCGCGATGGGGTGAGCTCCCGTCGTTCGGTCCCAGCGCCTGTCAACCTAGCAGTTCGAAAGCACATCAAAGTGCAAGTAGATAAATAGGGACCGCTTACCAGCGGGAAGGTAAACAGCGTTCCGTGTGCTGCGCTGGCTCGCCAGATGCAGCTTGTCACGCTTGGCACGTGACCCGGAAGTGTCTGCGGACAGCGCTGGCTCCCGGCCTCTTGAGTGAGATGAGCGCACAACCCTAGAGTCTGGCAAGCCTGGCCCGTACGGGCAGGGGTACCTTTACCTTTACCTTTACCTTTAACCAATGATATTGTTAATACCTTCTACTTACTACCTTCCCCAAACCTTGCATGGCCATCACGTGCCAACATGATCACATCTCTTCCAACACAGAACGCCTTACAAAGCTCATCTGGCGCTAAATACTACATAGCCAGGAATTTAAAGATGAAGAGATTACGGTTGGGAACAACCATGCATAATTCCATGCTACCTTGGTAAGAATATCACCCACTTCATGATCCCACTACAAGATATATAGTGGGTCCACAGCTCAGATGATGAAACCTGAAGACTTACAGCAGGCATAGGCAAACTCGGCCCTCCAGATGTTTTGGGACTACAACTCCCATCAACCCTGACCACTGGTCCTGTTAGCGAGGGATCATGGGAGTTGTAGTCTCAAAACATCTGGAGGGCCGAGTTTGCCTATGCCTGACTTTCAGCATATCTCACCCACAAACAAGAGAGTTCCTGTTCAGAGTTTTAACCAGCTAGGTCCTTCTCCAGAATACAGTTAGCTGTGAAAATCTCGAGAAAGCTAATTTGATCAACCCACTCAGGTTTTCTGTCTTGTCAGGACTCACACATCAAATTTGCTATAAGGAATGATGTAAACATGACGTTTTTAGTAGATTTACTCCTTTCAGTTACTGGAACCTCAAACCTAAGTAAGTCTGTCAAATTCTTACTTAGCAACCTGCTGTTAGAGCTGCAAATGTCATGATAGATCCTGCATGTTAGATCCCGCAAATGTCATGATATCCAAAAATCTATTTTAAAAAGATTACGCACTAGTCATTTCTCAACTCAAACACTACCCAACTTGCTTTCCACCCACTGCAGAAAGGATACAAGAAAGCCATCTTCCCCCACCCTCAAATGAAAGAGGAGCTTTTGAACTGGAAAATGACCAGTGAGGAAAGAGTTAAGCAGCTTCTCCACAGCTGCCCTCAACTCATGCAGGCATCCTTCTTGAATTGCTTGGTTGTTGTTTTTTTAAAAAAGGTGTAAAACCTTTACACAAACTCCTTGGAAAAATGAAAAAAAAAAGACAGAACTCCATGTATTCTGTTGCTTATACTTCAATTCTCTTACATAGCTAAACAGAAGCAGACAGAAAGCACACCTCATCATCAGTTGTATGTACCCCTCCCTTCCCAAATAAATGCCTCTACTTGTGGTCTTCAAATCACAGTTGAAGGCTTTCCATTTTAACCCTTTTACCATAAACTTCTTAATATGTTTAAAAGGTTGAGAACCATGAATGATGAGATCTGTATGCACCGCAACTAAAGCACTCAGTTAACAATTTACGAAGTCAGCTTCAAGTCGCACTGAAAGCATAATAAACTTGAGTGCTCATATCTTCAAATCCTCTCATTTGTATTTAAAACATTTGCAGGTGATCCAGGCATGCACTTTGAATGCATTAAAGTCAATCTTATAGGATTTATTGAAAAGCAACCCAATAATTCAAGGAAGCACTTTAAAACAGAAAGGATGCGTCACAAGTGTTTTGTACGGCCAGTTAAGGCCTCCTGTGATTTAAGGGCACATTGAGAATGCCACCATGCACAAAATCTGATCAAATATTGCCAGCTGTTCAGACCATTTGTCCTGCCAGCTCAGTACTGTGTCTACACTAGAGATAGCTAACATGGTATCTAACATGTTGCAGCCCAATTGCCCTCAGCTGATGGCCAGAGCAGGTGGCCAGTTGTATTCCTGTAACATCTGAAGTTTGTTAAAGTGGAAGGGCTGCGGAAACCACCTACGATGCGAACACTTGTCCACTACTTCCAAGGTGACTGCTAAGATCGAGGGAGATGGAACATGCAGCAAGGTATTGTGTTTGTTGCCGATGCTAGCTAAAACAATTACCGTATTGTTCGCTCTATAGGACGCACTTTTCCCCCTCAAAAAATGAAGGGAGCAAGTGTGTGCGTCCTATGGAGCGAATGCAGGCTTTCGCTGAAGCCTGGAGAGCGAGAGGGGTCGGTACGCACCGACCCCTCTCGCGTTCTAGGCTTCAGGAAGCTATCCGTAGGCTTGCGGACAGCTGCCTGCAGCCCGAAGCCCGGGGAGCGCGGCGCTGTGCACCCCGGTCTTCGGGCAGCTATCCGCAAGCCTTCGGAGCCTGGCGGGAGTTCCCAAGGCTTGCGGATAGCAGCCTGCTGTCCCCGAAGCCAAAACAGAGAGACGGGGCACTATGCAGCCCTCCGTCTCACTGTTCCAGGTTCGGGATGGCTGCGCAAAGCACACCGCCGCCCTGCGGGGGCTACAAAGGATGTCCCCCCCCTATTCTCCCCCTCCTATGATCCGGTGCGTCCTATGGTACGGTGCGTCCAATAGAGCGAAAAATACGGTAATCACTATTATTTGCTTTCTGCAGTAAAGATGGCCAGGTCTTAACTAACCCTGCCAAAGTCCTTAACCCTAGCTTGGCACTTTGGCAGAAGTTTTCCTCACCCCAAATATCCCTCCTAAGAAAAGTCTCACCTGCTAACATTCTGCACAACACGCTGCAGAGCTAAACGCCCCGGATCGAGACCAGCAAAAATGAATGGGAGCCCTGTGTGCAATATTTGCATGGCTCATTACATAGAAGTCTTCAAAGAGATGCAAATGAATGAAAAGCTTGCTCAAGTAATTAGCATGCAAGGGCAATCTTTCAAGGAGAAGTCTTAAATATTAGCTGAATCAACCAAGGAGAATTAAACCCAAAGGAAAAGACATTAAAGCAGCAAATGGAATGGCAAGAATGGCAGACCCTCTTTTATCCCAGGGTTGGTGAACCTCTCCCTTTGGCAGATGTTGCTAGACTGCGATTCTTGTAATCCCCAGCTTTGCTGGTTGAAACTAATGGGGCTCTGGAGTCCAAGTTCATATAGAGGGACGCAGGTTGTTCACCCCGACTTCCTGCTGTACTTCCTGCTCAAATGTTTTCAATTCCCCCTCCCCTTTCTAAAAAGCCATGCTACCCTATGAACCCATCAACTCAACTTCCTGGTGGTCATTTCTTTTGCAGGCAAAATGCTCTGCGCAGTCCAGGATCCTGGCTTGGAGCACTAATCCCATAGGAAGGGGAGCAGGGCACCCCAGATTCCCTGCTAAAGTCTGCCAGCCAAGGAATGAGGTTGATCAGTCCTCCCATAGGCTCTCTGCCTTTCTTCAGCTCCCACGATTCGCCTAGCTAGTTGGCCACCCATACTACCCTGAACACACCCGATCTCGTCTGATCTCGGAAGCTAAGCAGGGTCAGGCCTGGTTAGTACTTGGATGGGAGACAGCCTGGGAATACCAGATGCTGTAGGAAGTAAGTGGTCTCTAGCACTGCCCTGCTGTGAGATCCTATCTGTCCTTGGCAGCCTGTGCCACTATCAACATATCAACCTCCCTAGGGCCTGCTCTATAATTTGAGAACGCTCTGTGCCAAGCACTTTCACAAGAATGTGCAAAGCAATGCTAACCTGCTTCAGCCACCACCAAGACTGTGAAGAGCAGTGGAGTTATTGCAGCATCTACAACCTGGCAGCAGCTATGGGAGGTCAGGAGGGGCAGGCACATCAGCATAGTTCCCAACACCAGCTTCAGGCTGGTCCCTGGCCCTTTGTCAGCCAGGGCTGGCTAAGAGAGTGGCTTGGGATCCAGCTCAGCTCTATCCATTGCATCAAACGAGTGACACCAAGTGTAGTGTCACTCCATCAGTGGCAGACAGCCACTCAATCAACGCCCCTGTCCCTTGCCCCATTGACCAGCATTGGGTGGGAGAAGATTGCAGTTTCTCCAATTGAGTGCGAAAGAATCTCATCTGAGGGCTCCCTTATCTGGATCAGGATAAACTCAGAGAATCTTTGATAGGATATTTTGTGGAATTCTGGGATTTGAAAAAAGAGGAAGTGGAAGACTGGGTGGAGAAAGCTTACAGATTTGGTCCTAAAAAAAGAGACTAAAATAATCTACGATTGTATTGTGGTCTTTAAGACCAGGGAACAAAGACATATCATTCTGGGGCATCATTATAAAAAAGGCCACAAAGTCCTCGATAAATCCGTTGTGCTCTTCAAAGAGGTTCCTAGGCATTTTTTGAACCTGAGATCCCAGTATAGGGACCTGACAGATATTCTGAGGAGAAAGAACATTTTTTTTAGGTGGGAATTTCCAGAGGGCCTATCTTTCAAATGTGAAGGAAGAAAGCAAAAGATTAAGAACCTTGAGGAGAAGCACAGAACCATGTTTTAAGCCAATGGGATGGTTCTCGTGCTATGGATCAGAATCTGGGCAAGGGGACAGGCAGAAGGAGGAGGTTGCACAATACCTTAAAAGGGCTGCCAACACAACTCTGGGAAGGTCTGCCATTGTTAGAAGATGAACATAAGCCATATTGATCCCCCTAACAACTTCTGGGTGGTTGTTGTTGTATACTACCTAAGGTTCAAGTTAGACGAGATGCCAAGATATCTCTTAAAAGAAGCAACATGGACCTCTCAAAGTGGATCAGGAATGTGCCTGTGTGGTGGTGATCCTTTCTCCCCAGTTTCACAATCTAGATGCAAATCCACCTGCTCCTTTATGGAAAACGTATGGGCATGATTTCCCCCCAGCAGAACAAAAAACAGGGCAGGGGAGGGGGAGAACATTGAAGGATAAAAAGGGTACAACACCATTTCCTTAGTACCACACTCTTGTTCAAAGTCCACGACCCCTACAACTACTTTTAAGAGAAATCAAAAGAGATCTAATTGCTCCTCTCTCACTTGCCTGACCCTTAACCAGCTGGAGGAAGAGACATCACTGACAATCTTCTGAATCTATTAATTGCAGTCCAAAAGATTCTCACACTACTGCTCTATAGTGCAATCTTGCTGCAGAGGTCACTGAGAACACATGTAGGAGAATATAATGGTGCAGACAAGTGTAACATCTGAAGTATGGCAAAAGAAGTTAGAATTTGTACTCTAGAATGGGCTTTCAGGTGACTAACTAATTCCACAATACATAAGTCTATCATTAGTGTAATATATTTTTATTTTAAAAGGTTTACACCTATGGACAAGAAGGTCTATGTACCCACTCCAACTGGCTCCCCCAGTTTAGGAAGTTTAAAGCACACTGCTCTCATCTACATATTTAGAAGTCTACAAGAAAAAAAAAAATCTGCAACAGACTAAAGAGACTTCCACACTCGTACTATTTAATGGACTGCCCATCACATGTCGATTCTAAATTGCTGACTTATAGGGCTGTCTACATTCCCTTTGCAAGTTTTTTCACCTCATCTATTATTAATTATTATTATTATTATTATTATTATTTTCTGAAGGTACACTCACAAACTATAGTCTGTGATAAGAGCTGCCATGCCAAACTAAAGCCTCAACCAGCACACATGCTTTAGGACAGTTCAATATTAAAGACTTACCTTGAGGAAAATAATTTGGTTGCACTAAATAGAGGAAAGTGTGGACTAATCGAAACAAAATCCCTATCGCTCCAGGTTCGTGGTACGCTGCGGTGTCATAAGTCTTTGCAGGAACAAACCCAAAATCCAGAGTTTCGGAAGGCGGTTGGTATAAAGGCTGAACTTCGGAAATCGTTCTTCCACAAAACAGTAACAGGAGCAGTAGACACAGTTCCCCAGCCATGACTGACCAAAATGCATAAAATGAGGTAGAAGTTGGGGAGAGAAGGGCTCAAATATTCTGCACAGATCCGCCAAGCAAAACAGGAGTCTTTCCTTGGCTGTTTCCTCAATCCAGAATGCGCACTTGCTTCCGAAGGCTTTTTTGGCAGCTCTTCGCAGGATTCAGTTAGGGCACCATCTCTGGCAATGAGAGAAAACAGCTGTTTATTAAGTGGCCTTTCAACCCACAAGAAAGCCTAACAACAGTGTGAAACACACGCAGTCGCCTGTAACGTTTTAACACACTGCCCTGTTGGAAAGGTAAACAGATAGATGTGATCGTGTGCAACACTGAAAGACAGGGCTTTCCACTACTGTAAAGAGGGAGGGTAAAGATTGCTCAGAATTCTTTTGTGCAACACTGAGTCTTTGAAGGAGAAAAACTAAAATTAAAAGCAGCATTTCCCATTAATGACGATGATGATGATTTTACTATTGGTACCCTGCTCATCTGATTGAATTGCCCCAGCCACTCTGGGTGGCTTCCAACAAATTATAAAACACAGTAAAACATCAAAACATTTAAACTTTCTCATAGAGGGCTGCCTTCAGATGTATTCTAAATGTCATATAGCTGTTTATCTCCTAAACATCTGGTGGGAGGGTGTTCCACATTGCAGGTGCCACTACCAGGAAGGCCCTCTGTCTGGTTCCCTGTAACCTCACTTCTCGCAACAAGGGAACCATCAGAAGGCCCTCAGTGCTGGATCTCAGTGTCTGGGCTGAACGATGGGGGTGGAGACTCTCCTTCAGCTACACTGGGCTGAGGCTGTTTAGGGCTTTAAAGGTCAGCACCAACACTGTGAATTGTGCTCAGAAACGTACTGGGAACCAATGTAGATCCTTTAGGACCAGTGTTATATGGTCCCAGAAGCCTATCCCAGTCACCAGTCTAGCAGCCACTTTCTGGATTAGTTGTGGTTTCCAAGCGGATTGCAGTAGTCCAAGCAGAAGATAAGTAGAACATGAACCACTCTAGCAAGACAGGCAGGTAGGCTCTCAGCCAGCGTACCAAATGGAGCTGGTAGACAGCCATCCTGGATGCAGAATTAACCTGCACCTCCACGGACAGCTGTGAGTCTAGAACGACCCCAAGGCTGCGCACCTGGTTCTTTAGGTGCACAGTTACCCCATTCAGGAGCAGGGAGTCCTCTACACCTGCCCCTCGTCCCCCCATCTTGTTGGGTTTCAACCTCAATCCATTGACAGCTATCCATCCTCCAACCTCCTCTAGACATCCACACACGACATTCACCGCCCTCACTAGTTCCGAATTCATCTGCATCCTGGGGAACACCCAGCCCAAATCCCTTGATGATCTCTCACAGCGGCTTCATATAGATGTTGAAAAGTATGGGAGAGAGGACGGACCCCTGAGCATCCAGGGGTCCGAACACTCATCCCAACATCACTTACAGAGGTGGCACCAAGATCCTCAAACAACAAGGCTTCCCTACCATGTTCTCTCAAGGTTCAGTAATGACATTGGTTCAGCAGACATTGGGGACTTCGAGCCCTCTATATGTTGCTCAACTACAACTCCCATCAGCCCTAGCTTTCTTTTTTCTTTTTAAATAATATTTATTACTTTTCCAACAATTTAAACACTACATAGAAGAAATAAAAATGGACAATACAATACAATACAAAAACACTACATAACACTAACACTAACACCTAACACTAACACATTAAACTAACAAAACAAAACAAAAACAATTTAAAACACATCAAACAATTTCAATATCTTATATTCCATTCACTTATTTCAATGACCTCCTCACACCTCCCTTTTTGTATTCCACTTCTATTAATTATTTCAGCAATTCCTTTCCATCTTCCTCTGTTTTCTATCCTATAGTTATCTTAAGACATTCTAACCTTATTTTTTCCTTTAACACTCTATTAATCTATTTATACTTAATTCCTTATAACATTTCTACTAAAGCCATATAACTTCATTCCAACTTTGTTCTAACATTCATTAATTTTACAGTATTTCTGTAGATAGTCTTTAAACTTTTTCCAGTCTTCTTCCACCGACTCTTCTCCCTGGTCTTGGATTCTGCCAGTCATTTCTGCCAGTTCCATATAGTCCATCACCTTCATCTGCCATTCTTCCCGGGTGGGTAAATCTTGTGTCTTCCAATACTTCGCGATGAGTATTCTTGCTGCCATCAGCCCTAGCTTTCATAGCCAATAGCCAATGACCAGTGATGATGGGAGTTGTAGTTCTGCAATATGTGGAGGGCATATTACCAGAAACATGTATTTTACAAGGATACCTCCTGTTTTTGCAATGGTCAGCGCAACAGAGCCCTGTTCAGCAACCAATTTTCATCAAGGATCATTGTTTCAAACTCTGCAAAGGCCAAGGCACGGGCAAACAGAAGTGAATGGAAAGGCACAGGGTGGGGTGTTATCAAAGTCTCCTGGGGGCTGACTGGGGGCCAGGTGGGGAAGGGAAGTGGTTAAAGATGCCCCTTCCCATAAGCTCTCTTTGCAAAGAAATGAACCCAATCATTAAGCATCAACATATATCCCAATCTAATGGCCCCCTCCTGTTCATCCCAAAAGCAAGCCCAGCGCACACAGAGTGCCTGCCTGAGTCAAAGCTTAGCCAGGCTAAACACACTGAAGAGGCCTAATATTGGTCCCTTCTGTCTCACTGGGTCCCTATCCGGCACCTCCAATTTCTGCCAAGTTTCCTCCAAAAGTAGACTTTGGAAGTAGACAAGAATCATGAATCGAATTCAGCTTCACAGTTCATTCATCCCATTGCTTTCTTTTCAAAGCTGGACATAATTGCCCCCCATTCTAAATGGTAAACCATATTTGCTAGTTTACCGGTTAAAGATCAAAGTACTTAAATTCTCCAAAATGCTCCCAGGAGAGGAAACCTTACTAACCTTAACAGCAAAGCCAAGTACCATATGCATTTTATATTAGTAAGCTCTAATCCAGCACATGAAAAGCAGTTTCAAGTTCTCTCCTAATACACAGCTGGGCAAATTAAGCTCCAGTTGGCAGGCAGTCCATTTCTGGTTTGCCAAAAAATTATCTGGACGGCATATATATTTGGGTAACCTTTGTGAGTGAGAACAACTGAAACATCTCATCACACTCCCCTTTTCCACCAGCAGTTGGCTCAAGCAAGCAATTGACTGAAGAGAGAAGTTGTTGTTGTTGTTTAGTCGTTTAGTCGTGTCCGACTCTTCGTGACCCCCATGGACCAGAGCATGCCAGGCCCTCCTGTCTTCCACTGCCTCCCGCAGTTTGGTCAAACTCATGCTGGTAGCTTCGAGAACACTATCCAACCATCTCGTCCTCTGTCATCCCCTTCTCCTTGTGCCCTCCATCTTTCCCAACATCAGGGTCTTTTCCAGGGAGTCTTCTCTTCTCCTGAGGTGGCCCAAGTACTGGAGCCTCTGCTTCACGATCTGTCCTTCCAGTGAGCACTCAGGGCTGATTTCCTTCAGAATGGATACGTTTGATCTTCTTGCAGTCCATGGGACTCTCAGGAGTCTCCTCCAACACCATAATTCAAAAGCATCAATTCTTCGGCGATCAGCCTTTTTTATGGTCCAGCAATCACTTCCATACATCACTACTGGGAAAACCATAGCTTTTACTATACGGACCTTTGTTGGCAAGGTGATGTCTCTGCTTTTTAAGACGCTGTCTAGGTTTGTCATTGCTTTTCTCCCAAGAAGCAGGCGTCTTTTGATTTTGTGACTGCTGTCACCATCTGCAGTGATCATGGAGCCCAAGAAAGTAAAATCTCTCACTGCCTCCATTTCTTCCCCTTCTATTTGCCAGGAGGTGATGGGACCAGTGGCCATGATCTTAGTTTTTTGATGTTGAGCTTCAGACCATATTTTGCGCTCTCCTCTTTCACCCTCATTAAAAGGTTCTCTTCTTAATCCAGTAAAAGAAGAGAGAAGTACTTAGAGGCAAATGTGCTTCCCCTGGATCCTCATGGTTTGCCTAACTACGGACCCCTTCCCACTGAACTCAAAGGCGTAAATACTAGGTGAACCCAACGCTAAGTGAGCTTCTCCTCCCCTAGGCCCTTCCCAAGCAAACTGAGACTTCTTTCTTCTCCTTGTCTCTTTGCTCCACCCACAGTGGGTGCTGGGAGACCAGGGCAGGGAGAAGGTGATTTCTACAGTAGCCTGGCTCATTTCTGCCTCTTCGCCCCATCCTCTCCAGCCTCTGCTTCTGGACTGTTCTCTGCCACAGGTGCTTCCAGCTCACTAAGGCCTGTTACCCCTTCAGCTTCCAATCTCTTCCTCCCAGCCTGCTCCCTCTTCTCCACTCACTGATGTCCCGCCAACACCACCCTCTGGGCTCTGAGCCTTCTTCCCTTGGGGTTCCCAAGATACTGCCTCCCACCACTTCTCTGCATCCGGTCAGTCCATGACAGGCAACAGACAAAAATACAGAAACCAGAAATCTTCCAAGCCACTGCCTTCCCTGAACAAAAGAGAGAGAAGCTCAGATTGCTCGTTGCATAGGGCACTCTCAAGCCTGGCCACAGCATCAGACATTTTATCAACACCAGTTCTTTTCCTCTCTCAAACTAGTTCTCTTTCTCTTTTGCTTTGTCTGATATTTGGTTGTGGCAGAGATAGAACTGGCTGCAAATATTGGAAAGCACACCAAAAAGTGCAAGTAGATAAATAGGTACCACTCTGGCGGGAAGGTAAACGGTGTTTCCGTGCGCTGCTCTGGTTTCGCCAGAAACGACTTAGTCATACTGGCCACATGACACAGAAAAACTGCGAACAAACGTCTGCTCCGTTTGTCTGTAAAGCAAGATGAGCGCCTCAACCCCAGAGTTGTTCGCAACTGGACTTAACTGTCAGGGGTCCTTTACCTTTACCTTTTTATATGTATAATATATAATGCAAAATGGGACGCGGGTGGCGCTGTGGGTAAAAGCCTCAGTGCCTAGGACTTGCCGATCGAAAGGTCGGCGGTTCGAATCCCCGCGGTGAGGTGCGCTCCCGCTGTTCGGTCACAGCGCCTGCCAACCTAGCAGTTCGAAAGCACTCCCGGGTGCAAGTAGATAAATAGGGACCGCTTACTAGCGGGAAGGTAAACGGCGTTTCCGTGTGTGGCTCTGGCTCGCCAGAGCAGTGATGTCATGCTGGCCACGTGACCCGGAAGTGTCTTCGGACAGCGCTGGCCCATGGCCTCTTTGAGTGAGATGGGCGCACAACCCTAGAGTCTGTCAAGACTGGCCCGTACGGGCAGGGGTACCTTTACCTTTTTTATATAATGCAAAATAGTCATAGCCCAGACTATTTCCAAATGGAATTTAAACTTGATTACATATGAAAAGCTTATCTACCCAGCGTATTCAGTACCTAACCTCCACACAACATAAGAGTAATTTTGAGCTTCAATTTTGGCATTTAATTTCTTAAATAAAAATCCTACTTACCCAGCCTCTCCAGTTACTTGGATAATAAGGTTTTTGAGCCATTAAATGTGTACTTTCTTTTCCCAAGTGTAAAGATAAACCTGTAATAAAAAGAGCATATTTCTCTAGTGTGTCTAACCAATGCACAAACAGTAATCAATTCTTAGAAGCAGAAAACAACAGCATGCCTACTTCATGACAGCAAAAATAAAGGGGGTAGTTTTGCTATATAAATGATGTTTTTAACTGACAATGTATTTAGTTCACACACAGAGCTTTACTGTGGTCCGCAGGCCCAAAATACACAGTACAACAATAGTAAATATCAACAGTTACTAAGGTGTAAGATCGGCTTTAGTAGCCAACAGAGGAGCTTTAGCCTGTACATACTGATTTCTGATATTTACTGCCTCTGAGAGGAATGTTGCTACAGCCAGTGTAATAGTATCACACTTATCCTCAAGAATAGTTAGCAACTCAGCATGCAAAGGGACGCGGGTGGCCTGTGGGTTAAACCACAGAGCCTAGGACTTGCCGATCAGAAGGTCGGCGGTTCAAATCCCTGCAACGGGGTGAGCTCCCGTTGCTCGGTCCCTGCTCCTGCCAACCTAGCAGTTCAAAAGCACGTCAAAGTGCAAGTAGATAAATAGGTACCGCTCCAGCGGGAAGGTAAACGGCGTTTCCGTGCGCTGCTCTGGTTCACCAGAAGCGGCTTAGTCATGCTGGCCACATGACCCGGAAGCTGTACACCGGCTCCCTCAGCCAGTAAAGCGAGATGAGCGCCACAACCCCCAGAGTCCCTTTACCTTTACAGCATGCAAAACTAAGCCATAAAATACTTCTCACTAGTTCCATGTCTGTGCATACATTCCCCAAACAGCTACTTTGCTCCTCATGTGAATGGGTTAGCAGGGCTTGTTCATCATGAAAATCAAACTCATGGTCACGGTTTGTTTCACCCTAGCAAACCACAATCGTCAAGTCAACATCAAGCCATGTTCTACTGTTTAAGGCTGGCTAACTATCATGGTCACTTATGGTGAATAAACCATGAACCGCTGCTCAGACATAGTCTGTTTAACCTGCTAATGTGAAAAGCAGAGAAAAGTGGAAGTGAATGCCTAAAACAGCTGACTTAGACAACATGTTGTGGCTCTGTATTATGTGTAAATGCAACCAGAGTCTAGAATCTTTAAAAGTAAAGTACGCTATTGTGAACGTGATTGGCATGCAGTTTTCCTGTGATTCTTTTCCGGTATTTTAAAAGGATTACATTGTCTCCATACCCTCCAACATTTCTCCGTTGAAAATAGGGACATCCTATTTCATCATCATCATCATCATCATCATAATTTTATTATTTATACCCCGCCTATCTGACTGTGGCGTTGCCACAGCCACTCTGGGCGGGCTTCCAACAGATATAAAAACATAATAAAACATTAAACATTTTTAAAACTTCCCTATACGGGGCTGCCTTCAGGTGTCTTCTAAAGGTTGTATAGCTACTTAACTCCTTCGCTTGGGGGGGGGGGTCGCATAACTCCATACCCTCTGACATTTCTCTGATAAATATAGGGACATCCTACCATACCCGCTAACATTTATCAGATGAAAATAGGGACATCCTAAGGAAAAGCATAGGGACGCGGGTGGCGCTGTGGGTTAAACCATAGAGCCTAGGACTTGCCGATCAGAAGGTCGGTGGTTCGAATCCCCGCAACGGGATGAGCTCCCATTGCTCGGTCCCTGCTCCTGCCAACCTAGCAGTTTGAAAGCACGTCAAAGTGCAGGTAGATAAATAGGTACCGCTCGGGCAGGAAAGTAAACCGTGTTTCCATGTGCTGCTCATGTTCGCCAGAAGCGGCTTAGTCCTGCTGGCCACATGACCCAGAAGCTGTACGCCGGCTCCCTCGGCCAATAAAGCGAAATGAGTGCCACAACCCCAGAGTCGGCCACAACTGGACCTAATTTAAGGAAAAGCATCCAAGATCAACTCAGAAACCGTAACGACTTCTGTAAATTTGGGGGAGTCCTTGGAAAATAGGGACTCTTGGAGGGTCTGTGTCTCTGCTACAAACCTTCCACCTACATTCCACTGCTCTTTATACAACATGCTGATAACACTTCCTGTTTACTTATTCCTAGATGCATAGCACTTTCGATCCATAGCAGCAGGCATTAATTGACCTTCAAAAGATCTGAGGGCATAGCAGGTATACTGTTTTACAAACTGAGAAACCGTACCTACGAATAAAGTTAGCAGCTGCAGAGTCACACTGAGTCTTAACAATAGAGCTCTGGAGCAAATGTTAATTTACCAATTTTAAATTCCATAATATCAGACAAGCCCTCTGAAATACTAAAGCATGTAAACAATCTTAATATACCACACAAGACCACACAGCCTTCAATGCCAGACAGCGTAGTCTTTGGCATATGCGCCACCGGGGTGCAAAGATCTGCCCAGTGCCCACAAATTTAGTTTAGCCCACAAATTAACTTTTATTATACTTATGTCAGACACCACACTTACACCTGGTCTCTTGTTTATGAAAGAAGGGAGGAAAAAGAAACAAACTTTTTAATTTGCTCATTTATTTACAATACACTTGTATTTAAGTATACAACACCACCGCACCTAAACTTATAAGTATTGTTTAGGCACCTACTTAGGAGAAACATACTTGACATAATATTTTGATGTAAGAGTTAATTTGGCGTGCACGGCGCCACTGAGAATGAGAAACGCCGTCGTTGAGTCAAGCGCCGCGGTTGTGAATGACAAGCGCCAC
Organism: Podarcis tiliguerta; assembly: GCF_965153285.1. Lineage (NCBI taxonomy): Eukaryota > Metazoa > Chordata > Lepidosauria > Squamata > Lacertidae > Podarcis > Podarcis tiliguerta. Next base: position 69,806,280 of record NC_139542.1, on the reverse strand, counting down.
CACTAGCGTGGCGCATCTTTGGTAAATGAGCGCACAAAGTCGAAAGTCCTTTAGTAGGTATACATTTTGGAAATACCTAGGTATATATGTATTTTGTTTTTCTAGCTTGATCAAAATTATTTATTATTTCATAACAGGTAGATAGTTTAAAAAAAAGGGACGTGGGTGGCGCTGTGGGTTAAACCACAGAGCCTAGGACTTGCTGATCAGAAGGTTGGCGGTTCGAATCCCCATGACGGGGTGAGCTCCCGTTGCTCGGTCCCTGCTCCTGCCAACTTAGCAGTTCGAAAGCACGTCAAGTCCCGCTCCTGCGGGAAGGTAAACGGCGTTTCCGTGCACTGCTCTGGCTCACCAGAAGCGGCTTAGTCATGCTGGCCACATGACCCGGAAGCTGTACGCCGGCTCCCTCAGCCAGTAAAGCGAGATGAGCGCCACAACCCCCAGAGTCCCTTTACCTTTACAGCATGCAAAACTAAGCCAAGAGATGAGCGCCGCAACCCCAGAGTCGGCCACAACTGGACCTAACGGTCTGGGGTCCCTTTACCTTTATCAAGGTTTTATAGAACAAATGAAGGATAGCAAGTTTTAGGACTTAAATATGGACCTGGGATGGGAGAGTAAAGGCATATTATGAAGTAACTGCTACACTTTCATCCTGCCATTCCTCTGTAAGAGTATTTCTCAAACTTGGGTCCCCAGCTGTTGTTGGACTACAACTCACATCATCCCTAGCTAGCAGGAACAGTGGTCAGGGGTGATGGGAGCTGTAGTCGAACAAAAGCTGGGGACCCAAGTTTGAGAAACACTGCAAGTCTAGGAACTCACAGTCTAGGACATGGGTAGGCAAACTAAGGTACAGGGGCTGGATTAGGCCCAAACTCCTTCTAAATCCGGCCCCCGGATGGTCCAGGAATCAGTATGTTTTTACATGACTAGAATGTATCCTTTTTTATTTAAAATGCATCTTGGTTATTTGTGGGGCCTGCCTGATGTTTTTACATGAGTAGAATGTGTGCTTTTATTTAAAATGAATCTCTGGGTTCTTTGTGGGGCATAGGTATTTGTCCTCCCCCCCCCTTCAAAATATAGTCCAGCCCCCCACAAGGTCTGAGAAACAGTGGACCGGCTCCCTGCTGAAAAAGTTTGCTGACCCCTGGATCTAGGAGCTGCTGGAGCAACCAGTCACATGGGTGGGGTATAAATAATATATTATTAGCAGTAAAAAAAAAAGATAAAGTATTATTACATATAAGATGCTCCCCTCTTTTATCCTAACCCTCCTAAGATCACTCAGTAAGCTTCATGACCACTATAATGGCTCTCATCTGAATTGAATCAACATCTTCAGAGATGTAGTTGTACATAAGGCAACACAAATTAATTGAGGAAACTCATTTCAGGAAACTAACAACACCACAAAATCAGCAATTTGAAGAACTGTGGCTTTACAACTCCATTTACTATGCACTCATTTATAATAAAGAAGTAAAATAAATATGTAGACTGGGAAATCACACCACCCACACAAACACACACAAAAATGCATCTTGAACTAACGGAACCTCTTCCTGGGATTGCCCAAGATTCAAGAAGCTGCAACTTGTTGAATACAAGGAGAATTTAGCCTTGAAAACAATGCAAGAATGTGTGTGTGTGGGGGGGGTATTACTGCTCTTTCATATTGTGGTGGTGTAACTTTAATTTTTTTACATCAGCCTGGGTCATGGGGAATTTATCAAGAGAGAGGAATACAAATCAAATAAGTAAATAAATGACAAACAATCATCGAGGGTGCCTGGTTGCCTCTCAGCTGAGTGATCAAGCATGGCTGGAGATCACTTTAGAACATGGGTAGGCAAACTAAGGCCCAGGGGCTGGATCCGGCCCAACTGCCTTCTAAATCCGGCCTGCGTACGGTTCGGGAATCAGCGTGTTTTTACATGAGTAGACTGTGTCCTTTTATTTAAAATGCATCTCTGGGTTATTTGTGGGGCCTGCTTGTTGTTTTTACATGAGTAGTAATGTGTAGTTTTATTTAAAATGCCTCTCTGGGTTATTTTCGGGGCACAGGTATTCGTTCATACAGTATATATTTTTCAAAATATAGTCCGGCCCCCCACAAGGTCTGAGGGACAGTGGACCGGCTCCCTGCTGATAAAGTTTGCTGACCCCTGCTTTAGAAGAATTAACACAATGATTAGGAGCTGGGTGACGTTTTCAAAAATGGTTTTCAAGTCTCTGTTAAGACTGGAAGCCCCTCTTTGTAAAACATGAGCTGCGCTATAATTGGCTTATTAAAGCACAGTAAAAGCATCAAAAGAGTGATAATCTCCAGAAGCAAGATTCAGCCATCTCCAGACTGGCAGCTGGTTTGAATTTCAGTCAGCTTCCCAAATTCTTGGGATTATAGTTTTGCTAATTGGTATAAAGTCAATTATTATTTATAAAGCACACCCCATGAGGGCACTGCGAAGCAAGTGAGGAAACATTAATAAGCAACATAATATCATCCCTAGAAAATGTCAAGAGGCAAAACAGGAGGTGGGCTTTCAACTCACTCGGGGGAGCAGAGATGGGGCAGGGAGAGAGAGAAAAGAAACGAAAGACTTTGAGGAGAAAACAAATTCAGTTGTGTGAATCATTCCTCCTCTTTCTCAAGGCTTCTCAAAGAGCCCCATGCCAACTGGCAGTAAGAAATGCCTCTAGACATTGTTGTTGCTTATCCTGCTTTTAAAAATAAATATAAAAACTTTTTTAAAAGAAAGAAAATACCTGCCATTTTTTATATGGACTGGGTGGCAGGATGGCTGGAAAAAACAAAATCGCAGGCTAGTAACTTTGGGGAATTTACAACACTTTATTACCCCCAATTTGGCCTTGCAATTTGAAGGCATCGCCCACTTTCCTGCTTCAGTTTCCGCTTGACTTAGGTGTCATGAAGGAATTACATTGCATGGGCCACGGATGAAAAGAGACAATAGGATTGCGTCGTGCTATTTTTCTAGAAAAAGAGGTGCCAGAACTCACCATGAACACCTCCCTTGTTCTCTTATAATGGCAATGGTGCCCACCTGAGAGGTGCCAGAACTGAGTTCCACCTGGGGGAAAAAATAAACGCCCTGGGACTGGGCATTTCATCAGTCTAAATAGGGTTTTGTTCAAGTGACTTGTGATGAAAGATTTGATCAAATATTAATTTTATGAGCACAAAAAGAAACACACGCTGGTGCTTGCAGTTAGTGTAATATATTGAAAAAGTATGAAAATGTTTTAATTGAATTTATAAAGAATCAGTAGAGTTAGTTCGGTTGTTCAAAGTTTCTGTTTCTGCTTGGGGAAGATTGCTGTTATTGAGGATAGTTTGGCTGCTAAGTTTGCTCTCGCATGACTGCTGTAGGACTATGGGGGATCAACCCTTGCTCTTGGGAGGGAATCAGCAACCTTTTTCACCCGGGGGCCGGTCTACTGTCCCTCAGACCATGTGGTGGGCCGGTTTTTATTTTGGAAAAAAAAAAAGCCCCACAAATAACCCAGAGATGCATTTTAAATAAAAGCACACATTCTACTCATGTAAAAACACACTGATTCCCAGATCGTCCGTGGGCTGGATTTAGAAAGCGATTTGGCCAGATATGGCCTCCGGGCCTTGGTTTGCCTACCCCTGCTCTCAGTGGCGTAGCGTGGGTTGTCAGCACTCGGGGCAAGGCAAGTAATTTGCGCCCCCTAACCCGTGGATTTGCGCCCCCTAACCCGTGGATTTGCGCCCCCTAACCCTAACCCCCAGATGTTGTGCCCGGTGCGGCCGGCCCCCCCTGCACCCCCCACGCTACGTCACTGCCTGCTCTAGAGGACCTAATTCAGTGGTTTCCTGCATGTATAGAAAATAATGGAAGACAAGTTGGAACTCGGTTTTACGCTACAGCCCAGAGGCCAGTCTCCACCCAGAACACACACACACACTTTTTTTTGAGACCAGCCTTCCAGGCAGCAGTGGAACCACTGAAATACAGGGTTCTTCAAGAACACCCCCTTCAAATAACTCAAAAGGACACCCGTGAATCCAGAAGGGTCACATTTCCCCACAGTCCACCATCCTGTGTTAGTCATCCCCCAGAGCAACCAAAACAAACAGATTTCCTTCTTTCACCCGTCACACACTTTTCCTCTGCAGTGTGAATGCACACACGATGTTGTTCCTGGATTACCAGGCCAAAGAAGAGGGAGGGGGAATATAATAATAATAATAATAATAATAATAATAATAATAATAATATTTTATTTATAACCTGCCCTTCCTGGTTCAAAAGCCGGGCTCAGGGTGGCTAACAACAAATTTAAAACCCTTTAAAACCCTGCGGGCTGGATTGAGAAGGTAATTGGGCCGTATCCAGTCCATGGGCCTTAGGTTGCCTACCCCTGCTCTTGGGCCTTGCTATTGTGTGGCATTACAAGGAAAAATAAAAAAAGCTTCCATTAACACTGCAGCATTCTTGGCATTGTGGGATATGTGACAATGGTTAAATAACAGGTGGTCAATTGACAGCCCTTGCCTGGTCAATTAGCCAGTGTGCTAATCTCAGGCAAAAATAGAGAGGTCACTGCTCTGCAAGCAGCTTACAGTCCGAAAAGCTGAGATGGAACTGAAGCTGGATAATGAAGTAACATGAAGACAATTCAATTCAGAAAAGTGGAGAGAAGATCTGGCGATTATTATGGACTACTTTTGGCCAGTCAGCAGCACAGCAACTGCCACCTCACTTTTTAAAAAAAATATCACAATTTTAATTTAATTTTTTGGAATTAGAGACAAAAGTTGCTCTCACAATGACACAAATTTGGTTACCGTAAATACGCTAAGCCTAAGCGGTATTAAACAGAGCTTTTCAACAAACAAACAAAATAAAACAAAGACCCAAAGCTACATCTCTGACAGTTCGATGAACTAATAAAGTTGTAACAAAGTCACAGCCTTCACCATAAACATAACAAAATTAAAATTAAATATACGAGACTGAGCAACTACATTGGTAGCAGTAATAAGTATTCCAATAGTTCTCCAGAGCTAATAAAAAAGGTAAGGTTAAGATCCAAGCGTAATAATTTTTCTGAACGAAATCTTTGTTTTCTTTTGTACCACAGGTAAGAGGAGTGGTTAACGTAAATGTTATGTAGTGTATCTTTTAAACTAGCAAAAATTTTTAACAATGCTTTTAAGAACTTAAGTTAGTTATTATTTATCACTTGAGTTTGGGCTTAAGGCTTAACCCAGACTTTTGTTTATACAATTATGGTGGGCAAAGAGCAGGAAAAGTACCAAGCTCAATAACCTTGGTGTTGGGGAGAAATGGACCAACACTTAAGGTGATGAGAACACTCTAATACACATTTAACAAGGAAGAAGAGGATACAGTCCTTTAATAAAAAGCAAGTGGCTGGGCTAAAAGGTTAGCTCCTCCATAAGAGGTGAGATACAAACTTGAGAAATCCAGCATGAAAAGCAGATGTTCTTTGTTATCAAGTACCAAACTGGATAACGGTACTTAGGTAAAGGGTTCCCTGACCGTTAAGTCCAGTCGTGCCTGACTCTGGGGTTGCGGTGCTCATCTCGCTTTATTGGCCGAGGGAGCCGGCGTACAGCTTCCGGGTCATGTGGCCAGCATGACTAAGCCGCTTCTGGCAAACCAGAGCAGCACACGCCGTTTACCTTCCCGCCACAACGGTAACTATCTATCTACTTTGACGTGCTTTTGAACTGCTAGGTGGGCAGGAGGTGGGACCAAGCTCACCCCGTTGTGGGGATTCGAACCGACAACCTTCTGATCAGCAAGCTCTAGACTCTGTGGTTTAACCCACAGCGCCACCCGCGTCCCTCCTGTACTTAGGTACTCAGGAGAGACCATAGCTCAGTGGGTTAGCACATATTTGCAAGCCCTAGGCCCCAGATTTGACCCCTGGTGTGATTAATTAGGCAGCTGGAATAGACAGAGAATAGAAAATAGATGCTACAGTGGCTAACCTATACACTGGGTCCATCTTCTAAGAGCCAAAAAGGCATAAGCTTAAGGAGCAGGCAACTGCCTATCTACCTTTTCGTAACTGCTAACAAGGGCGAGGAAGGCTAACTCTCACTCTGCAGGCAGCACCAAGGAATGAAGAGGCTTATCTCTTCACTCTTTCCACCAAGATCAGAAGGGACACCACACACCTGCACACAGAGTAGGTGATAAGGGTGGGAGAGTCTTCTTTGGTGCCAAGGAAAAGCAATATATGTAGCTGCCCATTATGCATTAACCAGTTCATGTCAGCTCCCAAGAGCTTTACCGTATTTGTGAATATGGTAGACATGCACATCCCACATAGAGCTAGGGGTGGCTGGCAGCTCCTGTAAAGCAAGCAGTACAGCAGTACCTCGGGTTAAGTACTTAATTCGTTCTGGAGGTCGGTACTTAACCTGAAACTGTTCTTAACCTGAAGCACCACTTTAGCTAATGGGGCCTCCTGCTGCCTCTGCGCTGCCGGAGCACGATTTCTGTACTCATCCTGAAGCAAAGTTCTTAACCCGAAGCACTATTTCTAGGTTAGCGGAGTCTGTAACCTGAAGCGTATGTAACACAAGGTAGCACTGTATTCCAAATGCAGTCCTCCTACCCTGTAATAGTGGCGCTGAAACAGTGTCAATCTACTGCAGAGAACTATATATGATCTAAAGCAGCAGTCAGCAAACTTTATTAGCAGGGGGCCGGTCCACTATCTCTCAGACCTTGTGGGGGGCCGGACTTTATTTTTTTTGGGGGGGGGGATGAATGAATTCCTATGCCCCGCAAATAACCCAGAGATGCATTTTAAATAAAAGCACACATTCTACTCATGTAAAAACACACTGATTCCTGGACTGTCTGCGGGCCAGATTTAGAAGGTGATTGGGCCAGATCCGGCCCCCGGACCTTAGTTTGCCTACCCATGATCTAAAGCGACTTCATGCGTACTTACTAACATTTCAGATTGACCCAGTGCTCCTACACCCAGTTTTTCAATGCCAAAGCGATCTGAGTGGAAGCCATAACTGAAAATATTCCATCTAAAAAAACAACAGCTTCCTGAAAGTTACTCCATGTACAGACTAGCACCCTACTAACCTTATCCCCAGGTAAGGCATTTAAGACACTCACCTAAACTAGCCTTGGATATTGCTCAACTTCGAAATTCCTTTCCCACAAGCAACCTGCTGCACAACACTCTAGAGTCTCTGGATAAAAAATTGATGTGAACCCAGTAGTGTGACTGTCACAATTTGCGGGAGAGATTCAATCACATACTGGCAAATTCAGGTTGTGCGATTAAAGCGGATTTGAATGTCCTGCGGAACAAACCCACTTCCTCAAAAGATCAAACTTTTTGCAATAAGGAAAATGAGTGGAATGCACTTGATTGGATGCAACGCTGTTTAACCTCCCCACAAACAAATGAGAGTGAATGATCATTAAACCGCAGTTGCCCTCTAATCCCCCTGCCAGCATATCAGGAAGGAATGCTCAGTAAACAGGTCATCTGGAAGCGGCAGGGAAAAGTTGTGTTTATATTTAAAGGCTGATTGTGTGGGGGGTTTGACCTAGGAGAATTTATGAAACCCAAACACATTCAAATTCTTGACTAGCTCACTAGAGGCAACAATTTGCAGAGCAGAAAAGGGCAGATCTCCAAGTCCCTTCCCTTCTCCCTTTCACTCCTGTGCTAAGTGACAACAGCTCAAATCTAACCCTTCTCAGGCAGCGAGTCCCAACCTTTTGAATTCCTCTAACACCGCGCGTGTACCGCTGGTGGATCACAACCTGCAGCAATCTTCTAAGCATGCACGGAAAGGCAGTCAATGTCACACATTTGCCATGCGCTCCAAAAGGCGCTGTGAAAGGAAATTATGAGTTGGAAGGGACCCCAAAGATCATCTAGTCCAACCCCCTGCAATGCAGGAATCTCAACTAAAGCATCCATGACAGATGGCCATCCAACCTCTGTTTAAAAGCCGCCAAGGAAGAACTACCAGTCAGTTACGCTGTCGACCAGCTCTCTTCTTCCCGCAATGCCCAGGGTAGGCTCTGCGCGAGGCTTCAGCCTGCAGGGGGAAACGGGAGCCGCTCCACGGCGCTTTCCACCCGGGTCCCTGTCCTTCCCTCCACGGCGGCGCCCACTTGCGCAGTGCAAACCCGCCTAAGGGCGCAGCAGCACCTCCTGGGCAAGCGAGCCCTGCGGGAATCCTCGCCTTAAAGCAAACGGAGCAGCGGCGCGCGCCCTGCCCGGGGAAATTAACTCCTGCCGGGACCCCTTTGCTGCCCCTTGGAAGAAAGGAAGCGCCCTGGCAGCCTCGGGGTGCAGCGCGCTCTTGCGCCTCTTTCCATCTCCCAAGAAGAAGCGTGCCTTTGCAGCACGAGCCTCGCATGCATTTACTCGGGAGTAAGCCCCGCCGAGTTCGAGGCTTCCCACGGTATGTGGCCTCGGGGCTGCACAGCTTCGCTTTTCTTTGGGGGTGGGGAGGGAATGCGCGCAAAGTCCCGAGAACTGCGCCCTTTTCCCCAGGAGAGGCTCTACCGCCCTAGGAACCCCGGGACCGGCCCGTGCTTGGGCATGGAGAGGGGGGTCCCCCATCCAACCCGAGCGCGCAATCCGGAGAGGAGGGTGGGCGCGGCGCAGGCTACTCACCCGGGTCGCAGGCACCCGCCCCTTCGCCGCGAGCGAGGCTCCAGCCGCGTAAAAAACTCGCTCTTGCCGCGCCCGCGCTGCTGCTACTGCAGCTTCTCCGCCCCCTGCGCGCGGCATCTGCTCGCCTCCGGGCCTCCCCGCCACGCGCTCGCGCGCTCGCCTGAGCGCGATCCCGCCCCTCTTCGATGCGTTGCGGGCTCGAGCCACCTGCGCAGGGAGCGCGCCTGGGAAAGCGGGTGGGTCGAGCTGAGGTGTTCGAGGGGTGGGAAGCGAGAGTCGGGCAGGCTTGGAAGTTAGAGCCCGTGGGGCGCAAGGGGGCCGGGGCGCAATTCCTGGCGCAAAGCGGGCAGCTTTCCTGGGTGGGGAGCAGGAGCTTCGTGGAAATGAGCGGGATTGGGGCCCCTGCGGGCGCAGGTTGCATACCAGGGGTCGTGGGCGTAGCCAGTGATGTAGAAAAATAGCTAAAGAAGCTGAAAACCAAGACCAAATAAATCAAATGAAGGCAACCTAAGAGACATATACCTTTTCCTCAATTTTGCCTTTAGCCTGCTCTCCTTTTAATTCGCTTCTCCCGTTATTCCCCTCCTTCGAATTCCCCCCCCTTATTGTCAAATAAAGCATTTTTCTTTCCTCCCTGCATGCCCGTTACTCTATTTCCTCAATTTACCCTATCTCTATTTTTATAATTGTATACAAGTATTCTGAACTTAGCTTTGGGTGGGGTCCCTCATACCCTTTTTCACCTTTGTGTGGGGAACCCAGTTGCAGTGGCGTAGCGTGGGTTGTCAGCACCCGGGGCAAGGCAAGTAATTTGTGCCCCCTGACCCATGGATTTGCGCCCCCTAACCCGTGGATTTACGCCCCCTAACCCTAACCTCCAGATGTTGCGCCTGGTGCGGCCGGCCCCCCCTGCACCCCCCACGCTACGCCACTGCCCAGTTGCAATCGAATAAAGGATCTGTGCTTTTGAAAAACCGCTTGTTTCTTTCAATCCTTGGTTGGAAATCACCCGTCTTCTCCAACCATAGCCGACCCCTGTGAGGCCCCGAACCCAAATTCTAAGTGTTTTTTCACATCACCAGGCCTTTTGTTGGTGGGAGAGAACCTCAGTTATTGATTTTTATTAATGGGGGGGGGAGATGCTCCTCCCTGCCCCCCCATGCCAGGGGTGCCAACTTGAATAAAATATTGTGGGGACCCAGGTAAGCCCCGCCCCACATAATGGATCACATGGTGCAGTGCACACACGACATTTGAATGGGAATACCCATCAATTTTTTTGGGGGGGGGGAGGTGGCCACCTCAAATATTTTAGTGGGGGGGCTGAAGGGACCTTAGTCCCTAGCAGTTTGCTCCTATATGTGCTTCTCTTGGGAGGGGGTGAGCACAGGCATTTCCCAAGTGCACGTGGGGTTGCAAGTAGAGGCAGAAACTTAAACTTCAGGGCCTCTAATCCCAGAGGGGCCCCAGATTAATTTTAGGCCATATCGCTTTTAAAAATTGCTTTAAAAAGTGCCTCATGCATGTATATTAAAAGGTAAAGGGACCCCTGACCATTAGGTCCAGTCGTGGCCGACTCTGGGGTTGTGGCGCTTATCTCACTTTATTGGCCGAGGGAGCCGGCATACAGCTTCTGGGTCATGTGGCAAACCAGAGCAGCGCACAAAAACACTGTTTACCTTCCCGCCGGAGTGGTACCTATTTATCTACTTGCACTTTGACGTGCTTTCAAACTGCTAGGTTGGCAGGAGCAGGGACTGAGCAATGGGAGCTCACCCTGTCATGGGGATTCGAACCGCCGACCTTCTGATCAGCAAGTCCTAGGCTCTGTGGTTTAACCCGCAGCGCCTCCCGCGTCCCTTCATGCATGTATATTACATTTCCCTATTTTCCCATAATTTTCATCCATCCTCATAACTCGAAAACTATAATGCATGGGACATTTTTATTCACACGTGACTTTGACATGTGAGATAATCCAGTGCAGCCATTTTAATCAAAATCTGAGATGTAGTAGCTAATTTTTTACTTAAAAAAATACATGTGGTGATCTGTCGTGGAACAACCCCATAGAAAGAAATAGCAGGGGTTCCCCAGACCTTGCTGCTGGTTGTGAAGGGAAGTCCCATATCAGTTCTGGGCTCCTAAAATGTAGGTCCGTCGCTGGTTGCAAGGGGATGGGGAAGGCACCTGGCAGGCTGCTTCTGTGTGCGTTTGCTCAGAAGGGATCCCTGGGGAGTCCAGTCCCAAACCCCAGCCAGGAATGCAAACTTAAAAGCAAGCAAGGAGCAGTTCAGAGCATTGATCCCCCTGGAGATCTACACAAAGGACGGTGACTAACTGCAAAAGGCAATAAATAGTTCATTTATTGTGTGCTCAACCTGGGAAGGGGAGCAGATGTTAACATAGACCATAAATTACTTTATCCATCGATTTCCCGTCCTTGCCCTTCCTTGGGTTCCGTATTTACCCTTGAATGCTGCAAATTTCACTGCCAGCTCTTCTTCCTTGGCAGGGGGAGAAGCGAGGAGAAGCAACTGCAGGTTCCAGCGAGGTCCCACAGACCTCTTGAGAGATCTCACCAGAAGCACCAGAAACCACTTGATCCAATGGGCTGCTTTTTAGTGCTCGATTTTGTGGGATGTAACATAAGCAGTCAAGTACATCACTTCCTGTTTGCCTAGAGCGGATGCAGACAGGAGGATATTGATCCAGCCAGTTGAACTTCCTGTTACACCTGGTCTGGAGCATCCTCTCCCTGCATGTGACCAGGTAGGTGGGCGTGACCCTTGCAGACCCCACAAAAGGCCAGTCACGGAGCTACCTTCCTCTTTTGCTGCCTTTTCTTCTCTTGGACTACACTGCTGGCTCTCTGCCAGCAGCACATGGGCCCATCCTTACAAGGATGTAGGCTACACTGTCTCTGTAACTACAAGCTAAAGCCTGCCTTCAGGGATCCAGCTGTGAACTGAATGTGAGTAAACTTCTTATTACTTTTAAAAGAAGCTTCATGTGTCTTTGTTCTTTTTAAAGGTGAAGGTAAAGGTACCCCTGACCGTTAGGTCCAGTCGCGGATGACTCTGGGGTTGGGGCGCTCATCTTGCTTTATTGGCCGAGGGAGCCGGTGTGCAGCTTCCAAGTCATGTGGCCAGCATGACTAAGCCACTTCTGGCAAACCAGAGCAGCGCACGGAAACGCTGTTTACCTTCCCGCTGGAGCGGTACCTATTTATCTACTTGCACTTTGACATGCTTTAGAAATGCCAGGTTGGCAGGAGCAGGGACTGAGCAACAGGAGCTCACCCTGTTGTGGGGATTTGAACCGCCGACCTTCTGATCGGCAAGCCCTAGGCCCTTATGCAGTCCTAAACCATGTGCAGCATCCTTCCCCAACCTGATGCCCCCAGATGTGTTTTTGACCAAAGTCACTGGCTGGGGCCAATGGAAGTTATGCTCCAAAACACCTGAAGAATGGGTTTTCTGCCGCGCGTGTGGAGGAAAATCTTAAACACGTTGTAGAGTTCCCAAAAATAGACCAGAGCCAATTGCCCTTCATCCAGCAGAGCTTTACTGCTACTGAAGGCAAATGAGCATAATGGTCACAAATCCAATCTATCATCTATCTATCTATCTATCTATCTATCTATCTATCTATCTCTATCTATCATCTATCTCTCTGTTCCAGTGGGCCCACCTCTGTTATGTCATAATGCCAAAAGGTTTGTGTTGGCCCCCAAGACACCTCAAATTATTATTTTAATAACTTTTTTTTTACTGCCTGCTCCTATATGTTCCCTGCTGTGATACGGTGATGTCAAAAGTTTTCTGGTGACTCCTCTGTCCTGCAGCAATTTGCCATTTCTTTAAAAAAATAGTACTAAAAAACCAAACTCTTTTTTTTACTGGCCACTACCATAGTTTCCAAAAGATGTTTGTAACCTCCCAAAGACCACTACGATGCGCCCTTAAAATAAAATTTTAAAAGGCCACACCTTCTTTTACACTTCAGTCACAGGATTAACCCTGAGTCAAACACCAATAAATGTTAGGAAGCCAAGCTTTAAAAAACAGGGGACAGAACAACCAGAGCGTGGATGAGGAGCAACAAATACGTACTTTCCCAGTCCTTTACACAAAGGTATCTCAGGAAAAGGAAGAGGCGAGTCGCTCGTCTCTGCCTGGCTGTTTGTTCAACCTTATAGGCAGTCACACTGATTTCCAAACTCAAGTCATGATTAGAAATGGGAACAGCAGCCAGGGGAGTTTTGCAGCTGTAATCTTGACAGGTAATCAGAGCAGCTAGTCCTTTTTATAAACCAAACGTGATAGTTGCTTTCACAGAGTTACTTTGAAATAAGTTGCTCAGGTCTGAAAGCCAGCATACAAAGGTGCTTCTTTGAACCTTAAGCAGTGGCGTTAAAAATAAAAATAAAATACTACATATACCCAGAAGAGTTTGTGGCATCCTTCCCCCCTTTTTTTCCTTTCCTGAAATGCAAATGCATACTTAGTCTGAACTCTATGTGGGGTTAGGCCTCCCTAAGACCATTGATTTCAACAGATGAAGATGTTAGACTTTTTGGAGCTAGCCGACCTGACTGGAAGAATCCGCGATCAGAAAGAAGAGGAATATCGAGAAGACCGGAAGAAATTGAAAGACTATTCAGCCAAATATTGTAACATACGATAAGTAGAAGTTACTTGAAAGTATCAAACGGGCCTAGGACTAGAGTAAGAATGAATTGTAAAATACTATGGATTTAGATAATTATGAAAAGAGAAGAAGATTGTAAATTAAAGGTGTCAATTTGATTAGAAAGAGGATATTGGAGAGCTGTTAAAAAGTGATTCAATGAAAATCAGTAAAGGTGGGATACGAGAAAGTCAGTTAACAATGAAAATTAAATTAGGTCTTAAAGTATTAGGTGTTTACATGTTTGTTTTTGTTGCCTTTTTTAGTATTGTAATGTCTTTTTTCTTTATTTGTGTGTTTTGTTTGTTATAAACTTGGAAAATCAATACAAAAAATGTTGGGGGGAAAAGACCATTGATTTCAAAATATTTCAGCATGCTTTGTATAACATTGAGTTGCAAGTTAAGTTTTAATAGCATTGTATTGAAACATCCTGCTCCTTTTCCCAACTTCACTAGTTTTCAGCATTCAGTAGCAAACTCTTGCCTGCTGAATCATTGCTAAACTGAGGAGCACGGACTGTGGCTCAAGCTGGAACATGCCTGCACTTGTAATTGTACATGCAAAATCTGCATAAATCCACTCAGCTGCCCAGTGCAGACATATAGCCTGGTTTGCAATTGGAAACAAGCCATAGGGACATACTGAGCCAGCCCTCTCCTCTGGCTGACCCGCTCCCCACTACAAAATTCTCCATGATGCTGACAATGGATAATGCTAATCAGGTTCTTTCTTCAACTCCACTTCAAACCTCAATTTAAAATCCAGGCTACAGCTGAAACCCTTGCAAGGAAGTGGTCAGGAAGGGAGAAACTTTACATACATGCATCTATGCACAGTGATTTTAGGGAGCTGGTGCTACATCTGAGTAGGCTAGGTCTTACATTTGAGGCAAAGGATGATCACAATGTGGTTTGGGTAATAATAATAATAATAATAATAATAGTTTGATGCTGCTTTTATATGTCCAGAGTGCTATACATACATTGTGCAATTACTATAAGGTAGGTCAGTGTTATCTATATTGTATGGGAAGTCAGTCTTATTATCCCTATAAACAGTTTATGAATAAAAATGTACATTGATATGATGCACAATCCGAAATATTTTAACTCACATGGGCTTTGGCTAAGGAATACATATAGCGTACTTTCTGTAACCTATATATACATATAGGTTACTTTCTGAGTAATTGGTGTATTTCTTTTACCAAGTGGATAATAAAAACTGTTGTTGGTAAATTTGACCAAGGTCCATTATCTTTATTAAAAAAAAACCAAAATAATTTTTACCAGTCACTGTGAAGCAACAATGGAGAATACTATTGAGCTCATGTGGGCTTGGGGTAGACAATCTGGGTGGCTGCTGTGGAAACAGAATGATGGATTCTTAACTTATCCTTTATATCATAGAGGGGACTCAAAGGTCTTCTAGTCATCCCCTGTGATGCAGGAATCTCGGCTAAAGCATCCATGACAGATGGATGTTGTGGCAGAGGACATACTCCGGATAAATAATGTCACAAATCTTCAATTTTAATATTTTTACACTGCAGTTCTGAGTTTGCTTCGGACTCACTGCATTCAGTTAGACTTGCACCCTAGTAAGTGTAAATCGGTGGGACGTGGGTGACACTGTGGGTTAAACCACAGAGCCTAGGACTTGCTGATCAGCAGGTTGGTGGTTCGAATCCCTGCGACTGGGTGAGCTCCCATTGCTCGGTCCCAGCTGCTGCCCACCTAGCAGTTCGAAAGCACGTCAAAGTGCAAGTAGATAAATAGGTACCGCTCTGGTGGGAAGGTAAACGGTGTTTCCGTGCACTGCTCTGGTTCGCCAGAAGCGGCTTAGTCATGCTGGCCACATGACCCGGAAGCTGTACGCCGGCTCCCTCGGCCAATAAAGCGAGATGAGCGCCACAACCCCAGAGTCGGCCACGACTGGACCTAACGGTCAGGGGTCCCTTTACCTTTACCTTTAAGTGCGAGTCTAACTTGCACAGCCCAGCCATGTGCATTACTGAGAAATAAATTCCTCTGAGTTGACTGGGGCTTACTCCCAAGCAAGTGTTCTTTGGATTGGATTCTCAGTCAATAATTCATAAAAACCAGACCTCCAAGATTTCAGGAATATGCCAATTCACACAATCATTTCATGGGTTTACATTACATTGAATCAGGGGCTAGCATTTATCATGTAATGAATATGAGCAGAAAGAACCTTAGGGAGCATATTTTGCAGCTGTCTGAGAGTCTGAGAAATAATGTTTAAAACGCTTGTCGTTAATTTATTGGAATAAACTCAGCAATAACCCATTCATTGAAAACCTTGATTCAAATTAGGAACAAAAGACTGAGCGTAATTATTTTCAGGACAGTAGCTGAAAGCTATTGAGGAACGGTGTCAACTTGAAATTAGAATTCAGTGGGTTTTTATGTGTGTGGTTTTTTTTAGTAATCCAGCACAAAGGGTAGCATTGCTATTATTTCCACAAATGTTCTTACTCGCTAAAATAAAAATCATCACCAGTGCCCATCAACTGAACATTGCTTTTTCCCATTGTGAGCTTGTACTCTACCTCCATGTCGTCTTCCTTTTTAATACACATTTTTTATTAGTTTTTACATATATTTTCCAAACAGAACATATAATCTCATCTCATCTTATGCACCTCCATGTGTTCTTTACTGCAAATGCTGCCCTGACACTGCTCTAAATACAAAATTATTAGATTCCTCATGGGCTTTTCTGTGAACTGGTTGCCATAGTATCTGAGTGCTTAAGACATCCATATATTCATAGCTGTCAACTTTTCCCTTTTCTTGCGAGGAATCCTATTCAGAATAAGGGAATTTCCCTTAAAAAAGGGGGAAACTTTGACAGCTATGATATATTTAGCTTTACTCATGGGAGAGAGGCAAAAATAGAACGGCCCAAACACAGAAACATCAAAACACAGAATGGGTGTTTTCGAACCCAGAGCCCCTTGTGTCTGCTTCTGGAACGAAAGCTGGGGACTTAGTGGCAGCCTACAGGCCAGGAAACAGAGGTGCTGCTCCAGAGAGCCAACCTGGCTTCCAGGTGAGAGGTGGGATGCTGCGGAATCGCACCTGGGCTGAGAGCACAAATGCCGCTCACAAACACTCACCTAGCATTAGAGGTTTTCGTCTTTATTTTGTGAAAACAAGCAAGCTCCTGCATCCTGTTGTTGAGATAACTGCATTGTCAGGATCCCTTGGTAGGGCAGGGGGCACCAGTGATGGCTCATGGTTTGTTAGCCCTGATGTAGTGAGAGGGGAATAGAGATTACAGAGCTGCACGCTGGGGTAAAATGTGGGTGAAACAGCCTACCTATCATATTTTGGCTGGTTTCCTGTGTTGGTACTGCCTCTTGGATACTTTATTTTGCTATATAGTGGTACCTTGGTTCTCAAACTCCTTGGTACTTAAACAACTTGGAACCCAAACACTGCAAACCAGGAAGTAAGTGTTCCAGTTTGCGATCTTTTTTCAGAAGCCGAACGTGCTCCATTTGGAGTATTGCACTTCCGATTTGAGTGTTTCACTTCCAATTTGAGTGTTTCACTTCCAGCCAGTGTGGTGTAGTGGTTAAGAGCGGTAGTCTCGTAATCTGGGGAACCGGGTTCGCGTCTCCGCTCCTCCACATGCAGCTGCTGGGTGACCTTGGGCCAGTCACACTTCTCTGAAGTCTCTCAGCCCCACTCACCTCACAGAGTGTTCGTTGTGGGGGAGGAAGGGAAAGGAGAATGTTAGCCGCTTTGAGACTCCTGAAGGGGAGTGAAAGGCGGGATATCAAATCCAAACTCTTCTTCTTCTTCTTCTTTGAGCGTTACATTGAGGTCTGTTTTTGCTATTTATTTTGCATTTTTGTTTTTGAGGCTCTCTTTTTTTGTTTTTGTGACTTTGTGGAACCCAGTTCAGCTACTGATTGATTGATTGATTGATTGATTGTGTGACTGCAGTACATTGTTTATTGCTTTCATTTTATGGATCAATGGTCTTGTTATAGAGTAAAATTCATGTTAAATTGCTGTTTTATGGGTAGTTTTTAAAAGTCTGGAACGGATTAATCCATTTTGCATTACTTTCTAAGGGAAAGCATGCCTTGGTTTTGGAACGCTTTGGTTTTGGAATGGACTTTCGGAACGGATTGAAAACCAAGGTACCACTGTATGATTTTGACAAAAATATTGATGATTGACTTACTGCAAATATTGAGATACTGTTGTATCTCAAGGACAAAATGCAGACTCCCTCAGTATTCCCAGGTAGCCAATCTAAAGGCTTATTGGACAACTTGTATCCAATAATTTTTTTGGCTTTTTTACATGTCCACCATGCATGATAAACCAGACAATGATTTTTTTTGCCTGTTGTAGAAGTTGTAATGAGCTGTGCTAGATGCCCTATGACTTTAAATTGTATTTTTACAGATGTGCCCCGGACCATCTGAATGAACTTGCATCCTTGATCTAGAGTCTGCAGAATATAAACGAAATAATATATAAACTAAATAAACTGAAGTGGCAGAATGAATATAGGTATATTCCATTTGGACAACTCCAGCTTTCTAATCCTATTTCTTTTCATTAAAAACTGAAAATTCAGTAAGTGCAAAATGGGTGGGAAAGGGAAACTTTCAGAAGAAAAATGATCAGCTTCTCATTTGACCTCAGACGGAGAAATGAACATTTGGCTGTAGGCATTTCATTTGTCCACTTTGTGTCAAAACACACACACACACACACACACACTAGCAAGGAATGCTTTCATGTTGAGTGAAATTTACCCAGCTGAATATCACTTTGTAATCCCTTGGGAAGTGTCATCCTACACGGGCCTTGTTTTTAGGCTGGGCTCTCTTTGCCCTCTCAGAACCAGGCAAGATAAAAATGACAACTCATCATGGAAGATTTAAAATGATACTCATTGTTTTTCATATTCGGTGAAAGCCGCAGCTTGTTCTTCAGGCTTCACAGCTAAATAAAGATGTGAAATGACAAGGGATTACATCTATGCTATTGTGAGTTGTTCTCCCCTCGTGATTTTCGGCAATTTGTGTTTTTATTTCTACCGGCAGGATTTGACATCCTGACGTATTGGTACATCAGAAACAGAGAAAATAGGAATTAAATAAGGGGGAGCACACATATCTGCAGCAAACCAGACGTCAATGTCCTCTACAAGGTCTGTTTTTCTTAGCTGGGCAGCTGGAAGAGATGAAAAAGGATGGATATTACAATAATGTAGAACGTAGCCTTATTAGTGCCAACCTGGTGGCCCAATCATGCCATAACAAACAAGCATCTGTCTTCAGCATATGACATGAAACCCTCCCAGTTCAGGGATGTCCTCTTGTGATGCAAGAGTGGAGATGTAGGAAGCAACCAGGGCTAGACTTAGTTTCTGCAGGAACAACAAGACCCAAATGGAAAAACGGACCATCCTATTTCGTAATGCTCATGCGAGGAGTGATAAGGACGTCAATGGCCAAACCATTTAAAACAAAGTAGCACCTCTGCCTGACATTCTCGTTTTCCTACATCTCAAAAACATATAACTGTATTTCAAAGCAGATTTGACAGTTCTTCTGGTCTCTTTATGCCTGTCTGGTTTATTTTGTTTTCAAATGTGTGCCCTGCCTCCTGACTCCAGAGAGCTCAGGACAATTTGCAGCATTTAAATAATGGGGGGGGGGGGGGAAGCTCCTCTGAGCAGTGTCCCTTCAACGACATAGCTGAGGTGGCCTTGCAGATGAATTTGGTTCCTCCTGAGCAGGGGTCAGCAAACTTTTTCAGCAGGGGGCCGGTACACTGTCCCTCAGACCTTGTGGGCCAGGGGCCAGACTATATTTTTTCGGAGGAAATGAACAAATTCCTATGTCCCACAAATAACCCAGAGATGCATTTTAAATAAAAGCGCACATTCTACTCATGTAAAAACACCAGGCAGGCCTCACGAATAACCCAGAAATGCATTTTAAATAAAAGCACTCATTCTACTCATGTAAAAACACGCTGATTCCTGGACTGCCCGGGGGCCGGATTGAGAAGGCGATTGGGCCACATCTGGCCCACGGGCCTTAGGTTGCCTACCCATGCTCCTGAGGAATGCTTGGGAAGTTTCCACATGGAAAGATTCCAGAGCTTCAGACTTGTTTATCAACTTTGGCAATGAAGGTTTTGCCCTGTGCCTAAGCATCATGCCAACCTAGCAGTTCAAAAGCACGTCAAAGTGCAAGTAGATAAATAGGTACCGCTCCGGCGGGAAGGTAAACGGCGTTTCCATGTGCTGCTCTGGTTCACCAGAAGCGGCTTAGTCATGCTGGCCACATGACCCGGAAGCTGTTTATTGGCTCCCTCAGCCAATAAAGTGAGATGAGCACCACAACCTCAGAGTCGTCCGTGACTGGACCTAATGGTCAGGGGTCCCTTTACCTTTAAGCATCCAAATTGCACAAATCCAGAGGGCCTCTGAAGGTCAAACTGGGCATTCCACAAAACACACGGCTGCTGCTGAAAACAGCATGTCCTGACATCTTGATTTTTCACACGCTACACTTTTCTCCCCTCTGTTTGTGGTGTATCCAGGAGCCGAGAGTGGGAATTAAAAAGTGCATGTTATGGCTTCTTCCTTTTGTAAACAGCTTACCTTACAGATTCCATTTACAATCAAGCAGTATGTACATTTTGTTAAATCAATAAAAAAAACCCATTTGGGCAGAATTAATGATGATAGAAATGCGTGCCTTCCATTTTGTTAGGAAATAGGCATTCAACATGTGGTGGTCCTGTAAAATAATAAAGGGATATTGGGAAACTATATATAATGAATTAAAAAAGATACTTGAAAACGCTTTCCCCCAAACACCTGAGATTTTCCTCTCAGGGATGGTAACGACAGAGGTCCCCAAAAAACAGAAGAGTTTATGACTATACCCCACCGCTGCAGCTAGAACCTTATTGGCACAAAGCTGGAGAGCAAGCATAGTGCCCATTAAGGAAGAATGGCAGTGTAAATTGTTTGAATATGCTGAACTGGCTGGTCTGATGAATAGGATAAGAGAAAAAACGAGGATAAGGAATATAAGGAGGAATGGATAATGTGTATTGAATATTTTAAGAACCAGTACAGACAAATACATAGCAGATCTTGAGTACATCCAGAAGAGTTGAAATAGAGTATTTAATAGATAACAAATTGGATGATTAAAAAGATGTGGATTACGCGGAGTAGATGAAAAGCAAAGGAACCAGGAAAAGTGTGGAAGGGAAGTCATATGGTACATGTAAGGTAAAGGGACCCCTGACCATTAGGTCCAGTTGTGGCCGATTCTGGGGTCCAGTGCTCATCTCACTTTATTGGCCAAGGGAGCCGGTGTACAGCTTCCGGGTCATATGGCCAGCATGACTAAGTCTCTTCTGGCGAACCAGAACAGCGCACGGAAACTTCGTTTACCTTCCCGCCAGAGCAGTACCTATTTCTCTACTTGCACTTTGACATGCTTTCGAACTGCTAGGTTGGCAGGAGCAGGGACCGAGCAACGGGAGCTCACCCCGTCGCGGGGATTTGAACCACCGACCTTCTGATCGGCAAGTCCTAGACTCTGTGGTTTAACCCACAGCCCCACCCGTGTCCCATGGTATATGTACACATGCTGGTCCAAAGTTGTAAGTGGGACAGGAGGAGGGGAGGGGAGGGGGTTAAATATGTTCTCTGTTCCTGTTTTTGAAAATGCAATTTAAAAAGAAAAAGGAAATAGGTGTTAGAATTTAAATGAATGGAGCCCTCCTACCCTCTGTAGATAGTTTCGGGAAGTGGGTGGAAAGTGTTGTAACAAGGAAGCAGAGAGGGACATTTGAGATGGGATGTGGCCTGCAGAGCAAGAGAGGCTGCAGAAAAAGGATGCTGGCTGTCAGGGATTAGCTGGAGGGGGAGGCTGGATACTGAGCAATAGGTAGGATGAGAAAAGGGGTTGGAGACTGGAAGAAAGGATCAGGGAACTTAGGGAACCGGTAGCCCAGGAGGAGAGTCAAAGGCTGGAGAAGCTGCAGGAGCAGGGAGAGATAAGTCAGGCTGGTGTAGGGGCAATGGCTTCCACACCTCCGCCCGCCCCCGGGACGCGGGTGGCGCTGTGGTCTAAACCACTGAGCCTCTTGGGCTTGCCGATTGGGAGGTCGGAGGTTTGAATCCCTGCAACTGGGAGACCTCCCGTTGCTCTGTCCCAGCTCCCGCCAATCTAGCAGTTTGAAAGCACACGAGTGCAAGTAGATAAATAGGTACTGCTGCAGCAGGAAGGTAAACGGCCTTTCTGTGCGCTCTGCTTTCCATCACGGTGTCCCGTTGCACCAGAAGCGGTTTAGTCCTGCTGGCCACATGACCCGGAAAGCTGCCTGTGGACAAACAGCGGCTCCTTCGGCCCGAAAATGAGATGAGTGCCACACCCCATACTTGCCTTTGACTGGACTTAACTGTCCAGGGGTCCTTTACCTTTACATTTTTACCTCCTGACCCCCACCTCTAGGGTTGTTTGGATTTTCCTGGACATATTCGGAATACTGCAGTTGGCAGCAGTGTCCTGCTGAGCGTCTCCACTCCCATCGTCCAGCCCAGACACTGAGGTCCAGTTCCGAGTGCCTTCTGGCAGTTCCCTCACTGAGAGAAGCCAAGTTACAGGGAACCAGGCAGAGGGCCTTCTCAGTAGTGGCACCCGCCCTGTGGAACGCCCTCCCACCGGATGTCAAAAAGAAAAATAGCTACCAGACTTTTAGACGACATCTGAAGGCAGCCCTGTTTAGGGAAGCGTTTAATGCATTACTTTATTTTAATATTGTGTTGGAAGCCACCCAGAGTGGCTGGGGAAACCCAGTCAGATGGGCAGGGAATAAAAATAAATTATTATTATTATTGTTATTATTATGAAAATCCAGACATATGGCAACCCATGTCGGTAGTGCCGTTTCCCCATAAAAACAGCTCAAAAATGGTTTGTTTGTTTTTTTGCGATTTTGCCAAAGAAAAGCTCAACACCTTTTCTGTCCACAATTGCCTCATTGGGTGAAAACCTAGACGTAGCCGAGAGATGTAGAACAGATAGACATGTCAAACTTAACCTGTAAGTCTACTTTTGAAAATCAAGTGTTAATTCCTCACTCTGAACATTTCATGCCTGGCAGTGCTGTTACACTGGTGCTGTTACTATGGAGTAAGCTGGTGCGTTTTGAGATGCTGCTTCTGTCAGCCCTTCCATAAGCAGACTCAGGTTGTATATATGTGTAACTAAACTATATGCCATAAAGACATTATAGCCTCTGCTGTGCCTCATTCCCAGAGGAAAGCCCAAGCCTGGTTAAGTACCAAGAAACCTGGACTCTAATGCAGCAGTAGCTTTATGTTACATGTTATTTCATGACAGGACTCAGAATGTGATTCAGGCATCATTGTGCCAAATACAAACAAGTCCTCAAAGGTTTAGAAGGCAGAAGCCTAATAAATAAATAAAGTCAAACAATTGGAGTAATTTATTCACTATCTTTGAAGAGTGCGGGGGGATAAAGTCTCCCATGGATTCCCTCTGTAGCACATGCAGAGCAGATTTACTGATACAAGAAGTAACTCAAGATTGGCCGACATATCGTAGGATTAACCTGACAGGGCCTCTCTGAGCATCAGTTTCTATGATTAACTTCAGCAGCCGTGTGAGGCTCCTGGAGTGAGCTGCCTAAATCTGATACACAGCAAAACGTAATGCATTTTAGTTGAGCATTCTTTTGAGAACATTTGCTTCTGGGACTGGGGAAGCTTTGGAGAAACTCAAGGAATTGTATGTAATTTGAACTGTGATTTGCAGAGGCACGTTTCCCCCCTGTTGTTCAACAGAATTGGGTTAGGACCTGTCCCTGAACGCATACATAAAAGCACCATGCAATTAAAATTCATACTGTATTTTACCAACCTTCCCTAATACCAAAACCAGCATAGTTTAACCCCTCTCTAGTCTCACAACACAGACCTTTCTCCAAATATGCATTTTACTTCTCTACTGGAGCCCTGAATGGAATACATTAGCTTAGTGTGCATTGTAGCATTACCAGTGCGACAGGGAACGAAAAGCATTGTGGTGAGAACGGCCAATAGGTCAGCAGCAAACGAAAATGCCATTTTCACCAACTGTAGCTTCAGGTAGGCAAGTTGTAAATATTATTTCAATGATAAATTCTAAGAACACACATGCAGAGTTCAAAGGCATAGAAAATATAAATTTACTTGTAATCTCAATTTGTATTATGAAAATATTAACACTTCAGGGATTGTAGCCAGTGCTTGTTATACATTTAAGAAATAGAAAGCTACTAGGCTTGACATAAAAAATGATACGCTTCAAGTTTCAGCTGTATCACTAGTCAGAAATAAGTCTTATTCAATTAAGATCCCCTATAACCTTAATTATAAGCTTCCTCATGTTTCCCCCCGGCCCGTGACTGTTTCCTGTTCAGTGGCAATAAGGGACAAAAGAATTCTTCACATGCCAACTCAGACATAAAGGTAAAGGTAAAGGGACCCCCAACCGTTAAGTCCAGTCACGGATGACTCTCGGGTTGCGGCGCTCATCTCACTTTGCTGGCCGAGGGAGCCCGCATACAGCTTCTGGGTCAAGTGGCCAGCAGGGCTAAGCTGCTTCTGGTGAACCAGAGCAGTGCATGGAAACGCCGTTTACCTTCCTGCCGGAGCGGAACCTATTTATCTACTTGCACTTTGATGTGCTTTCGAACTGCTAGGTTGGCAGGAGCTGGGACCGAGCAACGGGAGCTCACCCCGTCACGGGGATTCGAACCGCCGACCTTCTGATTGGCAAGCCCAAGGCTCAGTGGTTAAGACCATAGTGCCACTCAGACATAAGCCTCATTAAATTAGGTGGAACTTATTTTCAGCCAAATGTGTATAGAATTGCTGCCTCACTGCTTGTTCCTGGGGGGCACAGCTTTTATTACTGTCTTCCTCTCCATTTCCCCCCTCCCCTTTTTTCTTAACATAGCCCATGTGCCTTGCATTTCATACCTGGGTAGACTGCCAGTTAGAAAGTAAAAATAACTGAGTTTAGAGGAAGTTACATCCTAATTGGTACTTAGCCAGATGTTACAATGTTGCAACAGATAAATAAATTTACACAAGAACACCCTTATTCTGCACAAATTGAAAACTAATAAACACTCATCTTAACCCTGCCTCATTTTTTTCTAGACTTTCAATCACTAGAATGAAATAAAAGCTTGGGGTTATCTTAGGGTCATCTCATAGTTTACCATAGACCCTTTCAGAATCCCCCCTACACATTTTTATGAACACATGGAGAAGAAAATGAGGTGATTTCTACTTTCCCCACGCCAACATCAACTCTCCCACCAGATCCTCCGTGCTTTGTGCAAAAGATCTGGAGGGGGAGCTAACTTACGTGCAGATGAAGGTATTTAATTTCCTCTCAGGGCCGGCCCACACCTGAGGCAAAGTGAGGCGACTGCCTCAGACAGCAAGATCCACAGGGGCAAGAAATCCCAATGCAGATATTTATTCCTCCCTTGTTCCTGTTGTAGATCTTCTCTCACCCTTTCTTCCCTGGCAAGGAGGGGAGCGCCATTTTATGCCAAAATGTATTGGGACAGCCCTGGCTGCTCCACCCAACTGGGAACCTCAACTGCTTGGTTTCTGAATGCGCATGGAATAGCTAATGCACACACAACTGTCAGATACACAGGTGTTCCATTCAGATGTTCCATGAGGAGGTCAAGGGGCAAGAACAGCGGGCACAATGGCAGTGGGAGTCAGGCGCCATGCATTCAGGAACACATGCAGGGTCGAGACTTTAAATTGCAAACTACCGTATTTTTCCACGTATAATACACTCCCATGTACAGTATAAGATGACCCCTATTTTTTGAGCCCCAAATTAAGAAATAATTGCGACATTCCGTGTATAAGATGACCCCCAATTTTAAACTTTAAAAAATTGGGGGGAAATATAGTCTTATACACAGGAAAATACAGTAATATACTTCTCTGTGTCTGGGAAGACTTCTCACTATATAGAATCAGTTACCTTCTTTATGGGTGGTCCCACTGTGTGATATTGAACCTTGGAAGTTCAGTAAAAAAAAAGGGGGGGGGAATGATAAGAAACAGTCCTTTAAGATAGCTCAGAGATCCTATCCCACATTGTAAGTATGAAGCTGAGACTTAGGAACAGTAACAACCCTACAACGCTGACTTCTGAAAGAGACTAGATTAACTGGAAATTTTCTGGTTTCACAGCTCAGAGTAGTGCTAGCATGTTATAAAATAAAATATCACAGGATTTAGGTATAATAATATAATCATAATTTATTATTTATACCCCGCCCGTCTGGCTGGGTTTCCCCAGCCACTCTGGGCAGCTTCCAACAAAATATTTGAAATTCATTAAAACATCAGTCATCCCTGCAAACTTTTCTTGCAAGTTTGTCTGCCTCCCAAGTCCATTCCGGGAAGCCCTGTAATGTCATTCATGATTAGCTTTTTGAACAGCACTAAGAGGTTTACAGGAGCTAATTTTTAATCTGTCTCCTTTAACCTTCATATACATACTGCCTTAGTTGCATTCTAAGATCTGATGATGTCACTCCTTGTAATTGGCTAGGACAAAATATAGTCCAGATTTATGAATGCTTTGATGGCTGTGGAATTATGCAATTATTTTGATCCAAATGGTCTCCAAAGGGAAAATATCTACCGGCTAATTTATGTGTTATTAGCCTAATTGGAGGAATTTTCCCTCTTCGTTAATCTCAAATTGAAGAGAATTTGCATATCAGAAAAGCACACAAACCTGTCTTTGGCCAAATGGATTAGTATTTCCTGTGTGATACCGCAAGGAATGCTGCAATTACTTCTTGGGTAAAGATGGGGAAAAGCTTTTTATGGGTCAAAAGGAAGGAGGAGATCAAAAAAGAAGACCAAATAATGTTCCAATACTCAACAGTAGCAGCCAGGATATTGCTAGCGCAAAACTGGAAAACTCCCAATATCCCAACGGTTAGAAAATGGCAAATCAAATTATTCGAGTATATAGAATTAGCAAAGATGACACAAAAAAATCAGGCATCAAAAAAGTGAAAAATTTATTAACGATTGGAATAAATTCATAACATATATAGAAACAAATTTAGGAAATATCAAAATCACAGTAGGCGTAACATAAAACTTGCGATGTATAGATGGAGGGTGAAATACGATACCGCAGAAAGGTAGTGTGGTTATATAGCCCAAACTGAGATGAAGGGAAGTCAATCAATGTGTGGCTATGAATTGATCTTGGTTTGTTTGTGATATGTTGTTTTCTCTTTCTTCTTATTTTCTCTTTTTTCTCTTTGTATTTATTGTTTGTTTGTGTGTTCTTGTTTTTTTTTATTTTGAATGGTTTTGTCTTAAAAATGAACTTAATAAAAAGATTTTTTTTAAAAAAAAGGAAGGAGACATAACACGGTGACAAAGAACTAACCTGGCTTTGGTTCAAACAAGGCAAATTCTCACAAGGTGGGAGGATGGGAATTCATTATATGTGGCTTTCCAGATAATGTAGGGCTCCAGTTCCCACCAGTTTTACCCATTGTCTTGTTATGCTATCGGAATTGTACTGCACACAATAGTTTGTTGTGTCTTTCTACATGCTGCATCCTTTCCAAAGGAACATCATCCCTGGGAAAATCAAATCCTCCTCTTCCCAACTCCTACACATCTCCCAACTTTTAGCTCACTTTGCTCTACTACAGGAACTTTTTTTTTTTTTAAAGAAGAAGATAGAAGAGTACTTGGAGCTGAATAGATCTAATCCTTCGAAGACAGAGGTCCTCTGGCTGGGTTGGGATGGCATGGGGATGAGGGACCAACTCCCTTCTCTTGCGGGGGCCCAATTAGTGCCATTGCCTTCCGTTAAGAGTTTGGGTGTAATCCTTGACGCCTCCCTTTCCATGGAGGCGCAAGTTACAGCAACAGCCAAGGCGACATTTTTCCACCTTCGCCGCATCAAGCAGTTGGTCCCTTACCTTTCCCGCCCCAACCTGGCCACAGTGATCCATGTGACGGTCATCTCCAGGCTTGACTACTGTAATTCGCTCTACGCAGGGCTGCCCTTGAAGCTGTCCCAGAAACTCCAGCGGGTGCAGAATGCTGCAGCGAGGCTCCTCACGGGGTCTCTGCCATGGGAGCATATTCACCAAGTGCTTTTCAAGCTGCACTGGCTCCCGGTGGAGTACAGGGTCAGATTTAAGGTGCTGGTTTTGACCTTTAAAGCCCTTCATGGCCTAGGACCCCCGTACCTATGGGACCGCCTCTCCCGTTATGCCCCACGGAGAGCCTCAAGGTCCATAAACAGCAACACCCTAGAGGTCCTGGGTCCTAAGGAAGTCAGAGTAGCCTCAACCAGAGGCAGGGCCTTCTCAACACTGGCTCCAGCCTGGTGGAACACTTTGTCTCATGAGACCAAGGCCCTGCAGGATCTGATTTCTTTCCGCAGGGCCTGTAAGACAGAGTTGTTCCACCTGGCCTTTGGCTTGGAATTAATTTGATTCCCTCCCACTCTCCCCCCCCCTTTCTCCTCCTGTGATGAGGCTGCATTTTAACGTTTTAATGTTGTATTTTAATCTTGCTTTTTAAGTTGTATTTCAATCAACTAGTTTTTATTATTGGTTGTTACCCGCCCTGAGCCCGGTTTTGGCACGAGTCCCGGGGGCGTGGTGTGCCGCCCGCAGCGTGTCCTGGGGGCATGGCACACCACCTGTGGGGGTGTGGCGGGGGGCAGCTGCGATGGCACCCCTCCAGGATCACGCTGCCGGGGGCGGTGCGCCCCCCCCGCACCCCTCTTCCTCCGCCAGTGGCTGAGATCACACCACACTACCTGAGAAGTGGGTACCGTATTTTTCGCTCCATAAGACGCCCTTTTTCCCTCCTAAAAACTAAGGGGAAATGTGTGTGCGTCTTATGGAGCGAATGCAGGCGGGAGGCTCTGCTCATCGCTCACTCTCATGAGCCGCGTGGAGCATGTGTGCGGCTCTTGGGGGCTTTTCCCCGAGGAGGGAGAAGTGCAGCCCGTCAGTCCCTTCTCCCACCTCGGGGAAAAGCCCCCAAGAGCTGCAAACACTCTCCACGCTGCTCTTTTAAAGGAGCGCTGAGCAGAGCCTATATGCATCCAGTGGCGTAGCGTGGGTTGTCAGCACCCGGGGCAAGGCAAGTAATTTGCGCCCCCTAACCCGGGGCAAGGCAAGTAATTTTCGCCCCCCGCTGCACTGTCCCTCTCCCAGATAGTCCCTCGCTCTCTCTCCGCACCGCACGCCTGGCACCCCCCCCCCTCGACAGTGGGCGGCGACCCGGCGGCTCGGATTGGATTCGCACAGCCAGCACTGCAGTGAGAGAGAGTGAGTGAGGCAGGTAGGGGCAGAGAGCTGCGAGCGCGCCCCCCCAAATGTTGCACCCGGTGCGGCCGGCCCCCCCCTGCACCCCCCACGCTACGCCACTGTATGCATCCTAGGCTGTGCTCAGCACTCCCTTTCACGAGCTGTGTGGAGCTATGTGTGGCGCTTGCAGGCTTCTCCCTCCTCAGGGAAAAGCCCCCAAGAGCCGCACACACGCTCAGCGCACTCTTTAAAGGGAGCGTGGCTCTTGCGGGGTTTTCCGGGAAGTGGGGGAAGGGACAGAGGGCAGCCCCTCAGCCCCTTCACCCACCTCCCGGAAAAGCCCCCAAGTCAGTGATGAGCTGCTCTTCTCCCTCCTTGGGGAAAAGCCTGCAAGCCCCGCACACACGCTCCTCGCGGCCTTTTAAAGGGAGCGCTAAGCAGAGCCTGGGATGCATACAGGCTCTGTTCAGCACTCCCTTTAAAGAATTCCCCCCCCCCCTTGCATTCCCCCTCTAAAAACTAGGTGCGTCTTATGGAGTGAAAAATATGGTATGTTTACTGCCTCCTCACAGAGGACTCCCTACTAAACTGCATTGAACTTGCTTTTACAGTTGCCAGTTCAATAATGGAACACTAGCATTTTTATTCATGATAAATCTTTGGTGTTCCATGTGCATTTGCATGCAGCAAGTGTCGTCTCAATGTTTCAATCTGTGACAGGGTGACACTGGATAAAGGCTAAACTGATCACTGTGATGGCAAATGCGTTGGTGGTTTCTCAAGGCAATCTCGGCATCAGCAGACCAGTCTTTCAAAGCACAACTCTTTTTATTTTAATCTGGTTCTCCCTCCCCTTCCCCGCTTCATTTCCAGTCCTCGAGCAAATTAAAACACGAAGCAGAGAGAGAGAAAAACCCTCAATAAAAAGGCTAATTAGGACAACTGATATGCAAGATCCAGCTCTAACCAGCTGCCAGATTTATTTGAGCCATTTAATGAAGATATCTATCTTTGATTTTTTTCCATTTTTAGCAGATTATAATGTTCATTTATATTTTCACTACTGGACAAAAGTAGTCCCGTTATTATTGTGAACCTTTATTTACAGTGTGATATATCAGTATGTCATGTTTAGCTGATTATATATCACAATGTTGAAAACCAGATATCGCCCAGCCCTACTTTGAGGCATTGCTTTTTTCGCAAATGCTTGTCTATGGCATTAAAATACACATATATTTAGCTTGCTGAGGCACCATGAAGTGCTTCAAGTGTCCCCAATTTGATGTGCCGCCTCATATGGATCCTGTTTTACCTCTGGCAAGCCAAAAATCTCTTCGGAACACCCCCTACCTCTTCACCACAGGATTTGGAATTAATCTGAATCAGATCCACATCTCTATGAAAGTCCACAGTGCTGGCGCTGTGGGTTAAACCGATCAGACTTGCCGATCAGAAGGTTGGCGGTTCGAATCCCTGCAACGAGGTGAGCTCCCGTTGCTCGGTCCCTGCTCCTGCCAACCTAGCAGTTCGAAAGCACGTCAAAGTGCAAGTAGATAAATAGGTACCACTCTGGCGGGAAGGTAAATGGCGTTTTCGTGTGCTGCTCTGGTTCGCCAGGAGCGGCTTAGTCATGCTGGCCACATGACCTGGAAGCTGTACGCCGGCTCCCTCGGCCAATAAAGCGAGATGAGCACCGCAACCCCAGAGTTGGACATGACTGGACCTAATGGTGAGGGGTCCCTTTATCTTCATCTACACTGACCTAGGTAAAAACCCAGACTCTCAAGACCAGAAGCGAGATGAGCACCCATAGTCGTCTTTGACTGGACTCAACCGTCCAGGGGTCCTTTACCTTTTACCTTTATCTTACACTGTACAGATGTGCAAGTTTTCAGCGTCATTTACCAGGTGGTTTAACAAAGGGGTGGGGATTTGACATTGTCCCGTTCTTGAGCTCCCATTCAGATGCTAGCATAGGCTTGCGTTTATGTTCCCAGGCAAATTGGTTCCTTTTGAAATCCACCTGAAGTTCAAAAATGGTCTTTTAAACAGAAATGTTAAGGCTAAGTACATTAGCTCAGGAGGGAATGTAGGCATTTAAAGGCCAAATATAGTCTCAGCTTTTCATTTTTCTTCCTAATTAGATAGGTCTAGTTTCCAGCCCCCTCCATTTGCCTCACAGCAAGCAATTAGTTCTCGGAACAATGGCAGGAAGAAGTAAGACTCTGTTTCCTCCTGTGCTGAGAATGTACTATTAAAGAGAACTGCTACATGCCCTGTTGCTTTTAGATTACTTCATTGTAATTTCCATTACGCATAAAACTACCTTATTTGACAAATTGAATGGAAATTGAAATGACTCTGTGGCTAGATTCACATCTTATCAGATTAAGAATTTCTGTCATATATTTCCTGCTTTTTCACATCATTGCCAACATTTTACCACCTCAAGAGACAGTTTTTATCAGTAGATTCCTGCTACAGGTGGGGACACGGGTGGTGCTGTGGGTTAAATACATCTAGGACTTGCCGATCAGAAGGTCAGCGGTTCGAAACCCCCCTACGGGGTGAGCTCTCGTTGCTCGGTCCCTGCTCCTGCCAACCAACAGTTCGAAAGCACGTCAAAGTGCAAGTAGATAAATAGGTACCACTCTGGCGGGAAGGTAAACGATGTTTCCGTGTGCTGCTCTGGTTCGCCAGAAGCGGCTTAGTCAGGGACCGAGCAACGAGAGCTCACCCCATTGTGGGGATTCGAACTGCCAACCTTCTGATCGGCAAGTCTTTGGTTTAACCCATAGCGCCACCCGCGTCCTTAGAGACCAACTAAGTTTGTTATTGGTATGAGCTTTCTTGTGCATGCACACGAAATCTCATACTAATAACAAACTTAGTTGGTCTCTAAGGTGCTACTGGAAGGAATTTTTTAATGGAGTCTGTCTTATGAGAGAGGGGCAGTGGTTTGTGGGGACTTGTGCCAGCCAGGAGGCAAGAATCTGAGGCAAGGGAAACTTCAGGGCTGGAGGGTGGAGCACAGGATGGGTCGGAAGAAGAGGAGGAAAAAGCAGGCCAGGCAATTGAAGGACCGGGTGCTTCCGCACACTCTCCTGTGCCACTATTTCCCAGAACCAAGAAGGGACTGAAGAGGGAAGAGCAGAGGATTTTGTCACGCAGACACAGTCTCCAGCTGCCTGCACACAGCCCATCAGGAAAAGGTACATAAACTGGTAGAGACTGGTCCATAGAGCATGGACCTGGAATTAGCTGCCTAGTCTTTAGACTGGTGTGCTGGAGAGCTATAGAAGCAACTGTGTTATCTTTAAATTAATTTAATTTTTATTGGAATTTTATTTACAACATAACACAAACTCCCAATACACAAATCCACCCTCATTAAACATAACCTACATTGAACATAACATACAACAATACAAACAACCAAATAAAAGACTTCCTTTATCCTGCTTCTGGTCTCCTTATTTACTTCTTATATTATTCCTTTAGGAATAATTATTAAGATTTTTCTAATTATAACTTAAATATCCACAAAGTCTCCTGCAGACATTAATCTAGGTATGTATTTTAGGGCACTGTTTTGTGAAGTATTCTCTGCATTTTCCCCATGCTTTTTGAAACTCTTGTACTAGACAAGAGACAAGAGCATCTGTGTTATCTTTGACAATAAATACTGTACTTAACTATCTGCTGTGCACATTCCTTTGGCTGGGAAGTGCCCCTGACACCTGGCATTTCAATGAAGCTGTAATGAGAAGGGATGGTTCAATATCGAATGGCCTCAACTTGCATCTTTTATTTTCTCCAACAGCAACCTTGAGGAGAAAGCAAAGCCTTTGGTGGTTGGCTGGCTGAGAACGCACACAGACAAAAATAATTTGAGATACCAAGCTATTGTGGACCTGCACTCGCCCTGTTTTGGTCAATTTCCACTGTAGGATCAAGGTCAAGAGAAATCTGGTTCAGATAGTTCCCAGCAAAAGCCAGCTGTGTACAGCAATGGGTGGCTGGCCTTTGTGACATCATGAAGTCACCTCCTGTCAGCCCAGGCACAAGAATGAAATCTTTCTTCATATGAGAATGGGGAGGATATTTGAATAAAGCAGAGCTTTCCAAACTTTTCATGTTGGTGACACACTTTTAGACACGCATCATTTCACGACACAGTAATTCAATTTTACAGTGGTACCCTGGGTTACGAACTTAATTCGTTCCAGAGGTCTGTTCTTAACCCAAAACTGTTCTTAACCTGAGGTGCGCTTTCGCTAATGGGGCCTCCCGCTGCTGCCGCGCCGCCAGCGCTCAATTTCCATTCTCATCCTGGGGCAAAGTTCTTAACCCAAGGTACTACTTCCGGGTTAGTGGAGTTTGTAACCTGAAGTGTTTGTAACCTGAAGCATTTGTAACCCAAGGTACCACTGTACTAGCAAATCAAATGTTAAACCAACCCTTTATAAGAGCTTTTGCATGATACACCTAAACACTGCGGCCAACACAGTAACATGTCACAACACCCAGTATGGAAAGTATCAGCTGCTCTAATTAGTTTGGCCCTCAGTTTGAACTCTTAGTTTCACACTGGGTGGCTACAGATAGCAGTTCACCAAATAGTTGTCTGCCAACTAACAGTCACTCACTATGGTTTGTGGCAAAGGCAAAGGGCCCCTGGATGGTTAAGTCCAGTCAAAGGCGACCATGGGGTGTGACGCTCATCTCACACTGAAGGAGCTGGTGTTTGTCCACAGAGAGCTTTCCAGGTTTCTGCATGATATACCAGCCGTGTTTTAACATGTTAGAATTCTACCACACACCCACAGTCACTCACAAATCAGGAGAACAATAAAATACCTTCACCACTTAACACAAACAATCTGCCAAGTGATTACAAGACAACCATGTTAAATTACCGCACAGGAAATACCGTATTTTTCGCTCTATAACACGCACCCGACCATCACACGCACGTAGTTTCTAGAGGAGGAAAATCCGTAGGCATGCCACCCGTAGGCATTCCCTCCATAACACGCACAGACATTTCCCCTTACTTTCTAGGAGGAAAAAAGCGAGTGTTATGGTGCAAAAAATATGGTATATACTGTAATCTGTAATCTACCCCCAGTGGCCAACAGTTCTAAACCATAGTGTTGTGTTATAAATATAATGCTTGTTTCTACTCGGAAGAACTATCAGAATTTTGACTTTGAGTCATTTGGAGTCGAAGATTTCATTCAAATATCTTCTGTTGAAGGAAGCAGTGATTTTATTTAATACAGTGGTGCCTCGCAAGACGAAATTAATCCGTTCCGCGAGTCTCTTCGTCTAGCGGTTTTTTCGTCTTGCAAAGCGAGCCCATTAGCGGATTAGCGCTATTAGCGCTATTAGCGGTTTAGCGGCTATTAAAGGCTTAAGGGATTAGCAGATTAGCTGCTAAAAGGCTATTAGCAGCTTAGCGCCTTAGAAAAAGGGGGTGGGGAGCGAAAAAACCCCTCAAGAATCGCAAGACATTTTCGTCTTGCGAAGCAAGCCCATAGAGAAATTCGTCCTGCGAAGCACCTCTGAAAACGGAAAACCCTTTCGTCTAGCAGGTTTTCCGTCTTGCAAGGCATTCGTTTTGCGGGGCACCACTGTACAAAGTTCCCCAATCCAGAGCAAGTGAGCTACATTTAAATCCTAATGAAATCAAGTGGGTCACTGTGGAGGAAACATCTAAGATCTGCAGCTCAACTGGGTGTTCCTATTGAGTTGGCAATGCAGACAGGTCAGAAAATAATTACTGTATTATATTACTGTAGCTGCTGCTGCATTCAACCACTGCTGTTGAGCTCATAAGGTGCAAATATATTGAACTCAAACCTGATGCTTATTTAAGTGGGCGATATTTAAGCTGCCATTCTACACACATACACTGAGGAATAGCACTAAAACCTGGGTCTGGCTTTGGAGCCTATTGTACAATTCTCTAGCGTGGGGCTGAAATGACCCAGAAAGAGTACGAGAGTTAGAATTTTATTCCTTATCCAGCAAAATCTTTTAAGCAACTGTCATTTATCTTGTTTATGAGCTGGACCTTTGTATGTGAAATCTCTCCCCCCTGAAGATCAAATTTGTTACATTATACCCTCCACCCCCAATCTTCCTTTAAAAAGTATTCCGTGGCATATTTGATACAGAACTCATCCTTCCCTCATCTGTCACCAGGTATCATAATTGCAACAACAAAATGTGGAAACTCAATTATAGCCATGAGAAGAAACAGAGTATCATCTTCTAAAATGAATCTGTGGATGTAACTGGACCATTTACCTACTACAGCATAGGGTCAAGTGAATAGGAAACTATTTGTACTGGGACACAAAGGTGCATTATTTATAGTTACAAAGAGGACTTTGAACTAAAGTCTTTCAATTGCCCCCACCTTCAATCTAAATCTGAAGAGTTATACTGCAATTGCAATTTGCTTGCGGGTGAGGGACGGGAATTGAACCTTGCCCAAACCACAAAGGGAAGACCGTAGGATGTTCATTGTACCAGCATTTTCTCAACACAATCGCTAAGGCTTGTGCAATCTGTGTTCACCGCTGGCATCCAGACTTGTGGGGCTGTTGGCGAGGCTACCGCAGGTGAACAAGGAGCGCAAACTGATTTGTGGTAATCAAAGGCGTGGGCACTGATAGATTCCATTCCAATAAATAAAAATAAGAAAAGACTTGTGCTAAAGCTTCAGTCACCCCTTAAAAGGGGTGGGGGTAGGGAAGAGACCCCAGTCTTGCATGAAAACCTAGGAATTGTATTTTGGTATATATATATTTTTCTGTCGCCTCCTCCAGGCAATCAAGTCAACCCAGGCTTGCTGTCCAACATGAATCACTTGCCTGAGGTCTATATAAGTGAGCTGTGGACTTGCAGCTAATGCTGGCCGGTACACTAGGCAAACACATGAGCAGCTGTGCTCACATGTAAGGCCAGAGCAGTCAAATCATCTGGATTTCTGTTTCCCTGATTAAGGGTACAGAGGCTGGCTTTCTTTTGACATAGGCCGACTAAATGCAGCTACCCAGTCTTTAGCCAGAGGCAAGCCCTGTGGACTGAATTGAACACAGCTGCTTCGTTCTTGCAAAGGAGAAACTGTAGATGGGAAGGAATCTCAGGTCTCGGTGGTAGGGACACTTATTTGGAAAGAAGTCCAGTTGGCATCAGCAGGACTTACTCTGAAAACATGAATACTAGTGGTTTGTCTTATACACGGAGCCAAGCAAGCTGTTTACAACCAATTCAATCATAAAATGATGAAATTAAGTTAGCTGAGCTCTGGTACTGCAGCAATGGCCAGCACCAATAGTCTGAAATCCTGGCAAGTGCATTTACACTAAAGGTGCCATGTGCATGCATGTGAGGAATACAATCCACAACGTAGCATGCAATAAAATTCAACACAAGAATCCTACAGTCTATTAGATGCATTGTAGTATATGCACATGGTGCATACAAAGTGGCAATGCAACTTGAGAATCTTGGCCAGCACTGTTTATGAATGCATACTCAATTCAGAGTCCATGAAAGTGCAATGTCTGAAAACTATGTCTCTATTTTGATTTATTTTGCTCACATTGTATTAATCAACTAATGTGGTTAATGTAGAAATTTTGTTTGAAATTTGGGAGAGATAGGAGAAATAACTTAAGTCTTGCAAGGGTAGAAATGTTTTCTGCTAACACAAGCCATCCCCTGCAGTTTAAAACAGCCACACTGGCTGGAGCTGATCAGAGTTGGGTTGGGTTGCTGTTTTCTTCTTCTTCTTCTTCTTCTTCTTCTTCTTCTTCTTCTTCTTCTTCTTCTTCTTCTTCTCCTCCTCCTCCTCCTCCTCCTCCTCCTCCTCCTCCTTCTGTGATCACTCATAGCCGATTAAGATTGTCTTCCATAAACACGGTTTTAACAATGAGTCTGTAAGTTACTGTGGAGGCCAATTCTGGATCCACACGTCCTTCCACAGTGGGGACATTGGTTTCCAAGTGGGAGTTGATCACGGTGTGGATTTGCCAAGCGTGCCTTCCTCTTAGCACGCTTCTCCCTTGCGTCCTGAGTTCGAGTGTCTTCAAAGCCCATGACACCTTTGGTGAAGGCTGTTCTCCAGTTGGAGCGCTCACAGGCAAGTGTTTCCCAATTGTTGGTGTTTATACTACATTTTTAAAGATTTGCCTTGAGACAGTCTTTAAACCTCTTTTGTTGACCACCAGCACTACGCTTTCCATTTTAAAGTTCAGAATAGAGTAGTTGCTTTGGAAGACGATAATCAGGCATCCGCACAACATTAAGCTACCATGGACTATTAGCTATGAATCTACCGTAGACATGTGAATGAACAGGCAGAGTATGGATTTATTAAAAGTTGGTTCATGCTTGCAGAGGTTCATAAAACATCAGGATGGTAGAGTGAACAGGGGAACAGTAACTTTTATTGGGTTCCAACATTCACCACGAAGTTTGAGTCTCATGCCTCTCATTCCTACCCAGCCTGGCTTTGGAACTCATGAAGAATCATCAAATCCACAACATTATACCCGAAAGTGTCATCTAGATATTTCACATCAATTTAACTATGATCAGTTCTGTAGTAAATTCATGTCAGCTCCAGCAGCAAGCCCTCAAGTGAGGAACATGAAAACATATTTTTCCCAAGGTACCTCACCTGGAGTACTGTGTCCAGTTCTGGGCACCACAGTTCAAGAAGGACACTGACAAACTGGAACGTGTCCAGAGGAGGGCAACCAAAATGGTCAAAGGCCTGGAAACGATGCCTTATGAGGAACGGCTAAGGGAGCTGGGCATGTTTAGCCTGGAGAAGAGGAGGTTAAGGGGTGATATGATAGCCATGTTCAAATATATAAAAGGATGTCACATAGAGGAGGGAGAAAGGTTGTTTTCTGCTGCTCCAGAGAAGCGGACACGGAGCAATGGATCCAAACTACAAGAAAGAAGATTCCACCTCAACATTAGGAAGAACTTCCTGACAGTAAGAGCTGTTCGACAGTGGAATTTGCTGCCAGGGAGTGTGGTGGAGTCTCCTTCTTTGGAGGTCTTTAAGCAGAGGCTTGACAACCATATGTCAGGAGTGCTCTGATGGTGTTTCCTGCTTGGCAGGGGGTTGGACTCGATGACCCTTGTGGTCTCTTCCAACTCTATGATTCTATGATTCTAGGTTGTTAACCAACCTTTAGCAAAAAAAGGTAGCATTTAGTTAATTGAAAGGTATTGACCAGGATCCAAATGACCACATACAGCACATCAAGAGCACAGAGAGGTTTTCTTTGTTTATTTAGGTCTTCCCTCCACAGGCAGATTCCTGTCCTCCAAAAGAATTGTGGAATGGCATGAGATGCTGCTGCTGGAAGGAAATATCACCCCTCATCTGCGCGTAGACAGTAGCACTTTGTACTTACATAGAAGGTATTCTGGACCCTAGTGTTAAGTATTTATGTTCCATATAACCATATTCAACACTTGAGTTTCATTCCAGCAAGAGAAGCAGAGCCTTGAATTTTTTTAAACAAAGGATACAAAATTGATTTTTTATTGTCACACAAGATGCACTTATAAAATTCATACAGAATATCATTTAAGAGGGGGAAAAATCATTCCAAGCTTCCCTTGAGCAACAATTAAATAAAAATTAAATTACAACAAATTCACAAATATTCTGAATTAAATTTTAATGATCAAAATTTGTCAAAATGAACACATCTGAAACAATCATTTCTGTATATTTCTAGCTTAGTTTTAAAATTCCTATTCCCACTGGATTCTTAACTTTGGCCACTTCTTCAAGCTGAAGTGAGAAAAGAGGCTTGATAAAAGGGGTGTGGGCTGGTGAATGGCTACTTCAGAACAGCCTATATATTCCCAATCTTTTTAGCATTCATTGAAGCCTCTTTATCTGGATTTAATTTCTGTACACTGATTTTATTTTAGCAACAGTATCTGCAGCTTTGGAGGAATAAACATGTATTTTGAATTTTAAAATTTAGTATAACTTATCATTCTTTTCTGGGCCACTTTGCAATAGCTAATCAATGAACCAACGAAGATCTAATCAGCACACAAAAAATCTCATATTTAAAAAGTTTTAAATATTGCATTGTGTTTTGTAGACATTGCCCATCAGGTAGCAAGAAAGCACTTTGAGTGCAGCAGGCTTTCTCACTATGCTGAGCTGAAATGTCTGTTATTCCAGATTCAACCCTTCTTGAATTCCTCTTTGCCTGTTTCCCAAGCCCTATGCACCCCAAGTAAAACAGCTTAATACTTCAAAGCCCAAGTACTTCTAAAGCAACATTCATTCTACTTAAAAGTCTAAAACTAAAACCACCTATTTGAGGCTGTCTCCATTTTTGGCCATGTGCAGCTTTTCCAGCAAAGTCAAACAAATGCTCTCAGCTGATTGACACATTACCACGTGCAAGTCACTTATTTTGTCTATTTCAATGCAATGGCTCACGGTTGCAAGTGAAACATCTTTAAGTGCCAAGTGCAATCCCACATGTTGATTTTGCCCTTCCTCCCACAAGCTTGTCCACTTTTAACATTTACAGACTCAAGCTTTTCATGTTTAAAACACAGTGCAAATTTAAACAGAAAGGAAGAAAAAGCTGTTCTTGCCCAGTTATCGCACAGTCCACTATTCCCTGTTGTTGGTCAATTTCTGGCTACAGTCTTAACATTTAGACAAAAATATTATGCAGTAAATATTTCCTTTAAGGGTGATTTATTTGGATTAGATGAAGTACATTTTGAACAAACCTCTCGTAGCAAGAATATCTTGATTATGTATTCTAGTAAAAGTTTGAAAAAGTCTTTTGGCAGGTGAAGGATATTGAAATGTTTTGTAGTGGCTTATGACGCAAACATGTTTCCAATGTTATCCTTCTAATTAAGGGGCTTTATGAATAGTGATGCGTTCTGGAAGCACTGTTTCGTAAAAATGGATTTAAATATATTTCACACGTTATTTTTCAGGAAAGCGATGCTGTAGCTCTGCCAAGCGGAAGATCTTTCAAAACTCACATTTTCCAACACAACCAAGTTAACGATGTGAAGCTTGATTGGTTATCAAGCCAGGTTATTCACTGTAATAGGTCTGCCATTAATAATTTAAGTTTTTAAATAAATATTTTTAAGTGCCTGGTTTGGCACCCATCCATCGTGGCAGCGCCTGCTGTCCCAACAGCTCAGTATACTAAGCACATTTTATTTACAAAAGTTTAGTCAATTCTGTTTCCACAAATTGTAAACCTGTCTATCTCCAACAAATCTTTCTTTGCAGATCTGTGTTTTGACTCGGAACTGTCCGGGCTTATATCTTTCTCATCTCCATCAGGAGTTGTCAGGAACTGATCCGAGTTGCTCGTCACAAGCTGCGGCGCTGCATTTTCCTTCTGGTGTACAGGCTGACTGGTCACGGAAGCAGACAGGTTTTCATCTGTGGAAATTCATGAATGGGAAACAGAAATTAGGACTTCGCACAGTGGGAGAAGATGCTGATTATAGATCTGTGTGTTTATTGGCTTGTCACTGCACTGCAGGGTTTGCAAGTTAAAGATCTGTTCAACAGATATGCAAGGCAACTCAGTAAACTTGGGGTATCAGGTGCATAAAATCCTGCCACATAATTTCTCTCTTTTGTTGACAGTAGTGTTACATACTCCCGTTTAAGCCATGTCAGTAACCTTCTAACTTTTGCATTTCTAATGAAAAAAATAACCTTTTTGATACCTTCAGGTTGTTAAAGATAAAACCATACCAGCCCTCTCTGACAACTCCAGTAAGTAAGGGAGCTCAGTTATGGCAGAGGTTGCTAGTGATTACTATGTATGAGTACACAAAGAAATGCTAAACAAAAGCAGGGAAGGATGAATGGCTCACTGACACATGATTTACACCAACTCTACACTTTACTGTCCTTCAAAAGCACAAATGGAGATAGTGATTTACCAGAGATCAGTTTTTATTTCACTTTAATTTGCTACACTGGGTGGAATGTTCTTTGGAATGTTCTTTATTTTCTTTTGCCCAATTCTCTTTCACCTTTGAGCTTGCCCAACCCTTGGAAGGTTGGCTGTTGGGCCAAAAGAGATTTCCCAGCCCTGCTCTGCTGAAATCAGACGTATAATAATAATGTTATTATTTATACCCCAGGCCACTGGGTTGGGTGGCCTCAACCATGCCACATCAGATACTGAAATTTAAAACTTTATGGAATTAATCAGGCTACATAGTAAATAAGTAATAATTTTCTTAAAAGCTTAGTTCCTTGGAAGCCAAGTCTGTTGTAAAGGAAGGTAAAGGTAAAGGACCCCTGACAGTTAAGTCCAGTCGCAGACGACTCTGGGGTTGCAGCGCCCATCTTGCTTTACTGGTCGAGGGAGCCGGCGTTTGTCCGCTGACAGTTTTTCCAGGTCATGTGGCCAGCATGACTAAGCCGCTTCTGGTGAAACCAGAGCAGCGCACAGAAACGCCGTTTACCTTCTTGCCGGAGCGGTACCTATTTATCTACTTGCACTTTTTGGCGTACTTTCAAACTGCTAGGTTGGCAGGAGCAGGGACCGAGCAACGGGAGCTCACTCCATCACGGGGATTTGAACCGCCAACCTTCTGATCGGCAAGTCCAAGAGGCTCAATGGTTTAGACCACAACACCACCCAAATCCCTAAGCCTGTTGTTAGGAGCAATGAAAACAAAGGTGAATCTTTTAAGAAATAAAATGATCAAATTCAATATATTTTTTGGAATTGCCCTGTTCAAAGTGCTTATAAATAACCCAGATAAGATGAAGTGGTCTGTTAGAAGTTAGTAACTGACTGGACTAACATACTTTAACCCCAATCCTGTGACTTGAGTTCCTCACTTCTCAAATGTGGTGCTATTACTGTTTGAAGGGCATGAGGAATGGACCAGGAGTGCATGATGTTTTAACATTACTGAAACTAATGGAGTGTGTAGACCTAGTAAGCAGCTTAACTGAAAAAATGCTGGGAGCCCCTTGTAAGAATAGGATAAAACCAAAACCAAACGCTGTGCTTTGAAAAAAAATCTAGAAATGGAAAAGACCTTAACTTCCTGTGGGCTCACATACTCCGCTTTCCCCTCTCCTCTCTGCAAGCATGGCTGCAAGAAGTTCAGAGGTTTTGCTTTAGATTTCAATTCAGCCTTAATTGTGAACCCCAAGCTGTGGTTAATTTTAACAATGGATGGTTGAAACCAGCCAGCTTCATTAACTTTGCCCTGATCCCACAATAAGGCCTCTTATTCTTCCTGGAGAAATTAAAAATTCAGGTCTGTTCTAATTCAGAACAGTGAATATTTGGCATTTCCCCCAAAGTGCCAGATATTTTTAAGTGATCAAAAACACGAAGATGCCTTTTGTTGGGTCAATACTGGAAGCAATACTTTGAGTTACATGGACCCCTGCGGTTTCCTAACACTTTAGTTAGTGCTTCCAAGGACAAAGTGAGGCTGCACAGTAGACGAGAGATATGACAGAAGTCCAGAAGTAAAAGGTTCCGCTCACCTTGAGTGGGCTTGTACTTGCTTTGTGATTTGCCTAGTGGTTTGCCTGGGGTGCTAGCAGGAGGCGGGTTGAACAACTTCTCCTCCATGTTTGCTTCTTTGACGTACTGGCATGACTTTCCCAAGAGCACAATGCTATTAAGTACTTTGAGTGATATCAACCTGCAAGCAACAAGTATGTATGAAGTGATTCCAAAAACAGGAAGTGGATATGTCAGAATCGCCACTTCTTCCCTCTCTGTCTCCTCCATCCCTGCCTGATTCAAATTTCTGCCATTCTTCTAAGCCACCACTTTCCCCCTCTGAGTGTTTCCACCTTCTCACTCCCATGCCACGGCCGCTGCTATTGTGCAACCTGCTTTCGTTTTGCTCCCCTACCCCATCCTGACTTCATGCAAATACAGGATTCTGATGCAGCACTACAAATCCTGCAATGGGGGCTGCACATTATTATATATAAAGAAAAGAATTTTATGCTTGTGAAGTATGGCAAAGCCATCTAGTTGCCTGCATTTGCCATGACCCCCCATCACTGCCAAAAAGATGCCAAGGAAGAAAACCAAAATGAGTCAAGAGCAGAAGCATTTTGACAATTAGGGCCCCTGGACCACATAAATTGTCATTCAGATCCATAGGTGTGTGTAATATGGGTTGCTATAAAGAAGGTGCAAGTACATAATCAAGTGCTTTATATTATTATCTAATACATAAAGAACACTTTCCCATGGCTCACGTCTGTCTGTCAAAAGCGACTTTATCCAACTACAGTGGTACCTCCGGTTGCG
Organism: Podarcis tiliguerta; assembly: GCF_965153285.1. Taxonomy (NCBI): domain Eukaryota; kingdom Metazoa; phylum Chordata; class Lepidosauria; order Squamata; family Lacertidae; genus Podarcis; species Podarcis tiliguerta. Next base: position 69,763,094 of record NC_139542.1, on the reverse strand, counting down.
GACAGGATCCGTTCCGGAGCTCCGAGGTTTCTGCAACCAGAGGGACTGCTTCTGCGCATGTGTACGATACGGTAGTGCGCTTCTGCGCATGCAGCTAAACACTTCCAGGTTTGCCGCTTTTTCAACGTGAAGTTTATGTTACCCGAGGGTAACGTAAGCCAGGGTGCTACTGTACACTGCTTACATCAATTCTTCCAATTAAAGTCTCCTAAATGAAACATTTTTACAAATTGTTTGATCTGTACTTACCCACAGTAGAAGAGAACAACACAAGCATAAGCCAAGACTCCTTGAACTTTTACTGAACTTGTAACAACTCTGATGAGCTAGAGGAAGAAATGAGTTAACACAGTTAAGCATTTTTAAAATAAAAGAACGATAACAAATCTGGGCATTAAAAAATGAAAATAGTTCTAATAATTATGTAACAGAATTTCAGATATTTTCTATCTTTCTACACATCATCCTTTTTAAGAAACCTTGCGTCTTTTGAAACACATAGAGTAATAATTTCAGTAGCGTGACATTATCTTAACTACTCTTCAAAGCTGGCTGTGGGATCTCTCCTCCCCTTTCATATTGTCTTTTCATTCAGCTGTCCAAGGTAGTGGTGGAAGTACTGCTTTGTAGTGGTTCCAGTTCTACTTAGCCAATTCCAACAGGTGAAAGGGGAGTGCTGCTCAGACCCCTAAGGTTGTCAAGGTGGGGCTCTGCAGGATTTGGGAAGGTATTGTCATCAATATGTTGACCACACAGCTCTATTTATTCCTTTCATCACAAGCAGCTGTGGCGGCTGATGCGGTGAACCAGTACCGACAAAGATAATGGACTGGATGAGGGCCAATAATTTGAAGCTCAGTCCAGACAAGACAAATATACTGTTGGTGAGTGGTTCCTCTGACAATGTAAGTGATAATGATAAGCCAGTCTGGAATGGGATTATGCTTCCCTTGAAGGACCAGGTCTGTAGCTTGGGGGATACTTCTGGACCCAATACTGTCCAAGCAGCTCAGAGTGTCTCCTACCAGCTTTGGCTGGTGGTCTAGCAATGTGGATGTGGATAAGCTAGCATCTAGTCCAGGCATAGGCAAACCCGGCCCTCTAGATGTTTTGAGACTACAACTCCCATCATCCCTGACCACTGGTCCTGTTAGCTAGGGATGATGGGAGTTGTAGTCCCAAAACAGCTGGAGGGCCGAGTTTGCCTATGCCTGATCTAGTCTCTGCTCTGGTAACTTCAAGGTTAGATTGCTGCAATGTGTGGCACCTGAGGCTGCCTTTGAAGATTAGCTGGAAACTACAGGTGGTGCATAACTTAGTTACTGAACATATGTATTGGCTTCCAATAAATTTCTGGAGCAAATTTTTAGTGCTGGTTTAGACCTATGAAGCCTTACATGGCTTGGGACTCCAATACCTTATAGAACACTTTTCCAGCAGTAGACTCCTTGTTATTAAAGGCCTTCCTCTGAGTGTCCCCTTCAGCAAAGATGTGGAGGCTGCTAACAAGTGGACCTCCATTTGTGGAATACTCTCCTCAAGAAATTTTGCCTGCCACCAACATCATCTTCTTTCCAGTGAAAAGCTACAAGCCGTTTCTTCTCCCAGGCATTTGTTAATTTTGTTCTCTCTCTGCTGCTGGGGCTTTCTGCTAGTTGCTTTTTATAGAGAATATTTTTTCCCCTTTCAGACATTTTTGCAGGACCATTTTAGGTTTCGTTTACTACGTTTTTAACTTGGAAGTCTGTATCACCAAAACCCAAGCTCTCACAGTAAAGTCTAAAGAGACATTTTAATTTTAAAAGCTAGCTACATAAGAATATATACCATTTTCAGCCAAGCTTTAACCTCACAGTACTTGAGGAAACTATGTTCTGGGGCTACATCACATAATACCCCTCTTCAAAAATAGCAATTCAAGGGTTTTGGAATATATTTCATCCCTTGGTAAAATTTTCACCACTTACCAAGGGAGTTTGCAAAATGACAACAAAGACATGACTTACTAGAACAGCCAATGGGAGAGGAATAAAGCCCATTCTCCTGGAAACGGAGTCACTGTAATCTGTGTATGCCTAGGAGAAAAGAATTGAACCTGAGTTTTTAAATTAAGTGTAGAAAACAAAAATAACAGAGCTAGTTCCACTGGGACTGGCTACACATTTTCGATGGCATCAACCTTCCCTGAAGCATCCATTTGAAAAAGAACAAAATCACATTTTAAACTGGTGAAACTTGCCTCATAAAATGGCAAATATATATTTGTGTGTGTGAATCCAATTAAAATTAATGCAATTTAAATTCACTGACCTATAAAGAAGGATCAAGCCGTCACACATTGTATCAGCAGATTACAAAGACATTTAATGGCATACTACGGCTGCGTTATCTAAAGGAAGGACTTGAATGTCATAAACATTAAGGAAAATATGAAATGTGACAGCCATCGCCATGCAGTTACAGATACTGCCTTTAAAATTAGGGTAGCTACCTCATCTATTTATCTCTTCCCCAGTCCCCATCTCAGCTCTACCATCTACATACCAACACTGAAACCCAGCTTCAACACTCGAACAATGCGACTGTTGCTGCTCTTTCCCTCACAAGTATCTCATTCTCCTACACATTGTGTCCAAAAGGTTGTGGGGGCCAGATGACTGCCCTCCTTCCAGATTTTGCCAGTCCCACCCATTGCCCACTTCCCCACCCCCCTTTTTCCTCTACCTTTGAGATGAATTCTGTTTAATTCTGCTCCCTTTGCATCTCTGCATTACACTTCTTTAACACCCTATTCCAAGACTCAATCTTCATTACAGGCTGATGCTTGGCTTGCTTTTCTTCCTCTCTGACAAAACTCCGAACTTGGTCCTTAGCAGTTTCAACTTTTGTGCTGACTTGCCCTCTCTTCCTTACCTCCTCTTGATCCTTTCTTCACCAACAACTGCTTTGTTTCTGCTCTCTCTTCTGTGAAATTCTTACTGTTTGATCATGACATTCAACAGTGCACACAGCTCAACCTCTCCACATCCAGTTTCTGCTGCTTCTGCAGCCTCCAAACCATTCAGACATTCACCAGGCCTTTTCTGCTTGCTTCTTCAACACTGCACTTTCTGTTTTCAATTATCACTGACTTCACCTCTCACATGCAGGACGCGGGTGGCGCTGTGGGTTAAACTACAGAGCCTAGGGCTTGCCGATCAGAAGGTTGGCGGTTCTAATCCTTGCGACAGGGTGAGCTCCCGTTGCTCGGTCCCAGATCCTGCCAACCTAGCAGTTCAAAAGCACATCAAAGTGCAAGTAGATAAATAGGTACTGCTCCAGCAGGAAGGTGAACGGCGTTTCCGTGCACTGTTCTGGTTCGCCAGGAGCGGCTTTGTCATGCTGCCACATGACCCGGAAAAACTGTCCGTGGACAAATGCCAGCTCCCTCGACCAGTCAAGCAAGATGAGCGCCGCAACCCCAGAGTCAGTCACGACTGGACCTAATGGTCAGGGGTCCCTTTACCTTTACCTCACCTCTCACATATTTGCTCCATTCTTCAGTGAACTATACACATCCCTTTGATCTCCAGCCCTGACTCACATCCATGTTCTTATCCAGCCTGTCCCGCTTCTCACCTGTCATTGAGCTGAACAAACGACACTGCTACCTCTGAACATGAGAACATGCTCTGCTGATGTGTTTGTGAAGTTTGCTCAGCTTCACATAGAGACGGGAACATAGCATAGTTAGGTACTAGCATCCTATTTACTTTGAATGATGAAGATTGTGAATAACAATATTTTAAAATAGAATGGGGGAAAAAGAAAACAAACTAATATAAAACTAAATGTCAAGTGACTCACATTAAACTTGTACACATCATTTTAACTCACTGTGCAAAGAGTGAAGTAAGCTTTTTCTAACACTTGGAGACCCACACAATTTCTGATTAACTGATGGATTCCATTTTCTGGAATAAAACCAGGCATGTCCTTTAGTGTAAGGAACAGGCATTTTTCATTCTGCTACTTACATTTTTCTGTCGACTGCTAACAAGGTCAAATGCAAGACTGGCTCTGTATTCACTGTAGACCTGAAAACAAAGCAACACAAGTCCTTTCATTCTGATCAAAGTAAATACCAGCAACAATATCAGTACTGTAATTATGAAAAATAAATTTAGGATTAGCACACTTAGCATTGCCGTACTGTTTCTCAGATACTCAATTATCATTAAAGAGTAAGCTTAACAATAGGATTCCTATGATATAGGATAGGAAAAAGCAGTTTCTGTTGGATCAGTCCAGTGCTGTGTGGATATTCTTATGTACACAGGGTTCTGCTCAACCCATATGCAGTATCAAGCATAGAAAAAGATGCAGGTACTAAGATGAAACATCTATTAAAGTTTATCCATGCAAGAGCTCCATAAGCATTTAAGAGCCCATATCCAACAGTGTGCTGTAGATATGGCTGATAGTTAAGTGCTTTGTTCCAGAAAAGCTCAGTATGAATAGATAAAACACTGAGTCTATAAACCATTATACATCACTGACCTGTGTTGCTGCAATCACTTAAGTATGTTTCTCTCATAAAAACTAGCATATCTAGGGTTGCTTGTTTATAAGTTAATCTTACCTCCAAGCAGATATAGCTGGAGTAAGGTGCAACTCTTGTTTTTTTATATTATTCGAAGAACATTAAAACTCGACAAATGGGTGGAAAGCTGAACATCTGCTTGGACACTAGCTGAAAAAGCTTTTTTAAAAAAAGGTATGTGTCTACTTTCAGGCTACTAAGTCTAATTCTGATTCAGCATCTGCAACGGCCGTTCGCTTCAAATGGGGTGTGTGTGAAATCAGGTATGTTGTAGTATCTGTATTATTTATTAATAACATCTATGTGTTAATAAGAAACCTCACAGGTCTGGGTACCATAATAAATCTAGTAGGCTAGAGCTATCATTTCCATTTTTCACTGCATTATTTCTGCACTCATTATACAAAAGTAGGCCATGTATAACTGCCTTTGGCGCAATATAACTTATTAAGTGCATTTATTAAATGTGCTTCCACACTATACTGCTGCTACTTTGCAAATCCAGCCACCCTGTCTATATCTGACCTCGCTTCCTAAATGAACATATGTGCACACGAATGCAATGAAGGGAAAATATTTGCCTCTATTCTTATTCTTTATAATGTCCTTGAAACTAAAACACAATTTTAATGGCTAATATGAGATGGACAAGGCTTGTGGCGTTAGCAGACAACACATTTTCATCTTGTAATTTTGGGTTTGTTCCATTTTTACTAAAACCCCAAGATCAACCAAGCAGAGCTAGGAGCAGAAGACATACACTTTGAATTAAAGAATTCTAAAGCCCAGGAACTTGTTTTGTGTATCAGATCTGTACTGAGCTCACATTCCTTCCGCACTAAAAAGCTCCAGACATTGGAACCCTTTTTCATAGGGAAGTTACTCCAGTCTCATGATCATTTTTCCCCCTTTGCTCTTTTCAGTACCTTTTACAGGCCTTCAACACCCATTTTGAGGTGCAGCAACGCAGCACTCCAAGTAACTGAGTGTAATGACATTATTATGCGGGTAGCATATCTATGAAATTTGCATCATTTTACAGTTGCTTACAAGTGAAGCGTATTTGCCATTTCAATGTCTACTTAACCAATATGGAGGGCTCCTTTTTGCACCTCCTCACAATTCTTGATTTACCACCCTGAATAGAATATAGGTGTTTATTGAGCCCTGCGTGAGCCTTCTTCATACAGATACTGCATCCATGCTAAGACCGCATCATACCCAATTTCAAATTGAAATGTACAGTGGTTCGACAATATACTTACATCAGCTGTGATGTCATTGAATTTTGTTATAAAAGCATGTTTTACAATATCTACTGCAATTTCTGATGCAATCACCATACAAACATCTGGAAACAATACCCAAAGATGATCTGTAAAGACAGGGTGAATGTCAGATGTACAAATGTGTCACAAAAAGCAATGATAGAAAAAGGTGAGTACATACTGTTTGGTCAAACTGTCAGAACCTGAATCTGTAAATGTCTATGTGTTAGAAACCTCAGGAAATGCCAAGGTAATAATTGCTGAGGTTTCTGCACCACACAAGCTACAATATCACACACTTGGCCATAATCCACACCAATGTAACTCTTCTAAAGAAAGTGTTGTGTGTACAAATTAAGAAATTCTCATGCGATTAATTTCTGTTCTTCTCATAGATAAGAGTCTCATTCATGACTGGGGGTAGGTTCCACTTCCTAGTAACAGAAGGCCTAAATTATGATCTGGATAGCTAGAATTTATGAGAATAACAGGTGTTCACCAAGTAAGTTGTTTCTTCTTCTTCTCTCAACAGGATCCTGCAGAATTTAATGAACATGTTGTTGTTGTTGTTTAGTCGTTTAGGACTCTTCGTGACCCCATGGACCAGAGCACGCCAGGCACTTCTGTCCTCCACTGCCTCTCGCAGTTTGATCAAACTCATGCTGGTAGCTTCAAGAACACCATCCAACCATCTCATCCTCTGTCGTCCCCTTCTCCTTGTGCCCTCCATCTTTCCCAACATTAGAGTCTTTTCCAGGGAGTCTTCTCTTCTCATGAGGTGGCCAAAGTATTGGAGCCTCAGCTTCACGATCTGTTCTTCCAGTGAGCACTCAGGGCTGATTTCCTTAAGAATGGATAGGTTTGATCTTCTTGCAGTCCATGGGACTCTCAAGAGTCTCCTCCAGCACCATAATTCAAAAGCATCAATTCTTCGGCGATCAGCCTTCTTTATGGTCCAGCTCTCACTTCCATACATCACTACTGGGAAAACCATAGCTTTTACTATACGGACCTTTGTTGGCAAGGTGATGTCTCTACTTTTTAAGATGCTGTCTAGGTTTGTCATTGCTTTCCTCCCAAGAAGCAGGTGTCTTTTAATTTCGTGACTGCTGTCACCACCTGCAGTGATCATGGAGCCCAAGAAAGTAAAATCTTTTACTGCCTCCATTTCTTCCCCTTCTATTTGCCAGGTGATGGGACCAGTGGCCATGATCTTCGTTTTTTTGATGTTGAGCTTCAGACCATATTTTGCGCTCTCCCCTTTCACCCTCAATAAAAGGTTCTTTCATTCCTCCTCACTTTCTGCCATCAAGGTTGTGTCATCTGCATATCTGAGGTTGTTGATATTTCTTCCGGCAATCTTAATTCCGGCTTCGAATTCATCCAGCCCAGCCTTTCGCATGATGAATTCTGCATATAAGTTAAATAAGCAGGGAGACAAAATACAGCCTTGTCGTACTCCTTTCCCAATTCTGAACCAATCAGTTGTTCCATATCCAGTTCTAACTGTAGCTTCTTGTCCCACATAGAGATTTCTCAGGAGACAGATGAGGTGATCAGGCACTCCCATTTCTTTAAGAACTTGCCATAGTTTGCTGTGGTCGACACAGTCAAAGGCTTTTGCATAGTCAATGAAGCAGAAGTAGATGTCTTTCTGGAACTCTCTAGCTTTCTCCATAATCCAGCGCATGTTTGCAATTTGGTCTCTGGTTCCTCTGCCTCTTCTAAATCCAGCTTGCACTTCTGGGAGTTCTCGATCCACATACTGCTTGAGCCTTCCTTGTAGAATTTTAAGCATAACCTTGCTAGCGTGTGAAATGAGTGAAATTGTGTGGTAGTTGGAGCATTCTTTGGCACTGCCCTTCTTTGGGATTGGGATGTAGACTGATCTTCTCCAATCCTCTGGCCACTGCTGAGTTTTCCAAATGAACATGGGGATAGCCAAAAGCAGTGTATCTTAGTGAAAGCATGAATACTCCTGTGCCAAAATAACAGGGCCTAAGCTTCCAGTGCTCTCTGGAAGGGCTTTGTGATCAAAGGCAGCCACAGGAAGAGAAAGGAGTCAATGAGGCATTGTGAATTAAGACATGTGCTTTTGCTCTGCAAATCTTTTCAGTGAGGCTCTCTTAAAAAAATACCTGCAGATAACCTTCTAACAGAATGTGCCAGGATATCATCTAGGAGAAGCTGGTGGAGGAATGAGTTAGGCCTATATTAACAGCCACCCAGAGAGTAGCAGTAGAAACATTTTTCTTTCTTTCTGAAAGACCTGGCGAGTATTAACAGCTTTCAGTTTTAACCTGAGAATTGCCATCTGTCAGTTTTAACTTTAATTTTAATTTATTTGAAATAATTTTGGGATGCATTTTAATCCATTGATTGTTTGTTTTTATGCATATTGTATTATTTATATGATGTTAGCTCTGAGCCCGGCTCCGGCCAGGGAGGGCGCGGTACAAATAATAAATTATTATTATTAGTTATAGAATAAAGGCCTAGGGCTTGCCGATCAAGAGGTCGGCGGTTCGAATCCCGGCGGCGGGGTGCGCTTCCGTTGTTCGGTCCCAGCGCCTGCCAACCTAGCAGTTCGAAAGCATTCTCGGGTGCAAGTAGATAAATAGGGACCGCTTACTAGCGGGAAGGTAAACGGCGTTTCCGTGTGCGGCTCTGGCTCACCAGAGCAGCGATGTCACGCTGGCCACGTGACCCGGAAGTGTCTTCGGACAGCGCTGGCCCCCGGCCTCTTTGAGTGACATGGGCGCACAACCCTAGAGTCTGTCAAGACTGGCCCGTACGGGCAGGGGTACCTTTACCTTTACCTAAAGGTCCCTGCAGACGGCCAGCAAATGCCATTCCTTCTTAGGCATGACAGGGTATATACAGAAGAATGAGCTCTGGAGTGCTAACTTTTTGTATGAATAGGGAGTCTAATTTGTTGAAAAAGTAGAAAATGTCAGTCCACAGAAAAACCCTCTATAGTCTCGTTAGAACATCACACTATAGTGTTCATAGCTCACTGTGAAAGAACAAGTGTGCTCATGCACAGAGAGGAAATTGCAACACTTTGCTCCTCTCCTGCTCTGTTACCAAGAGCATTATGCATTATGTTTTAACCTGAATTAAAGCAGTTGGATAAATCATTAATATAGCATACACACACGATAATAAGATCCCGTGACAATACACAGATAAACATACTGAAGAATTAATCAAGTCAACCACTTTTGCATTAAAATAGATACAGCCAAATTATGTTTATGCTGCTGGCAGTCAACACAACTAAAATGTCTCCAAATTTTTATTCTATATTTCTTGTCTGGAAATATACTTTACCTGGATTCCATGAAAACTGTTCCATGTTTCTTAGACAAACTATCAGTAACAGCACATAGTTGGTGAATCTCTCCTTTATATCTAAAAAGAATAATAAACTTTTAAGGCTACAAAAATAGCAATTTGCATCACCATTCTACAGAAGAGTTCTTATACAGAGGCTAAATTTAGTAGTGGATTAATATTACTTATAAAAAGCTGCACTCTATGCAAGAGCATGGAACAAGTTCGCAACTGATGTATGGATTCATCAAATCCAACCTAACAATCTGAACATGGGAAATAAGTTGCCTTTATTGTTCATTTGTTCTATGCACAGCTGGAATAATAAACAACTGTATTCTTCCTCAGGGAAAGGCATACATCCGACACAGCAAAAGTGATGCTCTACAATACTGGATCATAAGTTGGCTTGATTTAATAATTACTGCTATATGTAACATCTGAAAAAAAATGAATGAAAAATCATTGCTAATCACACAGCACAGTCCTATGCATATTTACTCAGAAAGGGAGTCCCACAGCATTCAATGGGTCTTCGGCACAGGCCTCTAGTTTAAGGAGGCAGGAATGAACTTAAGTGTTTGAAACATGTTGAGTGACATAAGATTTTCGGTATTTTTAATAGTGCTATGGACACGGGTGGCGCGGTGGGTTAAACCACAGAGCCTAGGATCTGCCGATCAGAAGGTCGGCGGTTCGAATCCTCGCGACGGGCTGAGCTCCCGTTGCTTGGTCCCTGCTCCTGCCAACCTAGTACAGTGGTACCTCTGGTTACGTACTTAATTTGTTCCGGAGGTCTGTTCTTAACCTGAAACTGTTCTTAACCTGAAGCACCACTTTAGCTAATGGGGCCTGCTGCTGCTGCCGCGCCACTGGAGCACGATTTCTGTTCTCAGCCTGAAGCCAAGTTCTTAACCCGAGGTACTATTTCTGGGTTAGTGGAGTCTGTAACCTGAAGTGTATGTAACCTGAGGTACCACTGTAGTTCGAAAGCACATCAAAGTGCAAGTAGATAAATAGGTACCGCTCCGGCGGGAAGGTAAACGGCGTTTCCGTGCACTGCTCTGGTTCGCCAGAAGCGGCTTGTTCATGCTGGCCACATGACCCGGAAGCTGTACGCCGGTTCCCTCGGCCAATTAAGTGAGATGAGCACCGCAACCCCAGAGTCGGCCACGACTGGGCCTAATGGTCAGGGGTCCCCTTTACCTTTACATGAATTTAACACACAATAAAATCTGAATATAGTGTAGCTGCATCACACATGGGGGTTCCGCTCCAGAGGCAAAGCATATAAGCAACACTGAATATAGTCCAGGTTTACCTGGCTGCTAGCAAGGGGGGGGGGTTTCCCTCACTGAGGCCCTCCCCGTGTCTCTTAACTGCCTTCCCTTACTTTCTCTCTCCCCATTGCAAAGGAAGGCGGCTGCCAGAGCCAAGTGAGTTTAATTGAATTCATGCAAGTGGTGCGCCTACACTGCACAGAATTAGAAGCGAAGCAAGACAGCAGTGGGGTACATGGACCGAAGACTGGATTTCATCTCAAAACCAAGTAAGGTGGACAAACCTTGGTCACAATGTATGACTTGTCTGGACAGAGTTAAAGCACGAGTCTGGCTGGGATGACATGCTAAACCAAACTATGGCTTCAGTCAGCGCAGGAGCAGACACAGCCTCTTCCCCAGGAGCCCATACATTTGCATTAGGCTACGGTTTGGCTTAATTTTATATGTGAACCAGACCAAAATAAATACATATCTATAAAAGAACGGCTACTTTGCTTTGGTAGGAGCCAAAGAACGTTACTTGTGAGTTGGTTTCATGAAAGTCAGTATGAAACAATAGTCATCATGACTACTGTAACTTCATTATTCTGCTCTGTGGGACTTGATCACAACTAACTTAGTCTGGTTCCATCTTTATTAGCCTGATTAAAAATAGTGAAACCTCAAAACAGGATTAAAATTGTACACCACTTCATAACTCACCCATGGTTTTATTTTCAGTACTGTTGTTCAAGAGAAAAATCTTTTCCAACCCAGATTGGGATGGTGAACAAGCCCCTTGCCATACTTGAAGAGAAGCACCACAAATTATCATCATGCCGGTTTTTATGAAATACCGCCACCTATATTTCTGTCAAATCCACCCACTGTTTTCACACATGCTACATGATATATAATGTATTAGAAGCACATACTCCTCAATTAGCAGCTCACATATATGTACATACCACTGTTTGACATCTGAAACAGATTATTCTTTTCAAACTTCTTGAAAACGCTTCCTTTAATTTCAACAAACTGCGATTTAAAGAAAGTAACACTCTTATACTTCTATTTTTTTTTAAAAAAAAAACATTTTCTACAAAATATGTTGACTGAGAACATATAAATCATTTAACAGAAGTACTGTCACACATCATAGTTGTCAAAGCCAGTGAGGAAAATCTATAAGACACTTACATTGTTAGACATCATGATAGTAAGAAGTGACTTGTTGTGCGAGTTGAAGGCTACATTGAGTGTCGTTGCTTGGACCATTATCAGGATAGCATGCAAGACTATAGTCATATATGTTAAGGTAAATGCTTTTTAAAAGAAAATATTAAATTGCAATATATACAGTCATACCTCGGGTTGAAGTAGCTTCAGGGTAAGTATTTTCGGGTTGTGCACTGCGGCGACTCGGAAGTAACGGAGCACGTTACTTCCGGGTTTTGCTGCTCGCACATGCGCAGACGGTCAAAATGATGTCACGCGCATGCGTGGGAGCGGCGAATCGCGACACACGCGGGTGCGGGTTGCGTTCGCTTCTGGATGCGAATGGGGCTCCGGAACGGATCGCGTTCACATCCAGAGGTACCACTGTATTACACTAAGTTTTAAGATACCAAAGCAGACTTTTAAGTATCATTGTGCTATACCAGGCATAGTTAAACTTGGCCCTCCAGATGTTTTGGGACTACAACTCCCATCATCCCTGACCACTGGTCCTGTTAGCTAGGGATGATGGGAGTTGTAGTTCCAAAACAGCTGGAGGGCCGGGTTTGCCTATGCCTGTGCTATACTATGGAGTAGCTTGCTGATAAACATGCAGTTATATTAACCAAGTCCATTGCATGATTTTAAGCATTCCAAGAGAAGGTTCGACAATTACTTGTACTGCTTTGCTACCACGATCCCTGAGATACGTGGGTGTGCATGCCCTACAAATATTTGTTATCCATTTGGTAATGTAGTGAACCACTTTGGTTTTTCTACTCCAGACAAAATACAACTCTGGGTTTAGGTTTAACAATAAACACAACCATGGCTCAGCTCTAGGTAGCATAGCAGCAGCAGGGCCAGGGAAGGAAATACCGTATTTTTTGCTCTATAAGACGCACCAGACGACAAGACGCACCTAGGTTTTGGAGGAGGAAAACAAGAAAAGAAATATTCTGAATCTCAGAAGCCAGAACAGCAAGAGGGATCGCTGCGCAGCGAAAGCAGCAATCCCTCTTGCTGTTCTGGCTTCTGGGACAGCTGTGCAGCCTGCATTCGCTCCATAAGACGCACACACATTTCCCCTTACCTTTTAGGAGAGAAAAAGTGAGTCTTATAGAGCAAAAAATATGGTAAGTAGCTGCCATTTTCCCTCCCAGCACCTGCACGCTGGCTCCTTGGTTTAGCCATGGTTTAGCTAAGAGTTAATGCAAGCCAGGCCAGGGGCAAGCATTAAAAGCAAGGTTAGCAGGAAAAACATGAAATGTGGACAAGGCAGGATATCAACAAGGTTTGTTCTTGGCTATAAAAGGCAAAGGTAAAGGTACCCTTGCCCGTGCCGGCCAGTCTTGACAGACTCTAGGGTTGTGCACCCATCTCACTCAAGAGGCCGGGGGCCAGCGCTGTCCGGAGACACTTCCGGGTCACATGGCCAGCGTGACGAAGCTGCTCTGGCGAGCCAGAGCAGCACATGGAAACGCCATTTACCTTCCCGCTAGTAAGTGGTCCCTATTTATCTATTTGCACCCGGGAGTGCTTTCGAACTGCTAGGTTGGCAGGCGCTGGGACCGAACAACGGGAGCGCACCCCGCCGCGGGGATTCGAACCTCCGACCTTTCGATCGGCAAGCCCTAGGCGCTGAGGCTTTTACCCACAGCGCCACCCGCGTCCCCTGTTCTTGGCTATAGTTTGTGGTAAATGGACAGCTTAAGTACAAGTCCTGCATGGCTGGACTGAGGAGTTCTCCTTAGTTAATTCTTGCCCAATAGAAGGTTTTTAATTTACTTTTTTTTAAAAAAATCCAGTTTTAGTTCTTACATTAATTAAGATGAAGATTCTGACACAGAACTTTGAATAGGTTTGTAGATAAAACATAATGGTCCTCAAATCCATGCATTTTAAATACTATTTTAGCATTCATAGAGATGAAAATGAACTGCAATTCTGACACAAAAGGATACAGACATACAGCACCGCCATGAAAAAATGGGGAATCACACCTATGTGTGCCCTTTTTCTCTCCTTTGGTTCTGTAGCTGTCCAGTAAAGAGCATCCAAAATATCTTGACCAAAAGATGAAAACAAACGATCAGCTACCTAGAAAGAGAGAGAGAGAGAAAATACACCAAGGAAGTATAAACCAAGATAGTTTAATTTTGTCAGCTATGTTCCTCTTAAACAAAGGTAAGAGTTTATTTTTCCATTAATTACTGCATACTCTTAACATGTCAGTGTCCAACACGAAATACCAATAGGATATTCAAAACCAAGTTAGCTACAATTTTTGTTTTCAAAGTTTCTACTTCCAAGTAGCTTTCCCTTCAACATCTGCAAAGAATCCTTGCTGCTGACTGGCCATGGGATGCCTGTGTGTTATAGAAGTTTTACAATTCTGCTTCAAGCACAAAGTCACCTTATGTGGAGCATTGGCCAAACCTATCAGATTCCACCATTAACCTGTGTGAACAAAACAGTGCAACCCAGAACCTTTGGGGTTCTACATTGCAGGGAACAATTGGTAATGGTCAATAAATGTCATTCAGAGATGATTTCCCCCCCGAGAAGTCCCTGATAGTCTTCTAAGAAACTAGAGTTCCACGAAATGCTGTTTGAAGCCACATCATTAAAAGGATGCAGAAGTATTTGTGCGCCCTCCAATTAATGTTTTTAAATTCAACCTGAAGAACCAAATCGTGGAGCAGAAAATGCCATATATTGATAATATAAACTGACTGCACATATAAGTTCCCCCCATAGGGCAATAGCAAAACTGCTGGAATGTCATGTAACTGCAGCTGTGGAAATGGAACTGTGAAAGTCTGGTCAGAGGGCTGATACAGTGCAGTTGCTGCAACAGAAGCAGCAGGGTTTTGTTTTTTCCTCTGGGAAAATACTCTCAAGAAAAAAGAAGATGCCAAAGAACCCCGAGAGCTGTGAGGGGGAGAAAAGGAGGCACCCTAAGAAAGAAATCTGGAGTGAGCCCTGAAATGCAAAATGGGGCCTGGGGGAAGATGAACAAGAGGCAGCAGATGGATGAGAAGGAAAGATGTGCCGGACTCTGCACTGCCCACACCCATCCCAAGCAGGAGAAGGAGAAAAAAATTGGATCATCTTTCTAGATAGAAAGCAGAGACACTGTGCCATGGGCCTGGCCTGTCAGAATTCAGCCTGGCGCTGTACGATTTGCCTGCTTGTTTGTACCTGCAGCGCTTTTGCAACAGAGTCTTTCCCAAGACGGACGAGTCTGGCCTGACTCAGCAGCTTCCAGCCATCAGACACTCGCCACCCGATTTCAACAGCTTTCTGGTGGCAGGAGCTTAACAGGACCACTGGGGCGCAATTTTAAGAGGTCTTTCGGGAAGAAAATGGGCAAGAGCACCACTACCACTACCATGCTTTTCAACATCTATATGCAGCTGCTGGGAGAGATCATCAGGGGGTTTGGGCTGGGTGTCCATCAATATGCAGATGATACCCAGCTCTACCTCTCTTTTAAATCAGAACCTGTGAAGGCGGTGAAGGTCCTGTGTGAGTGTCTGGAGGCGGTTGGAGGATGGATGGTGGCTAACAGATTGAGGTTGAATCCTGACAAGACAGAACTACTGTTTTTGGGGGGCAGTAGGTGGGCGGATGTGGAGGACTCCCTGGTTCTGAATGGGGTAACTGTGCCCCTGAAGGACCAGGTGCGCAGCCTGGGAGTCATTTTGCACTCACAGCTGTCCATGGAGGTACAGGTCAATTCTGTGTCCAAGGCAGCTGTTTACCAGCTTCATCTGGTACGTAAGCTGAGACCCTATCTACCCACAGACTGCCTCACCAGAATAGTGCATGCTCTGGTTATTTCCCGCTTGGACTACTGCAATGCACTCTATGTGGGGCTACCTTTGAAGGTGACCCGGAAACTACAACTAATCCAGAATGGAGCAGCTAGACTGGTGACTGGGAGTGGCCGCCGAGACCATATAACACTGGTCTTGAAAGACCTACATTGGCTCCCAGTACGTTTCTGAGCACAATACAAAGTGTTGGTGCTGACCTTTAAAGCCCTAAATGGCCTTGGTCCAGTATATCTGAAGGAGCATCTCCACCCCCATCGTTCTACCCAGACACTGAGGTCCAGCTCCGAGGGCCTTCTGGCGGTTCCCTCCCTGCGAGAAGCCAAATTACAGGGAACAAGGCAGAGAGCCTTCTCGGCAGTGGCACTCGCCCTGTGGAACGCCCTCCCACCAGATGTCAAAGAGATAAACAACTACCAAACTTTTAGAAGACATCTGAAGGCAGCCCGGTTTAGGGAAGCTTTTAATGTTTGATGTATTACTGTATTTTAATATTTGGTTGGAAGCCGCCCAGAGTGGCTGGGGAAGCCCAGCCAGATGGGCGGGGTATAATTATAATTATTATCCTTTCAATTTTGCTTGATGTGTGTGTGTGTGCGCACATGAGTTTGTTTGGCTCCTTGCTGATCTTCTACACCCTCACTGATGTGAGAAATATTCATTAAGCATAAACATTTCCTAAATGATCAAAATCTAGAAGGCAAATATAATGGGTAATATCCACCTACATCATACTCGGAGTAGACTCACTAAAACCTATTAGTTCATATTTCACATTAACTTTTAATTATTTTAAGGTCCAATTCTCATTTTTTAACATTTCTAATTAGCAATTCTAGGGCTCTTTGTCACTTTAGCTACCTGGAAGCCCCACCTGATGAAAGGGCTCCCATGGTTTCCAGTATGCACAAGGTGCAGAGTTAAGGCATACATCATCAAATGCGAACAAAGAGCTTCCCTACTGCAAAAAGTGTGAACCATCCTCTCTAGATCCAGGTACAAAAATTCACAGGGTTGCAGGTAGGCTTTGAACCATGCAGGGATCAAATGGAGACCCTGGTTATATGAACTGGCACTGAAGGACGGATCCACTGTGCTTTATGCAACTGTGAGTTCTCTCACCAATGTTCAAGCACTATTTGGGCTTGACAGAATATTATCCTGGCTTAAAGTTACAAAAAATAGTAAAAAAAACAACTTTTGCTTTTGAACTGTGATATAAGAATTAGTGAACCCAGGTGTATATTTTTATTATTTTAATAATGTTTCAATGTTTCACTTTAATTGCATTTAACCTTTTAGAATATATTAGGCTTGATTTTTTTTGTGTTCTGAATTTGTGAGTTTCTCCTTCCTAAGCTGCATTCCATCTCTCCTTATCTACCCATGAAAGTGGTAAAAATGGCAAGATATTTTAACAGCAGAGTGTTAATCAGCTATCCATGAAGCTATCTGAGACCCAGGATTTTATGATGCTCCTCCATCCCACTGATGGTTAGGTTGCTAGGGTAATGCCAGACATCCAAGACCAAAAATGGTCAAATGGCCTCACCACTGCAAGGTGATTGTGGGGGTGAACGTACCAGTATGGAGCCATGCGTGTTTTGCTTTTCATGACCTGTAACCTTTCCTGATGTACAGGAAGATGTTTTATGACTCTTGTTTGCTGTATTTGAACTACTATATAAGCCTTTGTTCTGAAGTGCCTTGGGACAGACCTTCTCAACTGGCATGTTGAATTGAGTGAGCTCTGTCCTGTTGCAATAGCTATAATGAACGCTGGGTGCCTCCTGGATGCTGGACTCAAATTAGTCTCCTTGGTTCTGTGGTTTATTCAAAAGATAGTTGTTCCTCACCTTGGTAACAAACAAAGTGGTGTAGATGAGAATTCTTACCACAACTGGAAAATACAGAAGTGACATAATGAAAGAACAGCTCGGTCCAGTGAGAAATGTCCTTCGCGTACAAATTATGTATGTTATGTACAAACAGTAAATTATTCAAAGCCTTCCAGTTTCATATATTTGTAAGTGTGCTTTTCTGCATACAAAAACATATTTTAAGTGTTATCCTCCCCTCTATACCCTATGGGTATTGCCTATGGTTTAGGTTGGTTCAAGGAAACTCTTAACAAAAGTACTTTTCCCCCCTAAACAACAAAGTAAATTCAACCTCTTCCAGCTCCTCTTTTCTCTTTTTTGGGGAAAAAGCAAATTTAGTATAATAGCCCTAAAGTATATTGTGTGGTTTTTTAAAAAATAGTCTCTAAAAATTTTAATTTTAGTAGGACTCTAAATGCTTAGATGCCACACAATACCGCCCCTCTCTTTAAACTGGACTTACCTAAACCCTACATTCCGGCTCCAGACTCCAGAAGAATTCCATGATGGGGCTATGTCACTAGCATTATGTACATTGGGAGTTCATAAAGGAGCAGGAGCCGGGAGACATGAATCTAAAAACAAAAACAAAATGTCATTTGCGGGTATTCAGCAAATGCCTACAATACTGGAAAGATCTGGAAAGAGCTCACTCAAAAAATCTGTTGGGTTGTTGTTTTTTGTTACTTTTTCAGAAGTGGTGGGGGTTTTTTTTTGGGGGGGGGGTTCCGGGTTCAGTAAGCGTGGATGGAAGAATGAACCTGCACATTTCTATTTATGGGCCAATTACATTCTATTTATGGGGCAAATAACAAATACATAATTGGCCAAGTTAATGGTTCACCATGAATGTGGAGATTGCTTCCACTTTGCTCCTTCCCTCTTGTCAGTGGAAGCAACAAACCATGATCTACAGCATAGTGTCACATCTATCCCAAGTACTGTAGTTTCACCCAAACAAACTATGATTAGTAAGCGATGAACAAACCATTGCTTAACATAACAGTTTCAGACCCTCCAAGTGTCCCTAACTTTCCAGGGAAAGTCCTGAATTTACAGAAGCCATCCCGGTTTCTGATTTGATCCCAGAATGTCCCACTTTTCCTTAGGATGTCCCTATTTTCATTGGAGAAATGCTGGAGGGGACGTTTCTATTTTCATTGGAGAATGTTGGAGGGTATGAGGTTTGAAGAAAAGCAAATCACGAGCTCCAGTTCAGATATAAACCTAAGCCAGGCAACCATCATCTGTTGCTCTTGCTGGTTAGAGAAGTGGAGTGAAATGGGAGCCAAGTGACTGGCAGAAACTCTCCAGGATTTCAGAGAGGAGTCTTTCCCAGCACTACCTGGAGATGTCAAATTGTATCTGGGACCATCTACATGCAAAGCAAATGCTGGCATGGCTTCGGCAAAGGGTAAGTCCTGTCTGACTAACCTTTCAGAGTGTCAACATGCATATAGTGTTGATCCCGTTAACACTGTCAAAAGCTTTTTGACAATCAAAGTGCACAAAGTACCTAACCAAAAGTTCCTGAGTAAGTTTAGCAGTCATAGAAGAGGGGTTCTCCTGTGGATTATTAGTAACTGGTTAAGAAACAGAAGGCAAAGATTAGGGGGGAAATGGACAGTTTTCCCAATGGAGGGATGTAGAAACTGGAGTTCCCCCAAGAATTGGAACTTGGACCTGTGCTTTTTTAAATAGCCCATTAATGATTTAGTGCTGGAATGAGCAGTGAGTTAGCCATGTTTGCTAATGATACCACATTGTTTAGGGTGTTGAGAACAACAGGGATTGAGATGAGCTTCAAAAATTTCTCTTCTAACTGGCTGAAAGGGATCATTATTTGAGATCATTAAGAAAGGGATTAAAAACGAAAATGCCAGTATCATAATGCTGCCGCAAGAATCTATGGCAAGACTACACTTGGAATACTGTGTTGCCACATCTCAAGAAGGTAACTGAAGAATCAAGGGGTTGGAGCAACTCGCCTACAAGGGACTTTTTAGTTTAGAAATAAGTCAAGTAAATGGAGATGTGATAGAGATGCATAATATCATGCATGATGTAGAGAAAGTAGACAGGAAGAAGTTTTTGTCCCTCTCTCATACTCAACATATTGGAGAACTGGGCCGATATGAATTTCAATAGGGACAAATGTAAGGTTCTAGGAAGGAATAATCCGCTGCACAAATATAAGATGGGGACACCTTGCTTGACAGTAGTATATGTGAAAACGATCTAGGGGTCTTAGTAGACCACAAGCTTAAATGAATCAACAGTGTGATGCAGCAGCAAAAAGGCTAATGCTATTCTAGGCTGTATCTAAAGAAGTATAGTGTCCAGATCAAGAAAAGTAATAGTACCACTCTATTCTGCTTTGGTCAGACCACACCTGAAGTACTGTGTCCAGTTCTGGGTGCCACAATTTAAGGAGGATATTGACAAGCCGGAACATGTGGAGAGGAGCGCAAGCAAGATGATCCAGGGTCTTAATGTTTAGCCTGGAGAAGAGGACACTGAGAGAAGATACGATAGCCATCTTCAAACAGAAAGCTGCAAAGGTTAGGACCTGAACCAAAGGCTTCAAGTTGAAAGAAAAGAGATTCTGAATAAATATCAGGAAGAACTTTCTGATGGTAACAGCTGACTACCTCTAGAGTTGCCATACATCCAGGAAAACCTGGACATGTCCTCTTTTGGGGGGCCAACATGCCCATCTGGGTGGATTTTTACGTTATAAAGGAAATGTCTGGGTTTGGTTTTTAAAAATAATAAATAAATGGGGGGGGTGTTGGGTTTTTTTGGGGGGGGCATGCATGCTCAGAAGGGCACTACATCCCAGAAGTGGAAGCACCAAAGCAGAGCGAAGCTATCACAGCAAAGATCAGGTAGGAGCTTGGGTCCTGCTTGGGCTGGTAGCGGCTTGGGCTGCTCTGCATGCTGCAACCGCTGCCAGTCCGAGCCGGGGAAAGAGGTGCACCAGCGCAACAGCAGCCCCGCGCGCCTCCTCAGGCTGGCAGCAGCTTGGGCTTTTTTTGCTCTTCAAGATATGGCAACCCTACAGTGCCTCGGAAGGTGGTGGACTCTCATTAGAGAATACTCTCTCATCTCTATTCCATTTTCCAAGTAAAAGACCAGCTCAGCAGAAGGTGCATCTGCCTCATTTTCTAAAATCTTCCTAGTCCCTCAGCCCACACCATTCCACAGAGACTACAGTCCATAGCTGCTGGGGCAGGAAAGTCACATTTTGCCAACCTCCAGACAGATCTCAGGATCAAACCCAAAGTCCTGGATCTAAGGGTCTGCTTTGCACAAACAGGAGTATTTCCATTCACATGAAAGGGGATTGCTCTGGGATTAAACTGTATTTGGTGATGCTTCTGAAATATTTTGAAATATTTCAAAAGATAAATAATAGCAGAGCTGAAAAGGATTTTAAAAAACCCTACCTACGCACATGTAGTTGACTCCTCAATTGCTGTACTATTCTTCTGCTTGCTTTAATTATTTTATTTTTATCCCTTCCTCCCTTCAAGAACTCTTGGATGGCACTATTAATGGCATTCATAGAAAACAAAGTCTAAGTTTCTATTCATAGAAAACAAAGTCTAAGTTTCTTCAAACATGTCCAACTTCTGAGACACATGTGAAGCAATTCTTGAGATACCTACCATTTTTTATAAAACTCCTAAAATTGGTTGGGACTGTATCTATTACTATGTTTATTACTGTGTTAAATATACACCATACTTTTGTGAGAGTTGCTCTTTTAAAACCCATTACAAACTTAGCTGCTTACAAATACTAAAAAAACTATAGCATCCACAATACGACTTATTGCTTATCATTGTTGAAGAAAAATGGATCTTTGTCCCATAACAGGGCAGAAAATATATTACAGAATTACCATAATTCTTTTACCAACTTTGAAATTGTTCCATCTGGAATATTCAGGAAGGAAGCATGTTTTGACAGTTCTAATGGCAATTTGCTTACCTCAAGCATATTATAGATGATGTAGAGTTTAATGACAGACTGTCCTCTGATCAGGTGGTACATCATGGAATAGTCAACATAGTGCATCATGAAGTAGCAGATTAGCAATATAACTCCTTTGAAAATATCACACACCTGAGCGGGCTGCAGCAAGCGTCTATCACTGAAATATAGAAAGTACACAAAACAAATAGTACAATTGTAAACAATAGCCACATATTAAATATGTTTTTCAAAAGTACATAAAAAAGCACCAGAGCCATTCAACACAAAGCATTTGTACTGAATGGTATGTTTTCTATTGTAAGAACAAATGCTTAAATTGCTGCTGGTTCCCCCCCCCGCCCCCAGTCAATCTAGAACTAATGATTCACACCTAACTCCTTGGGTGAGGGTCACTCAGGACTTAAAAAACGATACTGAAAGTAATTTGCAAGAGGAGAGCAGGCAACCTGTTTTGCTGGAAGCAGAATACCTCCTTTCTGAGTTCAAAAAGATCATCATTCCAAGAAGTAACCCATAATAGTCTATTACTATTACAGTGGTACCTCGCAAGACGAATGCCTCGGAAGACGAAAAATTCGCAAGACGAAAGAGTTTTTCGTTTTCTGAGTTGCTTCGCAAGACGGATTTCCCTATGGGCTTGCTTCACCAGACGAAATGTCTTGCGCCTTTTTTTTTAAACCGCCAATGCATTCCTACGGGAAACCGTCAATACGCGGTGGTGCTTCGCAAGACGAAAACACTCGTAGAACGAAAAAACTCGCAGAACGAATTAATTTCGTCTTGCGAGGCACCACTGTACTATTAATTAAATTAATTAATTGGCAAACCAGTGAAGCTAGGCCAGGCTTGGTGTAAACTGCCCAAACCTTCTTGCCCCCATGAGCAACCTGGCCGCTAAATTCTGTACTGGATAAACTGTCCGAACTGCCTTCAGAGGCAGTCCCACCTTGCAACCTTTAATCTAACCTTACAGGTTAGATAACTTTACAGGTGGCACAGAATCCCACCAATCACTGCCCACTTCCCCCTGGATCCTCTTCCCCACCTGCCTGCTCTGCTCACTCAGACTCCTGTCTGTTCCTAACCGTAATTTATTCTGGATTTTAAAACAAAAATGTAGGTTTATTTCATGAGATGGGAATGTGATCAGCAAACAGAAATTTGTTTATGGCATTTTTATGGCTTTGTGTTTGGAACGTTCAAAGAAATGCAGGGAAATTTGTAGGCAAAAAGCTTTGGAAATTAATTGTTTTAAGGAGAAACATGAAGTAATGCAGAGATTTTTTAAAAATCTGCACATGTTGCTGTTTGTCTCCTACAAATTAAACCAAATTAAATTAATGTGATTTGGTTTGTGGTTTCCTAATTTTTAAAATTTCTTGCTCCATTTATTTTGGGAAACTGTAAAAGTTGAATTCTTGAGGAAAACCATGTTGCTTCAACAGAGGGACTGTGGTTACCGATTAAGTAACAAGCCAGAATTTTAAACCAACGACAAAACCATGAGTCAAGATTCAAGATTGCTTTGAAGATGGAACAAGGTTTGGTTGAGATGGAAAATGAAGTTCACTTGTTTTAACAGCAAACAACATATGCTTCATTACTTGAGAGCATCTTACATTGCAATCAGGCATGCTGCAAACGGTGTAGAAAGGGGGATATATGCACAGGCAAAATGACAATTCATATCTAGCTTTATTGAACTTGAGGTACAATTGCCTGAATGTGACCATCATGTGCTTTAAATTGCCTGAACTATAGAAGAAAATGGATCATACTGGTAACAGGGCAGCTACACAATCTATCAAAAGTATATTATACTGTCAGTATTAACTCAGAAGATGTGTGAATACATTTTGATGAACACTGAAATCTGACTCTGGTTACATATTGGTAAAAAAATGTTTTGTAAAGCCAAGATTTACTGAAATAGCAATTTTACAAAATATTCAGAGGCATAAACATGTGATTAATTATTTTTTCTCTAAATGCTCAAGATTACTCCAAAGCAAGATTAGCCTGTAGCACACAAGAATTGCTATGATCTCAGATCCTCATACAGAATAATTCTTGTTTCAGTCCAAACTCAAATAAATTACAGAAAATGTTTTCAAGCTTCAGGACCTTTTCTTGACAATTTAGAAGTTTTTGTTAGTGTTCTGAATGACAGTGGGTAACTATACCAGTGTCTTCGAAGCTACAAACATGAGTCTGACCAAACTGCGGGAGGCAGTGGAAGACAGAAGTGCCTGGCGTGCTCTGGTCCATGGGGTCAAGAAGAGTCGGACACGACTAAACGACTAAACAACAACAACAACAACTATACCAGTGCTCCCAGGTTCACCCTGGCTTCCTATTTTCTCCTGAGTGTTTTCAGGTTACAAACATAACAAAAAGTCAAGCTCTTCTAAGAGTTAAACTAGACACAACATAGTATAGCCCCAATCACCTAGACAAGGGTGAGTGGTTAGTCTGATTTTAACTGTACTAATCTCTTCCTTCCTTCAACCAAAATGGGAGCAAAATTCTTTCTCCATCTTACTTTGCCACAATTACTCTCCCCAAGTGCACTTATTCTCAGCTGAGCTCCAATATTGGAAGTTAACGCAGCTAAGGCAAAATTACTCGCAGAGAAGATTCTGGAGAGGTTAATTGGTGGGCAGGCTTCTGAAGGGGTCTGCTACACCCTTCCTGATAGAATCATAGTTGGAAGAGACCACAAGGGCCATCGAGTCCAACCCCCTGCCAAGCAGGAAACACCATCAGAGCACTCCTGACATATGGTTGTCAAGCCTCTGCTTAAAGACCTCCAAAGAAGGAGACTCCACCACACTCCTTGGCAGCAAATTCCACTGTCAAACAGCTCTTACTGTCAGGAAGTTCTTCCTAATGTTTAGGTGGAATCTTCTTTCTTGTAGTTTGGATCCATTGCTCCGTGTCCGCTTCTCTGGAGCAGCAGAAAACAACCTTTCTCCCTCCTCTATGGGACATCCTTTTATATATTTGAACATGGCTATCATATCACCCCTTAACCTCCTCTTCTCCAGGCTAAACATGCCCAGCTCCCTTAACCGTTCCTCATAAGGCATCGTTTCCAGGCCTTTGACCATTTTGGTTGCCCTCCTCTGGACACGTTCCAGTTTGTCAGTGTCCTTCTTGAACTGTGGTGCCCAGAACTGGACACAGTACTCCAGGTGAGGTCTGACCAGAGCAGAATACAGTGGCACTATTACTTCCCTTGATCTAGATGCTATACTCCTATTGATGCAGCCCAGAATTGCATTGGCTTTTTTAGCTGCCACGTCACACTGTGGCTCATGTCAAGTTTGTGGTCAACCAAGACTCCTAGATCCTTTTGATGTCTTTTTCATTTTAAGCCCTCCATTCTTCTCTGTGTGATTAGGGTAGATTGTGTTCTCTCACACCCAAAGTTGCTACTATAACATTTAGGTGGGCTCTAACCTCTACCACAAATCTCCAAAAATTACCAAAAGTCCCACCAACTGGTTACCGATTAAGAGCAACTAGAGCATGCAAAGGAGAGTGACCAATGGATATTCAGCTCAAATTGTCCCTAGACAAAGGTGAGCCATAGCCATAAAATCTGCAAGGTCTTTTCTACCTGAGCACAACACTTTAAAAAACTGCCTGATGTTTGTCAGATTGGTACATTTGTAATGTATATCAGAATTTCCAAAGAGTAAAGATAGCATTCCAGGCAGATTGCAGTTAAGAGCTACCTTTATTATGCACTGTAAATTCTGAATCTGTTTCACATAATCGAACTACTGACTCCATCTGCTGGTTAAGAAAAATACCTACATAGGCAACGATGACCAAAAACAAGATTAACACGAGCATACCTTATGCCTGTACAGTAGTACCTTGGTTTACAACCATAATCCGTTCCGGAGGTCCAGTTGTAAAGCAAAACAGATTGTAACCCAAGGTGCACTTTTGCCAATGCCCCCCCCCCCCATGGGTTGTAATCCCAAAAAAGGGACACACACTTCTGGGTCTGACGTGGTTGTAATCCAAAGCGGTTGCAAACCAAGGTACCACTGTACTGAAAAAGCTTCAGGATCATACTTCACGGGATAAGCCCAGTGGTTCTCAAACTTTTCTCAGGGCCACACTTTCAGAATAAAAATTTGACTGCGCCACACTGAATTTTTTATTGATAAAAATACACTGAAAAACAGTAAGAATCAACTCCTAGCAGTATTCGATTTTATAATACTGCTCCTTATGCAGTTTATGTTCTTATGCAGCTACATAAGAACAGGAATAATTTCCAAAATATAAATGAGCCTCTTAAATATGTATGCAAACTCAATGAGAAGTGTGAGCTTGTTTTTGCCGAGTAATCTCATTTATATTATGTCTAATTTATGACAAACGCTCATCTCCCTCATGAACACAAAGAAGCCTTTCTCCTTTCTGAACTTTCATATTTGTCAGAAGAAAATCCTTGTTCACAAGAGTAAGTCATAGAACAGCCAATGCAGTGGATACTGCTTCTGTTGTTTATCCATACTACACAGAAATGTTTGATTGTCCTTGAATCTTCCTACCACACTTGCCATCCTCTCCTGCCATACCCTTTTTGAACCACTGAATTATCCTATGTCAAACAATTATCCCATGAAGAGTTATCAAAATTCTGCAATACTGCACATCCTAAATCTACTTCTGAAACATGCCTTCCGCTGAACGTATTTAGGGTCAACAGAAGTGTTTCCTGCTTTGATTGTATGTGTCAGTAAATACTGTACACACAAAGGCTGCCTCACTTGGCAGTGCTCAA
Organism: Podarcis tiliguerta; assembly: GCF_965153285.1. Classification (NCBI taxonomy): domain Eukaryota; kingdom Metazoa; phylum Chordata; class Lepidosauria; order Squamata; family Lacertidae; genus Podarcis; species Podarcis tiliguerta. Next base: position 69,736,900 of record NC_139542.1, on the reverse strand, counting down.
AGTATAATAGCTGGATCAGGAGTAGCCCTTCAGATGTTACTGCACTACAATTCCCATCATCCCTGATCAAGCAACATGCTGCCATGAGGCAACGGGAGTTGTAAAGGTAAAGGGACCCCTGACCATTAGGTCCAGTCGTGGCCGACTCTGGGGTTGCGGTGCTCATCTCGCTTTATTGGCCGAGGGAGCCAGCATACAGCTTCCGGGTCATGTGGCCAGCATGACTAAGCCGCTTCTGGCGAACCAGAGCAGCGCACGGAAACGTCGTTTACCTTCCCGCCAAAGCGGTACCTATTTATCTACTTGCACTTTGATGTGCTTTCGAACTGCTAGGTTGGCAGGAGCAGGGACCGAGAAACGGGAGCTCACCCCGTCGTGGGGATTCAAACCGCCGACCTTCTGATCAGCAAGTCCTAGCCTCTGTGGTTTAACCCACAGTGCCACCCGCGTCCCAACGGGAGTTGTAGTCCGATAATATTTGTAGGGCACCACATTGGCTTCCCCTTACCCAGATGATTCACAAATTGGGTGGAATTTCACGTTACACTCTTCCAATTGTTCCTTCATTTATGCTATTTAAAAACCCCCTCCTTCCCCTCATCTCTTCTCAGGGTTCTCCTGACTCTCCAGAAGCACATTTGGGGAAGCGCAAGAGGGAAGTAGAGAAGCCCCCCTTGCGCTGGTTTAATGGAATCCAGGCCACTGTTTTCAGTTATAACCTAAGTTTTTAAGAGCACTCCAAAAAATGTAGTATGAATGAGACCCCTTTGGAAACGCAGGCATCACTCAGATGCACTTAGAGAGCCAAGCTACTTCAAAGCATGCATTTTGTGTAAGAAGCATTATTTAAAAGAAGCTAAACCTCCGTAATGTGTTTGCTTGTAGCTTGATCAACAGCAAAAACTACATGCGCACAGATAGCACAACAGCATGCTAAGAAGGAAAAAAATCAGCACCAACCTCATCCTTAGGCCTCGGTGAGAGCTGTCTCAAAACAAACAAGGCGAAATGAGAAATGGCAGGACGGTTAATAAGATTTCAAAACACTTTCCCTAAAGAAATTTAGCTTAAAATTGAATGGGTGAGGTACTTTTCATGAGATATTTTAGTATCTATTGTTTTCATTCATCCCTGTATCTTTTCATACCAGTTTTGGCATTTGATCCCTGTTTTAGATTAAGCCAGACTTCCCTCCTTTGTCCAAACCAGGGAACTCTGTCTTAATTCCTGTTTATACAACCAGATAATCCTGATCCCACCTTATTATCCTGGTTGTTAACAGTCATTAAGCCAAGCTGAGTCTTTATTATACAGTAAAGCAAGGACTACAGTATGAAGAACGCTTGATATGCCCTGCGCATCATTTTTTAAATTAAAACTGCTTTAGATATGGCTTATATCTGAACTATGTCTTGAATACAGAGGTGCTCTTGTGCAAATTGCAGGCAAGATGGTCCTTCAATTACTGAGGGCTTCCTCCTTCTATAGCAGCCCCCTTTGTCATGTCCAGTACTGGTCTCGGGGGAGGGGGGAACCCTCATGAGTGGCTTTTCATGGACAAAGGGGACTATAGCGGGGAGAAGAGGGTAAAAAAGCCCTATTAAGTGAGCAAAGTTCCACTTGCACAATGATATTTATCTTTCATAAGTAGCTAATACGGAATATTTTGAAACAAACCCATAGCATTCACAAAGTTTACTACTCACACACAAAAATGCTATTAGTCCTCCCTGCAATTGTTTGTGGCTCATGTGAAAGAAAAAAAAGAATCAAAAATTTGCCTGCCTGGTCTCTGGAGTTGATTTTTCACTTGCCACGGTTAACTTGACTAGTGGTCATTTACAAGCCTAGGATAACAATTCATTTGACAGCTCCTATTCATGGAAAATCGACTATTAAGATTTTCAGTGAAATAGGAAAAATTGCATGGCGTCTCTTAAAATTGACCGGACAATCTCATTTTAGATTTAATGGAAGAATGTACTCCAACTTAACAATTTATTTCATTACCCTGGGTCTACTCTGGTCAGGAAATAGTTGAATACAACCCAGCAAAATTTATGAACAGAAGTGTGATGTTAATAATGTGATGTTGGCTTTTTAACAACATGACATACAAGTTTGCAATTTATGGGGAGAAATCATTTTAGCTGATAATTTAGAAGAAAAATCAGGATAGATACTCACCATGAAGGAGTCCCATGTGACATCATATTCCATCCTATAAAGGAAGTGAAAGTGCTCTTCCCTTCAGTCTGATTTACAAGAAATAAAAGAGAAAGAGAGAGAAAGAAGGTTGTAATGTTGCTACACTAGGTACGTTGACCATCATGGAAAAGAGGGAAAGTGATTGAAAACTTTATTTTCCCTCTTGTAGCACATACAGATTGAAGTAGGAAAAGAGTGTTGTTCTCTTTGAGATGAATGGAATGAATCATATCTGCCTAATTAAGAATTTTGGGATAATCAAGAATTTAACTCAGCAAAAAGGATCAAATCTGCTATTGTCAAACTACCAATATCAGACAAAAGAAAAAAGAAACAGAGAAGAAAGCCTGTATTTCTAAAAAGCTGGTATTGCTATTTCGTGGAATTAAATCCGTCGATGGTGTACATATTATCTACCAAAAGATTGAAAGCCCTATGGTCTCATATAAGGGGAATACCACAGTACATATATTTATTTGTTAGTGAACACAAATTGATCCACAAAATGAGTTACATGAATTTATGCCTTTGGGATCACACTGCAAACTTGGCAGAACATGTAGTCACAAATTACTTAAAATGTGATACGTCTGAAACAACAGGGAGAGAAATCTTAATGGAGGAGAAAGTATGTATTTCTCCAAAAGAAATAAAAGATATGGCAGTGGAAATCCACTATTTTCTGGTTACCAACAGAGGTTCAATTTGTGGCAAAAGTTACTACTGTATTTAGTAGAATGTGCCCTGGACAGCAATAAATTTACCTTTGACAAAACTGCCGCAATCTGTGCTGAGCCCATCACATCGGGCACAACATAAATATTGAAGTTATGAACAAAGCTTTGCTTAAAAGATTACCTTCTAGGATGAAGGCTACCCCAAGCTTGATTTAATGCTGCAGCCCTACATCAGCTGTGGGAGTGATGCAATAACACCTAACTTGGCTTTTCTTGCATGACTGCTGTTCTTTTGGGCAATGTTCCAAGTGCTACCTCGGGCCCCAGGCTTTGCTAGACCCAGATCTGCTATCTGGACCAGCAATGAGTGACACAGTCTCATTTGGCTTGCAGAACTTGGGTGTACTGAGGCAGCATGACTGACCTTCTGAAACTGTTCACCTGGAAATACTCAGGATTCTCAGGCATCAGAAGATACCAGTAAGTGTCCATTGCATGACTACAGAAGTGCAAATTTTAATACAATTATTATTATTTAAGTAATTAACCCTGTTAGCTAAACATCTTGCTCAAACAATCCAAAATTAATCTGGCAGTCTTGAAAGAACCCGCCCCCCCTAAGATGCACCAGTACAAAAGAACAGGAAATAATCTTAGCTATGAAAAAATCGCCTTATTCTGTTTTTATCTAGTCCAAGAGTCTGGATGCAGAAACACAGCTATATGCAATATTTGCATTTTACATGAATCATGAGAACGTGAATGAGGATTAACCTCACAAAAGAAAAGGACTGCTATACTTTCAGAGCAATAAAGAATGGGAGAATAGAATCCCGTTTAAATAATTTCTAAGAGACTAGGATAAATGGAGTGTAAACAAAGGCTGGAGATATAGGATATTTAGTCTTTCTGCTGAGATCTTGAAAAAAAACAACCAGAATGAAGGGAGGAGCACTTTTTGTTTTTACATAGAATGGAATATGATGTTGTGTCTATAGTCCTTAAAAACAGCTCAAACACACCAATGCCCACATAATACTGGAATATGATCTTAAATCTAATTATTTCAGTACTTTATTCCTCAGAATGTCATTTGTTAACAGGCCTACATATATTTTTCTACAGCAATATTTTCACTGTTAAAAACATGCAATAATCAAGAAACTTGAAAACAGCCATTTTTTAAGCATGGAAGACAAAATTTATAGTGCACTGTAGAATTAAGTGCTGAATAAAATGACCCAATTAAAGGATTTATTAAACAAGTTGCAAATTATACAGCATCAAAAATGTATTTGCAGCACAGTTCAAAAGGGACATTTCATTCTAAAAAAAGGAGCACATAACCTGATTCTTTGCACAATGAAGTCAATGGGGAACTGATACCAATTTTGATATTTCTGGATTGTACTCAAGCTTTTCAAAGAAGCTGGATATCCTGAAGTCTTAGCTTCTGACTTCAGTAACAGGTTTTTCCCAGTCCCCTACAACTGGTCTTAACAACAACAGCAACAATAAAACTAACTAACAAGTGAGTACAAGCACACCAGACATGGTATATATGGTACATTCCTAATTGTATCATGAAGAATGTGAATGTTTATCGGTAAGACAATTAATTTATTAAGTGGGGAATATATGGTATGTTCTTTCTACAGACAGGACAGTTAATAAGATGGCCAGCACATCTCTCAATGTTTTCAAGCTGGCTTGTTTCAAAGAAACTATAGTTAAAATTAACTACCATTTGATCATGTCTGGATGAGTTGACAAGCTGTTGTTAAGCAGAAGCTATTACTACTTAACCTTGTCAGAGGAGGTGTGAGTATATGAGCCTGAGGCTTATAACAACTCACTCACATCACTCGGCATTATGATTAAGCCTAATGCTAAATAAATATTGCTACCAGTATTTAGAGGTATTTGAATGGGTTTATTTTATAATCCTATTATTCTACATTATCAGAGATGCTAAATGATCCTTGGAACTAAGAGGGCTATCCTGTAGCATTCTCTTAAATGGTTATTGACAAAATTACCCTGCAGGAATTTAAATACTGGGGTAAAATTCGTAAGCTTAAACACTTACATTTAAATAAAGGGTAACATCCTGAGATCCAGCACCGAGGGCCTTCTGACGGTTCCCTCACTGTGAGAAGCCAAGTTACAGGGAACCAGGCAGAGGGCCTTCTCGGTAGTGGCGCTTGCCCTGTGGAACGCCTTCCCACCAGATGTCAAAGAGAACAACAACTACCAGAATTTTAGAAGACATCTGAAGGCAGCCCTGTTTACAGAAGCTTTTAATGTTTGATGGACTATTGTATTTTAGTATTTTGTTGAAAGCCACCCAGAGTGGCTGGAGAAACCCAGCCAGATGGGCAGGGTATAAATAAATTGTTGCTGTTGTTGTTGTCCACCTGCAAGCTACAAATTCGGTAGCTAAAAAAAAAAGACATGGGCAGTATTCAACAAAGTAGTTCAATTAGCACAAGGATTTCTGTTGGTGCCCTGAAACTTCCCCTTCCTCTCTGATCTCCATGTGCCCCTGTGCCCGCCGCACATCTGCTTCAGAGGGTTGGGAGAGCCCACAGAACAGATTTGGAGGGTGTGCAGTGAGCATGAGGAGAGAGAGAGTTGTGTTGTGCAGCTAAGAGTTCTTGCACTAACAGAACTACTTTGTTATGTATTTTGATCCTTTTAGGAAAATCATTATAACTTAGTAAAACAAAAGCTAGAAAATAAGGTTCCTGGCATGCCCTGAACACCAAATTCTGGGAGAGCATGTAGAAATTTTGAGCTAACTGCTATTCAAAACCACAACTGGGTGAGGCTCAAAAATGAATGTCAAGTGTTAGGATTATTTTTTGTTTGCTTTTCAGTATGAAACTGTTTGCAATTTCAAACCAGCTCAAGCCTTAAGACTGACAAAGTTAAATAGGCCAATTAAAGTCTATTTAGATCAACTAAGTAAGAGAAATAAAGGAACTTACCGCAAGCCATAACAAGGTAATGTGATGAGCCTGAACATTGCCAGAAAAACTCTCAATGGGAGGAGTGTGAACACATAGAGAAAAGCATCCAGGCACAAAAAAATTCCAAAAATCATCAACTAGAGAGTAAAAGGAAAGAGAAATCAGAGTAAAAACTGTTACTTTAAAGATTTCCATGCTGATAAGCATCACAATTCTAAGTCTATAAAATCACCCTTACATTTACCCAAAAGTAACACACAGAAAGCACTTACACACCAAAGACCTTATTAAAAACTGCCACAAATACAGAATGCAGAAATCCTCACAAAACCAACATCAGCCAACAAAAGAATAACCTAAATCTTTCTAAAGGTTTGGAAGAACAACTATTTTTTCACAATTTCCCTAAACCTAAATGTGTGACACCATGCCAGTAAAGTAGTGGTCATGATGTTATGAGACTGAAGCACTATTTGTTTAGTTTGGGAAACTTTGTGGAACAATACACTGTGCACTTGGAAAGCGTTCAAGAAAATGTCTGCACTGTAAGAATCAGTCAAAGTTTGCAAACGTTCATGGCTCAATGAGTCCAATCTTTCCTCAACAGATGACCTATTCCTGGACACAATTTTAGATAATCAGCCCTGACCTTCCTTTCACATCATGGTGACTACAGTCAGTAGAGACAGGCAGCTTTTGCAGAAGTTATTTTAATTTTGAAAGTTGCCACTCATATGGAACAATCTATGAAAAAATGTTCAGCTTTGCATACACCAGTATTTTTCAGTTTGTGAATTAGGGAATCCTGGGATTTCTCAATGAGAAAGAAAAGAAATCAAATATAGCTTTTCCGCTGTTGACATCCCATACAAGCCATCCATATATTAGGCACCCTCCTAGGTTGATACACCTTCTTAGTTGATGCAGAGTAACAACTGCATGTGAACTGAAGGTGTGTTTTAGCCTGGAACATATGGCAAAACCATTTGTATTAAATAGATGTGGAAAATATTTCCTCAAGATAAGGAGGGTGAAAATAATTAGTTTATGGTTCATAGAATAGAATAGAATAGAATAGAATAGAAATTTATTTGTCATTTATTTGTCATTGTCCGTATATACACAGTATACACAACAACGAAAATCAAAATTCATGCGTTATATGTTAACTGTATAGTATGGAATTGTGTACAGTACTGTTAAATCATCTTTAAAATGACTTCTGAGTTATCACTTTAAAAGGTTTTCTAGAAACCCAGTAAGATTGATTAAATTAGATAAACATATTAATACTAAATTCCAATGTGTAAAAGTTATATTTGAAAAAAGAATCCCACCAATGTATTCCTATTTTATTCCCACCAGCTAATATTAAGTTCAAGTCCCACTGTTTCAGTGAGAGAACTAAGTAGATTCTTATGGGACATTACGTAGTCTGCTTTGGAGTCTTCAAAGAAGCTCACCACACTGAAAAAATATAATGGTTCAGGGAGGTCAGATTGTCAGATAAAACTATCTGTCCCCCAATGTACTTTCTGGGGGTTCTCCCAACTGTTTGGGGGAGATGCAGGGGGAAGAGGGGGGAAGCCCTGTCGAGCAAATGGAACTCCTTATTCAGGACTCTGCTAGTGGGACTCCTTACCTGAATCCTGCCAACCGTTAACAACTTTATAGTTTAATAATAATAAATTTTATTTATACCCCACCATCCCCAGCCAAGACCGGGCTCAGGGCGGCTAACACCAGATATAAAACAATTGATTGAAATACAACTTAAAAAACAAAATTAAAATACAACATTAAAATGCAGCCTCATGTCAGCAGAAACTCAAAATAAAGCACACATGAAAAAACCCCACAAACTTCTTGAAGCAGGAAAATAGGAAGGTGCCTTAAACAGAGTCAGACTGTTGGTCCATTTCAGAAAGGATGATGCAGGATGTAAGTGTTGTCATTGTTTTTGCTCAGCATCTTTTACAATAGAAATGATGTTTATAGCACCTACATAAGGTTTACCCATGGAAATAAGTTTACAGATAAACTATTTACGAAGGTGTTCCCATTAGTGTGTCTCGTAGCCTGAAACAAGATCCACTCATAATGACTGGCATCTGCTGGCTTTTTTGCCAGGGGCAAGCCACTTTTTAAATTGAGCTACTGCTTTTCTCTTTGGCAGTGGAACTGCTGCAGAGAAAACAACAAGTGAAGCTCTGGCTGCACATGCTGTTCTCTTCAGTCCACACACCCTTTGGACACAAGCCTACACATTCAATTATGGTATCACCATACAAAAGACAAAGTGATGCTTTTGGACTCCATACATAAGACACAGCCCTCAGACAGTGTACAGGGAAAAAGTAATTTTTAAAATTATTTTTTGTAATTTATTTTGTAATGCATTCAAAAGTGCATGTTTAGAAAGTTCTGTTATGTTTTTAATAAAACCAGAATTTGAATTTATCAGCCCAAGTAGAACGCTGAGAAAGTAGTTTACCTTTTCCAGCTCTCTTGGTATTCGCATGCACGTGTACACTCGTTCCCTCCTTTCTGTGTACTTTGCTTCATTATGTTCCAGGAAGTAACCCCTTGTAAGCTCTGCATTGATGAACCTCAATAGTGAAAGATCTGCAACAGAAGAGGGGAAATTTGTTTTAAAGCAAGTTGTACTTCAATAATAACAACTTTTGTTGGGTTGAAATAAATGACAGACGAGTGACAAGTGTCATACGGGAGGCATCTCTCGAGCATGTCTCAGAGAGTCCCTTTTATTGAATATTACAGCATTGCCACATATGTGCTTGTTGCTGATTGGTTAACACAAATCATATGCAAGGGTTGCGTATAGGCATTAATCATCAATAGATTAAAGGTTGGGAAAGGGAACACAGAGTTGGACAGGTATGAAAACCTCCTTATTAAACTATTACTAGTGATTGATATAGCAAAACTTAAAGGGCATAACTATTGTATTCCATAGATGTGGTCAACCATGCATTAAGAACAGGTCAGGATACGATGTTTCATGAACTCAATGTGAACTGAACATTCTAGGGTGGGTGAGGAAGGAATGCTTCAGCTCAGAGCGGTTTGCCAGACTCATGTGCAGAAGCAAAACCTCACATCAAACTTTATTTTTTTAGGCTAAAAATATTTGTTTTCCAAGTTCAAAACATGTATTCCAAGAGTGGATGGGTTTAAATTAAGGCGGTTTAAATCAACATATTACCTATGACCACATAGTATCTTTTCAATGTTGTTGCTTTCCACTTCACATCTGCTCCTTTTTTTCTCACAATTGAGCCCAAAAGCCCAGACGCAGAGTAAGCCAGCAATCAAAACGTTTGCTCATTGCAGCCCATGCGGTTAGAGGCAACCAGGGGCGAAGATTTTACAGAACTGATCAGCTGTCAGCTATGGTTTGGTGGTCAACTGATGTAACAACAGACTATGGTTTGCCCAAATCAGGAAGTCAGAGAGGAAATTTGGACATGTGAAGAGATGCAAGAGGGAAAGGGGAGAACACCAGCATGATGATGGCCAAACTTTGGTTCAGAATTACAGTCCAGTCCACACATAATACCAAACCATGGTTGTTCTCAATTTGTTATTCAATTTTAAGACGTGATTAAATGTAGCTTTAACATTCTTGTATTTAGATTTAACTTTAATTACTTTCCATCCACCCACTTCAAACATCTACCCATGTTATGAGCAACTTTTAAAGTGATTTTAGCTTTATTTTTTTATACAGATAGAATCAGAGAATAATTTTTTTTTTTAGAAATGGAAGGGACCCCAAGGTCCAAAACCCTGCAATGCAAGACTAGACGACGCATCCTGCAATCTCTTTTGGAAATGGGAGATCTAGTGTTTACACAGAGCTCTTTAAACAAGAAAGGCATCCACATTTAATTCAGCAGATAAAAATTACCCATTTATGTTTTTCTTGACATGTTCAAGAAGAAAATACCCCAAAGCCTCACATGAACTCCAGAACAAATTTAGAGTTCCAAATCCAGCTACTCATTCCACATAAAACAATGGCCTAATGCCTAGTTAATGTGTAGCTGAAATGCAGACTTCGCAATTCATATTACACTCACTACACCTTACCAGCCTATAGAGAGCAGCATAATAAAGGAGTGGCAGTTTTAGCATTCTGCAAAATGCTACTCCCAGTTTGAAAGTTTATTTATATAAACATGTGTGTGTGTGTATATATATATATATGTGTGTGTGTATATGTATATGTGTGTATATGTATATGTATGTATATATATATATATATATATATATACACACACACACACACACACGTGATAGATTTGTTTATTTCTGTCTAGTCATCAGACTAATAATAATAATAATTTATTGATTCCCCACCCATCTGGCTGGGTTTCCCCAGCCACTCTGGGCGCCTCCCAACTGAATATTAAAAACAATACAGAGTCAGACATTAAAAACTTCATCAAAAACAAAACTTTAACAGTACAAAAGGAGCCAATTAAAAGCTATAAAAATCTGTTCTTGCTTAGATACCAGAATTTGTCTTCTGATCCACTTATGTTATTTTGAGGAATGGGTTTACTGTACCCCTGAGATTATATTAGAAAAACTACAGTGTATCATGTCATTTATCTCTACAGAAAGAGGCCTGGTGAATAGAAAGTGGTAAGGATGCCATAGGCCAACTGAGGCAGGGCTTGTGTCCCCCTCCCAAGCCCTGGAGATGACAATGCAGTCATTCCATACCTCCTTCCATTGACTTTTCACCATTTCCTTGTGCATGCACCCCAGTCTTACATGTCCCTGCTATGTCAGCTTGCCCTTACTATTGCTTGTTGTCTGCTCCAAAGGCACCCCTGAGACACACCTGAGCTCACCTGGACGGTACCTCTGCCTTTCTGTCACGTGTCTTTTGGCTCCTGTACCTTATCCACTTCATGCCAATGACTTGGGCTTCCCTCCTGTGACCACTCACATCTGAAATGATGGGCAAGAGCTGCCTATCAGCTAACGGTCAATGTTAGCATCGAAAGCAGCTCAGCTATTTCAAAGTTTGCACTGTTTTACTAGAATTTGTAAAGCTTCAGAGACCACCTCTCTGACATTGTCACCATGCCAATTTTGATAAACTCACACAGAAATTCAGGGCAATCGCCACACAAAGTGAAAACTGCTGCAGCTACATTCATGTTTATTGCCCCCAAAAAGGCATTCATGTTTATTGCCTCAAGGCTGCAGAATGATATCTCCTCTAAGGTGAATTATTTGCCCACTCTATTTCCCAGAAGAAGGTAAAGCACATCTATTTCAGTTTGCCTTTTGCTTGACTGGTTATTCTTTTGGGGGGTTTTAAACTGTTTGTTGTTATTAATCCACTGCAGGTTTTGTATTCTGCTGAACCCTGGAAAAGTGGCTAGTAATTGTGCTTAATAAATATAATAGAACCACTGGAATCTTGAACTCTTTGTTTCAGAAGATACAGGGAAAAGTTGCACCAGTGCACCCGTTTTTTTATGTTTATTAAAAATATAAACTACCAACTAGTAATTGCACTAACGCTTTATCCTCTTTGGTGGAAAAATATATGAAAAGTTCTCAAGATGACAGGCTCAAATCTAATTAAACTGTATTTACCTGATCCCAGAGAGCTCAGGAACTGTTGGCTCAATCCATTATAGACTATTTATTACTCCCTAGCTCAATTTCTGCTGCATGAGCCAAGAGCTATGCTCAGGAAACACAGATCCTGCTATGTCATCTGCCTAGTAAACAAAATCGCTGCTGTTCTGAACCTAAATTTTTAAAACAAGATTTAAAGAACAGAACTAACCTTTACAACCAAAAGTTACTGAAGTTCAACTGTGAAATCATTAGGTCAAGCACAAGTCAGGTAACCACAAACATACAAAAAATATTGGAATAGGGAATCACTTTCTCTACGGTTAACTCTACAATGGGAATGAAACTGCTATTTGCAGAGAATGAACCTACTATGTGTCAAGTAAGAAACTTAAATGCATATCCAAAATCTCTGAATATAAAGGTTCCAATTTTGGTTAAGTAACTTGTGTATTCTGGAACGTTTACAAAGTACAGCCAGCTTCAAATATTTGCACATGTATATGAACTGCAGCTTTTCCAAACAAAAGAAACAGGTATGATGCAATAAAAAAGGTTGGCTGCACAAGGGCATTTGTAACAGTCGTTGCATAAAGACAATAAACTGAACCATAACTTGGTGGATTGTAAGCCACGAATGAGATCTCATTTCCTTGAATGAAGCTCTTTATGCAGGAGGAGAAGGAAATGAGATCTCATTATTTCTTGTTTTGATCAAACCTTAGTTTATTATTACATCTGAACACACAAACTCTGGTCTGAGCTATCCCTTCAAGTCACAATCAAACCATGCTTTGCCATGCAGACTTGAAGCTCCAGAAGAGAGGAGATGATTGCTTATTTGGGATATTCCAGAGAAAGATGGAAGACGTTCATCTGAATGAAGCCTCTACTTGACTGTGACCAAATAATAGGCAACCAACAGACCAGCTAATTGGTCAGCATTACAAGCCCACCAAGAATTTACCCTGAAACCAGACAAGATGGGAGGTGTTGTTGGCAATCAAGCTGGGCTCTCTCTGAGGCTTTGCTTGTTATTGAAGTTTCTCTTGTTCTATTGGACCAGACACAATGTGGGAGTGGGGAGGTAGGCCTGGGTGGTATATTGATATATCGCCCAGGAGTTGTATGAGGGGCAGATCGCGATGACAGCTTCACTCGGCGGTATATTGCAGGTGAAACCACTGTCTTCCGAATCCCTCTGCTGCCTAGGGAGAAACAAGCTGCAGCCGGGTGCTGGGGGCAGAGGGACTCAAGAGCGGCGACAGCTTCACCAATATACCACTGAGTGAAACCACCATAGTAGCCTGCCCTCATACTGGCAGAGCAAGAAACCAGCTGCACCGGCAGGGCACGATACAGCTTGTTCCTCCCTCAGCATCATTAAACTGCTCAGCTGAGGAGTCCATGGCTGCCTTTGCCTCAGCCAAGCAGTTTTACAGAGCCCCCAACCCGCCACTGGCTCACACTCCCCAGCTGAGAGAGCCCTGATCTGGCTCCTGTTTGCACGAGAGTGGTATCAGGATCACGGCTCCTCAGCTGGGGAGGTGTGGGCTCTGTCACACATCTCCCTTGCACCCCCACAAAAGAGAAGGTTAAAGGAGACCCCCCCTCGCCTCCAGCAAGGCAGGCTAATTGCATTTGCCTCATCCACAGCAGCCTTGGCATGGGGTCGGGCATGCTCAGCCAGGTGGTGCGAGGGCTCTCTGATGCTGCTGCATCGGCAGCCCCGCCTTGTGGACTTCGCCCAGGAAGGTGGGCTGCATCTTTCCTCCAGGGGTGAGCAACCACTCCAGGAGGAAAGAGGAAGCCACGGGTGAAGCTGACACCTGGTCCGTCTTTGGGTAGTGGTGGCCGAGTGAGCAAGGTAGCTTGCCGCCCGCCCACACTGGTGAAGGGAGCCTTAGGAAGGAACCCCAATGGCCCTGCTGCTTGCGTGTGAGCGGCAGGGACACCAGGGCTGGCTCCACTGGGGGCAGGAGCCTTTCTGTCCCCCAGCTGAGCAGCAGGCTGGGCCCAGCTGCATTGGCCCCAGGCCATGAGGCCCTGGTGTGAAAGTGCCTCAGCTCCCACTGTGAGAGTTGAGGCAGTTTCACCCTGTGCCTCACTGGCTGGGGCCAATGCAGCTTGTTTCAACATCGCGGTTTATCCTCGATAAAGTGTCAACCATTAAAATGAGTGTTTTACCAAGAATGCTTTTTATTTCAATCAGCTCCGGTGATTGGCAAGGTGGAATGCTTCTTGAAATGGTAAAAGGATATTTCAATATATATCTTGGCAAGGGAAAAAACCAAGAATAAAATATCAGATACTGATAGATGCTGAAGAGCTTCCTCCTTGCCAGACCTGAGATTTATTATGTTGGTTAAAGGAGTGGTTGTCATTAAAGAATTCACATATTTTAGACTTAGAAGGGCATGACATTTAGCCTGGTTGGCATGCACATCTGTGGTATGAAAAGCTGAAAATAGATAGAGGTTTCACAAATCATATTATTGGAGGGGTGGAATAAATATAAGTATAAAAATTTGTTGGAATGGAAAACACCACTATGGCTCTTGCCTTTAGAAGCCATAGAGCTGTATAGGAAGGAAAACTGGGCAACTTATATAATAACAGAGGAGGGTGACAAGTTTAAGTTAAAAAAGTTTGAAGAATTACCAGGAATGTTAACAACTTGGTCACAATATCACCATTCAAATGAAATGTTTAAAATGGATTAAAAGCTCGGTTTTGTGACTCAAAACCTCTCAGTTAGAGAGACACTTGCTAAATAGTAGTATTAAAGTGATGTAAAAAATGTTCATCCTTTGTTTTCCATTCTAATAGCATCTTCTACAAGTGAAATCTTCAATGATACATTGGGAAATCAACATAGGACATAATATAGAAATGTCGGCATGGAAGCAATTGTGGAATGTAGATTTAAAATTTACTGCATGTTATGAGCTAAAGGAAGTTTATTTGAAAATGAATTATAGATGGTTTAACTTGGAAATGTAGTAAAAGTATTATAAATATAAGCAACTGCAGAAAGAGGGAGATTGAAATAAGAGACAGTGGTACCTCGGGTTACATACACTTCAGGTTACATATGCTTCAGGTTAAAGACTCCACTAACCCAGAAATAGTGCTTCAGGTTAAGAACTTTGCTTCAGGATGAGAACAGAAATTGTGCTCTGGTGGTGCGGCAGCAGCAGGAGGCCCCATTAGCTAAAGTGGTGCTTCAGGTTAAGAACAGTTTCAGGTTAAGAACGGACCTCCGGAACGAATTAGGTACTTAACCCGAGGTACCACTGTATTGAAATTTTATGTTGCAAATGGTTTCTTTTCTTTCGTTTCTTTGCTGCAAAATGGAAAATTATAAATAAACTTTTTTTAAAAAAAACATCGTGGTTTATTGCCACGATGTTTGGCTGGTGATAAATCACAATGTTGAAAATCCAACATCGCCCACCCTACTGTGGGGGAGGCCTCTACTAAAGAAAAGAAAAAAGGTGGTTGCTCTTTTCTATTAATTAGAGATTTCCCTTTAAATCTATTTGGAAGCTGCGGCTCATGCAGAACATCATGGCACTGTTGACAGCTAACAAGGAGAAGCATGCAGATGTTTAACTAGTCTTCAGCCACTGCCCTGGTCACCAGTCAGTTTCTGGGTCAAATTCAACATGTTGCTTTAAACTTTAAAGACCTGGGTGGTGTGAAGGTGTCAGATAGCACCTCTATGTTAGCCTGTCAAGATGAAGGTCCTGCTCAAGTTATCATCATTAAGGGAACTTAAGACATCAACAGGGTCAAGCCCTTCTTAGGAGTAGCCTTAAAAATTCAAAACAAGCAAACATGAGAAGTTGTCATTTGATATTGGTCATTGACAAAGCTGTGCAAGGCCCATCTACCTAAATACAACTCTGGCAAATGAAAGCTGGTCTAAATTTTTTTTTCCCCTGGTGCACATCTAGAAGTCAAATGACTATATTTTCAAATAAGTCTGCAACTAAGATGACTGTTGTGCTATTGTATCAAGGTTGTCCATGATTTTTGGCTTTTGCTGCTGTTGAAGAAATTAATAAATAATACATTTTTTAAAAAAAAGAGGTGTGGTTAAAGATATTTTTTAAAAATATTAACGAATCTAAGAAAAGATCTTCGGGATCAGACCAAAGCCCCACTTAGCTGAACATCTTCTTCCCCACAGTAGCAAGCCAAATGCTCCTGGGAAGCTGGACACAAGGATAAAATGTTGTTTCCCCCCCAGCAATTGATATTCAGAGACCTCCAGTCCTTGAAGTAGTATATAGCCATCATAACTAGTAGCCTCAACCTCCATGAATTTCTCTATTTCCCCTGGCTATCACTACATCTTCTGGTAGCAAATCCCACAGTTTAACACTGCACCATGTGAAGAAGTATTTCCTTTTGTTTTTCTGACTCTCAAAAAAAAATCAGTTTCACTGGATGGCACTAGGTTCTAGTATTAAGACAGCAAGAAAAACATAACTACAGTGGTGCCTCGCAAGACGAAAAGAATCCGTTCCGCGGGTCTTTTCGTCTTGCGGTTTTTTCGTCTTGCGAAGCAAGCCCATTGACGGAGTAGCGCTATTAGCGCTATTGGCGATTTAAGGGCTAAAAACGGCTTTTTAAGGGGTGGGGGATTAGCGGTTTTGCTGCTAAAATGCTTTTAGCAGCTTAGCGCTTCAAAATAAGGGGTTTTGGAGCCAAAAAAACCCCGAAAATTTTCATCATTTTTCGTCTTGCAAAGCAAGCCCATAGGGAAATTCGTCTTGCGAAGCGCCTCTGCAGACGGAAAACCCTTTCGTCTTGCGGGTTTTCCGTCTTGCGAGGCATTCGTCTTGCGGGGCACCACTGTAGTCGCTTATTTCATACCACTCATAATTTTATAAACCTCTATCTCTAACTAGGATTTAGTGCAGTGTCACCTCACCACTGGCCAGTTCCATGATAAATTGTTCCAGGCCTGGGCACTGTCATTTATGATATCCAGAAATTTATTTATCTTGACTGGAACATGCATTTACTCAGTATATATGAAGGAGACTAAAGCCACAGATTACTATCATGCTTTCCCTTTTGGATGCCAATATCGACCGGTACATTTTGGTAACGGTAAAGGGACCCCTGACCATTAGGTCTAGTCGCGGACGACTCTGGGGTTGCGGCGCTCATCTTGCTTGACTGGCCGAGGGAGCCGGCATTTGTCCACGTACAGTTTTTCCGGGTCATGTGGCCACCATGACTAAGCCGCTTCTGGCAAATCAGAGCAGCGCACGGAAACGCCGTTTACCTTCCCGCCAGAGCGGTACCTATTTATCTACTTGCACTTTGATGTGCTTTCAAATGGCTAGGTTGGCAGGAGCTGGAACCGAGCAACGGGAGCTCACCCCGTCGCGGGGATTAGAACAGCCAACCTTCTGATCAGCAAGTCCTAGGCTCTGTGGAGGCAATAATTTGTTTCCAGTACTAAATTACTTTTTGGATCCCATATTGTCACTCACAGCAATTCTGTAGAGGAGTCTGTCCTATCTGAAATATCGCCTCTAGTATGCTTTTCCTATAGAGTTTGTATGCAAAGATCACCGTTATGCTCACTACAGGCAACCCCCCATTTACGTGGGGGTTACATTCCGAGGCACCGTGCATGCTAGTGAAATCACATATATTTGAAACACCATTGGAAAAACCTGCAAACACCCCATTCCGCCACTTCCCCGTCACTTCTGGGTTTGGCATAAGGCACATATACACAGTTGCACACATACTGAACACACATAAATGGGAGGTTGGTTCCTTCACAGGCAGAGACATAGGGGAAGTGTTCTAATGGCAATTTCTGCTACCACTTCACTCTCTAGCTCCCTGTCATTTCCCCCTTATCACGTACACATTAGTTGTTCCAATACTTCTGGTACTCTAACGATTGTGATCCCATTTTCCTGGGACCGTTTTCCAACTGGACAAGGACAACAACAGCTGTGATGAGGATAAATGGCCAGTTTATGCCACATGTATTTTTAGTTGCCAGCATCATCTTTTTAGGCACCCAGGAAAACAGGTGTCTGGGGGTTTTCCAGCCCTGTTCATAGCCATTTTAATGCGAAGTGCATTAAAGGGGCAACGCCTTTGGACTTACTGCTTTTGTGACCACAGGCAGTCAGAATATGTGTATTAAGGTATGTTAAAATGCATTAATAAAGTTACTTTTCCTATCAGAACTCAGCATCAAATTTCTACAGCTTAAGAGCATCACAGGGCCTATCCAAATGTTGTCATTTTAAGAATACACCCAAGATTTAGTGAGTACTTAAAATTGTTACAGGTTAACATTGTAAACAGATGTTTCGTAGAATCATAGAATTGTAGACCATGAATTGTAGACCACAAGGGTCATGTACTCCAACCCCCTGCAATTCAGGAATCTTTTGCTCAATGTGGGGCTTGCTCAAACCCATAATTCTGAAATTAAGAATCTCATGCTCTACTGACTGAGCTACCCATTACCGGTCACTGGTCACCACCATTACCCCAGCAGTTTGAAAATATACATAGTATATAAGTACCCTTATCAGAGAGCAGGGATGGCTGCAACTTCCTTTTGAGGGTACACCGGGTGGCAAACCCAGACCTGCTGCTGTGTACAGTGGTGCCTCGCAAGACGAAATTAATTCGTTCTGCGAGTTTTTTCGTTCTACGAGTTTTTTCGTCTTGCGAAGCACCGCTGTGTATTGACAGTTTCCCATAGGAATGCATTGGCGGTTTAAAAAAAAGGGCGCAAGATGTTTCGTCTTGCGAAGCAAGCCCATAGGGAAATTCGTCTTGCGAAGCAACTCAGAAAACGAAAAACTCTTTCGTCTTGCGAGTTTTTCGTCTTCCGAGGCATTCGTCTTGCGAGGTACCACTGTAATGTGTAAAGCAAGCAATCTCATCTTCCAAAGCCAAGAACTGAACTTCCCTTATTTTATTAATTTGACTTAAACATTCTCCTCACTGAAAGTCTGTTACCATTTCCAAACTTTTAGACTGCCCAAAATATATTTTGTTGCAAAGCCGCAATCTGATAGCAATGAAAGAAAGATAATCAGTAATAGAGCATTCTAAACAAGGAAGCCTTATATACTGGACAGCTCAGTTGGTTAGAGTGTGGTCCTGACAACATAGGTTCGATCCCAGTAATTGCAGATTGCAGGTTCGATCCCAGTAAGGGACAGGTGCATATTCCTGCATTGCAAGGTTTTGGACTAGATCAGAGTTTTCCAAACTTTTCATGTTGGTAACACGCTTTTTAGACATGCATCATTTCATGACACAGTAATTCAATTTTACTAGCAAGCCAGAGGTTAAACTAACCCCTTTCCAGCCCCGGGAGGAGCATGGGGAGTGTTCACACAGCACACCTACACACTGCAGCTGACACACAAACGTGTTGCAACACACAGTTTGGAAAACTCTGGACTAGATGACCCTCAGGGTCCCATCCAACTCTATGATTCTATGAGAACATAGAATCATAACAAATATAACCTCTTAATAACATTTCTTTGAATTGCAATAAAGCTGCAGGCCTAAACTCAGTTATCTGGAAGTAAGCCCCTGTCAATTAAATAGGACTGAATTCTGAGTGGAATTTTTAGGATTGAACTATAAGGCTGTAATTCTCTGTAAAATTAACAGGTGTAAAACGCAAAGAACACAGTGGGACTTACTGTATTTTTTCATGTATAAGATGCCCTCATGTATAAGACGCCCTCTATTTTTTGGGACTCCAAATTAAGAAAACACCCATCAGCATAAGATGACCCCCAATTTCAAACCAAATTTTTTGGTAAAAAAAACTAGTCTTATACACAGGAAAATATGGTACTTCCAAAGAAATATACTGATGATTTTACAGTGGATCACTAGCCTGCAAGGGTTATATGAGAATTATCTGAGATACTAATGTGTTTAAAAACTCAAAAGTAAAATTTGCAGAATTGCAAAATGGTTTCTGTATTTTATTCAAAGCTGTGCAAAGAAGTGTTTAGCATATCCTGACCTGAAAATCAGTCTTATTATATTTGTATCCCAACCTTCCTATAAGAACTCAGGGTAGCATACATGGACACTAAGCAACATTAAATCTTGAATATGAGAATCTACAATATAGATCAAGCTATAATTATTTGCTTCCCCATGGTGCCATAACTACACTCACAACCATGTTACAACCATGATCCTCCTATTTTCTATCTTTGACTAGAAGTGGCACACCTCTCAATACAGGCTTCAATGAGCCAATGTGTTAGCCAGCAGGTTGGTGTTTTGAGAGCCTATCCAGGGACGGCTGTGGGCAGTATTGGAGCGTGTTGGACTAGATGACCCTTGGGATCCCTTCCAAGTGTACAATTCTGTGATTCTATGTTCATGTGCTACTTTCACCACTCCCGTCTCCCCCTCAATTTAATAGAACACTTTCCAATTTTATCAAATCACAGTTTGTCAGTTCAGACAGCAAACTGGTATGATCAAACCAGCAAGCATCCTACTTTTATTAAGTGAAGTGCTCAAGGGGAGGAAGTGGCAAACTAAGCGTGCCACTAAGCAAACTAGAAAAAGATAGAAGGATGTAAAGCATGTTTGTTAATTATTTCAGTTACAATTTGCTTTGCTGACCACTAAGTTCTTATTAACAGGCTTCCAAGATTATCTTCAACAAAGCTAATAAAAACCATTTTGCCATCAGATACACCTTGTATATTTATTTTAATGATGTTTGATACCATTAATCATTCGCCTGAACCAGTTTTGTGCAATGGGCACTGTTGACACTATTTTGCAGTGGTTCCAGTCCTATCCCTGGGGTCAGTTTCAAATGACAGCATTGGATTATTATCTCAACCCCGTGTAAGCAGTGTTAGAAACTCGGATCGAAAAACTATTCACCACATGGTTCCTTGGCACAAAAACAGAATGGCTAGTCACCCCCCACCCCAAATGCAGCAGCACTTTCTATTTATTTTTTTCAAAATTCATGAATACACAATTCACATCGGTGACACATTGTTAATAGCAATTATTGGACACCACAAATATAAATGGGGCTCAGCCCCTGCAGTTTTGGCCAAAACAATAGTCATTTGAAAAATTTACATTTACGAATACCAACATGTATATAAAATTTTTATGTGTATGTGTTATATAAAGTATTGTGATAGATTCGTGAAGGGGCTGGGAGATTCGTGAAGGGGCTCTCTCAATGTTCAGAGAGCCCGCCGTGCAATGTCAGGACATCACACAGCATTGCGTGTGGGTGCCCTCAATCTTCTGACTGCGTGTGGGTGCCTCTGATGTAAAGCCATTGGAGCTGTCATTAGGAGATTTGGGGAGAAGCGTAATCAGTACATTAATGCAGTCAACTCTATTTCTCTGTAATATTTGACTCAGAAGAGGCCACATTAGCCCTGAACCAGTGCCTGGACTCTATGATGGGCTGGAAGAAGGCCAACAAACTGGTGTTTAAATACACCTTCCCCAAGAAACCAGAGGCCTTTCTCCTGGGCATGGTCGGCCAACAGGTGCGAAAGAAGGATAGAACCTTTTTTATGTACCCCACAACAGCAGCAAGAATACTCATCGCACAGTATTGGAAGACACAAGAGCTACCCACGCTGGAAGAATGGCAGATGAAAGTGATGGACTATATAGAATTGGCTGAAATGACTGGCAGAATCAGAGACCAGGGAGAAGAGACGGTGGAAGAAAACTGGAAGAAATTCAAAGATTATTTACAGAAATATTATAAGATAATGAATGTTAAAATGACATCAGATTGAATCTAAAAGGTCATTAGTAAAAAAAGTTGTAAAATTAAAAGATTTAATATTTTAAGATATTAAGGAGACTAAGTTATACCAAGATATCAAAATTAAGACAAGGATTAATTAAGATAGAGGGTAGGGATTTGCTGATTAAAGATATGATTTGGAATACAGTGAAGGGAGGTCTGGGGAAGTCGGGAAATAAGTAAATGAAAGAAATACCATGAAGATGAAATTGTTTTTATTATTGCTTTTCCTTTTTGATGTTTTTTGCTTTTTGTTGTTGCTTTTGTGTTTTTGTAACTTGTTTCTTTGGTTTTATTTTGTCTTATTTTTTGTGTAAAAACCTAATAAAATATTTTATTAAAAAAAAAGGAAGAAGGCCAACAAACTGACACTAAATTCCAACAAGCCAGAAGCACTGTGGTTGGGTAGGTCACAAGTCCATAAAATTGGTCATTTGTCTGCTGGGGTTGCACTCCCCATGGAGGAGCACATTCCTAGTCTGGGGGTTGGATCCATCTCTGATGACTTCATAATCTACGGGTTTCTTTACCAGCTCTGGCCATTTCTAGGCCAGGATAGCCTGAGAACTGCCACCCATGTATTGGTCCTCCAGAATCATCAAATTGTAGAGTTGGAAGGGATCTTGAGGATCATGTAGTCCAACCTTGTGCAATGCAGTATTATATAGCTGTCCCATATGGGGATCAAACATGTGACCTTGGTGTTATCAGCATCATGTTCTAACCAACTGAACTATCCAATGGTCACCAATGGATTACTATCATGCGTTGCTACCCTTGAGGTTGACCTAGAAAAGCTGCAGCTAGTGTAGAATGAGGCAGCTCAACTGCTCTGAGGGGCAGAATTCTGCTGTTGGAAGAAGAAGAAGAAGAAGAAGAAGAAGAAGAAGAAGAGGAGGAGGAGTTGTTTGGATTTGCTATCCCGCTTTATCACTACCTGAAGGAGTCTCAAAGCGGCTAACATTCTCCTTTCCCTTCCTCCCCCACAACAAACACTCTGTAAGGTGAGTGAGGCTGGGAGACTACAGAGAAGTGTGACTAGCCCAAGGTCACCCAGCAGCTGCATGTGGAGGAGCAGAGACGCAACCTGGTTCACCAGATTACGAGTTTTCCGCTCTTAACCACTACACCATACTGCACCAATTGCAGTGGCTGCTAATTAGCTACTGGGCCAAGTTCAAGATGCACAAAGCCGTATAAAGAGCCAGGGTTCCGAAAAGATAATCAAATCCTTTACATGCCCAACCAATCATTGCAAACTGCAGGAGAAGGCATCCTGTTCACATCATCTTACCAGGAGAGCTATTCCACAGCATGTTGAAATTGAGCCTTTATTATGACAGCAGCTACCTTTCAGAACTCCTTCCTGTTACGCATGAGACAGGTGACATCTCTGTGATCTCTCTGATGTCTGTTGAAGACTTTCCTCTTTTATTAAGCCCTTTAAGTGCAGATTCCCCCTCCCCACTCCACCCCGTCCCAGTTAGTACCTGTACTGAATGGAAATGGTCTTTACATATGTAAATGTTTTATATATGTAAATGTTTTATACATTTGTTGTATTGTGAAATTCCTTTGAGATGCTTTATAGTGATTCACAGATGAAATAAATAATGTAAGAGCTCCCTGTTATTATAAACCTTAAATCAATGTTCATCGTAATGATAGACCTTAAAAGGTGACACGTCATGCTGGATTACAGTTGAGTAACATTAACAAACCAGGACAAACACTGAGTTCATACTCTCCACCCCTCTCTCCTTCTCCTGTATAGCCAGGAATAAGAGTTCATATGTTTAAATCATGGCATGCAGTTTCATTCGTACCCAGTGTTTGAAACTCCCATTATTCCAGGCGCATTTTGCGACAGATAATTTCACCAGTACAAGCAGTTTCTGAGCTCTGGCAGCTTAACACCCCTACCCACCCTGCTTATACAACAGGTAGTTATCAGTGTCCCTGTATTTAACCTGTGCAAAGAAGACATTGCAGCTGTTGCTGCATATCGATTGGTGCTTTCGGCTAATGTGGAGAAATTCTTATTATGTAACATAATGATGGGTTATGTGGTGCTGTTGACAGGGACACTGTAAGAATAGGCACTGGTCTTGCTACTTTAATTTTTGTTTCTGCAGCTACTTTTGTGCTGCTGACATAGGTGCAATCCTTCAGAAACATTTCCAGTAGGAATATGGCCATCTTTTACAGACCACAGGATATCCCACTGAGCACTTTTTTCTATTTTATAATAATAATAATTTTATCATTTGTACCCCACCCCTGCAACCAGGCCATCCCAAGAAAAGTCAATTTGCCAGTGAGATTACACATTAGTACAGAGCCGCAGGCCTCTGTGACATAATGCCCTAGTCCAGAATGTTATAGAATCTGTGAGTGCCATGAAGAGGAAAAACCATTGCAGCTTTGAGCAAAAAACTGAACTTAATTTTTACAAAATATAATCAGCTCCAATTCCAATAAAGAAATGTATGAGGTTTGCATGTGTTACAATATTAGTTTCCTATCTGTCCATATTTCATGGGCACCAGCAGTGCTATTATCTATAAAGAACAGATGCCTGCAATTTTAACACTATTTGTTTCCTCACGTAGCACATCCTCATTTTTTACTTTTTTGAACACAGTTTTTTGGGGAATGATATGATAAAATTATGTCTGTTTCCATTTGAACAATACTTATAATTCTGGAATAAAGCACACTATTTGACATCTAGCAGTTTTGTCATATAATTGTTCTATCACCTACTGCTGATAATAATTATTCAGACAGCCCAAATAGTTCTTCTGCTCTTAAGTTCATTTTCCTGACAATTAACCCTAATTTAAATCTGAAATATAGACTTTTAAAATCTCTAAATCGTGTCTCCTGAACCAGAAATGGAGAATGGCATTGTACCCAACGACTTCTAAGATGTACTCTAGTAGTAAATATGACTTCTGACACAATTTAAAATTAAACAGGGCAAACCTCAGTTTTAAACTCTGCACTCAAGTCTCCGTGTGTGCATTGACACTTTCCATCCTATAAGTCAGGACACTAGAATTGTGAGTTGACAAAACCCACCTATACTGTCACATCCAATGCTATTATCTCCACTCCGGAGCGGAAAAAACAATTTTACACAGATGAGTAGTTATATATGTTCAAGCAATAACCTCTTTCCACACCTAGATACTGCATCAATACATTTTGATGAGCTGCAGAATCTCTAAGCATTTTTTCCCCAAACCTCAGTGCCTAAAATTAGATTCCCAAAAATAACTTACTGCCTTTGCCGACATGCCTAATAAACTTCAGCGACTAACTATGTATCAGAACTGGTGCGCACCAAGAGCCTGACTTAGCAAGAGAAATGTGGAGTAGTACACAAGCTTCACCTTAGGTGCTTGTAAAACTAAATTCCTCCAAACTTTTGACAGCACCGAACCTAAACTTGGAAAAGGCAAGAACAGCAGAGCCAATCAGAGAGCAGTTGGCAAGGCTGTCATGAGAGAGAGAGAGAGAAATCCTCTTAAGTACTTGACTTCAGAGGAACTCTTGTACTGTCTCAAGAGTAGAACTGCTGGATTCACTTCTTGGTGCACAAAACACGCACGCTGCAGGAATGCTATTTCTACTTCTACAACCTCCTTGCCACCTTTTGATTTAAAAGAGCAGCAACACTTGGCTGAGAGAGGACAACTTTCAGCTTTGATTTCTGCTCACTCACTCACTTCCTCCTGCTCCAAACGCTGTCTGCCAAAAGTCACTCGCCACCCAAATCTTTCCATGCTCCTGAATCCACTCAGCCCTTCTTTTCTACGGAGGGAAAAAATTACACCACTGGGGCTTATGCTATAATAATAATAATAATAATAATAATAATAATAATAATAATTTATTTATTTATACCCCGCCCATCTGGCTGGGTTTCCCCCGCCACTCTGGGCGGCTTCCAACAAAACGCTAAAATACAATAACCTATTAAACATGAAAAGCTTCCCTAAGCAGGGCTGCCTTCAGATGTCTCCTAAAAGTTCGGTAGTTATTTTTCTCTTTGACATCTGGTGGGAAGGCCGCCTGGGAGGTCTTGCCCTGGCACCTTGAAGCAAGACCCACCTCGCCACCTATGAACCACCACGAAACACCCCCGACTAAGTGCAAGGTGCATTTATTTTCCTCGGTGCCGCCAAGAGAAACAGAAGGCAGAACCAGCAGCCCCTTTTGGCTCCCACCTCTTGGGAAAAATCTAAAAATGACTCCTGCCGCCCCCAAACAACCGAGAAGCGGCATGGGCTCGAGTGCGTGTGAGTCCGCTTGCGCGGGAAACAAAACACTCTGCACGTGCCCAGAGGCACTCCGCTTTTCTTTTCGAGCCCGCCGCGATGCACTCTGTACATGCTCGCGGGCACGCCTGCCGGTCTTTCCAGCCCCCGCAGGGCACCCCCCCCGCCTCACCTGAGGCCCCGCCGCGCTTCTGCTGCCTGCGGTGGTCGCTCTCGTAGAAACCGAGCGTCTCGGCGGCGCGCTGCTGCTGCCCGGGGCCGGGCGACGGCGGGCTGGAGGCGGGCGGCGCGGAACGAGCCGGGGACGGCTGAGGGGAGCGGCACTCGCCGCCCGTGAAGCTGCTCCGGCGCTGCCCGGAGCCCGGCTGCAGCAGGGAGAGCTCCGGGGGGCCGCCGCCGCCACCACCGCCCCCCCGCCGCCCGCCTTCCCCGCTCCCGGCGGAGGCGGCATCGGCGACGCCCGCCATCTTCACGCGAGCGGCAGCCACAAACTCCGCTCCGCGCGGCGGAGGCGGCGGCTGCTGCTGCTGAGGGAAGCCTCCGCTGGCCCGCCGGAGCACGTCATCGCCGCGCGACAAGGAGCGCACCAGACGGGCCCACCTCTCCAGCGCGCGCGAGCGGCGAGCGGTCCTGGCGGCCATCTTGACGGAGGCAGGAGGGGCGTTGCCATAGCAACCGCCCCCGCGCGGCCTGCTTCTCCTGCTTCTCTTCCTTCGCCCAGCCCGAAGCCTCACAGCGACGACACGGAGGGCGGGCGTGAGCGAAAGGAAGCGGGCCCAGCCTCCTCTGGCAGTGTTTCAGCCCGAATAACAACACACACACACACACACACACAGTGGAAACAAAAATAAAAATAAAATAAAACAATCGCCCGACGTGCTCGTATTATATCGTTCGCCAGCCTCTGCGGAACGAAATAAAGCACATTTAAAACTCGTGCAATTGGAGGCACGCTTAGCTGAGAGCCCCAAAGCCACGAGGACTATATTCCCTAAACGGAAAATAAGCTGGGAAAGTTTCTTCTGCTTTCCCCACCCGTTACTCCTGCGCTGCTGCCTGAGAGCTTCCCTCTTTGAACCGCGCTTAGGATGGGGCTGCGCGCAAACGAAGCTCAGGTTTCCCATCTGGGATGCGCAGCTCGGGGCGCCCCCTGCAAATCCCACCTGAGCAGCTGCAAAGGACAAAGCTGTGAAAGTTTGCTTCGTTTTGTTTAAGAGAGCATTGAAGGAAGCAGGAATGTATTTGAAGTTTTATTTTTTCCACCCTCGCGTTTCTGATAGCGCACAACTGCCTGCTCCAAGAATAAACACTCCTTGCTCTCAGCTAGTAAAGCTTAAAACTACAATCCTATAAAGGGCCCTATTAATACACTGGGATTTGTTTCCAAGTAAACAAGCAGAGGCTAATTTTCTTCTAGATTTCTGGAAACGGGAAGTGAAAAACCATTCTCATTCGTCTTTAGACATGGGTGTAGCCAGGAACCTTAGTTTGCTATATATTTTTATTTATTTTCATTGATTTGGCTATACCTATGTCTTTAGATCAGTGCTTTCGTTTAAACATATTCTCTATTAAGCCTCTCTCCTTTTTCTTTCTCTACTCATAGGGGCCTCCTCTTTTTCATCTCTGCACCACTATGGACCAAACATTAAACTCCTCATCTCTATTTCTCTCTGCACTTCCATTTCTTAAGCTATGCCCTCTTTTTGAGACAGGTTTCCCTGCACTCCTCCTGAGCAGAATTCCTGCAGGATCAGACCAAAGGTGGCAGACACATCATTTCTTCCAAAGCATTGTGAGACCTGTTGTTTCCCACTCAGAGATCTACAATTCCCACCACCCCATAACAAGCTACATTTCCTGGGAATCTCCAGGGGCGGGAATAATTTGCTTTAAAAGTAGGGTGGTTGGTAGCCAAATGTCTCTGCAATAATTCTCTCTCTGGTGATGGCCCCAGTATGCAGTGGCATAATACTGGCTTGGAATACAATACTTTTTTATATAGAACTGACAGTTAACCTGGTAGGTTCTGCTAAGCTGCTTAATAGATCCATCCTTCATGGATTTGTCTACCCCGCTCTGTAAACTAACTAGAGATGGGCAACAAATTCAATTTAGTTCGCATTTAAAGGTGAATCTAATAAATTTGCACTTTCCATAACAGTATGCAAACTGAAACACAGCCAAACTTGGAAAGTTGCACTTATTTGAATTTTGCGGTGCAGGTTTCTAACCAATGCTTGCAAAAATACACACATTAGGGGAATGTGTGCCTAAAAAGAAATAAATTTGTGAAAGTAACAGATAAAGTGCATTATATTAGGGATATCTGCTTGCATGGATGTGTGCATTGTTCAAAACCACGTTAAGCTGTGTTTCATGAGGATCGTTTTTTAAAGTGCACATGGCTGCAGAAATGTGGAAAACTGAATTTAAGACTGGGAACATAAGAAACGGAGAGAACCAAAAGTGACAGTTCCTTCCATTTCTAGCAGTGACCATCCCTGCATCATGTGACAGTAAAGTCCTTTCATTAATTATGTGATGTGTGCAAAGTAGTACTTTCTTTTGTCTGTCCAAATCCTGATTATGCTGCCAATCAGGTGCAGCGTGGGACTGTGAATTCTAGTATTCTCTCTATCCACTTTTCCCACACCCATGGATCGTTTTATAAACTTCTGTACGTCATCTTCATTATCATCATAACCCTCACAACCCCAGTCACCTTTCCCCCCTAAATAAAATGCTTTTGCCTTTTGTTATCTACCAAGGGTGCTCCCAAACCCTTCTTATTCTGCTTGCAGCTTTTCAGCAGCTTTTCTAATGCTGCCATATCCTTTTTGAGATTTAACAGCTAAAACCTACACCATCTGGCTGCATCACAATATTTGCAGTTTTAGCTGCAGTCCTTTCCCTAATAATTTCCAACATGAAATTTGCCTTATTCACTGCTCCAGCATGGTAAGCCAATGCTTTCAGTAAATTGTGCAATATCTACTTTAATTTCCATAGCCCAATCAGGCCCGATCTGTGAATATAGAAACACTTTTCCATGAATCTCATTATGTCATCTTGTTATCCATTCACAGAGTTTGGGGAGTTCCTTTTGGAGCTCTTCAGCCTGATTGGAGTCTTCTGCACACTTTGTTCACCTTGATTCCAGAGAAGGAATGAATAAGTCCTTTGCCATCTCTCTCTCTCTGCACTTTCTCTTTTCTCTACACAACAGGTCACAGTTACCCACTATTTTTCTTTCTGCCATTCTCTTTACAGTGCTCTATTTGCTCCACCGCCACACCTCACTTTATTTATCCTCCTATAGCAACTCACATTAAGGGAGTCAGATTTGTGGGAGGGGAGCTTCTGCTCTGGTCAGACCTCACCTGGAGTACTGTGTCCAGTTCTGGGCACCACAGTTCAAGAAGGACACTGACAAACTGGAACGTGTCCAGAGGAGGGCAACCAAAATGGTCAAAGGCCTGGAAATGATGCCTTACGAGGAACGGCTAAGGGAGCTGGGCATGTTTATCCTGGAGAATAGGGGTTAAGGGGTGATATGATAGCCATGTTCCAATATATAAAAGGATGTCCCATAGAGGAGGGAGAAAGGTTGTTTTCTGCTGCTCCAGAGAAGCGGACACGGAGCAATGGATCCAAACTACAAGAAAGAAGATTCCACCTAAACATTAGGAAGAACTTCCTGACAGTAAGAGCTGTTCGACAGTGGAATTTGCTGCCAAGGAGTGTGGTGGAGTCTCCTTCTTTGGAGGTCTTTAAGCAGAGGCTTGACAACCATATGTCAGGAGTGCTCTGATGGTGTTTCCTGCTTGGCAGGGGGTTGGACTCGATGGTCCTTGTGGTCTCTTCCAACTCTATGATTCTATGAAACACTGAGATTTCAAATATAGCTGGCTGCAACAAGCTGGATAAATTGGCATCAACTTTATAGCATGCCTCTGACTACAGAGAGGAGGAGCAATAGAGAACATACTGTTTGTTGTTGTTGTTTTATTATTATTATTAATTATTACTACTTCTATCACTATTACTATTTGCTTTTTAAAAGCATTCTTACCCCAGTTTTCAGTCAAAAAGGATTCCCACAGTGCCTTACAGAATGATGAAAAACAAGACAGTCTTTTCTCCCAGGTTTACAATCTATAAGAGGGAAAAGGCACACGTTTTAAAATTCAAAGTTATTTATAAAGCACCAGAAGTGTGCAAGGTGTTTTGTACAAGGTGACAGGTTCGTGTACAGAAAAGTTTCCAAGTTGCAACTTAGTAACTCCCTTCCGTATATTCCCCAGTCATCTTGATAGTGCTGTTGGGAAAGAAACATTCTGCACAGAAACAGTTAAGATATTTGTACCTTTAAGAACAGTTTGTGTGAGCTTTGGGCAGATTGGGTGCAGCTGGCCATGACTACAAAAGGAGAAAAGCTGCAGTTTGTACTCTGCCTGCAGGAAGAACATCCACAAGCTTTCCTGTTTGTAGTTTTGAAATAAAGCCTTTATTTAATTGGGTTTTACACCTGTCTCATAGTGTCACAGTCTCTGTCATCTGCCACCAATGGAAAATCCCCCTCTAACAAGTGCATCTTTACAACACTGATAGTATATATAACAATGAATTTCTTATTTCGACCATTCTTACTATAGGCTTTGGTGACTAGCAGCTACCATCTTTTCCTTCAGGGCTTTGTTACATTGCCTCCATATTACCGTATTTTCGTCCCATAGGATGCTCCGTCCCATAGGACGCACCTAGTTTTTTTTTTGGGGGGGGGGGAAATAAAGGGAAAAAATCCCCTTTATTTCCCCCCCAAAACCAGGTCGGGGAAACCGAACCAGGTCGAGGAACAGCGGGGTGGCGGCACTGCGCCTCCTTGCTGTCCCCCGAGCTTGTGGGGCTGGCCGATGTCTGTCCGACGGGCGGGGCACTCTGCTTCAGGGTGCCCCTCGTGCTGGGCGGCAGGCTGCTATCCGCAGCGTGGGGAGCCCTGCGGGGAACTCCCCAGGGCTCCAACACGCTGCGGATGTCTGCCCGGCGCGAGGGGCGCTCTGCTTCAGGGCGCCCCTTGCGCTGGGCGGCAGGCTGCTATCCGCAGCGTGGGGAGCCCTGCAGGAACTCCCGCAGGGCCGCCTAGGCTGCGGATGTGTTCCCGAAGCGCCGGGCGCTCTGCTTTCAGCACGCCCCACGCTCCGGGAAGCAGACTGCTATCCGCTGCCTAGCCTGCGGATGTGTTCCTGAAGCCTGGAGAGCGAGAGGGGTCGGTGCGCACCGACCCCTCTCGCTCTCCAAGCTTCAGCAAAAGCCTGCATTTGCCCCATAGGACGCACCCAGATTTCCCCTTCATTTTTGGAGGGGAAAAAGTGTGTCCTATAGGGCGAAAAATACGGTAGGTTGCGTCAAGGATAGCCAACATGGTATCCTTCAGAAGTGTTTGGCATCCAACTTAAGAGCACTGTCTCCAATTTAGTAGCAACTCCCACCATTTATTTCTATAGAAGAATATTGCTGAAACATTGCAGCAAGTGGAACATGGAAAATGCACGTGCAGAGCGGAGAGATTTAGGGGTGATTTTGCAATGTGTTTGGGGACATGCGACACTCTTGTGAAACTGGAAAGATGGCTCTGGGCTTTTGCACAGGTTGATCAAGAAAAGGGATTGCTTAATGGGCACTGTTGGTCAAGTAACGTGGCACGCAAGTCGCATGCCTCCTGTTACGGTGACAGTTGAGACCTGCTTGCAAGTTGGGAAAAGTCAAAGCTCGGGTTGCAGAGAGAGCTTCCTGACCGTCTAAGGCAGCGCAGTTCAAAATGCAGCTCTCAGGGCCTTTTTTGGGGGCAACCCTCAGCGGTATTTGCCTCCCCAAAGCCAGGAAACCAAGGAGCTGGGCTTCAGGAAGAGGTGGAATCCTCCAACCTCTTCCCAAAGCCTAGTTAGCACTTCCCCAGCTTTGGGGAGAAGGACCCTGCCAGAGCCCTGTGCCTCCATCCCAAAGCCCAGCTCCTCACTTATCTTGTAGCCTTATGCAGTGGCGAAGCGTGGGTTGTCAGCACCCGGGGCAAGGCAAGTAATTTGTGCCCCCTAACCCGTGGATTTGCGCCCCCTAACCCGTGGATTTGCGCCCCCTAACCCGTGGATTTGCGACCCCTAACCCTAACCCCCAGATGTTGCGCCCGGTGCGGCCGGCCCCCCCTGTACCCCCCACGCTACGCCACTGGCCTTATGAGGCTTTGCCCTCGGGTGGGAAAAATATTGCGCCCGGGAAAGGGAGATGGGAGTCAACAGACACTCAAGGAATAGTTTCGGAGAAAAAGCTTTATTTCTACCATCCACGAACTGGTAGAAGGAGCAAGTGTGATAACTCACAAAAAGCATGCACGGGTTCACAGTCATATGCACAGAGTATATATTCCCCTTCTAGTTCCCTCCCCTTTCTCCTCCCTCAGGAGTCCTGCCCCATGAGTTCCTCTGAGCATGAACAGAAAGCTGTCTTGGGACTATTAGACTCTAGGCACCCTTCCCAGGAAAGGAGAGTGAGAGCCAAGGGGTCGAGGAGCCCTGGTGGTTCAGCGTGTCCAAGATGTTGCAACCGAATGAGATAAGATTCGGTTCTCAGGCCTGCTCTGACTGAGTCTATTCATTAGCTTTTTGAAGCCTTCTCGTGCTGATAAAAGTAATGGTTTTGCCTTGCAACAGCAGAGCAAATGAGCAGATGCTTAGCTGCTGAGAAAATGATTTTGAGAAGCTTTGAGAAGCTTTGAGCCTGCTTTAGGGGGGGGTGACTTTGGGCCTAGGTGGGGTCACCTGTCCTCACCTTCCTTCAATCTGGCTTTGGGAAGACAGCATGGGGGGGGGCGGGGTGTGTGTGTCAGATTTTGGCCTGCTTCCGTCTTCACCCCCACCCAACAAGGCAATGTGAAGCCTGTGGCTTCTGTGTCGAAGTACTCTTGCGGCCCACTTGGTATGAAAAGTTGGGCCTCCCTGGTCTAGAGCAATATGGGGAAACCACAAGGCTGTGGTGCTACTGTGTGGGAGCACACAGTAAAAAGCTACCAACCCCATTTGTTCTACACCCCCATTTTAAATAAATCGAGATCTTTCTACAGAAGCGGAGAGCATTTTTCAGCATCAGCACTGCATTACTCCATGGGCAACTTGCTGAGGACCATAAGCCACCAGTGTGCAGAGCAATTGATATGGGTTTTACCTTTGCACAGAAGGCTAAATTCTAACCACACAAATGTCAAGAGGTTTCTATATGGATATACATATATACATGCATCTCTCCCTCCAGCATCCAAACAAGCAAGACAATGTATAGCTAGGTGTTCAAGAACGCATTCCAGAAATACAAAAGCACTTGAGGAACACATGGAGCACAGACAGTGAGACCAGACGGAGAGGCCATGAGGGCTTAGTGTATATCGCCTTCGAAGGTAAACATCCTGCAGATGAGTGGAGAACGTGAAACACTGATGTCCACGGTGGAATCTTGTTTCCTTGGACACAACTGTTAGTTTGCTTGAGCTAAGGTAAAGAAATTAGCAGCGCTCCTAGTAGAAATTTGACCCTTACCCCCAGCCCCTAAAAGATGAAAGAAAGCCTGCATAACATTGGACCATCATCCACAAATACACAACTGCAAGCGATCCATTTAGCATCCCATTTAGCATACGGGACCTCCTGTCCTGGTACGTCCCACGGAGGACCTTACGGTCTTCAAACAAAAACATCTTGGAGGTCCCGGGCCACAGGGAGGTTAGGTTGGCCTCAACCAGAGCCAGGGCTTTCTCGGCCGTGGCCCTGATCTGGCGGAACGCTCTGTCACAAGAGACTAGGGCCCTGCGGGACTTGACATCTTTCCGCAGGGCCTGCAAGACGGAGCTGTTCCACCAGGCCTTTGGCCAAGGGACAGTCTGACCCCCCTCCTTTGGAGATCCTCGTAGAACTCTGGCCCAGTGGTTGCCATTAATTTGATTTTGAATTGATTTTAGAATATTGATTTTAGAATGCTGTGTTACTTTTATTGTTGTTAGCCGCTCTGAGCGGCTGGGGAGGGCAGGATATAAATAAATTTATTATTATTATTATTATTATTATTATTATTATTATTATTAAGCTTGGTGTTAAGTAGAAGAGCATCCTGGAAAATAGGGGGTGGGTTTTAATTTAGAATGGTGAAGTAGGTTGAGTATTGTAAAAAAGACTTTGGAACTTGGTATGTGGCAACTATACAAACTCATCCGTACACCCATATTCAAGAGTTTCATTTCCTCAGGTTTAAAGAACTCAATTTCAATTGATTCAGCATCTTATCCAGAAACAGCCATTGGGCTGATTCTCCTGAATGGGAAATCAACTCTGTGGAGATCACATCTGGAATGCGCTCTTTGCCTCAGAATAAAATGAAAGCAATGAAGCATAAAATGTTTCCATGTGGGTGTATAAATTTGTAGGGAAAACATTGTCACCAATACAGTGGTGCCCCGCAAGACGAATGCCTCGCAAGACAGAAAACCCGCTAGACGAAAGGGTTTTCCATTTTTCAATGCGCTTCGCAGGACGAATTTCCCTATGGGCTTGCTTCGCAAGACGAAAATGTCTTGCGATTCTTGCGATTTTTTTCCGCTCCCCACCCCCTTTTTCTAAGCGGCTAAGCCGCTAATAGCCTTTTAGCAGCTAATCCGCTAATCCCTTAAGCCTTTAATAGCCGCTAATAGCCGCTAAACCGCTAATAGCGCTAATCCGCTAAGCCGCTAATAGGGTTGCTTCGCAAGACGAAAAAACCGCTAGACGAAGAGACTCGCGGAATGAATTAATTTCGTCTTGCGAAGCACCACTGTACTATGGATGGTATTTAGTAGTACCTATCTTAATTGCAGTTTGCCATGATCCATTCTAGACCCCAGGTTTTATGTCTATATATTCCATTTACACTTATTCTCTGGGATAGCTCAGTCAGTAGAGCATGAGCTCAGAATCATGGATTCAAGCCCCATGTTGGGGAAAAGATTCATGCCTTGCAGGGGGTTGAGCTAGATGACCCTTATGCTACCTTCCAATTCTATGATTCTCTTCTGTGAAAAGCAGCCACAGCTCTAAAGCGCTCTTTTACAATCAACAAATACCAGAGCTATTTCTAACACTTTTGAAAGTAACTTAGAGGAAAGAATTTGCTTCGCAGCAATGAATAAGCAGATGTTTTGAAATGATTACAGTGGCGACGTAAGCAGGCTAACGTTGACTAAGAAGTGTGTGTGATTATATATGAATTGCATTTTTCACGTCGGGTCTCTGGCCAGAAGAAGGAAGTGGAGAGGCCTGTTTTAAAAGTCTGTTGACTTTTAAAAAACTGACAAAGGGCAGCCCCAGTGTATGGCTAAGAAGGGTGAAACAAAACACAGAATGAGTCACTTTGGGAACTGCTTCCAAAAAAAAGATGGGGGTCCAATGCCAGGGAAGTCATTCTGCACTCGTCTGATCTGATCTCATCATTTTCAGGCCCAAATTCAAGGTGCACAGATTTCCACCTTCTCTGCAGACCATAGCTGGTGCTAAGGTCTGCAGAGGTCCTCTGGGTAGCTTTAGCACCCTCAGAGGACTTTTATTGTGATTGTTATTTGTTTTGGACTGTCCCCTCTAGAACCCTAAGGTGTTATCTGAACCTCCTTGAAATATACTCAGAGTCGCAAAGTGATTTCATGCTCTTTATTCAGCTCATAGTGGTGAGGAGGAATGAGTGAATGTCCCCTCAAAGTATCTGCTTTATATACATTATTTACACAATGGGCTGCACATGATTGGCTAATTCTGGAATTCTACTGTAAGCCAATCAGGTTGTGGATTCACTTATATCTGGAGCATGATTGGGTGGTTCCTGCCAACCAATCATACGGCTGCATTGTTCTAGGACCAATCAGACTGCTGCATTTTGGATCCTATTGTTCTAGGACCAATCAGACTGCTGCAGTTTGGATCCTATTCAACTCAGTACATAACACTCCTCATCCCCCTTTCTGCCTTGACATTATCTCCTCCTCTTCATCCTATTGCTTTATTATTTGTGTTGGTGCAAAGAGAGACAGAAAGGGGAGAGTTCTTGGGGGCTTTTTAACTCAAACGTATTTTGACCTGCATAAGAGAACCCCAGCAAAGATTTAAAATCACAAAACATGCAGCAAAGCATGGTAATATAGGCTAGTAGACCTTTAAAATGTGTCCCTCCAAGTGAATTCCAAAATGTCGCCTTAAAAGTTTCTTTCCAAATTTTCCCTCTTTCCTCCGGCATAGGAAAAGACCACACGTTTGGTAAGTTTAAAACTGTTTTACTTACAAATTCTCCAAAGATCAGATTCATGAGCTTTTCCATACATCAGCCAGAAGAATTGCACAGGCAGTAAAACTTAGCTAAACTACAAAGTTGTGCAAGTTCATGAATTATTGGTGAAGGAACTCAAGAATGGCTACTGAGAGCCATGTAGCTGAGTTCAAACCCTTTTCACGCTGAGCTTCATAGATAGACTGGGGCGGCGATAATAATAGGCTTGATTACCTATTTCCTCCCAAGGTAAAGGAAGTGACATAGCTAAGCCTGGCAGGACAGCTTACTCTATAGTATTAACCCCTTCATGCATTAGACTTAAGCATGTTGGTTATATGAGGCTGGTTATCCCATACCTTGCACATTCATTATAACTGCAAATTAGATATGATGTGGGAAATTCATTGTCATAGTTCCTGATATTATTAATATTGAATAAGACTTTGGGTTTTTTTTTCACCCATTCCCCATGCTTTTTTCTTCAGTTTAAATCCTGCTCTGAAGCAAGTGCTTCAGAATAAAAGTAAGATCGGGAAAATAGCCCTCCTTCGCTCCAAATCATCCCTTCTTTTGCTTTACTTTGTTTTTAAGAAAAAAAGGGCGAGAGATCTCCCTCCCTCCTCCCCTTCATGTCTTGTTTGTCCCTTTTCTCTAACAGGGATCTCAGAACAAATACTACATGCTGTTCATTTCTTATTTAAAGTGAAACAAGATGGATGGAGTTATCTGGAAACACACCAAGCCCAGTATTTCCTAATAAAAGAGCAGAGAGAAACATTTGGTTAATTTAATAAAAGAGCTCCAATTAGTATTCACTGAAAAAGTTTGTAAATGGATGAACTACTTATTGCACTTTGTAATCCATAGCGTTCTATGCCAGGGCACAGCAGGGGTTCATGAGAAATAAATTAATTGAATTAAAGTCTCCCTCGAGCCCAAAGTACTCACTTAACACAGTAAACATCTGTTGAAGTGGACTGTACTCTACAGGAGCTTATGCCGTCATAAAAGAGTGAGTCTTTGAGGTGCCACAAGACTCTTGGAGGTTTTGTTGCAGGAGAGTAACACAGCTGCCCCTCTGGAAAATGGAAACAAATTGCTCTGGCCTTGCAACAAGCCTCTAAAGAGAATGGATCGTTTGTCCCCGACTCAGAGGTGTATCAGAATTACTTGTGTTCAGCGAAGACTGCATATTACATCTCCGCAGAAGTTATTGTTTTGCCAATTCCATTCACATATATGTATATTGTACAGTGGTACCTCAGGTTACATACGCTTCAGGTTACAGACTCCACTAACCCAGAAATAGTGCTTCAGGTTAAGAACTTTGCTTCAGGATGAGGACAGAAATTGTGCTCTGGTGGCGCAGTGGCAGCAGGAGGCCCCATTAGCTAAAGTGGTGCTTCAGGTTAAGAAAGCCATTTCTGAGCTTGGGAGGAGAAGGGGTTGCGGGCTACCCCCTGCCACACACGCAGGGGCGGCCTTTTGCCCCCGTGAGATCCAGGGAATCCCCAGGCGTGCCTTCGACCCGGCCCGCCCATCGGCGGGCATGGGAGGCGTGGCCTAGCCTACTTAAGGCCAGGCACGCCCGGGGACCGCCCTCTTTCCCCTTTCCAGCTGAGCGGTTTTCCCATCCCACCCACCCTTAGGCTTAGCTAGCTATGACCTTGCTATGGACTCTTGGCGCACTTCCAGCCTTTTGGTTTTTTCACCTACCTCGTAGCAAATGTCACAACTTCCGCGGTATTGGCGGTTAGGCATTGGCAGGGGTTAATTGTTATGCAAATGAATGGGGGGGGGGAGGAAGCGCCATCACCTTCCCCCAAGGAAAAGGGTAATCTGGTAGCGGACTCCTGGGGGCGTTGCCTTGTCCAAAACCTAGGGAGGTAAGGGCCTCCGGCACGCCCCCGAGCGGTGACACCCGTGGGATCCAAGTTGGCGTACTTCAACAGGACTCCCACTGCTTGTGGATAACCCTTCCCGGTCTCCATGCCGGGTAGTCGATAGGAGCCAATGCCTAAGGCCAATACCTTTCAATTCTGTAATCAATAAAGTTGTGGCCTTTTTATGCCCATTAACCTTAAATAATGTGTCCAGTATCTTCATTTCACATGGGGGAGGGGACTTGCCACGCAACAGTTTCAGATTAAGAACGGACCTCCGGAACGAATTAAGTACTTAACCCGAGGTACCACTGTACTGGGTTTGAGGGGGCAAGGATCCCCTAAAATCCCCTGGTGCCAGGTTCCCCCCAGTTTCTGAAATTAATAAATGTGGGGTTTGGACTGTATAAGGGAGTCATTGGAGCACCTCACAATTGCCTAATCGTGTTCCCCATAGGTCCAGGTCGGGGGTCACAAGCAAGAGACTTCAGCCAGGAGATAGAAGCTAAACAGCGGCTTGTGGGTCTGATCTTTATTGTTGCAACAAGACTTCCCACTTCCACAAAGAAGTCCTGAACAATGGTTACAACATTATTTTAAAGTTTCCCAAAGTTTAATACATTTTCAGAGGCATCATCAAGACATCATAGAGATGTCACAGAAAAGGTGTGGTCTCAGGTAGAACCCGAGATCCAGGCATGCCACTGTCACTCAAATACAGTCATACCTCGGGTTGAAGTAGCTTCGGGATAAGTATTTTCGGGTTGTGCTCCGCGGTGAGCCGGAAGTAACGGAGCACGTTACTTCCGGGTTTCGCCGCTCGGTGGCGGACACAGAGCAATGGATCCAAACTACAAGAAAGAAGATTCCACCTAAACATTAGGAAGAACTTCCTGACAGTAAGAGCTGTTTGACAGTGGAATTTGCTGCCAAGGAGTGTGGTGGAGTCTCCTTCTTTGGAGGTCTTTAAGCAGAGGCTTGACAACCATATGTCAGGAGTGCTCTGATGGTGTTTCCTGCTTGGCAGGGGGTTGGACTCGACGGCCCTTGTGGTCTCTTCCAACTCTATGATTCTATGATTTGATGATTCTAAGTAGATAAAGTTGAGAAGAAAGGCAGAAGAATGAGCAGTGGTAAGTTTGGGAAGGTCCCCTTTCCCTTCGCGTTTTGGTGTAAAAATTATGGGGCAGTCTCACAAATAAGAAACACGGCAGCCTCACTTTGGCCCTACATTGATATTGTTAAGTTGTGGGTGAACATATCAGACGACACAGCGATTCTTCAAACAGCTCTTGTTTATTCACAGGCCAGAATAGAACTGAACTGAAGGGTTCAGCCAGCCTGCTTATATAGAGCTCCACTAGAACGCAACAGTAACCATTTTCTGTAACTATCCAATCACTGAACGTCACTTTCAATCTCTTATTTGCATATGTGGACCTGAGTGAAAACTATCTACAGTAACCCCCTGCTGGCCCAGGGTGAGAACTTCAGTACATAACAGATATAGTGTAAAGCAGGGGTCAGCAACCTAAGGCCCATGGGCCATAAGTGGCCCACGGGGGTCATTTAACTGGCCCCCGAGCCGCTCGCTTGGCGAATCCCCGCGCGCTGCGCTA
This sequence comes from Podarcis tiliguerta, assembly GCF_965153285.1. Classification (NCBI taxonomy): domain Eukaryota; kingdom Metazoa; phylum Chordata; class Lepidosauria; order Squamata; family Lacertidae; genus Podarcis; species Podarcis tiliguerta. Next base: position 69,697,460 of record NC_139542.1, on the reverse strand, counting down.
AACCGGTGCAGCACGGGACGGGGACTCGCTTCCACGGCACCGGAAATCGCGTTTACGCAGGCGCAGATGCTGGAAATCGCGGGGGCACACACGATCCAGTCCACTGAGGGATCTCCGCTGGAGTGAACCAGCCCAGGTAACCCCTGCCGACCCCTGGTGCAAAGGCTCTTTGTAGTTCTCATCGGTCACCAGGCCACAGTTCAAAAAGTGCTTCCTCTTCCATAGAGAATTTGCCACCCTACCTGGTTCCGTCACTTTAATAGCTTTGCAGAAACACAAATTTTGGCGAGGACAGCTTTGTGATATCATACCTGAAGTTCAAAAAAGGTAGCCATGGGGGAAAAAACCTGCAGCTATTGGAAGTACAATGATCTTTATTGCACTTGCTAAACCTGTGTGCTCCTGTGTCACAAGACCGCGTGATAACAATGTTTTCTTTGCTCTCTTTCCTTGCCAGGTTGGTTGCAAAAACAGACCTTAGGCTAATTTCCACGAAGCTGCTTTCACAAGCACTGGGCATGATTTCTTTATGTAATCATGATCTTAAAGGGTATAGCAATTTATTAATTAAAATGCAATCAGGTTTATATTGCAGTCCTTTATCTGGTAGAAAGGTGGGGTGCTAAAATTTAAATAAATATATAATGAACATCAAATCCAATTTTAAAAGCACAAATTAAAAAATGTACGGTAAGGAGCGGATCCTGTTCCATTCGTTGTTTTGGCCATGGATGTGAAGGCCATAGTCATAATTAGAAAGCATGTTGCTGAACTACAACTCCCTTCAGTCCTGGAAGGCATGGCCAGGGATGATGGGAACTGTAATCCAGCGGCATCTGGAAGGCCAAAGATTCCCCATATCTGATGCAGAAAGTGACGAACTATTCTCCCCCCCCCCACATAATTCTTTCCAGAAAAATTAAACACAATTCATTGACAGTGGGGTTACTATTTTTAGAACTTTATTAACTTTTTCACATACCTGTTTGTTGAAAAGTGGCATGTAAACTTGATATTTAAGCATCAAGAAACATATTTGCTCTTTTAAATGTTCTGAAGCACCAAACAGAATACACAGACTCATATGGAATATTGGTTGGTGTCAGGGAACTGCCATCAGTGTCCGAGGGAGAGAGCAAGCTCCAAAGGGATCCCAGAGAGCGTCCCGGGAGTGGGAGAGGCAGCCCATCTTCTGGGGAAGAGAATCAGCGTAGCACCAGGGGAGAAGGGGGGCAGATGGGGGAAGTGGCGAGGCGGTCCCATGACTCCTTGCAGGGGACCAGCGGGGAGAGTAGAGGTCCTCCGCTGCCTACGCCCTCCTTGCGCAGAAGGCTTCCGCGCAGGGAGAGTAGGAGAAGACTAGGCGTCAAAGAGCTTCTTTGCTGGAAGAAGTTTAAGAAACGCCCACTGACGGATTCTGCCAGCGATTGAGACAGCCACAGGTGAGTGGCTGTCCGGACAGGAAAGGTTCACTAAGGTAACCCAGCCAGAGGTTGGGACAAGCTTACGCACGAGCAACCCCTAGAACCATTACAGTTGGCATCCGTCAGTCTGGGGAAACAGCGGAGGAGTGTGCCTTCGAGGTTGAAATCAAACCGTTGGAGAGTCGCAGCGCCTGCTGTGGCTGTAGAGACCGATATGGGAGAGACATGTTTTGTTGCAGCTGAGTTAGATGAAGGTGTCTGGTTGTGCTGCTGCAGATGCACCAGTGGCGTAGCGTGGGTTGTCAGCACCCGGGGCAAGGCAAATAATTTGCGCCCCCTGACCCGGGGCAAGGCAAGTAATTTGCGCCCCCCCCCCGCTGCACTGTCCCTCCCCCAGATAGTCCCTCGCTCTCTCTCCGCTCCGCCCCGCACCGCACGCCTGGCACCCTCCCCTCCACAGTGGGCGGCGACCCGGCGGCTCGGATTGGATTCGCGCAGCCAGCACTGCAGTGAGAGAGAGTGAGTGAGCCAGGTAGGGGCAGAGAGCTGCGAGTGCGAGCGCGCCCCCCCAGATGTTGCGCCCGGTGCAGCCGGCCCCCCCTGCACCCCCCACGCTATGCCACTGAGATGCACCATGGCATTTCTTCTCTCTGCACTCCTCCCAGAGGTCATTCCTTCCTTTGCTCACTGCAATGGTTGTGCTGTGGGTTAAACCACAGAACCTAGGAATTGCCGATCAGAAGGTTGGCGGTTCGAATCCCCCAACGGGGTGAGCTCCTGTTGCTCGGTCCCTGCTCCTGCCAACCTAGCAGTTTGAAAGCATGTCAAAGTGCAAGTACATAAATACCTCCAGCGGGAAGGTAAACAGCGTTTCCGTGCGCTGCTCTGCTTTGCCAGAAGCGGCTTAGTCATGCTGGCCCCATGACCCGGAAGCTGTACGCTGGCTCCCTCGGCCAATAAAGCGAGATGAGCGCCGCAACCCCTGAGTCGTCCGCGACTGGACCTAATGGTCAGGGGTCCCTTTACCGTTTACCTTTATGGTTGCCCAACCTGACTGATTTGTCCCCAGGTGCTGCAGTTGCCTTCAAAGGATTCCCACACAATGGGGTTGATGTTGTCAGCCTTCATGCCTCATTTGCCGATGTCTTTGTAACGCAGAGTCGGTGTGTCAGCCAGTGACAGACTTTGGGCTCTCAAATTTCAGCGGCGCCCTGTTTGATGCTAACATTTGGTGCCCCTCATGCTTCTCATGCAGACAGTATTGCTGTGGCACCCCCTGAAGTGCAATGCCCAACACACGCTACCCTAAAAACCACCTCTGTGCCAACAAGTCAGGTGCCTGAAGCCAATTCCCCACAGAGCACATCCTTGGGAATACGTAAACACTAAGGCAAACTATGGCTAAGCAAAATATCGGAGGGGTAAAGCTGGAATACACGTTTCTCAAACTCCATAAAATTGTTTTGTTTTGTTTGCTCTAAACTTCTGAGGAAGGGATTTCAGAAGGCAGAGCCGAATAAAAAAAATTTTATTTTACGAAACAAGGAATAAATCAAAATATCATTTTGATATTTTGGTTTGTTCTTTAACAACAAAACATTTGATCTCTTCACTTTAGGTTTGTACTTTAATATGGCCAGTTTTATTCTGCCAATTTTATTCTGTACATTAGCAGAAATCTAGGGACATTTCTGCTGATGAGTTCTGATGTAGTAGAATGTATCTGCTGCTGTCCTGTCATCTGGCAGGCCACGCAAGAAGCACTTAGGCTGAGTGTTTGGTATTTGTAAGCACTAACTCTTGTTGCCCTACCTTTGTGTCAAATACGATGGCAAGGCCTTGAAAGCTTCCCAGTTCCATTTTCAAATTGCCAAACCTTGTCACAATGGTTGTTTCCATCATCTACAATCAATTACGCAACCCCCAAATCAGATTAAAAATAAGGAAAATATACAAAGAGCATTCAAGTCAGCGAGAAGGTGATCTGTATTGGCTTCTCATTGAGCCTGGGTACCATAACAAGTATATTTAAGGAAATGGTATTTATTTAATGAGAATGGACAAAAGCTTGGACACAGCCACAGAACCTGGGGCTCAGTTGTGATAGAAAGGACTTGGGGCTCAGCCACAGCGATGGAGTTTAGCTAAAAACTTAGCTAAAAGCAGCAACGCCAAGAGTTTTGAAAGCGGGTGCTGTAGTTGACAGGGCTATGCTTGGCTGGGCGTTGAATCATCCGTGGTGTGTAAGGGCATAAAACCCCCAAAATGAGCAAATAAAGTATAGGTAATATTAGAAGCAGAGAGAGCCAGGAAGGACATAACGAAGCGAAAGTGAACAGGTTGCAGCGATCAAGTAAGGAGAAACGGGTTGTGAAATCTGCAAACCCCTTTCTCTTACTTAGCCACATCTGGGCACCCCCTAGAGCAGGCATCCCCAACCTTCGGCCCTCCAGATGTTTTGGACTACAATTCCCATCATCCCTGACTACTGGTCCTGTTAGCTAGGGGTCGTGGGAGTTGTAGGCCAAAACATCTGGAGGGCCGCAGGTTGGGGATGCCTGCCCTAGAGTCTTTTTTTAAAAAATCATGGCTAGGAAGGGCAATCACAAAAGGTAGAAGTTCTGTCCCACTGCCACCCTGCAATGACAGGTCATATGCCAAATGACAGGTCATACAGTGGTACCTCGCAAGACAAATGCCTCTCAAGACGAAAAACTCGCAAGACGAAAGAGTTTTTTGTTTTTTGAGTTGCTTCGCAAGACGAATTTCCCTATGGGCTTGCTTTGCAAGACGAAAACTTCTTGCACCTTTTTCTTAAAGCCGCCAATGCATTCCTATGGGAAACCGTCAATGCATTTCCTACGGGAAACCGTGCTTCACGAGATGAAAAATTCACAAGACAAAAAAACTCGCAGAATGAATTAATTTTGTCTTGCGAGGCACCACTGTATTAAGGTAACCAAATTTCCCCCCCAATGAATCCGGGGACACTTTTCAACTTCCTACTACAGTGGTACCTCATGTTACGTACCGTCCCCCTTACGAATGTTGCGGGTTACGTGCTCCGCTAACCCAGTAGTAGATGCCCCTTGTTGAGACCTTTGCGCCGGAATGAGAGTGGAAGTTGCACTCTGGCGGTGCGGCAGCAGCGGGAGGCGCCATTAGAGAAAGTGAGGCTCATGTTACGAGCCGTTTCCTGTTACGAACGGACCTCCGGAACGGATGAAGTACGTAACACGAGGTACCACTGTAAACAGATGGATTGAACTGATGAATGAAGAAGTGAAAGAAACTATGGTCAAATGGGCGCAAGATGTCAGACACACGATATACTTAGAGCAATGGGAGAAATTCTGGCGAGAAGATATACGATTTATCGCCTCCTATACGATCAAAGAAAATTTTGTTAAAATGTTCTACAGGTGGTATTTAACACCAGTTAAGCTGGCCAAGATCTACAAACTGAAACCCAACCTCTGTTGGAAATTTGGTAAAGAAGCAGGAACAAGAATACGCATATGGTGCGGATGTGAGGAGATTAAATTTTTTGGGGGAATAATACATGAGGAATTAAAGAAAATGTTGAAAATCCCAATTGTTAAAAAATCCAGAGGCATTTCTTCTAGGCTTGATAGGGAAATATATACCACAAGTGGGGGGAAAAAATCTCTCTATATGCAACTACAGCAGCCAGAGTAGTGATTGCTTCAAAATGGAAATCTCAGACCTTGCCCTCAAAAGAGGAGTGGATATGCAAATTAAATGAATATTCAGAACTGGCAAAGCTAACATCAATTATAAGATATCAGTCAAATCAAAAATTAAAAAAGGAATGGAAATGTTTCGAAGATTATATTGTTCTAAGAAAGATATGCTAATATGCTTAGAATGAAAATGTAAACTGGGTGGGACAGCCTGTTTTTTCACATGAAATCACAGTGGCTATTTTGGGTGCCGTGTTCTCACACCACAGTCTCACCCTGAAAAAAGTGGTTTTTTTCCTGGGCCACATTTTTGGGCATCATTCAAGATCGTGCCTCCAAAAGTGCTTTTTTTCAGAGCGTTGGGTCTCTTGTGGTAATCTGTTCTTCCCATCCTTTCAAATACTTTGCTTATAGGTTCTGGGTACACTTCAAAGTGCAACCCTTATGGGCTCCCAGCCACCTACCTTATTAATCTACCGGATTTCAGTCCTGAGTCCTTTAAGGACCTGGCAGCGCCCCTGGTTAGAGTGATCGAGTCACTTAATAACCACACTGTTTTAGTCAGGCACACAATTTGCCTTGTAGGGTCTATCTCAGGAGAAAGCAGTTCTGTGAGTTTGCAGGAGAAGGCTATACGGAGTACTGACTGGTCAACCTGTGTCACATCATGAAGGCATTCTCTCTCCAAAGCAGTTTTTGAGTTTAAATATACCATTGTGCTTTATTTTTTAAATACAGTGCCAAACAGCTGTTGACCAGATAAACTTACAGGGTGCTAAGGAAAAACTCGAGAAGGGGCAGAGAGGAAGAGGAAGCCAGCTTTGGATAAAGAGGCAGGTATGTTTGTAAAAAGCAAAGTGGGGTGGATAGGTGTGGAACAGAGCTTATTGTATAGAAGGGGGTGGGTTGCGTGTTGAGGTCCCCAGGGCCACCCCAATAACTCACACATCACACCAAATTTTTGTTTAAGGTTTTTGGCATAATTTTGGCCACAACTTTATTAAAATACAAACATGTGAGTAGTTCCTTAGGCATTGGTTGCGACTAGCTGCCCCCACTGTGGGGGACAGTCTGACATTCCGCACGCCTGTGAAAGTCAGAAAAGGGGAATACACTTGGGGCTAGCGATGGAGCAGGGAACCTGCCCTCAGCCCACCCCAAATGCAGCCAGGAGCTCTTGCAGTGGCCCAGTGACAGGGTGGACAAGCAATAGTTAGCCCCCGATTCCTTTAACGGAATCCCTTGCAGCAGCAGCATTAGAGGGGCAGGCACAGCCAATCCATGCCCCTCAACCAAGCAAACCATAAACCAATGCCTAACCGCGAACCTTACAAGTTTTGACGATTTGCTACGCAGTAGGCAAAAACCAACTGGCCCAGCCAATCTGCCAGATGGACAAAATTCCTACCGGACCCCTGCCCCAAGAGCAGACGACCACATGACAGGCACAGCAAGGTCAAGTGAACAACCCTAATTCTAGGGAGGGGGGGACGGGCAATCCGATGCACGGGTGAAAAGAGGAAGCCCTAGCCTTGTGCAAGGAGTTTTAGCATTTCTGGCTGTCAATCAACGAATGGCAACATTAGCTTCTTCCCAAGGACAAGGGAAGCCCAATCGCATCAGTGGCCAACGGTCAATTAGCCTGCCCCACAACTTTGGAGTGTCCTGGCGGCCCCCACCGCAACACGTGCTCTCCATGAAGGAGAACACGCTAAATCACTCTGCATCCTTTATATTATTATTTACTAGATCTCAACCCAACTGTTCCCTTTTAGAAGCCTTCAACGTTGCTCACAACAATACAAACAAAAAGAGAGAAGTTTTTTCTCCCTCTTTCACGAGAGCCAGGGGAAACGAATGTTGAAAGATTCAGGACAAAGGGAAGCACTTCTTCAAGACAGCACATTGTTTAAATTATGGAATTCGCACCAGAAGTTGTAATGATGATGGACACCAACTTGTGGGCTCTGCCCTCTGCTGGCATGAAGTCCCCAGAAGACTACCCCACAGAGAGAATCCAGTCTTTGGCAGAATCATAGAATCGATGAGTTGGAAGGGACCACGAGAGGTGTCTAGCTCAAATCCTTGCAATGCAGGGATCTTCTTTCCAACATGGGGCTCCAAGCCATGGCTCTGAGATTCCCTCCCCCCACATACCAAACTTGGTATAAACCAACACAAAATGTGTAGATTTCATACCTTAAGATATCTTTCTCTGAATCTAACTAACTTTGTGCCTTTTCTGTGAGAAATGGATCGCCAGACCTCATACCACCCAAAACTACCAAGGCAAACTGCTGTGAGGAATGGTGGAGACCATCTTATGAAGAATTGATTGAAAGACCACCATGAAAGAAATGGTGCAACAGAGCATCAGGAGATATTGTTCAAGTTCAGCTATAAAAAAAATCTGCCAGAATCTCAAGATGTATTGGAAACAGTAGACTACTCATTTAAAAGAGTAGTTTTAAATCATGTTCTTCTGGCACAACCTTTTCTCCTATTTGTGCTACAATTTCTTAAACCAAGGCCAATTGGCCAGGGGTCTTTCTTGGCCAGGAAGTATGGGATAAATTGAATCTCTAAATTGAAGCAATGAGTAATAATCTGCAGATGGGGTGATCACATCATCTATTTCTATGCTGATGTCGTACCAGTGGTTTTTGAGCTGTGCTCTGTTGAACCCTGGGGCTCCTTGAGAGCTTCTGAGCGCCTCTATAGTGAGAAGATCAGGAACGGGAGACAAGCTTCATGAAAACAGCTCGGCCACCAAGCTTGCTATGCAATGTATTTTGGGGCACATTTTGTTCATGCGGGCCAATGCCAAGGTTAATCACCTGTGAGCTCAACAGGTCTCATGTGAATGGAGTGTGCTCATTCCTGAGTCCTCCTAGGGCTTCGTAGTATATATGGGGAATTCCTCAGCAGAGGAGCCCATATGGAAAAGGTGGGAACAAACAAGATGAATTTTAACAGGGAGAAATGTAAAGTATTGCACTTGGGCAAAAAAAATGAGAGGCACAAATACAAGATGGGTGACACCTGGCTTGAGAGCAGTGCATGTGAAAAGGATCTAGGAGTCTTGGTTGACCACAAACTTGACATGAGTCAACAGTGTGACGCGGCAGCTAAAAAAGCCAATGCAATTCTGGGCTGCATCAATAGGAGTATAGCATCTAGATCAAGGGAAGTAATAGTGCCACTGTATTCTGCTCTGGTCAGACCTCACCTGGAGTACTGTGTCCAGTTCTGGGCACCACAGTTCAAGAAGGACACTGACAAACTGGAACGTGTCCAGAGGAGGGCAACCAAAATGGTCAAAGGCCTGGAAACGATGCCTTATGAGGAACGGCTAAGGGAGCTGGGCATGTTTAGCCTGGAGAAGAGGAGGTTAAGGGGTGATATGATAGCCATGTTCAAATATAGAAAAGGATGTCACATAGAGGAGGGAGAAAGGTTGTTTTCTGCTGCTCCAGAGAAGCGGACACGGAGCAATGGATCCAAACTACAAGAAAGAAGATTCCACCTCAACATTAGGAAGAACTTCCTGACAGTAAGAGCTGTTTGACAGTGGAATTTGCTGCCCAGGAGTGTGGTGGAGTCTCCTTCTTTGGAGGTCTTTAAGCAGAGGCTTGACAACCATATGTCAGGAGTGCTCTGATGGTGTTTCCTGCTTGGCAGGGGGTTGGACTCGATGACCCTTGTGGTCTCTTCCAACTCTATGATTCTATGATTCTATGTGAAAAACGCTTGTTTACACTGAGCACTTTTGGTGCAATATTGTTCTTTCCATGGCTGCTGTTCACATAAGAGCATTGAGAAACATTCAACCCCTGCCATAAGTAGGACTCATTTGGAGAACAAGGAAGAGGACACCATCAAGTGTTCACAGGCTGATCTGAGTCCGGTCCTAGGTCAAGGTTATGGAGGCTGTCTGTCAAGGGTGAAGCGGGGTCCAAGGCAAGGAGCCAGGCGTGGTCAGGAACTCTGGAAGAGCAGGGCAGGGTGCTGGCAGGAACAGGTTACCAATGATGTTGCTCCCGCAACCTGGGACTGGGCTGACTGGCCTTTATCTCCTCTGAGGCATAGGGCTGTCCCAGCCCACAGGTGACTCGCCTCTCCTGGCCTTAAGGTGAGCACTCCTCCTGTGAGAACTTAGTTCCCTCCGCCTCTCTGCCCTGAGCCTCTGCAGCTCCGGAGAGGCTAGAGGGTTACTGGACCCAGAGGCAACCTCACCTTCCCCTGACAGGGCTGGGAGAGGAGCACCTGCAGGCAATGGGTCCTCCATCGCCTCCGGAGTCAGAGCGGATTCAGCTGGTGTCTGCTCCTGAGGATCCGGCACAGGTGAGGGCCCTTCAGGTTCAAGCCCCTGCCCCAGCTCAGCCGGTCCTGGAGGCGGGGACTCCTGTGCAAGCTGGGATTCCTCAGGTTCAGCCTCTGAATCGGATTCCCAGGCCATCACACTGAAGGACACAAGACGCTACCTTATATTGCACCAGAACATTAGCTCTCTCGAGTTCTGTATTGACCATTCTGAGTGGCACCTCTTCCTTTTTCACCTGTCTAAAACAAAGGAAACAAAAACCGAAGTGCAGGTGGTTTCAGGCAAGACACAGTGAAAACAGCAAGAACCTTTATTGAACTACATATGTGGGAGACAGGAGCAAAGCAACTGTTTATATACATTCCCGAAAGCCTGGGCCACTCCCATGCCCAACGTGATTGGCTGTCTAAACTTCCAAGCTGCGAATCACGACTCAAGAGTTCAAGGGCCAATGGCAGAGGCCCAAATCCTAAAATGTTCTGTGATTGGACATCATATATTGAATCAGAACACAGGAGCTCAGAATCCTTAGTCCAGACTCAAGCTCAGGCAAACACAGGTCACTGAATACATAACAAAAACCAGTGGCGTAGCGTGGGGGGTGCAAGGGGGGCCGGCCGCACCGGGCACAACATCTGGGGGTTAGGGTTAGGGGGCGCAAATCCACGGGTTAGGGGGCGCAAATTACTTGCCTTGCCCCGGGTGCTGACAACCCACGCTACGCCACTGCTGAAGGGGCCTCGGCCCCTAGGCGTTGGCTCCTGTGTCTATGCTGCACCGATTCCAGCACCCTCAATGTGCTCAGCCAGATGCCCGTTAAGGCAAGCCAGCGGGCAGGATCCGAGCTCAAGAGCAACGCTCTCCCCACCTGGGGATTCCAGAAACTGGAATTCAGAAGCATCTCTGCCTCCGACGTGCTGGCCCCGCCCCCAACCTCCTCTGGTCCAAAGGGGAGATGATAAAGGACCCACACATCCACCTCGGCTGCCTCCCTCTCCTTCGCTGGTGGGAGGGAAACATCCTGGCCTGCCTTGCAGGGCTGTTTTGCGCGGAGGGCTGAGCGCAGAGCCCCTGTTGAACCCTGTCCAGCAACGAAATCCTGCGCTCGTCCTCCTCTCTCCCGCGCCCCGTTTGTTTTCTCAGCGTTGACTAAGAAAGGACTTAGCGGGAAGGTACCCCAGGGGACATCTAGCCCAACCCCTGGCAGTGCAAAACCTGCCCAAATTGCGAAGAAATCAGGGGAAACCGGGGCAGCGTGAAAGTGTAATAATAATAATAATAATAATAATAATAATAATAATAATAAATAATAAGTGTAGCTGGGCGCGCGCAACGAAAGGGGGCTCGTTTGGCCAGTTGGGCGGTGAAAACCGATTCTCAGGCTGATATGGTTCACGCGTACCTGGCTGGGCACAAAAAATTATAAGCGATTTAAAAACTTGTGGGTTTTTTTACTGTCCCCTCCTCTGAATGGTAATCTCTGTAGGGTCAAAAGGGGAGGGTAATTTTCATTATGATATGATTTATATATTCACAATGGCAAGATGCTTGCTTCTGTTGGCTCGCGGAAAGGAGCGCCTGGGGTGGTTCAACAGGATGTGGCTTACTTCCGAGTAGACCTGCCGAAGGTTGCAGGATGAACCGCAGCAGCCGCGGGGGTGGGGGTCCCGTGTGTTGGGGGTGGGGGAAGCAGGGCAGAAGGGGCCCCCCAAGCCTGGCACCCAGTGGCGTAGCGTGGGGGGTGCCGGCCGCACCGTGCGCAACATCTGGGGGGGGGCTCTCGCACTCGCAGCTCTCTGCCCCTACCTGGCTCCACGGGTTAGGGGGCGCAAATTACTTCCCTTGCCCCGGGTGCTGACAACCCACACTACGCCACTGACAAAAACCCCTGTGATTAAACCGTTATACTGCCTGAGACTGCAAAAAACCTTTTCAGAGCAACAGAGCGAGAAAAGTAATGTGAGGAAGCTAGCCTTTTCCTCAACATGCTAGCCTTCAGGCTGTGAAGGGTTTAAAAACAGAAATGGGGGGCTGGGGATGGGTAAGGGATATCTAGTTCTACCTAAGTCCTGGAAGAAAAGCTGTGAGCCCAAAGAAGTAATAATAATAATAATAATAATAATAATAATAATAATAATAATAATTTATTTATTTATTTATTTATTTATACCCCGCCCATCCGGCTGGGTTTCCCCAGCCACTCTGGGCAGCTTCCAACAAAGCATTAAAATACAGTGGTGTGTTAAACATTAAAAGCTTCCCTAAACAGGGCTGCCTTCAGATGTCTTCTAAAAGTCTGGTAGTTGTTCTTCTCTTTGACATCTGGTGGGAGGGCGTTCCACAGGGCGGGTGCCACTACCGAGAAGTCCCTCTGCCTGGTTCTCTGTAACTTGGCTTCTTGCAGTGAGGGAACCGCCAGAAGGCCCTCAGAGCTGGACCTCAGCGTCCGGGCAGAACACCGAGGGTGGAGACACTCCTTCAGGTTTACTGGACCGAGGCCATTTAGGGCTTTCAAGGTCAGCTCCAACACTTTGAATTGTGTTCGGAAAGGTACTGGGAGCCAATGCAGGTCTTTCAAGACCGATGTTATGTGGTCTTGGCAGCCGCTCCCAGTCACCAGTCTAGCTGTCATATTCTGGATTAACTGCAGTTCCGAGTCACCTTCAAAGGTAGCCCCACGTAGAGCGCATTGCAGTAGTCCAAGCGGGAGATAACTAGAGCATGCACCACTCTGGCGAGACAGTCCTCAAAGTACTCAAATAGTCCCAGTACTCAAAGAGTCCCAGAAACTTCTGTAGGAAGTTTTGTTTGCAGGCTTTCCTGCTGTCATGCGGGAGACTTGTAGTACTCTTTGCTGTTTCCAAATGGCTGCTTCAAGCTTGACCAGTAATTGTTGTGCTTTCAAAGCAGAGATGCCTTCCTCCCATCTCTCCTTGGCATGGCTGGGGTGCACCTTCTCCCACCTCCCGTTCTGCATTCCACCACCCTCCAGCCTCAATGGCTTTACTTTAGCCTTGTCTTTACTTTAGTGAATTACTTTAGCCTTGTCTAGCTCCCCATGTCCCCTTCTCGGTCCTCGTCTCCACTCCCATCATCCAGCCCGGACACTGAGGTCCAGCACTGAGGGCCTTCTGGTGGTTCCCTCGCTGTGAGAAGTGAGGTTACAGGGAACGAGGCAGAGGGCCTTCTCGGTAGTGGCGCCTGCCCTGTGGAACGCTCTCCCAGCAGATGTCAAGGCAATAAACAACTATTTTACTTTTAAAAGACAACTGAAGGCATCCCTGTTTAGGGAATTTTTTAATGTCTGATGCTGTATTGTTTTTAATATTCAGTTGGAAGCCGCCCAGAGTGGCTGGGGAAACCCAGCCAGATGGGCAGGGTATAAATAATAAATTATTATTATTATTACTTCTATTGGAATCTAATATATGTGGTACAATTACTGCCTGGTCGACTATTCACTTGGGCCTTAGAGAGGTCAGTTATTGTGTTACAGAAAAGCAAGGCATATATATTGCTTAATACTAAAGAAAAAAACCCTCAGAGTGGTTTACAAAAAGAATGATACAATAAAATTAGTGGTAAAAACAATTAAGAACAACTACTAAAATAATTCAAAAAAGAAATAAAATTAAGTGATAAACCAAAAACAAATTAAAACACAACTCAACATATCTGGGTAGGATTGTCTAAGCAAGAATGTTTTTAGCAGGTGCTGAAAAAAGTAGTGAAGACATCTGCTTGATGTCAATAGGTGTATGTGCAGCCAAATTAAAAGTTTGATATCTTACAAAGCCAGAATAAATATTATGTGGCCCCTGTAACGGTGCCAGTTCCACAGATCAAAGTGGGCATAGAATAGAATCATAGAATCATAGAGTTGGAAGAGACCACAAGGGCCATCGAGTCCAACCCCCTGCCAAGCAGGAAACACCATCAGAGCACTCCTGACATATGGTTGTCAAGCCTCTGCTTAAAGACCTCCAAAGAAGGAGACTCCACCACACTCCTTGGCAGCAAATTCCACTGTCAAACAGCTCTTACTGTCAGGAAGTTCTTCCTACTGTTTAGGTGGAATCTTCTTTCTTGTAGTTTGGATCCATTGCTCCGTGTCCGCTTCTCTGGAGCAGCAGAAAACAACCTTTCTATGTGACATCCTTTTATATATTTGAACATGGCTATCATATCACCCCTTAACTTCCTCTTCTCCAGGCTAAACATGCCCAGCTCCCTTAGCCGTTCCTCATAAGGCATCGTTTCCAGGCCTTTGACCATTTTGGTTGCCATCCTCTGGACACGTTTCAGTTTGTCAGTGTCCTTCTTGAACTGTGGTGCCCAGAACCGGACACAGTACTCCAGGTGAGGTCTGATCGGACCAGAATACAGGGTATTCTGCATATATGGGTTAAGGTGATCTCGCAGGTAAATTGGTCCCAAGTTGATCAGGGCTTTATACATGTTGTGTTGGGGCAACAAGAAAACACATTAGAAAGAAGCAGGCCTCTGAAACACAACACTCCTTTATTACTACACAACAGCAAGAAGAATAAACACACTCTGGACCTCTGCAGCATGCAAACTACAGGAGAGTTCCAAAAATAATACACTGATAGCAGCACCTAGAACCTGACCTGGTAGCAAGTCAGGAATCAGTTCAGATCTCAGAGCACAGACGTTATATGCCGGCAAATTTTCATCCTCGTTAGCAATCATGCTGCAGCATTTTGCACTAACTACAGTTTCTGAATTAAGTGCAAGGGACCAATCATACAAATCAGGCACTTCTAGCCACCGAGGCTACCAGTGACAGACAGACTCCTTCAGCTGGAGTGCAACTCCATCCAAGTTAGGCAATTGAGCAGTTCCTAAGACATGGGAGCTTGCTAAGATTGAAGTTCAGCTTCCTTTTCCTCATCCATCTCACCACTCCATCCAAGCACAGCTTTTCCTGATTCTGATGTTATGGATAACTCCTAATGGCTGCTCTCAGCAGCTTCCCATAGATATTAAATAGAATTGGGGACAAGATGGTGCCCTGCGGCACCTCATAAGGTAGCTGCCAGGGGGCCAAAAGGCACTCTCCCAATGCTACTCTCAGTCCTAAAGGTAAGGGTGGAACCACTGTAATGCAGTACACACACACACCACATTTCCATTTCCCATAGCTGGTCCAGGAAGATACCATGGTCAATGGTATCAAAAGCCAACGAGAGATCAAGAATTGGAGCCAGGCCGCACTCCCCTTGTCCTACTCAAGGCAACCATCAGATATCAAAGAAATAAACAACTGTCTGATTTTTAGAAGATATCTGAAGGCAGCCCTGTTTAGGGAAGTTTTTAATATTTGATGAATTATTGTATTTTTATCTTTTGCTGGAAGGCACCCAGAGTGTATGTATAAACAAACAAACAAACAAACAAACAAACAAACAAACAAACAATAATTATTACTGCTACTACTACCATGAGTGGCTCGGTCTCATGGCCAGGCCTGAACCAAGTTGGAACGGATCTAAATAATCTTGCAGCACATCTAGCTTCTTCTGGAAACTAGAAGAGTAGACCTCCTAAACTCAGGTCCTGCAGGTTAGTTTTTATGTCTGCCCAAACTGGGTGAGTGGAGTTCAACATATCTTTCTGTACACATCCTCTACATCAGGGGTAGGAACGCAGGTGGCGCTGTGGTCTAAACCACTGAGCCTCTTGGGCTTGCCGATCAGAAGGTTGGCGGTTCGAATCTGTGTGATGGGGTGAGCTCCTGCCAACCTAGTAGTTTGAAAGCACGCTAGTGCAAGTAGATAAATACCGGGAAGGTAAACGGCGTTTCCGTGCACTCTGTTGCACCAGAAGCAGTCTAGTCCTGCTGGCCATATGACCCGGAAAGCTGTCTGTGGACAAACACTGGCTCCCTTGAGCTGAAAGCAAGATGAGCACCGCAACCCCATAGTTGCTTTTGACTGGACTTAACTGAGCCAGTGTGGTGTAGTGGTTAAAAGCGGTAGTCTCGTAATCTGGGGAACCGGGTTCGCGTCTCCGCTCCTCCACATGCTGGGTGACCTTGGGCCAGTCACACTTCTTTGAAGTCTCTCAGCCCCACTCACCTCCCAGAGTGTTTGTTGTGGGGGAGGAAGGCAAAGGAGAATGTTAGCCGCTTTGAGACTCCTGAAAGGGAGTGAAAGGCTGGATATCAAATCCAAACTCCTCCTCCTCCTCCTCCTCCTCCTCCTCCAGTGGTCCTTTACCTTTTTACCTACCTCAGGGGTACAGCACAGTGGTGAGGCTGCACTGCGGTGTCCTATTTTGGCTCTAGCTCAGAGCCGTGATATGCTATGGGGTTACCATGGATGATTACCTGCATCAATATGGCCACTATCCTCTTCAGAAAAAGGCAGTGGTGCGGCAGATACATCTCAAGCCTAAAAGTGAAGTTTCATTGAAATGACTAGATGATTGGCAGGGCTCCCTGTGAGCCAGGGATAGCAATTCATTTTAATTTGTGTAAATTACCTGGATGCATAATATCCAATTACGCTAAAAGCAACAAGTCAGCTGATATGGTGAATTAATTAGCTAGATGAGGAAATGGTATTAAATAGAGCAAATGACTGGATTCGTCGTCTGCCAATCTGCGATTTATTGAATGCTGAGTAGTGCCGGACATTGGGGGAAAAGATACTTTGTTTTTAGCAAGCAGCCATCTCAGCAAGTCGAACAGGACGCCACTGCTCACAAGATGGGCCAGACGTGATCATAGGCTCAACAGGAACTATTGGCTTCGTTGTTAAAAGACAGGGAACAAGGAAAGCTGGCTTCTCTTCCTGGAGTGAGAACTTCACATTAGCCTTTTTGTGCTTCAGTTTCTGTGTCTGTACAATGGGTACAACCGCTAACCACCCCCTTTCCACTTAAGGATTGCCAGGCTGACTTTGTTAAGACCTGTAAAGAACAGGGGAACCTTCAAATGAAAAGTGCTGAAACATTTTGTAAAATATGAATATATTTTCTGCTGCTCCAGAGAAGCGGACACGGAGCAATGGATCCAAACTACAAGAAAGAAGATTCCACCTAAACATTAGGAAGAACTTCCTGACAGTAAGAGCTGTTCGACAGTGGAATTTGCTGCCAAGGAGTGTGGTGGAGTCTCCTTCTTTGGAGGTCTTTAAACAGAGGCTTGACAACCATATGTCAGGAGTGCTCTGGTGGTGTTTCCTGCTTGGCAGGGGGTTGGACTCGATGGCCCTTGTGGTCTCTTCCAACTCTATGATTCTATGATTAAATGTATTGTACACAAAATATCACAATATAACACGTACTAGTACTCCAGTTGGTATGAACTTAAACAGTGTGTGTGTGTGTGTGTGTGTGTGTGTGTAGTGTACAGTCCTACAAATCACTATTCAATGTCTCCATTGAATGTTGTTGTTGTTTAGTCGTTTAGTTGTGTCCGACTCTTCGTGACCCCCTGGACCAGAGCACGCCAGGCACTCCTGTCTTCCACTGCCTCCCGCTGTTTGGTCAAACTCATGCTGGTAGCTTCGAGAACACTGTCCCACCATCTCGTCCTCTGTCGTCCCCTTCTCCTTGTGCCCTCCATCTTTCCCAACATCAGGGTCTTTTCCAGGGAGTCTTCTCTTCTCATGAGGTGGCCAAAGTCTTGGAGCCTCAGCTTCACAATTTGTAGTACAACTATACTGTACTGAAGTCCAGAGTGTAGGTTCTCTGTGTTAAATCTTCTAGTTGAAAAACTGTGTACATGGAGGATTCCGACAACGAGACATATGGGTAAAATCTCTGTTTCGTCATTGCTAAATGATACATGCCATGCTGTTGATGACTAATATAATACAATCCAATATGCAAAAAGCCACATATTAAAGTATTGCACTTACATATACAGTCAAACCTTGGTTCCCGGACGGCTTATTTGCCTAACAAATTGGCTGCCAAACACTGCAAACCCAGAAGTAAGTGTTCTGGTTTGAGAATGTTTTTTTGGAAGCTGGACGTCTGGTGTGGCTTCTGCTTGAGTGCAGGAAACTCCTGCAGCCAATCTGAAGCCGAGCCTTGGATTTCAAATGGTTTTGGGAGTCGAATGGACTCCCGGAACGGATTAAGTTTGAGAACCAAGGTTCCACTTTATAGGCAACTAAACGCTCAACAATTAGGTCAGCTCCTGCCTTGTGAGGGTGCTCAGCTCCTGTTGAAATTCTGACTCAGATACTAATTCTGTGCTACAAGGGTGCTGTTAAGTTGTGGGTGAACATATCAGACGACACAGCGATTCTTCAAACAGCTCTTTATTCAGAGGCCACAACAGAACTGAATTGAAGGGCTCAGTCAGCCTGCTTATATAGAGCTCCAGTACAACGTTACTGTAGCAACTTTCTAAAACTATCCAATCACTGAACGTCACTTTCAATCCTTCATTTGCATAACTATCTACAGTATCCATCCAATCACTGAATGTCACTTTCGATCCTTCATTTGCATAACTATCTACAGTATCCCCCTGCTGGCCCAGGGTGAGAACTTCAGTACATAACAGGTGCCATCTCTCCCTTAGGATTGTGGGTGCCCGCTGCTGCAATGTGGATGTGGCGTTTGCCCTCCTATGTGTGTGACATCATATTGGGTTCATAGGGAAAGGGTTAACTAATTGTAAAATGACTAACCAATGGGAACCCAGGGGGCAGAGTTAACTGTGTATAAGGTTTAAGCACAAAGGTTTTTTAGTGAGTTAGAGTTGTTGAGAAAACAGTCTGGAGTTAGAAGAGACAGAGAAGATAAGTCTGTGGGTTGGGCTAGTCTGGTGGGAGAGAGTGAGAGAATTTGTTAAGAGGAGTCAGTCAAACAGTTGAGATAATCAGTCAGAAGGTATTAGGAAGGTATAGGCCGGTAAAGAAACTAAAGTTAAGAAACTGACAGGAATATTATCTGAGAAACCTGTTAAGTTGTGGGTGAACATATCAGACGGCACAGCGATTCTTCAGACAGCTCTTGTTTATTCACAGGCCAGAACAGAACTGGGCTGAAGGGTTCATCCAACCTGCTTATATAGAGCTCAACTACAACGCAACAGTATCAACTTTCTGTAACTATCGAATCACTGAACGTCACTTTCAATTCCCCATTTGCATACGGGGACCTGAGTGAAAACTATCTACAGTATCCCCCTGCTGGCCCAGGGTGAGAACTTCAGTACATAACGAAACTATAAACTTGTTAATGTTTGTAAAATAAACTTGTGGGTTTTTTTGGTTCACTTTTAACAACTGTCTGGACTCAGTGTTTTACCCGAGAGTAACGGGTTGGTGGCAGCGGGGAAGCGAGCACAGAGGTGGCACAGGGATCAATAGACCGCTAAATGTCCGGGGACCCTGTGTGATCGCCACAGCAGACATGCCATGTTACACCCGCAGGCAGGTTTTTGTTGTGGCGGCTCCTCCTCCTCCTCCTCCTCTCCACAGCCAGAGAGGCACCCTTTTCCGTGGGGAGGGGCATGGACCCTTTGCCTCCATATCCAAGGTGCCCCTTCCCAGAAAAGGGTGCCTCGCTTGCTCCCTAAGGAGGGTGGAGCTGAACTGCTCTCTCTCTCTCTATATATATATATAAATAAATTTTTTATTCAATTTTCAAATAAAAAAAATATATAATACAAATCATACATCTTTTTTACATCCAATCTCTTTTTATATTTTACTTCCCTCAACTTGACTGATACTCCTTCCCTTCTTAATTTCTTACACATTTCTAAAACCTCACCCATTATTTGTAAATTAAATCTTGTTTCACTCATATTCTAGCATTTCTTTTTACAGAGCTTCATTAAAGCTTACAAGCGTTATTTGTTTTTCACTTAAGTTATGCATATACTCTGTAAACTTTTCCCAATCTTCTGTGAATCTCTGATCTCGGCGATTTCGAATCCTTCCTGTCAGTCTATCAAGTTCTGCAAAGTCCGTCATCTTCATTCTCCATTCTTCCAATGTTGGTAACTCTTCATTCTTCCATTTCTGAGCCATTAATATTCTCGCTGCTGTCACTGCATATAAAAATAACTTCTGAACTGCTCTCTCTTAGAGCAGTGCTGCTGCTGCCTGCTGGCTTTTCTCACTGACTTTGTGGGTGCCCAACCCGCACAACTATATACAGTTGTACCTTGGAAGTCAAACGGAATCCATTCCAGAAGTCTGTTCGACTTCCAAAACATTCGGAAAACAAACTGCAGCTTCTGATTGGCTGCAGAAAGCTCCTGCAGCCAATCGGAAGCTGCGTAAGCCGTTTCAGACGTTCGGGTTCCAATGAACATTCACAAATCAGAACAGTCGCTTCTGGGTTTGCGGCGTTCAGGATCCAAGGTATGACTGTACTCTTATTTTCCATATACAGAATTGTGTTTTATGAGGTTTTTCTCTCTGTATTCCCTGGTTTGTAAAATGGCAACTTTCTGCAATATGTTGACTAGCCTTATTGAACACTAGAAAAGAGCACCTCAGTACACATTATGTCTTCCTTTAAAACTATCCTACACACTTAAAGAGGATGCGGGTGGTGCTGTGGGTTAAACCACAGAGCCTAGGACTTGCCGATCAGAAGGTCGGTGGTTCGAATCCCCGTGACGGGGTGAGCTCCCGTTGCTCGGTCCTTGCTCCTTCCAACCTAGGAGTTCAAAAGCACGTCAAATTTCAAGTAGATAAATAGGTACCGCTCCGGCAGGAAGGTAAACGGCGTTTCTGTGCACTGCTCTTGTTCGCCAGAAGCAGCTTAGTCACGCTGGCCACATGACCTGGAAGCTGTATGCCAGCTCCCTCGGCCAATAAAGCGAGATGAGCGCTGCAACCCCAGAGTCGGCCACGACTGGACCTAATGGTCAGGAGTCCCTTTACCTTTACCTTTTTACACACTTAAGAAAAAAACAAAGCAAAACTTTCTTTTCCCAGATGGAGGAAAACAGGACTACCATTATCCTATAGAGCCACATGCCGTTTTAGATACAAGTAATGAAAAATGGAGGATCAATGCCCTGGGAATATATATTATCTATATTAGACACCCTGTAATAAATCTTTGGAGCAAAGCTATTTTATGCTTGATTTGCTCTGAACGTGTCGTTCCCATTTAGCATCAGCTCTTCAAGGCAGATGCCAAAATGGGGGCACTGGCTGGAACAGGAGCTGTATTGAAATAGTCCTTGCTTCCTCAAAAACAGCTTCACTCATGAGCCTGCTGATCAAGCAGTATATTGAGTCTTGTATAAATGGAAGAACTCTACTTCAGGAGATGGCAACTGGCACAGAGTGCCATTCAAAGAAGTAATCAATTAAAAGGCAGAGGGAGACCTCTACCACATGTGGTGGGCATGCAGTAAGGTGAAGGGCTTTTGGGAAATGATTTACAATGAACTTAAAAAAAAATTCAAATATACTTTCCCCCAAAAGCCTGAAGCCTTTCTGTTAGGAATGGTGGGTAAAGAAGTTAAAAAAGAAGATAAGATACTATTCTTATATGCCACTACAGCCACAAGAATCTTGTTAGCGCAAAACTGGAAAACAGAAGTTATACCCAGTATAAGTGATTGGCAGATTAAGTTGATAAATTATGCCGAGTTCGCTAGAATAACAGGAAGATTAAGGGATCAAGACCAACAGAAATTTCATGACAATTGGAATAAATATTTGACTTATCTTGGAACTAATTTTCAGACGACACTGGCGGGGCTGAATTAACTCTAACAGTAAAATGATACAGGATTAAAGCGATAAAATACGTGAATACAAATTTATCTGATACTTACCAAAAGTGTGGAAGGAAGTCTACGGCTCAGCGGAGCCTAAAAGAATTTTGTGTTGTATTTTTGATTTGTTGATTTGATGTGATACGTTCAAGTTATGGTTTAAATTTTGTGTTTGTTCTTATGTATAAATGAGCAATATTAATAAAAATTTACTTGCAAAAAAAATAAAATAAAAAATAAAAGGCAGGGCTGTCAAAACTTTCGATCTTCACTTCCTGATGGGGCCACTGCAAGAGGCATGACGCTGCAGCAGATGGAGCGATTGGACTTGACCCACCATGGCTGCTCTTAAGCCTGTGTGCAACTTGAGCAAAAACATAAATTCATGCTAAAGGACTGTTACAAGCAAGATAAAACATGGTAGCTCTGCGTCTAAAGAAAGTGCATAGATTTTAGTACGTAACCCATGCGCTGAGGGCACTTGGCCAATAAGAAGTTGTTGTTCTGAAAGAAAAAGAGTGGAGACAAATATAGTGGAGACTCTAGCGGAGGAGAAAACGCAGAAGAAATAAGCAACTGGGGGAGTGGTTTTATAGGACTCAGGATCAATGTTTCCATTTCCCCCAGGAAAACCTGCTGTTTACCGCTGAATCAGAACAAGTGGCAATTGGGTTTTCTGAGAATTGCCGTTCTGGTTCAGCAGTGAAAAGTGTGTTTCTCAGGGAAAAGCTATGGGGCAAATGTAAAACCGTTTGGCCCTGTGCTTTCTAGGCACGGGGCAAGCGGAAGCATGGAGAAGCCTTAAGTGCCACCCACTATCATTTCACAGTGGGGACTGAGCCCCCTGGAAGCGGGTGGGCAAGGGGGTGGCAGGGCCCTTCCTTGGGCTTATTCCTTGCTCTCCCAGCCTTTCCTTCTGGGCCCCACCTTCTAGGGCAGTGGTTTTCAAAAGGTGTGGTGCGCCACACTGGCGTGCCAGGAGAGGATGGCAATTGTGGCAGGGAGATTCAAGGACAAACAAAGGAACATGTAAACATTTCAGTATGGTGTATTATAATATCTATCTCCATATCTATCTCTATATCTATCTCTATCATCTATCTATCTATATCTATCTATCTAATCATCTATATCTATCTATCTATCATCTATATCTATCTATCTATATCTATCTATCTATCTATCTATCATCTATCATCTATCTATCTATCTATCTATCTATCTATCTATCTATCATCTATCTATCTATCTACCATCTATCTATCTATCTATCATCTATCTATCTATATCTATCTATCTATCTATCTATCTATCTATCTATCTATCTATCTATCTATCTATCTATCTATATCTATCATCTATCTATCATCTATTTACCTATCTCCATAGATAGATAGATAGACAGACAGATAGATGATTAGATAGATAGATAGATAGATAGATAGATAGACAGATAAATGATATCTATCTATCATCTATCTATCTATCTATCTATCTATCTATATCTATCTATCTATCTATCTATCTATCTATCATCTATCTATCTATCTATCATCTATCTATCATCTATCTATATCTAATTATCTATCTATCTATCTATCTATCTATCATCATCATCATTATCTAATCATCTATCTATCTATCTATCTATCTATCTATCTATGGAGATGATAGATATAGATAGATATAGATATAGATATAGATATACAACCAGAAACAGTATTGACGCCTCTCTTCAAGAGCATTGGCTATTCTTCTACAGTTCTCCACGACATATTGTTGTGAACAGGGATTTTCAACCCTGACAAATATGAAAGCTCAGAAGAGAGAAAGGCTTCTTTCTGTTGATGAGGAGACGAGACTTTGTCTCAAATTAGACCTAATATGAGCCTACCCAGCAAAAGCAAACTCACACCTCTCATGACTTTGCATACATACTTAAGGAACATGTGTAAGAGGCTCATTTATAAATTATATTTTGGGGATGATTTATGTTCTTATGCAGCTGCAGTGTTTTGTACTTTCTGGACATCCCATGATCATATTATAAAGCAGTTGTGCTCTGTGTTATAGATCAAGCACTGCTTGGATTTGTTTCTTTTTTGTTTTCCAATGTACCGTATTTTTCGCTCTATAACACGCACCTGACCATAACACGCACATAGGTTTTAGAGAAGGAAAACAAGAAAAAAAATATTCTAAATGAAACAGTGGATGTATGATTTTTGGTTCATGCTGTGGCCACAGACATGTGATCTGACAGTGAGTTTGGAGTAGCCCAATGCAAAAATCCTGAGGATCCATGTGGATCCATGCTTTGTAACCACGTTTTTGCACCATTACGGCCCCATGCAACAGTGGGTGCGTGTTTTTTTGGTGCAAGATGTAGCCATAGACATGCTATGGGATCTGATGGTGAATTTGGGGTGACCCAGTGCAAAAATCCTGAGGATCCATGTGGATCTGTGCTTTGTAACCACGTTTTAAGTGGGGAGGGAAGGAAAAGCACACAAGGGACAAGGAGCACGCGTGGGGTGTGTGGAGAAGGATGCTGCTAATAATGCAGAAGAGGGGTTTAAGGGGAGAAGAAGCACACGTGGAGTGTGTGGAGAAGGATGCTGCTAATAATGAAGAAGAAGGGTATAAGGGGAGAAGGCTCCTCTCCTCTCCCACTTTGCTCCTTTAAAGCAAGCAGGCTCTGCTTTTCTCCCTCCTCCCCGCTCATCCCCGGCTGCTATTTAGTGAGCTGAATGGGGAGGAGAGAGGGACAAAGAGCCTGCTTGCTTTAAAGGAACCAACCGGACAGGAGCCGCTTACACTTGTGTAAGCGGCTCCTCTCCTCTCCCGCTTTGCTCCTTTAAAGAAGCAGGCTCCCTGTCCCTCTCTCCTCCCCACTCAGCGGCTCTTCTCCCGCTTTGCTGTTTCAAAGCGAGCCACGGAGGAGGGAAGGAAGGGGAACCATGGATCCTCTGCTCACGACTGCAGCAGATCCCCCCCGCCATCCGTAGGCATTCCCTCCCTAACACGCACAGACATTTCCCCTTACGTTCTAGGAGGAAAAAAGTGAGTGTTATGGTGCAAAAAATACTGTATTTCCTACCAATAAAAAAAATGTTGTGTGGCATGAGCAAATTTTTATTCTGAAAGTGTGGCCGAGAGAAAAACCTTTGAGAAAAGTGAAATAACACCAACGATAACAGAATGGTAGACACTTATGATAGCATATTTCCAACTAGCAAAGTTGACGGGAAAAGTCAGGGGAGTTTTAAATCAGAAAACATATGGAGAATGGAAAATATTTAAGGAATATATAAGATTATATTGTAAAAATAATACCATCTTAGAGGAACTTGAATGATACTTGTGAACAAGAATGAATGAAACAAATACTTTAGTGGAATGTGTGAAAAAGAAAATAAAGTAAAGCTGCGCGATAAAACCATGACAATAGAAATAGTAAAATGAGAACGATTGGAAGTTTTATGCAGAAATTTTTATTTGAGGGATATGATTTTGTACAAAGCTTTGAATCTTTTTCTTTTTCTTTCCCCCCTTTTCTTAATAATAATAATAATAATAATAATAATAATAATTTATTATTTATACCCCCGCCCATCTGGCTTCCAATCAAGTGTTAAAAACAATATAGCATTTACTATTGTCTTTTTAAAAAAAATTCTTACTTTTATGTCTTAATGCTATCTTTTTTTGTATGTAAGTTTTCTATACATACCTTCGTTGTACGTTTGTATTTTAAACCAATAAAGATTTACCATGGGGAAAAAAGGGGGGGGGGGAGAGAGAACTTCTGTTTTGGTGGGCCATTGTGACTCATGAGCAAAAGCAGTTTGCTTCTCCTCCTCAGTGCAGTGCTGGGTTCGCCTGCTTTGCCTGATAGTGGCAGCAGCCGTGGCAAATGAAGGCGATTCTTTCAAGGGAGAGAAAAGAGTAAGTTTCAGGCCGGCCAGCCCAGTGGCGTAGCGTGGGTTGTCAGCACCCGGGGCAAGGCAAGTAATTTGTGCCCCTTAACCTGGGGCAAGGCAAGTAATTTGCGCCCCCTAACCCGGGGCAAGGCAAGTAATTTGCGCCCCCCCCCCCGCTGCACTGTCCCTCCCCCAGATAGTCCCTCGCTCTCTCTCCGCACCGCACGCCTGGCACCCTCCCCTCCACAGTGGGCGGCGACCCGGCGGCTCGGATCGGATTCGCACAGCCAGCACTGCAGTGAGAGAGAGTGAGCGAGCCAGGTAGGGGCAGAGAGCTGCGAGTGCGAGCGCGCCCCCCCCCCCAGATGTTGTGCCCGGTGCAGCCAGGCCCCCCTGCACCCCCCATGCTACGCCACTGGGCCAGCCAGCATGCCTGCCAGTGCAACAAGGAGGAGGCGGACCACCAGAGATTGGCAGTGGACCAGGGCGGAGAGGGCCCCCCTGCAGGATTTTGTGAACACCTCAGAGAAGATCCTTGTAATTACCCAGTACAGTGGTACCTTGGGTTACAGACACTTCAGGTTACACACTCCACTAAGCCAGAAATAGTGCTTCAGGTTAAGAACTTTGCTTCAGGATGAGAACAGAAATTGTGCTTCGGCCGCACGGCAGCAGCAGGAGGCCCCATTAGCTAAAGTGGTCCTTCAGGTTAACAACAGTTTCAGGTTATGAACGGACCTCCAGAACGAATTAAGTTCTTAACCTGAGGTACCACTGTACTGTTATGAGAATGATAAGGTCTAAGATATAAAATAAATGTACCAAGCAAACACCGACATAAATATATAAATCACATGTCTGAAACAGTACAGGAAAAAAGTCCTGAAACCATTTTGTCTCTCCCAAATTGACCTCAAATGTTTCTTTGCAAGGAGAAATGGGAAAAACCTCCCCATTGTCTCTTGGTTCACAAGTCCTGCCTTAAGGGCACATTTAATATATGAATAGGGTGAGCATGTGACCTAGACTCGGGAATTAAGTATTTAGCATCACAAAAGAATGGCCAGGCTGTCCAGGTAAACCCATTAACAGGTTTCCTGCCAGACAGGATTCTGTTGTAGACTGCCCCTTCTGTGATGTATGTATGATGTTTTGGGGGGTGGTCTTGGGCTACAAGGTGGGCAGTTTCAAAAGTCTATATAAGGGCTTGCGCACCATTGTTCAGGGTTCCTCCTCCCTCCTGCGTGTGGTGAGTGGGGACCCCGTTGCAACAGTTTAATAAAGATCAGGCTTACTAGCTGCTTTGCTTCTCAATATTCTCTAGTTTGCCTCTGTTATTTTCTACCAATAGAGAACCTACATAAGGACTCTATATGGGTTCTTGGGTATCCCATAAGGGAAAAGGAGCAGTTTTTTTCTTATAACAATACGTAGCCTGGGTTCCACCCCTCATGCCTATACTGAGAGCCAATACAGTAAGAGCAAATTTTATGATTACCAGATCTTGGTCCTCTTTCTTCTGTTACAGCGATATGGTGGTATTTTATGGTCCCATGATGGAACATTTGGCAGAAGCTGATACAAGTGCCCCTTATTAACATTCAGCTTCTTAAGCTCCTTGAGTTAGAGTTCACTCTGTCCTATAGTGCTATTGTCCAATCATGCCTGTCTGAAATGATTTATCTATGTTACTTACACTTCTTTTTAAATTTGGAAAGAATTATAGTCACAGGGCCAGAACAGATACAAAGGTCAATTTCAGTAGATGATCCTTGACAAATTTTTTTTTTAAAAGGGCCTACCAAGAAAATTTATTTATGACATTTATGCGTAGCTTTTGACTTACCCGAAGCGCCTCTATGCAACATATGAGAAATGGTGTTGTTGTTTTTAAAGCAGTAAACAACGCACACAAATAAAAACAGCCGAACAGTGCAGGCCAATTTAAGTTGTCACCCCCAGCAAATAACATAAGGTAAAGGGACCCCTGACCATTAGGTCTAGTTGTGGCAGACTCTGGGGTTGCGGCGCTCATCTCGCTTTATTGGCCGAGGGAGCCGGCGTACAGCTTCTGGGTCGTGTGGCCAGCATGACTAAGCTGCTTCTGGCGAACCAGAGCAGCGCACAGAAACACCGTTTACCTTCCCGCCAGAGTGGTACCTATGTATCTACTTGTACTTTGTGCTTTCGAACTGCTAGGTTGGCAGGAGCAGGGACCGAGCAATGGGAGCTCACCCCGCTGTGGGGATTTGAACCGCCAACCTTCTGATCAGCAAGTCCTAGGCTCTGTGGTTTAACCCACAGCGCCACCCGCGTCCCTTAGCAAATAACATATTGGAGGGCAAATATATTTTCAGCTGGAAATTAAGCAAGACCTATCAGACCTTCCTTGGCAGGAAGTTGCAAAGTGGGGGACCTATAGCTGAAAAGGCCTTATTGTGCCCCATTTGAATTCTTATCACCATTGTTGTTGTTGTTGTTCTTTAGTCGTTTAGTTGTGTCCGACTCTTTGTGCCCCCATGGACCAGAGCACGCCAGGCACTCCTGTCTTCCACTGCCTCCCGCAGTTTGGTCAAACTCATGTTGGTAGCTTCGAGAACACTGTCTAACCATCGCGTCCTCTGTCATCCCCTTCTCCTTGTGCCTCCATCTTTCCCAACATCAGGGTCTTTTCCAGGGAGTCTTCTCTTCTCATGAGGTGGCCAAAGTATTGGAGCCTCAGCTTCAGGATCTGTCCTTCCAGTGAGCACTCAGGGCTGATTTCCTTCAGAATGGAGAGGTTTGATCTTCTTGCAGTCCATGGGACTCTCAAGAGTCTCCTCCAGCACCAGAATTCAAAAGCATCCATTCTTTGGCGATCAGCCTTCTTTATGGTCCAGCTCTCACTTCCATACATCACTACTGGGAAAACAATATTACAGTGGTACCTCGGGTTAAGGACTTAATTCGTTCCGGAGGTCCGTACTTAAGCTGAAACTATTCTTAACCTGAAGCACCACTTTAGCTAATGGGGCCTCCTGCTGCTGCCGCGCCACCGGAGCACAATTTCAGTTCTCATCCTGAAGCAAAGTTCTTAACCTGAAGCACTATTTCTGGGTTAACGGAGTCTGTAACCCAAAGTGTATGTAACCTGAAGCGTATGTAACCCGAGGTACCACTGTAGTGGGTATCATTTAGGTATCATTCACTATATGTTGGATTAGCCTTAACACCTGCTGCCATCTTGTGTATACAAATGTGTACTGCAGTTCTGTGGATGGTTTCTTATCTATCATCTATATTTGGATTTGATATCCCGCTTTATCACTACCCGAAGGAGTCTCAAAGCGGCTAATATTCTCCTTTCCCTTCCTCCCCCACAACAAACACTCTGCAAGGTGAGTGGGGCTGAGAGACTTCAGAGAAGTGTGACTGGCCCAAGGTCACCCAGCAGCTGCATGTGGAGGAGCGGGGAAGCGAACCCGGTTCACCAGATTACGAGTCTACCGCTCTTAACCACTACACCACAATGGCTATCTATCATCTATCTATCTATCTATCTATCTATATCTATCTATCTATCTATCTATCATCTATCTATCATCTATCTATCTATCTATCTATCTATCTATCTATCATCTATCTATGTAACAAATTTTATAAAAGGTTACATTGAGAATTTTTCTTAATCGGTTACTCAAGTAATCTATTACTAGAAATAGAAAAGACACTTTAATTTTCTTTGGCATTTTTAAAAAAAGAAACATTGCTGGTTTAATATCAGAGCTAAAGCTATCTCATATTGTCTCAAGTTCTACAAACCTGGGAAATGTCTTGTGCCAACCCTAGCCCCGCCTGCTACTGCTGTCAATAAAGATTTGACCTCATTTTATCCGATCACCGTTATACAGTCTGCTTATTTTGCTGTTCTCCAGACCCTCCAAGTGTCCCTATTTTCCAGGGACTTCCCTGATTTAGAGAAGCCGTTCCGGTTTCTGATTTGACCCAGGAATGTCCTGCTTTTCCTTAGGACGTCTCTGTTTTCATTAGAGAAATGTCAGAGGGTATGGAGTTATCCTACTACCGAACCATCTGAAGGAAATCCTGTATAGGGAAGGGTTGTTTTAAATCTTTAATGTTTTATTATGTATTTGTATATGTTGGAAACCTCCCAGAGTGGCTGGGGCGACCAAGTAAGATGCGTGGGGTATAAATAGAAAATACAGTATTTATCAAACATAGTAGCCTTTAGCACAGGGGTCACCAACTTTGTGACCACATTTGGAAATAGGATAAACTTGTGGGTGCCACCACAAAATAGCTGAGTACAAGGCTGGGGCCATCTTTGAGGCCCTAATACCAAATCATAGGAACAGAGCTAAAAAACCTTGGAATTTACATATATAACCAATATTTAAGGGTGCAACTAAAAACCAACCGTCTAACTAAAACATGCAGTTTATAATAAGCCTAGCTGCAAATGAAACACCTTTAAATTAAAATATTTTAGGATTTCTTACTTAGCATTTGTGAAAACATGACACACTGTTTAGCACTTAATAAATGGTAGAGGTCACACAACCTGCATGATACAAAATTTTAAATGGTTTTAAATCATTTCATGGCAAAGTCATTGATGATGTCAAATGATAAGCTACCAAAATTATAAATTTTGATGTACATAAGGCTAGGCACAGACCTCTTCGTGCAACATTGTGGTCTGTAGTTCATTCTTGATCTTTTTAGCCCTGAAAATGACTTTTCTCCTGAGCAGTTTGTTGCTATTAGACTCAAAAGGAGCTGCAATTTTGCTTCCACCAAAAGCCAACTGAATCTTATCTTTGATGCAGTCTTGCTAAAGTTCCTGGTGGCATAAATGTTTTTGATCTGACTAATTTTGTTTGATGTAAGCATAGAAATGCTGTATTTCCCCAAAGAGGTTAATAGCAACACTGTCAGGGTATAGCCTTTCATCAGAAGCTTTAAACCTTCACACAAGAACTTTTATGAGGAGTCTGAATCAACCAGAATGGGGTGGAAATTGTGCAACATTTTCATATACGAGTGCTCTTTTTTCAAATTGGTTTCAAGCACATCCTTCATAGGAATAAAGGATTTCACTCAAAACATGTCTCTTAGAGAAAGTTTTTTTAAAAAATATTTTTATTGGTTTTTAACATACAAAATTATAAAACATAGCAGACAATTTATCACAAATACATTCTTATTGGACTTCCATCAGCACCTCTGATAATCCTCCGTCTTAATCACTTCTTACGCCTTTCCTAACTTAATTTTGCCTTTACATCTCTAACATATCCCGTCTCCTTCTCCATTTTTACAATATTTCTAATATTATTCCTCACAGAACTTCTTGCAAACCTACAAACGTTGTCGAGAAAGTCTTTCATTATTAGCATCTGGTACATCACTATAATTTTTTCCTGCTTAATTTTCTTTTATCCACACACCTGTAGTCTACATCAGGGCAGGTATTCTGTTGCACCAAGTTAAAGGTTTCTCTGGTTTCTCTGAAGAAGTGTGTGAGAGAAGTGAAAAGCTCTACACATGTACCAAGGGCTTTCTGTGGAACATGTAGGACTTTGCTGGTTTGGGGGAACTAAACTAACTGATTATAGGAACATAGGGACATCGGGTGGCGCTGTGGGTTAAACCACAGAGCCTAGGACTTGCCGATCAGAAGGTCGGGGATTTGAATCCCCACTACGGGGTGAGCTCCCGTTGCTTGGTTCCTGCTCCTGCCAACCTAGCAATTCGAAAGCATGTCAAGGTGAAAGTAGATAAATAGGTACCGCTCCAGTGGGAAGGTAAACGGCGTTTCCATGCGCTGCTCTGGTTCTCCAGAAGCGGCTTAGTCATGCTGGCCACATGACCCGGAATCTGTATGCTGGCTCCCTTGGCCAGTAAAGCGAGATGAGCGCCACAACCCCAGAGCCGTCCGCAACTGGACCTTCAAACTTCTTCAAGCAAGTCTCACAAATTTCCTGTACATACGCAAATGGAAGGTCTCAGATTGCACTCTTCACAGAGACTTTTCCAGCCTGTGAACTTCCGGGAAAGTTCTTTCCCACAGCTATCCAGATCATGTGATGTCAACAAGCTACTGGTTTGCAGCTGCGTTGCTCTCATATACGGACACAACCTACAACACAGTGTTGAGGCACTTCCAAGCAAAAATATACTATTGGAAGCTGAAAGTTGTTGTTGTTGTTTAGTTGTTTAGTCGTGTCCGACTCTTTGTGACCCCATGGACCAGAGCACGCCAGGCACTCCTGTCTTCCACTGCCTCCCGCAGTTTGGTCAAACTCATGCTGTTAGTTCGAGAACACTGTCCAAGCATCTTGTCCCCTTCTCCTTGTGGCCAAAGTCTTGGAGCCTCAGCTTCAGGACCTGTTCTTCCAGTGAGCACTCGGGGCTGATTTCCTTCAGATTTCCTTAAAAATGGTGCCAACCGGTTGCAAATGCTCCCCTGAAAGCTTTGGCGGTCGAAACAGAAGGCTTTTTATCACAGGACAAGAAATCAGCCCTTGACAACTTAACCGGCGGAAAAAGATTTTTTTGAAAAAATCCCTAAGCCCTAATTTCAGCAAAAATCTGACTTTTGGCAATTCACTCAAAAATGGTGCCAATCGCTTGCAAATGGTCCCCTGAAAGGTGTGGCAGTCGAAACAGAAGGCTTTTTGTCACAGGACAAGAAATCAGCCATCTGCAACTTGGCCAGCGGGTTTTTGTTTTGTTTTGTTTTTTTTGAAAAATCCCTAAGCTCCGGGGTCACAATTTCAGCAAAAATCTGAGTTTTGCCAATTCACTCAAAAATGGTGCCAATCGCTTGCAAATGCTCCCCTGAAAGGTTTGGCAGTCGAAATAGAAGGCCTTTTATCACAGGACAAGAAATCAGCCCTCAACAACTTAACCGGCGGAAAAATATTTTTTTGAAAAAATCCCTAAGCCCCGGGGTCACAATTTCAGCAAAAATCTGACTTTTGGCAATTCACTTAAAAATTGTGCCAACCGGTTGCAAATGCTACCCTGAAAGCTTTGGCGGTCGAAAAAGAAGGCTTTTTATCACAGGACAAGAAATCAGCCCTCTGCCAATTAACCGGTGGAAATTTTTTTTTGGAAAAAATCCCTAAGCTCCGAGGTCACAATTTCAGCAAAAATCTGACTTATGGCAATTCACTCAAAAATGGTGTCAACTGGTTGCATATGCTCCCATGATAGGTTTGGCTGTCGAAACAGAAGGCTTTTTATCACAGGACAAGAAATCAGCCCTCGACAACTAAACCAGCCGAAAATGCTTTTTTGAAAAAATCCCTAAGCCCCGGGGTCAGAATTTCAGCAAAAGTCTGACTTTTGGCAATTCACTCAAAAATGGTGCCAAACGCTTGCAAATGGTCCCCTCAAAGGTTTGGCAGTCGAAACAGAAGGCTTTTTATCACAGAACAAGAAATCCGCCCTCTGCAACTTAACCGTCGGAAAAAGTTTTTTTGAAAAAATCCCTAAGCCCCAGGGTCACAATTTCAGCAAAAATCTCACTGTTGGCAATTCACTCAAAAATGGTGCCAATCACTTGCAAATGGTCCCCTGAAAGCTTTGGCAGTCGAAACAGAAGGCTTTTTATGACAGGACAAGAAATCAGCCCTCTGCAACTTAACCGGCGGAAAAAGATTTTTTCAAAAAATCCCTAAGACCCGGGGTCACAATTTCAGCAAAAATCTCACTGTTGGCAATTCACTCAAAAATGGTGCCAATCACTTGCAAATGGTCCCCTGAAAGCTTTGGCAGTCGAAACAGAAGGCTTTTTATGACAGGACAAGAAATCAGCCCTCTGCAACTTAACCGGCGGAAAAAGATTTTTTCAAAAAATCCCTAAGCCCCAGGGTCACAATTTCAGCAAAAATCTGACTTTTGGCAATTCACTCAATAATTGTGCCAACTGGTTGCATATGCTACCCTGAAAGGTTTGACCGTCGAAACAGAAGGCTTTTTATCACAGGACAAGAAATCAGCCCTCAACAACTTAACCGGCGGAAAAAGAATTTTTGAAAAAATCCCTAGGCCCCAGGGTCACAATTTCAGCAAAAATCTGACTTTTGGCAATTCACTCAAAAATGGTGCCAAATACCTGCAAATGGTCCCCTGAAAGGTTTGACAGTCGAAACAGAAGGCTTTTTATCACAGGACAAGAAATCAGCCCTCAACAACTTAACCGGCGGAAAAAGATTTTTTGAAAAAATCACTAAGCCCCGGGGGTCACAATTTCAGCAAAAATCTGACTTTTGGCAATTCACTCAAAAATGGTACCAAACACTTGCAAATGCTCCCCTGAATGTTTTGGCAGTCTAAACAGAAGGCTTTTTATCACAGGACAAGAAATCCGCCCTCAACAACTTAACCGGTGGAGAAAGATTTTTTGAAAAAATCGCTAAGCCCCGGGGTCATAATTTCAGCAAAAATCTGACTTTTGGGAATTCACTCAAAAGTCGTGCCAAACGTATGCAAATGGTCCTCTGAAAGTTTTGGCAGTCTGAACAGAAGGCTTTTTATCACAGGACAAGAAATCCGCCCTCAGCAACTTAACCGGTGGAAAAAGTTTTTTTGAAAAAATCCCTAAGCCCCGGGGTCACAATTTCAGCAAAAATCTGACTTATGGCAATTCACTCAAAAATGGTGCCAACCGGTTGGATATGCTCCCCTGATAGGTTTGGCTGTCCAAACAGGAGGCTTTTTGTCACAGGACAAGAAATCAGCCCTCAACAACTAAACCGGCAGAAAATGCTTTTTTGAAAAAATCCCTAAGCTTCGGGGTCACAATTTCAGCAAAAATATGACTTCTGGCAATTCACTCAAAAATGGTTTCAACCGGTTGCAAATGTTCCCCAGAAAGCTTTGGCAATCGAAACAGAAGGCTTTTTATCACAGAACAAAAAATCAGCCCTCGACAACTTAACCGGGGGGAAAAGAATTTTTTGAAAAAATCCCTAAGCCCCGGGGTCACAATTTCAGCAAAAATCTGAGTTTTGCCAATTCACTCAAAAGTGGTACCAAACGCTTGCAAATGCTCCCCTGAAAGTTTTGGCAGTAGAAACAGAAGGCTTTTTATCACAGGACAAGAAATCAGCCCTCTGCAACTTAACCGGTGGAAATTTTTTTTTTTGAAAAAATCCCTAAGCTCCGAGGTCACAATTTCAGCAAAAATCTGACTTTTGGCAATTCAGTCAAAAATCGTGCCAAACGCTTGCAAATGCTCCCCTGAAAGGTTTGACGACCGAAACAGAAGCCTTTTTATCACAGGACAAGAAATCAGCCCTCAATAACTTAACTGGCGGAAAAAGACTTTTTGAAAAAATCCCGTCACAATTAGAGCAAAAATCTGACTTTTGGCAATTCACTCAAAAATGGTGCCAAACACTTGCAAGTGGTCCCCTGAAAGGTTTGGCAGTCGAAACAGAAGGCTTTTTATCACAGGACAAGGAAGCAGCCCTCGACAACTTAACCGGCGGAAAAAGATTTTTTCAAAAAATCCCTAAGCCCCGGGGTCACAATTTCAGGAAAAATCTGACTTTTGGCAATTCACTCAAAAATGGTGCCAAACACTGGCAAGTGGTCCCCTGAAAGGTTTGGCAGTCGAAACAGAAGGCTTTTTATCACAGGACAAGAAATCAGCCCTCGACAACTTAACTGGCGGAAAAAGATTTTTTGAAAAAATCCCTAAGCCCCGGGGTCACAATTTCAGGAAAAATCTGACTTTTGGCAATTCACTCAAAAATGGTGCCAAACACTTGCAAATGCTCCCCTGAAAGTTTTGGCCGTCGAAACAGAAGGCTTTTTATCACAGGACACGAAATCAACCCTCGACAACTTAACAGGCGGAAAAAGATTTTTTGAAAAAATCGCTAAGCCCCGGGGTCACAATTTCAGCAAAAATCTGACTTTTGGCAATTCACTCAAAAATGGTGCCAAACACTTGGAAATGCTCCCCTGAAAGTTTTGACGACCGAAACAGAAGCCTTTTTATCACAGGACAAGAAATCAGCCCTCAATAACTTAACTGGCGGAAAAGGATTTTTTGAAAAAATCCCTAAGCTCCGGGGTCAGAATTTCAGCAAAAATCTGACTTTTGGCAATTCACTCAAAAATCGTGCGAAACGCTTGCAAATGCTCCCCTGAAAGGTTTGACGACCGAAACAGAAGCCTTTTTATCACAGGACAAGAAATCAGCCCTCAATAACTTAACTGGCGGAAGAAGATTTTTTGAAAAAATCCCTAAGCCCCGGGGTCAGAATTTCAGCAAAAATCTGACTTTTGGCAATTCACTCAAAAATCGTGCGAAACGCTTGCAAATGCTTCGCTGAAAGTTTTGGCCGTCGAAACAGAAGGCTTTTTATCACAGGACAAGAAATCAGCCCTCAACAACTTAACCGGCGGAAAAAGATTTTTTGAAACAATCCCGTCACAATTTCAGCAAAAATCTGACTTTTGGCAATTCACTCAAAAGTGGTACCAAACGCTTGCAAATGCTCCCCTGAAAGTTTTGGCAGTCGAAACAGAAGGCTTTTTATCACAGGACAAGAAATCAGCCCTGAACAACTTAACCGGCGAAAAAAGATTTTTTGAAAGAATCCCTAAGCCCCGGGGTCACAATTTCAGCAAAAATCTGACTTTTGGCAATTCACTAAAAATTGTTCCAATAACTTGCAAATGGACCCCTGAAAGATTTGGCAGTCGAAACAGGAGGCTTTTAATCACAGGACAAGGAAGCAGCCCTCGACAACTTAACCGGCGGAAAAAGATTTTTTCAAAAAATCCCTAAGCCCCGGGGTCACAATTTCAGGAAAAATCTGACTTTTGGCAATTCACTCAAAAATGGTGCCAAACACTGGCAAGTGGTCCCCTGAAAGGTTTGGCCGTCGAAACAGAAGGCTTTTTATCACAGGACACGAAATCAGCCCTCGACAACTTAACTGGCGGAAAAAGATTTTTTGAAAAAATCCCTAAGCCCCGGGGTCACAATTTCAGGAAAAATCTGACTTTTGGCAATTCACTCAAAAATGGTGCCAAACACTTGCAAATGCTCCCCTGAAAGTTTTGGCCGTCGATACAGAAGGCTTTTTATCACAGGACACGAAATCAACCCTCGACAACTTAACAGGCGGAAAAAGATTTTTTGAAAAAATCGCTAAGCCCCGGGGTCACAATTTCAGCAAAAATCTGACTTTTGGCAATTCACTCAAAAATGGTGCCAAACACTTGGAAATGCTCCCCTGAAAGTTTTGACGACCGAAACAGAAGCCTTTTTATCACAGGACAAGAAATCAGCCCTCAATAACTTAACTGGCGGAAAATGATTTTTTGAAGAAATCCCTAAGCTCCGGGGTCAGAATTTCAGCAAAAATCTGACTTTTGGCAATTCACTCAAAAATCGTGCGAAACGCTTGCAAATGCTCCCCTGAAAGGTTTGACGACCGAAACAGAAGCCTTTTTATCACAGGACAAGAAATCAGCCCTCAATAACTTAACTGGCGGAAGAAGATTTTTTGAAAAAATCCCTAAGCCCCGGGGTCAGAATTTCAGCAAAAATCTGACTTTTGGCAATTCACTCAAAAATCGTGCGAAACGCTTGCAAATGCTTCGCTGAAAGTTTTGGCCGTCGAAACAGAAGGCTTTTTATCACAGGACAAGAAATCAGCCCTCAACAACTTAACCGGCGGAAAAAGATTTTTTGAAACAATCCCGTCACAATTTCAGCAAAAATCTGACTTTTGGCAATTCACTCAAAAGTGGTACCAAACGCTTGCAAATGCTCCCCTGAAAGTTTTGGCAGTCGAAACAGAAGGCTTTTTATCACAGGACAAGAAATCAGCCCTCAACAACTTAACCGGCGAA
Organism: Podarcis tiliguerta; assembly: GCF_965153285.1. Taxonomy (NCBI): domain Eukaryota; kingdom Metazoa; phylum Chordata; class Lepidosauria; order Squamata; family Lacertidae; genus Podarcis; species Podarcis tiliguerta. The sequence goes on along the minus strand of NC_139542.1, from coordinate 69,660,465 downwards.
AAAAGATTTTTTGAAAAAATCCCTAAGCCCCGGGGTCACAATTTCAGCAAAAATCTGACTTTTGGCAATTCACTAAAAATTGTTCCAATAACTTGCAAATGGACCCCTGAAAGATTTGGCAGTCGAAACAGGAGGCTTTTAATCACAGGACAAGGAAGCAGCCCTCGACAACTTAACCGGCGGAAAAAGATTTTTTCAAAAAATCCCTAAGCCCCGGGGTCACAATTTCAGGAAAAATCTGACTTTTGGCAATTCACTCAAAAATGGTGCCAAACACTGGCAAGTGGTCCCCTGAAAGGTTTGGCAGTCGAAACAGAAGGCTTTTTATCACAGGACACGAAATCAGCCCTCGACAACTTAACTGGCGGAAAAAGATTTTTTGAAAAAATCCCTAAGCCCCGGGGTCACAATTTCAGGAAAAATCTGACTTTTGGCAATTCACTCAAAAATGGTGCCAAACACTTGCAAATGCTCCCCTGAAAGTTTTGGCCGTCGAAACAGAAGGCCTTTTATCACAGGACACGAAATCAACCCTCGACAACTTAACAGGCGGAAAAAGATTTTTTGAAAAAATCGCTAAGCCCCGGGGTCACAATTTCAGCAAAAATCTGACTTTTGGCAATTCACTCAAAAATGGTGCCAAACACTTGGAAATGCTCCCCTGGAAGTTTTGACGACCGAAACAGAAGCCTTTTTATCACAGGACAAGAAATCAGCCCTCAATAACTTAACTGGCGGAAAAGGATTTTTTGAAAAAATCCCTAAGCCCCGGGGTCAGAATTTCAGCAAAAATCTGACTTTTCGCAATTCACTCAAAAATCGTGCGAAACGCTTGCAAATGCTCCCCTGAAAGGTTTGACCATCGAAACAGAAGCCTTTTTATCACAGGACAAGAAATCAGCCCTCAATAACTTAACTGGCGGAAAAAGATTTTTTGAAAAAATCCCTAAGCCCCGGGGTCAGAATTTCATCAAAAATCTGACTTTTGGCAATTCACTCAAAAATCGTGCGAAACGCTTGCAAATGCTTCGCTGAAAGTTTTGGCCGTCGAAACAGAAGGCTTTTTATCACAGGACAAGAAATCAGCCCTCAACAACTTAACCGGCGGAAAAAGATTTTTTGAAACAATCCCGTCACAATTTCAGCAAAAATCTGACTTTTGGCAATTCACTCAAAAGTGGTACCAAACGCTTGCAAATGCTCCCCTGAAAGTTTTGGCAGTCGAAACAGAAGGCTTTTTATCACAGGACAAGAAATCAGCCCTGAACAACTTAACCGGCGAAAAAAGATTTTTTGAAAAAATCCCTAAGCCCCGGGGTCACAATTTCAGCAAAAATCTGACTTTTGCCAATTCACTAAAAATTGTTCCAATAACTTGCAAATGGACCCCTGAAAGATTTGGCAGTCGAAACAGGAGGCTTTTAATCACAGGACAAGGAAGCAGCCCTCGACAACTTAACCGGCGGAAAAAGATTTTTTCAAAAAATCCCTAAGCCCCGGGGTCACAATTTCAGCAAAAATCTGACTTTTGGCAATTCACTCAAAAATGGTGCCAAACACTGGCAAGTGGTCCCCTGAAAGGTTTGGCAGTCGAAACAGAAGGCTTTTTATCACAGGACACGAAATCAGCCCTCGACAACTTAACTGGCGGAAAAAGATTTTTTGAAAAAATCCCTAAGCCCCGGGGTCACAATTTCAGGAAAAATCTGACTTTTGGCAATTCGCTCAAAAATGGTGCCAAACACTTGCAAATGCTCCCCTGAAAGTTTTGGCCGTCGAAACAGAAGGCCTTTTATCACAGGACACGAAATCAACCCTCGACAACTTAACAGGCGGAAAAAGATTTTTTGAAAAAATCGCTAAGCCCCGGGGTCACAATTTCAGCAAAAATCTGACTTTTGGCAATTCACTCAAAAATGGTGCCAAACACTTGGAAATGCTCCCCTGGAAGTTTTGACGACCGAAACAGAAGCCTTTTTATCACAGGACAAGAAATCAGCCCTCAATAACTTAACTGGCGGAAAAGGATTTTTTGAAAAAATCCCTAAGCCCCGGGGTCAGAATTTCAGCAAAAATCTGACTTTTCGCAATTCACTCAAAAATCGTGCGAAACGCTTGCAAATGCTCCCCTGAAAGGTTTGACCATCGAAACAGAAGCCTTTTTATCACAGGACAAGAAATCAGCCCTCAATAACTTAACTGGCGGAAAAAGATTTTTTGAAAAAATCCCTAAGCCCCGGGGTCAGAATTTCATCAAAAATCTGACTTTTGGCAATTCACTCAAAAATCGTGCGAAACGCTTGCAAATGCTTCGCTGAAAGTTTTGGCCGTCGAAACAGAAGGCTTTTTATCACAGGACAAGAAATCAGCCCTCAACAACTTAACCGGCGGAAAAAGATTTTTTGAAACAATCCCGTCACAATTTCAGCAAAAATCTGACTTTTGGCAATTCACTCAAAAGTGGTACCAAACGCTTGCAAATGCTCCCCTGAAAGTTTTGGCAGTCGAAACAGAAGGCTTTTTATCACAGGACAAGAAATCAGCCCTGAACAACTTAACCGGCGAAAAAAGATTTTTTGAAAAAATCCCTAAGCCCCGGGGTCACAATTTCAGCAAAAATCTGACTTTTGCCAATTCACTAAAAATTGTTCCAATAACTTGCAAATGGACCCCTGAAAGATTTGGCAGTCGAAACAGGAGGCTTTTAATCACAGGACAAGGAAGCAGCCCTCGACAACTTAACCGGCGGAAAAAGATTTTTTCAAAAAATCCCTAAGCCCCGGGGTCACAATTTCAGCAAAAATCTGACTTTTGGCAATTCACTCAAAAATGGTGCCAAACACTTGGAAATGCTCCCCTGGAAGTTTTGACGACCGAAACAGAAGCCTTTTTATCACAGGACAAGAAATCAGCCCTCAATAACTTAACTGGCGGGAAAGGATTTTTTGAAAAAATCCCTAAGCAAAAATTTCAGCAAAAATCTGACTTTTGGCAATTCACTCAAAAATCGTGCGAAACGCTTGCAAATGCTTCGCTGAAAGTTTTGGCCGTCGAAACAGAAGGCATTTTATCACAGGACAAGAAATCAGCCCTCAACAACTTAACCGGCGGAAAAAGATTTTTTGAAACAATCCCGTCACAATTTCAGCAAAAATCTGACTTTTGGCAATTCACTCAAAAGTGGTACCAAACGCTTGCAAATGCTCCCCTGAAAGTTTTGGCAGTCGAAACAGAAGGCTTTTTATCACAGGACAAGAAATCAGCCCTCAACAACTTAACCGGCAGAAAAAGATTTTTTGAAAAAATCCCTAAGCCCCGGGGTCACAATTTCAGGAAAAATCTGACTTTTGGCAATTCACTCAAAAATGGTGCCAAACAATTGCAAATGCTCCCCTGAAAGTTTTGGCCGTCGAAACAGAAGGCTTTTTATCACAGGACAAGAAATCAGCCCTCAACAACTTAACCGGCGAAAAAAGATTTTTTGAAAAAATCCCTAAGCCCCGGGGTCACAATTTCAGCAAAAATCTGACTTTTGGCAATTCACTCAAAAATGGTGCCAAACACTTGGAAATGCTCCCCTGAAAGTTTTGGCCGTCGAAACAGAAGGCTTTTTATCACAGGACACGAAATCAACCCTCGACAACTTAACTGGCGGAAAAAGATTTTTTGAAAAAATCCCTAAGCCCCGGGGTCAGAATTTCAGCAAAATTCTGACTTTTGGCAATTCACTCAAAAATGGTGCGAAACGCTTGCAAATGGTCCCCTGAAAGGTTTGGCCGTCGAAACAAAAGCCTTTTTATCACAGGACAAGAAATCAGCCCTCAATAACTTAACTGGCGGAAAAAGATTTTTTGAAAAAATCCCTAAGCCCCGGGGTCAGAATTTAAGCAAAAATCTGACTTTTGGCAATTCACTCAAAAATGGTGCCAAACGTTTGCAAATGCTTCGCTGAAAGTTTTGGCAGTCGAAACAGAAGGCTTTTATCACCGGACAGGAAATCAGCCCTCAACAACTTAACCGGCGGACAAATATTTTTTGAAAAAATCCCGTCACAATTTCAGCAAAAATCTGACTTTTGGCAATTCACTCAAAAGTGGTACCAAACGCTTGCAAATGCTCCCCTGAAAGTTTTGGCCGTCGAAACAGAAGGCTTTTTATCACAGGACAAGAAATCAGCCCTGAACAACTTAACCGGCGAAAAAAGATTTTTTGAAAAAATCCCTAAGTCCCGGGGTCACAATTTCTGGAAAAATCTTACTTTTGGCAATTCACTCAAAAATGGTGCCAAACGTTTCCAAATGCTTCGCTGAAAGTTTTGGCAGTCGATAGAGACGTCTTTTTATCACAGGACAAGAAATCAGCCCTGAACAACTTAACCGGCAGAAAAAGACTTTTTGAAAAAATCCCGTCACAATTTCAGCAAAAATCTGACTTTTGGCAATTCACTCAAAAATGGTGCCAAACGTTTCCCAATTCTTCGCTGAAAGTTTTGGCAGTCGAAAGAGAAGGCTTTTTATCACAGGACACGAAATCAACCCTCGACAACTTAACTGGCGGAAAAAGATTTTTTGAAAAAATCCCTAAGCCCCGGGGTCACAATTTCAGCAAAATTCTGACTTTTGGCAATTCACTCTAAAATGGTGCGAAACGCTTGCAAATGGTCCCCTGAAAGGTTTGGCCGTCGAAACAAAAGCCTTTTTATCACAGGACAAGAAATCAGCCCTCAATAACTTAACTGGCAGAAAAAGATTTTTTGAAAAAATCCCTAAGCCCCGGGGTCAGAATTTAAGCAAAAATCTGACTTTTGGCAATTCACTCAAAAATGGTGCCAAACGTTTGCAAATGCTTCGCTGAAAGTTTTGGCAGTCGAAACAGAAGGCTTTTATCACCGGACAGGAAATCAGCCCTCAACAACTTAACCGGCGGACAAATATTTTTTGAAAAAATCCCGTCACAATTTCAGCAAAAATCTGACTTTTGGCAATTCACTCAAAAGTGGTACGAAACGCTTGCAAATGCTCCCCTGAAAGTTTTGGCCGTCGAAACAGAAGGCTTTTTATCACAGGACAAGAAATCAGCCCTGAACAACTTAACCGGCGAAAAAAGATTTTTTGAAAAAATCCCTAAGTCCCGGGGTCACAATTTCTGGAAAAATCTTACTTTTGGGAATTCACTCAAAAATGGTGCCAAACGTTTCCAAATGCTTCGCTGAAAGTTTTGGCAGTCGAAAGAGACGGCTTTTTATCACAGGACAAGAAATCAGCCCTGAACAACTTAACCGGCAGAAAAAGACTTTTTGAAAAAATCCCGTCACAATATCAGCAAAAATCTGACTTTTGGCAATTCACTCAAAAATGGTGCCAAACGTTTCCCAATTCTTCGCTGAAAGTTTTGGCAGTCGAAACAGAAGGCTTTTTATCACAGGACACGAAATCAACCCTCGACAACTTAACTGGCGGAAAAAGATTTTTTGAAAAAATCCCTAAGCCCCGGGGTCACAATTTCAGCAAAAATCTGACTTTTGGCAATTCACTCAAAAATGGTGCCAAACACTTGCAAATGCTCCCCTGAAAGTTTTGGCCGTCGAAACAGAAGGCTTTTTATCACAGGACAAGAAATCAGCCCTCAACAACATAACCGGCGAAAAAAGATTTTTTGAAAAAATCCCCAAGCCCCGGGGTCACAATTTCAGGAAAAATCTGACTTTTGGCAATTCACTGAAAAATGGTGCCAAACACTTGGAAATGCTCCCCTGAAAGTTTTGGCCGTCGAAACAGAAGGCTTTTTATCACAGGACACGAAATCAACCCTCGACAACTTAACTGGCGGAAAAAGATTTTTTGAAAAAATCCCTAAGCCCCGGGGTCAGAATTTCAGCAAAATTCTGACTTTTGGCAATTCACTCAAAAATGGTGCGAAACGCTTGCAAATGGTCCCCTGAAAGGTTTGGCCGTCGAAACAAAAGCCTTTTTATCACAGGACAAGAAATCAGCCCTCAATAACTTAACTGGCGGAAAAAGATTTTTTGAAAAAATCCCTAAGCACCGGGGTCACAATTTCAGCAAAAATCTGACTTTTGGCAATTCACTCAAAAATGGTGCCAAACGTTTCCAAATGCTTCGCTGAAAGTTTTGGCAGTCGAAACAGAAGGCTTTTATCACCGGACAGGAAATCAGCCCTCAACAACTTAACCGGCGGACAAATATTTTTTGAAAAAATCCCGTCACAATTTCAGCAAAAATCTGACTTTTGGCAATTCACTCAAAAGTGGTACCAAACGCTTGCAAATGCGCCCCTGAAAGTTTTGGCCGTCGAAACAGAAGGCTTTTTATCACAGGACAAGAAATCAGCCCTGAACAACTTAACCGGCGAAAAAAGATTTTTTGAAAAAATCCCTAAGCCCCGGGGTCACAATTTCTGGAAAAATCTTACTTTTGGGAATTCACTCAAAAATGGTGCCAAACGTTTCCAAATGCTTCGCTGAAAGTTTTGGCAGTCGATAGAGACGGCTTTTTATCACAGGACAAGAAATCAGCCCTGAACAACTTAACCGGCAGAAAAAGACTTTTTGAAAAAATCCCGTCACAATTTCAGCAAAAATCTGACTTTTGGCAATTCACTCAAAAATGGTGCCAAACGTTTCCCAATTCTTCGCTGAAAGTTTTGGCAGTCGAAAGAGAAGGCTTTTTATCACAGGACACGAAATCAACCCTCGACAACTTAACTGGCGGAAAAAGATTTTTTGAAAAAATCCCTAAGCCCCGGGGTCACAATTTCAGCAAAATTCTGACTTTTGGCAATTCACTCTAAAATGGTGCGAAACGCTTGCAAATGGTCCCCTGAAAGGTTTGGCCGTCGAAACAAAAGCCGTTTTATCACAGGACAAGAAATCAGCCCTCAATAACTTAACTGGCAGAAAAAGATTTTTTGAAAAAATCCCTAAGCCCCGGGGTCAGAATTTAAGCAAAAATCTGACTTTTGGCAATTCACTCAAAAATGGTGCCAAACGTTTGCAAATGCTTCGCTGAAAGTTTTGGCAGTCGAAACAGAAGGCTTTTATCACCGGACAGGAAATCAGCCCTCAACAACTTAACCGGCGGACAAATATTTTTTGAAAAAATCCCGTCACAATTTCAGCAAAAATCTGACTTTTGGCAATTCACTCAAAAGTGGTACCAAACGCTTGCAAATGCTCCCCTGAAAGTTTTGGCCGTCGAAACAGAAGGCTTTTTATCACAGGACAAGAAATCAGCCCTGAACAACTTAACCGGCGAAAAAAGATTTTTTGAAAAAATCCCTAAGTCCCGGGGTCACAATTTCTGGAAAAATCTTACTTTTGGGAATTCACTCAAAAATGGTGCCAAACGTTTCCAAATGCTTCGCTGAAAGTTTTGGCAGTCGAAAGAGACGGCTTTTTATCACAGGACAAGAAATCAGCCCTCAACAACTTAACCGGCGGAAAAAGATTTTTTGAAAAAATCCCTAAGCCCCGGGGTCACAATTTCAGGAAAAATCTGACTTTTGGCAATTCACTCAAAAATGGTGCCAAACAATTGCAAATGCTCCCCTGAAAGTTTTGGCCGTCGAAACAGAAGGCTTTTTATCACAGGACAAGAAATCAGCCCTCAACAACTTAACCGGCAAAAAAAGATTTTTTGAAAAAATCCCTAAGCCCCGGGGTCACAATTTCAGCAAAAATCTGACTTTTGGCAATTCACTCAAAAATGGTGCCAAACACTTGGAAATGCTCCCCTGAAAGTTTTGGCCGTCGAAACAGAAGGCTTTTTATCACAGGACACGAAATCAACCCTCGACAACTTAACTGGCGGAAAAAGATTTTTTGAAAAAATCCCTAAGCCCCGGGGTCACAATTTCAGCAAAAATCTGACTTTTGGCAATTCAGTCAAAAATCGTGCCAAACGCTTGCAAATGCTCCCCTGAAAGGTTTGACGATCGAAACAGAAGCCTTTTTATCACAGGACAAGAAATCAGCCCTCAATAACTTAACTGGCGGAAAAAGATTTTTTGAAAAAATCACTAAGCCCCGGGGTCAGAATTTCAGCAAAAATCTGACTTTTGGCAATTCACTCAAAAATGGTGCCAAACGTTTCCCAATTCTTCGCTGAAAGTTTTGGCAGTCGAAAGAGAAGGCTTTTTATCACAGGACAAGAAATCAGCCCTCAATAACTTAACTGGCAGAAAAAGATTTTTTGAAAAAATCCCTAAGCCCCGGGGTCACAATTTCAGCAAAAATCTGACTTTTGGCAATTCACTCAAAAATGGTGCCAAACGTTTGCAAATGCTTCGCTGAAAGTTTTGGCAGTCGAAACAGAAGGCTTTTATCACCGGACAGGAAATCAGCCCTCAACAACTTAACCGGCGGACAAATATTTTTTGAAAAAATCCCGTCACAATTTCAGCAAAAATCTGACTTTTGGCAATTCACTCAAAAGTGGTACCAAACGCTTGCAAATGCTCCCCTGAAAGTTTTGGCCGTCGAAACAGAAGGCTTTTTATCACAGGACAAGAAATCAGCCCTGAACAACTTAACCGGCGAAAAAAGATTTTTTGAAAAAATCCCTAAGTCCCGGGGTCACAATTTCTGGAAAAATCTTACTTTTGGGAATTCACTCAAAAATGGTGCCAAACGTTTCCAAATGCTTCGCTGAAAGTTTTGGCAGTCGAAAGAGACGGCTTTTTATCACAGGACAAGAAATCAGCCCTGAACAACTTAACCGGCAGAAAAAGACTTTTTGAAAAAATCCCGTCACAATATCAGCAAAAATCTGACTTTTGGCAATTCACTCAAAAATGGTGCCAAACGTTTCCCAATTCTTCGCTGAAAGTTTTGGCAGTCGAAACAGAAGGCTTTTTATCACAGGACACGAAATCAACCCTCGACAACTTAACTGGCGGAAAAAGATTTTTTGAAAAAATCCCTAAGCCCCGGGGTCACAATTTCAGCAAAAATCTGACTTTTGGCAATTCACTCAAAAATGGTGCCAAACACTTGCAAATGCTCCCCTGAAAGTTTTGGCCGTCGAAACAGAAGGCTTTTTATCACAGGACAAGAAATCAGCCCTCAACAACATAACCGGCGAAAAAAGATTTTTTGAAAAAATCCCCAAGCCCCGGGGTCACAATTTCAGGAAAAATCTGACTTTTGGCAATTCACTCAAAAATGGTGCCAAACGTTGCCAAATGCTTCGCTGAAAGTTTTGGCAGTCGAAACAGGAGGCTTTTTATCACAGGACAAGAAATCAGCCCACAACAACTTAACCGGCAGAAAAAGACTTTTTGAAAAAATCCCGTCACAATTTCAGCAAAAATCTGACTTTTGGCAATTCACTCAAAAATGGTGCCAAACACTGGCAAGTGGTCCACTGAAAGGTTTGGCAGGCGAAACAGAAGGCTTTTTATCACAGGACATGAAATCAGCCCTCGACAACTTAACTGGCGGAAAAAGATTTTTTGAAAAAATCCCTAAGCCCCGGGGTCACAATTTCAGCAAAAATCTGACTTTTGGCAATTCACTCAAAAATGGTGCCAAACACTTGCAAATGCTCCCCTGAAAGTTTTGGCCGTCGAAACAGAAGGCTTTTTATCACAGGACAAGAAATCAGCCCTCAACAACTTAACCGGCGAAAAAAGATTTTTTGAAAAAATCCCTAAGTCCCGGGGTCACAATTTCTGGAAAAATCTGACTTTTGGCAATTCACTCAAAAATGGTGCCAAACGTTTCCAAATGCTTCGCTGAAAGTTTTGGCAGTCGAAAGAGACGGCTTTTTATCACAGGACAAGAAATCAGCCCTGAACAACTTAACCGGCAGAAAAAGACTTTTTGAAAAAATCCCTAAGCCCCGGGGTCACAATTTCAGCAAAAATCTGACTTTTGGCAATTCACTCAAAAATGGTGCGAAACGTTTCCCAATTCTTCGCTGAAAGTTTTGGCAGTCGAAAGAGAAGGCTTTTTATCACAGGACACGAAATCAACCCTCGACAACTTAACTGGCGGAAAAAGATTTTTTGAAAAAATCCCTAAGCCCCGGGGTCACAATTTCAGCAAAAATCTGACTTTTGGCAATTCACTCAAAAATGGTGCCAAACACTTGCAAATGCTCCCCTGAAAGTTTTGGCCGTCGAAACAGAAGGCTTTTTATCACAGGACAAGAAATCAGCCCTCAACAACTTAACCGGCGAAAAAAGATTTTTTGAAAAAATCCCTAAGTCCCGGGGTCACAATTTCTGGAAAAATCTGACTTTTGGCAATTCACTCAAAAATGGTGCCAAACGTTTCCAAATGCTTCGCTGAAAGTTTTGGCAGTCGAAAGAGACGGCTTTTTATCACAGGACAAGAAATCAGCCCTGAACAACTTAACTGGCAGAAAAAGACTTTTTGAAAAAATCCCTAAGCCCCGGGGTCACAATTTCAGCAAAAATCTGACTTTTGGCAATTCACTCAAAAATGGTGCGAAACGTTTCCCAATTCTTCGCTGAAAGTTTTGGCAGTCGAAAGAGAAGGCTTTTTATCACAGGACACGAAATCAACCCTCGACAACTTAACTGGCGGAAAAAGATTTTTTGAAAAAATCCCTAAGCCCCGGGGTCACAATTTCAGCAAAAATCTGACTTTTGGCAATTCACTCAAAAATGGTGCCAAACACTTGCAAATGCTCCCCTGAAAGTTTTGGCCGTCGAAACAGAAGGCTTTTTATCACAGGACAAGAAATCAGCCCTCAACAACTTAACCGGCGAAAAAAGATTTTTTGAAAAAATCCCTAAGTCCCGGGGTCACAATTTCTGGAAAAATCTGACTTTTGGCAATTCACTCAAAAATGGTGCCAAACGTTTCCAAATGCTTCGCTGAAAGTTTTGGCAGTCGAAAGAGACGGCTTTTTATCACAGGACAAGAAATCAGCCCTGAACAACTTAACTGGCAGAAAAAGACTTTTTGAAAAAATCCCTAAGCCCCGGGGTCACAATTTCAGCAAAAATCTGACTTTTGGCAATTCACTCAAAAATGGTGCGAAACGTTTCCCAATTCTTCGCTGAAAGTTTTGGCAGTCGAAAGAGAAGGCTTTTTATCACAGGACACGAAATCAACCCTCGACAACTTAACTGGCGGAAAAAGATTTTTTGAAAAAATCCCTAAGCCCCGGGGTCACAATTTCAGCAAAAATCTGACTTTTGGCAATTCACTCAAAAATGGTGCCAAACACTTGCAAATGCTCCCCTGAAAGTTTTGGCCGTCGAAACAGAAGGCTTTTTATCACAGGACAAGAAATCAGCCCTCAACAACATAACCGGCGAAAAAAGATTTTTTGAAAAAATCCCCAAGCCCCGGGGTCACAATTTCAGGAAAAATCTGACTTTTGGCAATTCACTCAAAAATGGTGCCAAACGTTTCCAAATGCTTCGCTGAAAGTTTTGGCAGTCGAAACAGGAGGCTTTTTATCACAGGACAAGAAATCAGCCCACAACAACTTAACCGGCAGAAAAAGACTTTTTGAAAAAATCCCGTCACAATTTCAGCAAAAATCTGACTTTTGGCAATTCACTCAAAAATGGTGCCAAACACTGGCAAGTGGTCCCCTGAAAGGTTTGGCAGTCGAAACAGAAGGCTTTTTATCACAGGACATGAAATCAGCCCTCGACAACTTAACTGGCGGAAAAAGATTTTTTGAAAAAATCCCTAAGCCCCGGGGTCACAATTTCAGCAAAAATCTGACTTTTGGCAATTCACTCAAAAATGGTGCCAAACACTTGCAAATGGTCCCCTGAAAGTTTTGGCCGTCGAAACAGAAGGCTTTTTATCACAGGACAAGAAATCAGCCCTCAATAACTTAACCGGCGAAAAAAGATTTTTTGAAAAAATCCCTAAGCCCCGGGGTCAGAATTGCAGCAAAAATCTGACTTTTGGCAATTCACTCAAAAATGGTGCGAAACGCTTGCAAATGGTCCCCTGAAAGGTTTGGCCGTCGAAACAAAAGCCTTTTTATCACAAGACAAGTAATCAGCCCTCAATAACTTAACTGGCGGAAAAAGATTTTTTGAAAAAATCCCTAAGCCCCGGGGTCAGAATTTCAGGAAAAATCTGACTTTTGGCAATTCACTCAAAAATGGTGCCAAACACTTGCAAGTGGTCCCCTGAAAGTTTTGGCCGTCGAAACAGAAGGCTTTTTATCACAGGACAAGAAATCAGCCCGCAACAACTTAACCGGCGAAAAAAGATTTTTTGAAAAAATCCCTAAGCCCCGGGGTCACAATTTCAGCAAAAATCTGACTTTTGGCAATTCAGTCAAAAATCGTGCCAAACGCTTGCAAATGCTCCCCTGAAAGGTTTGACGACCGAAACAGAAGCCTTTTTATCACAGGACAAGAAATCAGCCCTCAATAACTTAACTGGCGGAAAAAGATTTTTTGAAAAAATCCCTAAGCCCCGGGGTCACAATTTCAGGAAAAATCTGACTTTTGGCAATTCACTCAAAAATGGTGCCAAACACTGGCAAGTGGTCCCCTGAAAGTATTGGCGGTCGAAACAGAAGGCTTTTTATCACAGGACACGAAATCAGCCCTCGACAACTTAACTGGCGGAAAAAGATTTTTTGAAAAAATCCCTAAGCCCCGGGGTCACAATTTCAGCAAAAATCTGACTTTTGGCAATTCACTCAAAAATGGTGCCAAACACTTGCAAATGCTCCCCTGAAAGTTTTGGCCGTCGAAACAGAAGGCTTTTTATCACAGGACACGAAATCAACCCTCGACAACTTAACAGGCGGAAAAAGATTTTTTGAAAAAATCCCTAAGCCCCGGGGTCACAATTTCAGCAAAAATCTGACTTTTGGCAATTCACTCAAAAATCGTGCCAAACGCTTGCAAATGCTCCCCTGAAAGGTTTGACGATCGAAACAGAAGCCTTTATATCACAGGACAAGAAATCAGCCCTCAATAACTTAACTGGCGGAAAAAGATTTTTTGAAAAAATCCCTAAGCCCCGGGGTCACAATTTCAGCAAAAATCTGACTTTTGGCAATTCACTCAAAAATGGTGCCAAACACTTGGAAATGCTCCCCTGAAAGTTTTGGCCGTCGAAACAGAAGGCTTTTTATCACAGGACACGAAATCAACCCTCGACAACTTAACTGGCGGAAAAAGATTTTTTGAAAAAATCCCTAAGCCCCGGGGTCACAATTTCAGCAAAAATCTGACTTTTGGCAATTCAGTCAAAAATCGTGCCAAACGCTTGCAAATGCTCCCCTGAAAGGTTTGACGATCGAAACAGAAGCCTTTTTATCACAGGAGAAGAAATCAGCCCTCAATAACTTAACTGGCGGAAAAAGATTTTTTGAAAAAATCACTAAGCCCCGGGGTCAGAATTTCAGCAAAAATCTGACTTTTGGCAATTCACTCAAAAATGGTGCGAAACGCTTGCAAATGGTCCCCTGAAAGGTTTGGCCGTCGAAACAAAAGCCTTTTTATCACAGGACAAGTAATCAGCCCTCAATAACTTAACTGGCGGAAAAAGATTTTTTGAAAAAATCCCTAAGCTCCGGGGTCAGAATTTCAGCAAAAATCTGACTTTTGGCAATTCACTCAAAAATGGTGCCAAACACTTTCAAGTGGTCCCCTGAAAGTTTTGGCCGTCGAAACAGAAGGCTTTTTATCACAGGACAAGAAATCAGCCCGCAACAACTTAACCGGCGAAAAAAGATTTTTTGAAAAAATCCCTAAGCCCCGGGGTCACAATTTCAGCAAAAATCTGACTTTTGGCAATTCAGTCAAAAATCGTGCCAAACGCTTGCAAATGCTCCCCTGAAAGGTATGACGACCGAAACAGAAGCCTTTTTATCACAGGACAAGAAATCAGCCCTCAATAACTTAACTGGTGGAAAAAGATTTTTTGAAAAAATCCCTAAGCCCCGGGGTCACAATTTCAGGAAAAATCTGACTTTTGGCAATTCACTCAAAAATGGTGCCAAACACTGGCAAGTGGTCCCCTGAAAGGTTTGGCAGTCGAAACAGAAGGCTTTTTATCACAGGACACGAAATCAACCCTCGACAACTTAACAGGCGGAAAAAGATTTTTTGAAAAAATCCCTAAGCCCCGGGGTCACAATTTCAGCAAAAATCTGATTTTTGGCAATTCACTCAAAAATGGTGCCAAACACTTGCAAATGCTCCCCTGAGAGGTTTGGCCGTCGAAACAGAAGGCTTTTTATCACAGGACAAGAAATCAGCCCGCAACAACTTAACCGGCGAAAAAAGATTTTTTGAAAAAATTCCTAAGCCCCGGGGTCACAATTTCAGCAAAAATCTGACTTTTGGCAATTCAGTCAAAAATCGTGCCAAACGCTTGCAAATGCTCCCCTGAAAGGTTTGACGACCGAAACAGAAGCCTTTTTATCACAGGACAAGAAATCAGCCCTCAATAACTTAACTGGCGGAAAAAGATTTTTTGAAAAAATCCCTAAGCCCCGGGGTCACAATTTCAGGAAAAATCTGACTTTTGGCAATTCACTCAAAAATGGTGCCAAACACTGGCAAGTGGTCCCCTGAAAGGTTTGGCAGTCGAAACAGAAGGCTTTTTATCACAGGACACGAAATCAGCCCTCGACAACTTAACTGGCGGAAAAAGATTTTTTGAAAAAATCCCTAAGCCCCGGGGTCACAATTTCAGCAAAAATCTGACTTTTGGCAATTCACTCAAAAATGGTGCCAAACACTTGCAAATGCTCCCCTGAAAGTTTTGGCCGTCGAAACAGAAGGCTTTTTATCACAGGACACGAAATCAACCCTCGACAACTTAACTGGCGGAAAAAGATTTTTTGAAAAAATCCCTAAGCCCCGGGGTCAGAATTTCAGCAAAAATCTGACTTTTGGCAATTCACTCAAAAATGGTGCGAAACGCTGGCAAATGGTCCCCTGAAAGGTTTGGCCGTCGAAACAAAAGCCTTTTTATCACAGGACAAGAAATCAGCCCTCAATAACTTAACTGGCGGAAAAAGATTTTTTGAAAAAATCCCTAAGCCCCGGGGTCAGAATTTCAGCAAAAATCTGACTTTTGGCAATTCACTCAAAAATGGTGCCAAACACTTGCAAGTGGTCCCCTGAAAGTTTTGGCAGTCGAAACAGAAGGCTTTTTATCACAGGACACGAAATCAGCCCTCGACAGCTTAACTGGCGGAAAAAGATTTTTTGAAAAAATCCCTAAGCCCCGGGATCACAATTTCAGCAAAAATCTGACTTTTGGCAATTCACTCAAAAATGGTGCCAAACACTTGGAAATGCTCCCCTGAAAGTTTTGGCCGTCGAAACAGAAGGCTTTTTATCACAGGACACGAAATCAACCCTCGACAACTTAACTGGCGGAAAAAGATTTTTTGAAAAAATCCCTAAGCCCCGGGGTCACAATTTCAGCAAAAATCTGACTTTTGGCAATTCACTCAAAAATCGTGCCAAACGCTTGCAAATGCTCCCCTGAAAGGTTTGACGATCGAAACAGAAGCCTTTATATCACAGGACAAGAAATCAGCCCTCAATAACTTAACTGGCGGAAAAAGATTTTTTGAAAAAATCCCTAAGCCCCGGGGTCACAATTTCAGCAAAAATCTGACTTTTGGCAATTCACTCAAAAATGGTGCCAAACACTTGGAAATGCTCCCCTGAAAGTTTTGGCCGTCGAAACAGAAGGCTTTTTATCACAGGACACGAAATCAACCCTCGACAACTTAACTGCCGGAAAAAGATTTTTTGAAAAAATCCCTAAGCCCCGGGGTCACAATTTCAGCAAAAATCTGACTTTTGGCAATTCAGTCAAAAATCGTGCCAAACGCTTGCAAATGCTCCCCTGAAAGGTTTGACGATCGAAACAGAAGCCTTTTTATCACAGGACAAGAAATCAGCCCTCAATAACTTAACTGGCGGAAAAAGATTTTTTGAAAAAATCACTAAGCCCCGGGGTCAGAATTTCAGCAAAAATCTGACTTTTGGCAATTCACTCAAAATTGGTGCGAAACGCTTGCAAATGGTCCCCTGAAAGGTTTGGCCGTCGAAACAAAAGCCTTTTTATCACAGGACAAGTAATCAGCCCTCAATAACTTAACTGGCGGAAAAAGATTTTTTGAAAAAATCCCTAAGCTCCGGGGTCAGAATTTCAGCAAAAATCTGACTTTTGGCAATTCACTCAAAAATGGTGCCAAACACTTTCAAGTGGTCCCCTGAAAGTTTTGGCCGTCGAAACAGAAGGCTTTTTATCACAGGACAAGAAATCAGCCCGCAACAACTTAACCGGCGAAAAAAGATTTTTTGAAAAAATCCCTAAGCCCCGGGGTCACAATTTCAGCAAAAATCTGACTTTTGGCAATTCAGTCAAAAATCGTGCCAAACGCTTGCAAATGCTCCCCTGAAAGGTTTGACGACCGAAACAGAAGCCTTTTTATCACAGGACAAGAAATCAGCCCTCAATAACTTAACTGGCGGAAAAAGATTTTTTGAAAAAATCCCTAAGCCCCGGGGTCACAATTTCAGGAAAAATCTGACTTTTGGCAATTCACTCAAAAATGGTGCCAAACACTGGCAAGTGGTCCCCTGAAAGGTTTGGCAGTCGAAACAGAAGGCTTTTTATCACAGGACACGAAATCAGCCCTCGACAACTTAACTGGCGGAAAAAGATTTTTTGAAAAAATCCCTAAGCCCCGGGGTCACAATTTCAGCAAAAATCTGACTTTTGGCAATTCACTCAAAAATGGTGCCAAACACTTGCAAATGCTCCCCTGAAAGTTTTGGCCGTCGAAACAGAAGGCTTTTTATCACAGGACACGAAATCAACCCTCGACAACTTAACAGGCGGAAAAAGATTTTTTGAAAAAATCCCTAAGCCCCGGGGTCACAATTTCAGCAAAAATCTGACTTTTGGCAATTCAGTCAAAAATCGTGCCAAACGCTTGCAAATGCTCCCCTGGAAGGTTTGACGATTCAAAAAGAAGCCTTTTTATCACAGGATAAGAAATCAGCCCTCAATAACTTAACTGGCGGAAAAAGATTTTTTGAAAAAATCCCTAAGCCCCGGGGTCAGAATTTCAGCAAAAATCTGACTTTTGGCAATTCACTCAAAAATGGTGCGAAACGCTGGCAAATGGTCCCCTGAAAGGTTTGGCCGTCGAAACAAAAGCCTTTTTATCACAGGACAAGAAATCAGCCCTCAATAACTTAACTGGCGGAAAAAGATTTTTTGAAAAAATCCCTAAGCCCCGGGGTCAGAATTTCAGCAAAAATCTGACTTTTGGCAATTCACTCAAAAATGGTGCCAAACACTTGCAAGTGGTCCCCTGAAAGTTTTGGCAGTCGAAACAGAAGGCTTTTTATCACAGGACACGAAATCAGCCCTCGACAGCTTAACTGGCGGAAAAAGATTTTTTGAAAAAATCCCTAAGCCCCGGGATCACAATTTCAGCAAAAATCTGACTTTTGGCAATTCACTCAAAAATGGTGCCAAACACTTGGAAATGCTCCCCTGAATGTTTTGGCCGTCGAAACAGAAGGCTTTTTATCACAGGACACGAAATCAACCCTCGACAACTTAACTGGCGGAAAAAGATTTTTTGAAAAAATCCCTAAGCCCCGGGGTCACAATTTCAGCAAAAATCTGACTTTTGGCAATTCAGTCAAAAATCGTGCCAAACGCTTGCAAATGCTCCCCTGGAAGGTTTGACGATTCAAAAAGAAGGCTTTTTATCACAGGACAAGAAATCAGCCCGCAACAACTTAACCGGCGAAAAAAGATTTTTTGAAAAAATCCCTAAGCCCCGGGGTCACAATTTCAGCAAAAATCTGACTTTTGGCAATTCAGTCAAAAATCGTGCCAAACGCTTGCAAATGCTCCCCTGAAAGGTTTGACGACCGAAACAGAAGCCTTTTTATCACAGGACAAGAAATCAGCCCTCAATAACTTAACTGGCGGAAAAAGATTTTTTGAAAAAATCCCTAAGCCCCGGGGTCACAATTTCAGGAAAAATCTGACTTTTGGCAATTCACTCAAAAATGGTGCCAAACACTGGCAAGTGGTCCCCTGAAAGGTTTGGCAGTCGAAACAGAAGGCTTTTTATCACAGGACACGAAATCAGCCCTCGACAACTTAACTGGCGGAAAAAGATTTTTTGAAAAAATCCCTAAGCCCCGGGGTCACAATTTCAGCAAAAATCTGACTTTTGGCAATTCACTCAAAAATGGTGCCAAACACTTGCAAATGCTCCCCTGAAAGTTTTGGCCGTCGAAACAGAAGGCTTTTTATCACAGGACACGAAATCAACCCTCGACAACTTAACAGGCGGAAAAAGATTTTTTGAAAAAATCCCTAAGCCCCGGGGTCACAATTTCAGCAAAAATCTGACTTTTGGCAATTCACTCAAAAATGGTGCCAAACACTTGCAAATGCTCCCCTGAGAGGTTTGGCCGTCGAAACAGAAGGCTTTTTATCACAGGACAAGAAATCAGCCCGCAACAACTTAACCGGCGAAAAAAGATTTTCTGAAAAAATCCCTAAGCCCCGGGATCACAATTTCAGCAAAAATCTGACTTTTGGCAATTCAGTCAAAAATCGTGCCAAACGCTTGCAAATGCTCCCCTGAAAGGTTTGACGATCGAAACAGAAGCCTTTTTATCACAGGACAAGAAATCAGCCCTCAATAACTTAACTGGCGGAAAAAGATTTTTTGAAAAAATCCCTAAGCCCCGGGGTCACAATTTCAGCAAAAATCTGACTTTTGGCAATTCACTCAAAAATGGTGCCAAACACTTGGAAATGCTCCCCTGAAAGTTTTGGCCGTCGAAACAGAAGGCTTTTTATCACAGGACACGAAATCAACCCTCGACAACTTAACCGGCGGAAAAAGATTTTTTGAAAAAATCCCTAAGCCCCGGGGTCACAATTTCAGCAAAAATCTGACTTTTGGCAATTCAGTCAAAAATCGTGCCAAACGCTTGCAAATGCTCCCCTGGAAGGTTTGACGATTCAAAAAGAAGCCTTTTTATCACAGGATAAGAAATCAGCCCTCAATAACTTAACTGGCGGAAAAAGAGTTTTTGAAAAAATCCCTAAGCCCCGGGGTCAGAATTTCAGCAAAAATCTGACTTTTGGCAATTCACTCAAAAATGGTGCGAAACGCTGGCAAATGGTCCCCTGAAAGGTTTGGCCGTCGAAACAAAAGCCTTTTTATCACAGGACAAGAAATCAGCCCTCAATAACTTAACTGGCGGAAAAAGATGTTTTGAAAAAATCCCTAAGCCCCGGGGTCACAATTTCAGCAAAAATCTGACTTTTGGCAATTCACTCAAAAATGGTGCCAAACACTTGCAAGTGGTCCCCTGAAAGTTTTGGCAGTCGAAACAGAAGGCTTTTTATCACAGGACACGAAATCATCCCTCGACAGCTTAACTGGCGGAAAAAGATTTTTTGAAAAAATCCCTAAGCCCCGGGATCACAATTTCAGCAAAAATCTGACTTTTGGCAATTCACTCAAAAATGGTGCCAAACCCTTGGAAATGCTCCCCTGAAAGTTTTGGCCGTCGAAACAGAAGGCTTTTTATCACAGGACACGAAATCAACCCTCGACAACTTAACAGGCGGAAAAAGATTTTTTGAAAAAATCCCTAAGCCCCGGGGTCACAATTTCAGCAAAAATCTGACTTTTGGCAATTCACTCAAAAATGGTGCCAAACACTTGGAAATGCTCCCCTGAAAGTTTTGGCGGTCGAAACAGAAGGCTTTTTATCACAGGACAAGAAATCAGCCCTCAACAACTTAACCGGCGAAAAAAGATTTTTTGAAAAAATCCCTAAGCCCCGGGGTCACAATTTCAGCAAAAATCTGACTTTTGGCAATTCAGTCAAAAATCGTGCCAAACGCTTGCAAATGCTCCCCTGAAAGGTTTGACGATCGAAACAGAAGCCTTTTTATCACAGGACAAGAAATCAGCCCTCAATAACTTAACTGGCGGAAAAAGATTTTTTGAAAAAATCCCCAAGCCCCGGGGTCACAATTTCAGCAAAAATCTGACTTTTGGCAATTCACTCAAAAATGGTGCCAAACACTTGGAAATGCTCCCCTGAAAGTTTTGGCCGTCGAAACAGAAGGCTTTTTATCACAGGACACGAAATCAACCCTCGACAACTTAACTGGCGGAAAAAGATTTTTTGAAAAAATCCCTAAGCCCCGGGGTCACAATTTCAGCAAAAATCTGACTTTTGGCAATTCAGTCAAAAATCGTGCCAAACGCTTGCAAATGCTCCCCTGGAAGGTTTGACGATTCAAAAAGAAGCCTTTTTATCACAGGACAAGAAATCAGCCCTCAATAACTTAACTGGCGGAAAAAGATTTTTTGAAAAAATCCCTAAGCCCCGGGGTCACAATTTCAGCAAAAATCTGACTTTTGGCAATTCAGTCAAAAATCGTGCCAAACGCTGGCAAATGGTCCCCTGAAAGGTTTGACGATCGAAACAGAAGCCTTTTTATCACAGGACAAGAAATCAGCCCTCAATAACTTAACTGGCGGAAAAAGATTTTTTGAAAAAATCCCTAAGCCCCGGGGTCACAATTTCAGCAAAAATCTGACTTTTGGCAATTCACTCAAAAATGGTGCCAAACACTTGCAAGTGGTCCCCTGAAAGTTTTGGCAGTCGAAACAGAAGGCTTTTTATCACAGGACACGAAATCAGCCCTCAACAGCTTAACTGGCGGAAAAAGATTTTTTGAAAAAATCCCTAAGCCCGGCCGGGATCACAATTTCAGCAAAAATCTGACTTTTGGCAATTCACTCAAAAATGGTGCCAAACACTTGGAAATGCTCCCCTGAAAGTTTTGGCCGTCGAAACAGAAGGCTTTTTATCACAGGACACGAAATCAACCCTCGACAACTTAACAGGCGGAAAAAGATTTTTTGAAAAAATCCCTAAGCCCCGGGGTCACAATTTCAGCAAAAATCTGACTTTTGGCAATTCACTCAAAAATGGTGCCAAACACTTGGAAATGCTCCCCTGAAAGTTTTGGCGGTCGAAACAGAAGGCTTTTTATCACAGGACAAGAAATCAGCCCTCAACAACTTAACCGGCGAAAAAACATTTTTTGAAAAAATCCCTAAGCCCCGGGGTCACAATTTCAGCAAAAATCTGACTTTTGGCAATTCAGTCAAAAATCGTGCCAAACGCTTGCAAATGCTCCCCTGAAAGGTTTGACGATCGAAACAGAAGCCTTTTTATCACAGGACAAGAAATCAGCCCTCAATAACTTAACTGGCGGAAAAAGATTTTTTGAAAAAATCCCTAAGCCCCGGGGTCACAATTTCAGCAAAAATCTGACTTTTGGCAATTCAGTCAAAAATCGTGCCAAACGCTTGCAAATGCTCCCCTGAAAGGTTTGACGATCGAAAAAGAAGCCTTTTTATCACAGGGCAAGAAATCAGCCCTCAATAACTTAACTGGCGGTAAAAGATTTTTTGAAAAAATCCCTAAGCCCCGGGGTCAGAATTTCAGCAAAAATCTGACTTTTGGCAATTCACTCAAAAATGGTGCCAAACGTTTGCAAATGCTTCGCTGAAAGTTTTGGCCGTCGAAACAGAAGGCTTTTTATCACAGGACAAGAAATCAGCCCTCAACAACTTAACCCGCGGAAAAAGATTTTTTGAAACAATCCCGTCAGAATTTCAGCAAAAATCTGACTTTTGGCAATTCACTCAAAAATGGTGCCAAACACTTGCAAGTGGTCCCCTGAAAGGTTTGGCAGTCGAAACAGAAGGCTTTTTATCACAGGACACGAAATCAGCCCTCGACAGCTTAACTGGCGGAAAAAGATTTTTTGAAAAAATCCCTCAGCCCCGGGGTCAGAATTTCAGCAAAAATCTGACTTTTGGCAATTCACTCAAAAATGGTGCGAAACGCTGGCAAATGGTCCCCTGAAAGGTTTGGCCGTCGAAAGAAAAGCCTTTTTATCACAGGACAAGAAATCAGCCCTCGACAACTTAACAGGCGGAAAAAGATTTTTTGAAAAAATCCCTAAGCCCCGGGGTCACAATTTCAGCAAAAATCTGACTTTTGGCAATTCACTCAAAAATGGTGCCAAACACTTGGAAATGCTCCCCTGAAAGTTTTGGCGGTCGAAACAGAAGGCTTTTTATCACAGGACACGAAATCAGCCCTCAACAACTTAACCGGCGAAAAAAGATTTTTTGAAAAAATCCCGAAGCCCCGGGGTCACAATTTCAGCAAAAATCTGACTTATGGCAATTCAGTCAAAAATCGTGCCAAACGCTTGCAAATGCTCCCCTGAAAGGTTTGACGATCGAAACAGAAGCCTTTTTATCACAGGACAAGAAATCAGCCCTCAATAACTTAACTGGCGGAAAAAGATTTTTTGAAAAAATCCCTAAGCCCCGGGGTCACAATTTCAGCAAAAATCTGACTTTTGGCAATTCAGTCAAAAATCGTGCCAAACGCTTGCAAATGCTCCCCTGAAAGGTTTGACGATCGAAAAAGAAGCCTTTTTATCACAGGGCAAGAAATCAGCCCTCAATAACTTAACTGGCGGTAAAAGATTTTTTGAAAAAATCCCTAAGCCCCGGGGTCAGAATTTCAGCAAAAATCTGACTTTTGGCAATTCACTCAAAAGTGGTACCAAACGCTTGCAAATGCTCCCCTGAAAGGTTTGACGATCGAAACAGAAGCCTTTTTATCACAGGACAAGAAATCAGCCCTCAATAACTTAACTGGCGGAAAAAGATTTTTTGAAAAAATCCCTAAGCCCCGGGGTCACAATTTCAGCAAAAATCTGACTTTTGGCAATTCACTCAAAAATGGTGCCAAACACTTGGAAATGCTCCCCTGAACGTTTTGGCCGTCGAAACAGAAGGCTTTTTATCACAGGACACAAAATCAACCCTCGACAACTTAACTGGCGGAAAAAGATTTTTTGAAAAAATCCCTAAGCTCCGGGGTCACAATTTCAGCAAAAATCTGACTTTTGGCAATTCAGTCAAAAATCGTGCCAAACGCTTGCAAATGCTCCCCTGGAAGGTTTGACGATTCAAAAAGAAGCATTTTTATCACAGGACAAGAAATCAGCCCTCAATAACTTAACTGGCGGAAAAAGATTTTTTGAAAAAATCCCTAAGCCCCGGGGTCAGAATGTCAGCAAAAATCTGACTTTTGGCAATTCACTCAAAAATGGTGCGAAACGCTGGCAAATGGTCCCCTGAAAGGTTTGGCCGTCGAAACAAAAGCCTTTTTATCACAGGACAAGAAATCAGCCCTCAATAACTTAACTGGCGGAAAAAGATTTTTTGAAAAAATCCCTAAGCCCCGGGGTCAGAATTTCAGCAAAAATCTGACTTTTGGCAATTCACTCAAAAATGGTGCCAAACACTTGCAAGTGGTCCCCTGAAAGTTTTGGCAGTCGAAACAGAAGGCTTTTTATCACAGGACACGAAATCAGCCCTCGACAGCTTAACTGGCGGAAAAAGATTTTTTGAAAAAATCCCTAAGCCCCGGGATCACAATTTCAGCAAAAATCTGACTTTTGGCAATTCACTCAAAAATGGTGCCAAACACTTGGAAATGCTCCCCTGAAAGTTTTGGCCGTCGAAACAGAAGGCTTTTTATCACAGGACACGAAATCAACCCTCGACAACTTAACAGGCGGAAAAAGACTTTTTGAAAAAATCCCTAAGCCCCGGGGTCACAATTTCAGCAAAAATCTGACTTTTGGCAATTCACTCAAAAATGGTGCCAAACACTTGGAAATGCTCCCCTGAAAGTTTTGGCGGTCGAAACAGAAGGCTTTTTATCACAGGACAAGAAATCAGCCCTCAACAACTTAACCGGCGAAAAAAGATTTTTTGAAAAAATCCCTAAGCCCCGGGGTCACAATTTCAGCAAAAATCTGACTTTTGGCAATTCAGTCAAAAATCGTGCCAAACGCTTGCAAATGCTCCCCTGAAAGGTTTGACGATCGAAACAGAAGCCTTTTTATCACAGGACAAGAAATCAGCCCTCAATAACTTAACTGGCGGAAAAAGATTTTTTGAAAAAATCCCTAAGCCCCGGGGTCAGAATTTCAGCAAAAATCTGACTTTTGGCAATTCACTCAAAAATGGTGCCAAACGTTTGCAAATGCTTCGCTGAAAGTTTTGGCCGTCGAAACAGAAGGCTTTTTATCACAGGACAAGAAATCAGCCCTCAACAACTTAACCGGCGGAAAAAGATTTTTTGAAACAATCCCGTCACAATTTCAGCAAAAATCTGACTTTTGGCAATTCACTCAAAAGTGGTACCAAACGCTTGCAAATGCTCCCCTGAAAGGTTTGACGATCGAAACAGAAGCCTTTTTATCACAGGACAAGAAATCAGCCCTCAATAACTTAACTGGCGGAAAAAGATTTTTTGAAAAAATCCCTAAGCCCCGGGGTCACAATTTCAGCAAAAATCTGACTTTTGGCAATTCACTCAAAAATGGTGCCAAACACTTGGAAATGCTCCCCTGAAAGTTTTGGCCGTCGAAACAGAAGGCTTTTTATCACAGGACACGAAATCAACCCTCGACAACTTAACTGGCGGAAAAAGATTTTTTGAAAAAATCCCTAAGCCCCGGGGTCACAATTTCAGCAAAAATCTGACTTTTGGCAATTCAGTCAAAAATCGTGCCAAACGCTTGCAAATGCTCCCCTGGAAGGTTTGACGATTCAAAAAGAAGCCTTTTTATCACAGGACAAGAAATCAGCCCTCAATAACTTAACTGGCGGAAAAAGATTTTTTGAAAAAATCCCTAAGCCCCGGGGTCAGAATTTCAGCAAACATCTGACTTTTGGCAATTCACTCAAAAATGGTGCCAAACACTTGCAAGTGGTCCCCTGAAAGTTTTGGCAGTCGAAACAGAAGGCTTTTTATCACAGGACACGAAATCAGCCCTCGACAGCTTAACTGGCGGAAAAAGATTTTTTGAAAAAATCCCTAAGCCCCGGGATCACAATTTCAGCAAAAATCTGACTTTTGGCAATTCACTCAAAAATGGTGCCAAACACTTGGAAATGCTCCCCTGAAAGTTTTGGCCGTCGAAACAGAAGGCTTTTTATCACAGGACACGAAATCAACCCTCGACAACTTAACAGGCGGAAAAAGATTTTTTGAAAAAATCCCTAAGCCCCGGGGTCACAATTTCAGCAAAAATCTGACTTTTGGCAATTCACTCAAAAATGGTGCCAAACACTTGGAAATGCTCCCCTGAAAGTTTTGGCGGTCGAAACAGAAGGCTTTTTATCACAGGACAAGAAATCAGCCCTCAACAACATAACCGGCGAAAAAAGATTTTTTGAAAAAATCCCTAAGCCCCGGGGTCACAATTTCAGCAAAAATCTGACTTTTGGCAATTCAGTCAAAAATCGTGCCAAACGCTTGCAAATGCTCCCCTGAAAGGTTTGACGATCGAAACAGAAGCCTTTTTATCACAGGACAAGAAATCAGCCCTCAATAACTTAACTGGCGGAAAAAGATTTTTTGAAAAAATCCCTAAGCCCCGGGGTCACAATTTCAGCAAAAATCTGACTTTTGGCAATTCAGTCAAAAATGGTGCCAAACGTTTGCAAATGCTTCGCTGAAAGTTTTGGCCGTCGAAACAGAAGGCTTTTTATCACAGGACAAGAAATCAGCCCTCAACAACTTAACCGGCGGAAAAAGATTTTTTGAAACAATCCCGTCAAAATTTCAGCAAAAATCTGACTTTTGGCAATTCACTCAAAAGTGGTACCAAACGCTTGCAAATGCTCCCCTGGAAGGTTTGACGATTCAAAAAGAAGCCTTTTTATCACAGGACAAGAAATCAGCCCTCAATAACTTAACTGGCGGTAAAAGATTTTTTGAAAAAATCCCTAAGCCCCGGGGTCAGAATTTCAGCAAAAATCTGACTTTTGGCAATTCACTCAAAAGTGGTGCGAAACGCTGGCAAATGGTCCCCTGAAAGGTTTGGCCGTCGAAACAAAAGCCTTTTTATCACAGGACAAGAAATCAGCCCTCAATAACTTAACTGGCGGAAAAAGATTTTTTGAAAAAATCCCTAAGCCCCGGGGTCAGAATTTCAGCAAAAATCTGACTTTTGGCAATTCACTCAAAAATGGTGCCAAACACTTGCAAGTGGTCCCCTGAAAGTTTTGGCAGTCGAAACAGAAGGCTTTTTATCACAGGACACGAAATCAGCCCTCGACAGCTTAACTGGCGGAAAAAGATTTTTTGAAAAAATCCCTAAGCCCCGGGATCACAATTTCAGCAAAAATCTGACTTTTGGCAATTCACTCAAAAATGGTGCCAAACACTTGGAAATGCTCCCCTGAAAGTTTTGGCCGTCGAAACAGAAGGCTTTTTATCACAGGACACGAAATCAACCCTCGACAACTTAACAGGCGGAAAAAGATTTTTTGAAAAAATCCCTAAGCCCCGGGGTCACAATTTCAGCAAAAATCTGACTTTTGGCAATTCACTCAAAAATGGTGCCAAACACTTGGAAATGCTCCCCTGAAAGTTTTGGCGGTCGAAACAGAAGGCTTTTTATCACAGGACAAGAAATCAGCCCTCAACAACTTAACCGGCGAAAAAAGATTTTTTGAAAAAATCCCTAAGCCCCGGGGTCACAATTTCAGCAAAAATCTGACTTTTGGCAATTCAGTCAAAAATCGTGCCAAACGCTTGCCAATGCTCCCCTGAAAGGTTTGACGATCGAAACAGAAGCCTTTTTATCACAGGACAAGAAATCAGCCCTCAATAACTTAACTGGCGGAAAAAGATTTTTTGAAAAAATCCCTAAGCCCCGGGGTCACAATTTCAGCAAAAATCTGACTTTTGGCAATTCACTCAAAAATGGTGCCAAACACTTGGAAATGCTCCCCTGAAAGTTTTGGCCGTCGAAACAGAAGGCTTTTTATCACAGGACACGAAATCAACCCTCGACAACTTAACTGGCGGAAAAAGATTTTTTGAAAAAATCCCTAAGCCCCGGGGTCAGAATTTCAGCAAAAATCTGACTTTTGGCAATTCACTCAAAAATGGTGCCAAACACTTGCAAGTGGTCCCCTGAAAGTTTTGGCAGTCGAAACAGAAGGCTTTTTATCACAGGACACGAAATCAGCCCTCGACAGCTTAACTGGCGGAAAAAGATTTTTTGAAAAAATCCCTAAGCCCCGGGATCACAATTTCAGCAAAAATCTGACTTTTGGCAATTCACTCAAAAATGGTGCCAAACACTTGGAAATGCTCCCCTGAAAGTTTTGGCCGTCGAAACAGAAGGCTTTTTATCACAGGACACGAAATCAACCCTCGAGAACTTAACTGGCGGAAAAAGATTTTTTGAAAAAATCCCTAAGCCCCGGGGTCACAATTTCAGCAAAAATCTGACTTTTGGCAATTCAGTCAAAAATCGTGCCAAACGCATGCAAATGCTGCCCTGAAAGGTTTGACGACCGAAACAGAAGCCTTTTTATCACAGGACAAGAAATCAGCCCTCAATAACTGAACTGGCGGAAAAAGATTTTTTGAAAAAATCCCTAAGCCCCGGGGTCACAATTTCAGCAAAAATCTGACTTTTGGCAATTCAGTCAAAAATCGTGCCAAACGCTTGCAAATGCTCCCCTGGAAGGTTTGACGATTCAAAAAGAAGCCTTTTTATCACAGGACAAGAAATCAGCCCTCAATAACTTAACTGGCGGAAAAAGATTTTTTGAAAAAATCCCTAAGCCCCAGGGTCAGAATTTCAGCAAAAATCTGACTTTTGGCAATTCACTCAAAAATGGTGCGAAACGCTGGCAAATGGTCCCCTGAAAGGTTTGGCCGTCGAAACAAAAGCCTTTTTATCACAGGACAAGAAATCAGCCCTCAATAACTTAACTGGCGGAAAAAGATTTTTTGAAAAAATCCCTAAGCCCCGGGGTCAGAATTTCAGCAAAAATCTGACTTTTGGCAATTCACTCAAAAATGGTGCCAAACACTTGCAAGTGGTCCGCTGAAAGTTTTGGCAGTCGAAACAGAAGGCTTTTTATCACAGGACACGAAATCAGCCCTCGACAGCTTAACTGGCGGAAAAAGATTTTTTGAAAAAATCCCTAAGCCCCGGGGTCACAATTTCAGCAAAAATCTGACTTTTGGCAATTCACTCAAAAATGGTGCCAAACACTTGGAAATGCTCCCCTGAAAGTTTTGGCCGTCGAAACAGAAGGCTTTTTATCACAGGACACGAAATCAACCCTCGACAACTTAACAGGCGGAAAAAGATTTTTTGAAAAAATCCCTAAGCCCCGGGGTCACAATTTCAGCAAAAATCTGACTTTTGGCAATTCCTCAAAAATGGTGCCAAACACTTGGAAATGCTCCCCTGAAAGTTTTGGCAGTCGAAACAGAAGGCTTTTTATCACAGGACACGAAATCAGCCCTCGACAGCTTAACTGGCGGAAAAAGATTTTTTGAAAAAATCCCTAAGCCCCGGGATCACAATTTCAGCAAAAATCTGACTTTTGGCAATTCACTCAAAAATGGTGCCAAACACTTGGAAATGCTCCCCTGAAAGTTTTGGCCGTCGAAACAGAAGGCTTTTTATCACAGGACACGAAATCAACCCTCGAGAACTTAACTGGCGGAAAAAGATTTTTTGAAAAAATCCCTAAGCCCCGGGGTCACAATTTCAGCAAAAATCTGACTTTTGGCAATTCAGTCAAAAATCGTGCCAAACGCATGCAAATGCTGCCCTGAAAGGTTTGACGACCGAAACAGAAGCCTTTTTATCACAGGACAAGAAATCAGCCCTCAATAACTGAACTGGCGGAAAAAAGATTTTTTGAAAAAATCCCTAAGCCCCGGGGTCACAATTTCAGCAAAAATCTGACTTTTGGCAATTCAGTCAAAAATCGTGCCAAACGCTTGCAAATGCTCCCCTGGAAGGTTTGACGATTCAAAAAGAAGCCTTTTTATCACAGGACAAGAAATCAGCCCTCAATAACTTAACTGGCGGAAAAAGATTTTTTGAAAAAATCCCTAAGCCCCAGGGTCAGAATTTCAGCAAAAATCTGACTTTTGGCAATTCACTCAAAAATGGTGCGAAACGCTGGCAAATGGTCCCCTGAAAGGTTTGGCCGTCGAAACAAAAGCCTTTTTATCACAGGACAAGAAATCAGCCCTCAATAACTTAACTGGCGGAAAAAGATTTTTTGAAAAAATCCCTAAGCCCCGGGGTCAGAATTTCAGCAAAAATCTGACTTTTGGCAATTCACTCAAAAATGGTGCCAAACACTTGCAAGTGGTCCGCTGAAAGTTTTGGCAGTCGAAACAGAAGGCTTTTTATCACAGGACACGAAATCAGCCCTCGACAGCTTAACTGGCGGAAAAAGATTTTTTGAAAAAATCCCTAAGCCCCGGGGTCACAATTTCAGCAAAAATCTGACTTTTGGCAATTCACTCAAAAATGGTGCCAAACACTTGGAAATGCTCCCCTGAAAGTTTTGGCCGTCGAAACAGAAGGCTTTTTATCACAGGACACGAAATCAACCCTCGACAACTTAACAGGCGGAAAAAGATTTTTTGAAAAAATCCCTAAGCCCCGGGGTCACAATTTCAGCAAAAATCTGACTTTTGGCAATTCACTCAAAAATGGTGCCAAACACTTGGAAATGCTCCCCTGAAAGTTTTGGCGGTCGAAACAGAAGGCTTTTTATCACAGGACAAGAAATCAGCCCTCAATAACTTAACTGGCGGAAAAAGATTTTTTGAAAAAATCCCTAAGCCCCGGGGTCACAATTTCAGCAAAAATCTGACTTTTGGCAATTCAGTCAAAAATCGTGCCAAACGCTTGCAAATGCTCCCCTGAAAGGTTTGACGATCGAAAAAGAAGCCTTTTTATCACAGGGCAAGAAATCAGCCCTCAATAACTTAACTGGCGGTAAAAGATTTTTTGAAAAAATCCCTAAGCCCCGGGGTCAGAATTTCAGCAAAAATCTGACTTTTGGCAATTCACTCAAAAATGGTGCCAAACGTTTGCAAATGCTTCGCTGAAAGTTTTGGCCGTCGAAACAGAAGGCTTTTTATCACAGGACAAGAAATCAGCCCTCAACAACTTAACCGGCGGAAAAAGATTTTTTGAAACAATCCCGTCACAATTTCAGCAAAAATCTGACTTTTGGCAATTCACTCAAAAGTGGTACCAAACGCTTGCAAATGCTCCCCTGAAAGGTTTGACGATCGAAACAGAAGCCTTTTTATCACAGGACAAGAAATCAGCCCTCAATAACTTAACTGGCGGAAAAAGATTTTTTGAAAAAATCCCTAAGCCCCGGGGTCACAATTTCAGCAAAAATCTGACTTTTGGCAATTCAGTCAAAAATGGTGCCAAACGTTTGCAAATGCTTCGCTGAAAGTTTTGGCCGTCGAAACAGAAGGCTTTTTATCACAGGACAAGAAATCAGCCCTCAACAACTTAACCGGCGGAAAAAGATTTTTTGAAACAATCCCGTCAAAATTTCAGCAAAAATCTGACTTTTGGCAATTCACTCAAAAGTGGTACCAAACGCTTGCAAATGCTCCCCTGGAAGGTTTGACGATTCAAAAAGAAGCCTTTTTATCACAGGACAAGAAATCAGCCCTCAATAACTTAACTGGCGAAAAAAGATTTTTTGAAAAAATCCCTAAGCCCCGGGGTCAGAATTTCAGCAAAAATCTGACTTTTGGCAATTCACTCAAAAGTGGTGCGAAACGCTGGCAAATGGTCCCCTGAAAGGTTTGGCCGTCGAAACAAAAGCCTTTTTATCACAGGACAAGAAATCAGCCCTCAATAACTTAACTGGCGGAAAAAGATTTTTTGAAAAAATCCCTAAGCCCCGGGGTCAGAATTTCAGCAAAAATCTGACTTTTGGCAATTCACTCAAAAATGGTGCCAAACACTTGCAAGTGGTCCCCTGAAAGTTTTGGCAGTCGAAACAGAAGGCTTTTTATCACAGGACACGAAATCAGCCCTCGACAGCTTAACTGGCGGAAAAAGATTTTTTGAAAAAATCCCTAAGCCCCGGGATCACAATTTCAGCAAAAATCTGACTTTTGGCAATTCACTCAAAAATGGTGCCAAACACTTGGAAATGCTCCCCTGAAAGTTTTGGCCGTCGAAACAGAAGGCTTTTTATCACAGGACACGAAATCAACCCTCGAGAACTTAACTGGCGGAAAAAGATTTTTTGAAAAAATCCCTAAGCCCCGGGGTCACAATTTCAGCAAAAATCTGACTTTTGGCAATTCAGTCAAAAATCGTGCCAAACGCATGCAAATGCTGCCCTGAAAGGTTTGACGACCGAAACAGAAGCCTTTTTATCACAGGACAAGAAATCAGCCCTCAATAACTGAACTGGCGGAAAAAGATTTTTTGAAAAAATCCCTAAGCCCCGGGGTCAGAATTTCAGCAAAAATCTGACTTTTGGCAATTCAGTCAAAAATCGTGCCAAACGCTTGCAAATGCTCCCCTGGAAGGTTTGACGATTCAAAAAGAAGCCTTTTTATCACAGGACAAGAAATCAGCCCTCAATAACTTAACTGGCGGAAAAAGATTTTTTGAAAAAATCCCTAAGCCCCAGGGTCAGAATTTCAGCAAAAATCTGACTTTTGGCAATTCACTCAAAAATGGTGCGAAACGCTGGCAAATGGTCCCCTGAAAGGTTTGGCCGTCGAAACAAAAGCCTTTTTATCACAGGACAAGAAATCAGCCCTCAATAACTTAACTGGCGGAAAAAGATTTTTTGAAAAAATCCCTAAGCCCCGGGGTCAGAATTTCAGCAAAAATCTGACTTTTGGCAATTCACTCAAAAATGGTGCCAAACACTTGCAAGTGGTCCGCTGAAAGTTTTGGCAGTCGAAACAGAAGGCTTTTTATCACAGGACACGAAATCAGCCCTCGACAGCTTAACTGGCGGAAAAAGATTTTTTGAAAAAATCCCTAAGCCCCGGGGTCACAATTTCAGCAAAAATCTGACTTTTGGCAATTCACTCAAAAATGGTGCCAAACACTTGGAAATGCTCCCCTGAAAGTTTTGGCCGTCGAAACAGAAGGCTTTTTATCACAGGACACGAAATCAACCCTCGACAACTTAACAGGCGGAAAAAGATTTTTTGAAAAAATCCCTAAGCCCCGGGGTCACAATTTCAGCAAAAATCTGACTTTTGGCAATTCACTCAAAAATGGTGCCAAACACTTGGAAATGCTCCCCTGAAAGTTTTGGCGGTCGAAACAGAAGGCTTTTTATCACAGGACAAGAAATCAGCCCTCAACAACTTAACCGGCGAAAAAAGATTTTTTGAAAAAATCCCTAAGCCCCGGGGTCACAATTTCAGCAAAAATCTGACTTTTGGCAATTCAGTCAAAAATCGTGCCAAACGCTTGCAAATGCTCCCCTGAAAGGTTTGACGATCGAAACAGAAGCCTTTTTATCACAGGACAAGAAATCAGCCCTCAATAACTTAACTGGCGGAAAAAGATTTTTTGAAAAAATCCCTAAGCCCCGGGGTCACAATTTCAGCAAAAATCTGACTTTTGGCAATTCAGTCAAAAATCGTGCCAAACGCTTGCAAATGCTCCCCTGAAAGGTTTGACGATCGAAAAAGAAGCCTTTTTATCACAGGGCAAGAAATCAGCCCTCAATAACTTAACTGGCGGTAAAAGATTTTTTGAAAAAATCCCTAAGCCCCGGGGTCAGAATTTCAGCAAAAATCTGACTTTTGGCAATTCACTCAAAAATGGTGCCAAACGTTTGCAAATGCTTCGCTGAAAGTTTTGGCCGTCGAAACAGAAGGCTTTTTATCACAGGACAAGAAATCAGCCCTCAACAACTTAACCGGCGGAAAAAGATTTTTTGAAACAATCCCGTCACAATTTCAGCAAAAATCTGACTTTTGGCAATTCACTCAAAAGTGGTACCAAACGATTGCAAATGCTCCCCTGAAAGGTTTGACGATCGAAACAGAAGCCTTTTTATCACAGGACAAGAAATCAGCCCTCAATAACTTAACTGGCGGAAAAAGATTTTTTGAAAAAATCCCTAAGCCCCGGGGTCACAATTTCAGCAAAAATCTGACTTTTGGCAATTCAGTCAAAAATGGTGCCAAACGTTTGCAAATGCTTCGCTGAAAGTTTTGGCCGTCGAAACAGAAGGCTTTTTATCACAGGACAAGAAATCAGCCCTCAACAACTTAACCGGCGGAAAAAGATTTTTTGAAACAATCCCGTCAAAATTTCAGCAAAAATCTGACTTTTGGCAATTCACTCAAAAGTGGTACCAAACGCTTGCAAATGCTCCCCTGGAAGGTTTGACGATTCAAAAAGAAGCCTTTTTATCACAGGACAAGAAATCAGCCCTCAATAACTTAACTGGCGGTAAAAGATTTTTTGAAAAAATCCCTAAGCCCCGGGGTCAGAATTTCAGCAAAAATCTGACTTTTGGCAATTCACTCAAAAATGGTGCGAAACGCTGGCAAATGGTCCCCTGAAAGGTTTGGCCGTCGAAACAAAAGCCTTTTTATCACAGGACAAGAAATCAGCCCTCAATAACTTAACTGGCGGAAAAAGATTTTTTGAAAAAATCCCTAAGCCCCGGGGTCACAATTTCAGCAAAAATCTGACTTTTGGCAATTCACTCAAAAATGGTGCCAAACACTTGCAAGTGGTCCCCTGAAAGTTTTGGCAGTCGAAACAGAAGGCTTTTTATCACAGGACACGAAATCAGCCCTCGACAGCTTAACTGGCGGAAAAAGATTTTTTGAAAAAATCCCTAAGCCCCGGGATCACAATTTCAGCAAAAATCTGACTTTTGGCAATTCACTCAAAAATGGTGCCAAACACTTGGAAATGCTCCCCTGAAAGTTTTGGCCGTCGAAACAGAAGGCTTTTTATCACAGGACACGAAATCAACCCTCGACAACTTAACAGGCGGAAAAAGATTTTTTGAAAAAATCCCTAAGCCCCGGGGTCACAATTTCAGCAAAAATCTGACTTTTGGCAATTCACTCAAAAATGGTGCCAAACACTTGGAAATGCTCCCCTGAAAGTTTTGGCGGTCGAAACAGAAGGCTTTTTATCACAGGACAAGAAATCAGCCCTCAACAACTTAACCGGCGAAAAAAGATTTTTTGAAAAAATCCCTAAGCCCCGGGGTCACAATTTCAGCAAAAATCTGACTTTTGGCAATTCAGTCAAAAATCGTGCCAAACGCTTGCCAATGCTCCCCTGAAAGGTTTGACGATCGAAACAGAAGCCTTTTTATCACAGGACAAGAAATCAGCCCTCAATAACTTAACTGGCGGAAAAAGATTTTTTGAAAAAATCCCTAAGCCCCGGGGTCACAATTTCAGCAAAAATCTGACTTTTGGCAATTCACTCAAAAATGGTGCCAAACACTTGGAAATGCTCCCCTGAAAGTTTTGGCCGTCGAAACAGAAGGCTTTTTATCACAGGACACGAAATCAACCCTCGACAACTTAACTGGCGGAAAAAGATTTTTTGAAAAAATCCCTAAGCCCCGGGGTCAGAATTTCAGCAAAAATCTGACTTTTGGCAATTCACTCAAAAATGGTGCCAAACACTTGCAAGTGGTCCCCTGAAAGTTTTGGCAGTCGAAACAGAAGGCTTTTTATCACAGGACACGAAATCAGCCCTCGACAGCTTAACTGGCGGAAAAAGATTTTTTGAAAAAATCCCTAAGCCCCGGGATCACAATTTCAGCAAAAATCTGACTTTTGGCAATTCACTCAAAAATGGTGCCAAACACTTGGAAATGCTCCCCTGAAAGTTTTGGCCGTCGAAACAGAAGGCTTTTTATCACAGGACACGAAATCAACCCTCGAGAACTTAACTGGCGGAAAAAGATTTTTTGAAAAAATCCCTAAGCCCCGGGGTCACAATTTCAGCAAAAATCTGACTTTTGGCAATTCAGTCAAAAATCGTGCCAAACGCATGCAAATGCTGCCCTGAAAGGTTTGACGACCGAAACAGAAGCCTTTTTATCACAGGACAAGAAATCAGCCCTCAATAACTGAACTGGCGGAAAAAGATTTTTGAAAAAATCCCTAAGCCCCGGGGTCAGAATTTCAGCAAAAATCTGACTTTTGGCAATTCAGTCAAAAATCGTGCCAAACGCTTGCAAATGCTCCCCTGGAAGGTTTGACGATTCAAAAAGAAGCCTTTTTATCACAGGACAAGAAATCAGCCCTCAATAACTTAACTGGCGGAAAAAGATTTTTTGAAAAAATCCCTAAGCCCCAGGGTCAGAATTTCAGCAAAAATCTGACTTTTGGCAATTCACTCAAAAATGGTGCGAAACGCTGGCAAATGGTCCCCTGAAAGGTTTGGCCGTCGAAACAAAAGCCTTTTTATCACAGGACAAGAAATCAGCCCTCAATAACTTAACTGGCGGAAAAAGATTTTTTGAAAAAATCCCTAAGCCCCGGGGTCAGAATTTCAGCAAAAATCTGACTTTTGGCAATTCACTCAAAAATGGTGCCAAACACTTGCAGGTCCCCTGAAAGTTTTGGCAGTCGAAACAGAAGGCTTTTTATCACAGGACACGAAATCAGCCCTCAACAGCTTAACTGGCGGAAAAAGATTTTTTGAAAAAATCCCTAAGCCCGGCCGGGATCACAATTTCAGCAAAAATCTGACTTTTGGCAATTCACTCAAAAATGGTGCCAAACACTTGGAAATGCTCCCCTGAAAGTTTTGGCCGTCGAAACAGAAGGCTTTTTATCACAGGACACGAAATCAACCCTCGACAACTTAACAGGCGGAAAAAGATTTTTTGAAAAAATCCCTAAGCCCCGGGGTCACAATTTCAGCAAAAATCTGACTTTTGGCAATTCACTCAAAAATGGTGCCAAACACTTGGAAATGCTCCCCTGAAAGTTTTGGCGGTCGAAACAGAAGGCTTTTTATCACAGGACAAGAAATCAGCCCTCAACAACTTAACCGGCGAAAAAA
This sequence comes from Podarcis tiliguerta, assembly GCF_965153285.1. Lineage (NCBI taxonomy): Eukaryota > Metazoa > Chordata > Lepidosauria > Squamata > Lacertidae > Podarcis > Podarcis tiliguerta. Next base: position 69,624,446 of record NC_139542.1, on the reverse strand, counting down.
CATTTTTTGAAAAAATCCCTAAGCCCCGGGGTCACAATTTCAGCAAAAATCTGACTTTTGGCAATTCAGTCAAAAATCGTGCCAAACGCTTGCAAATGCTCCCCTGAAAGGTTTGACGATCGAAACAGAAGCCTTTTTATCACAGGACAAGAAATCAGCCCTCAATAACTTAACTGGCGGAAAAAGATTTTTTGAAAAAATCCCTAAGCCCCGGGGTCACAATTTCAGCAAAAATCTGACTTTTGGCAATTCAGTCAAAAATCGTGCCAAACGCTTGCAAATGCTCCCCTGAAAGGTTTGACGATCGAAAAAGAAGCCTTTTTATCACAGGGCAAGAAATCAGCCCTCAATAACTTAACTGGCGGTAAAAGATTTTTTGAAAAAATCCCTAAGCCCCGGGGTCAGAATTTCAGCAAAAATCTGACTTTTGGCAATTCACTCAAAAATGGTGCCAAACGTTTGCAAATGCTTCGCTGAAAGTTTTGGCCGTCGAAACAGAAGGCTTTTTATCACAGGACAAGAAATCAGCCCTCAACAACTTAACCCGCGGAAAAAGATTTTTTGAAACAATCCCGTCAGAATTTCAGCAAAAATCTGACTTTTGGCAATTCACTCAAAAATGGTGCCAAACACTTGCAAGTGGTCCCCTGAAAGGTTTGGCAGTCGAAACAGAAGGCTTTTTATCACAGGACACGAAATCAGCCCTCGACAGCTTAACTGGCGGAAAAAGATTTTTTGAAAAAATCCCTCAGCCCCGGGGTCAGAATTTCAGCAAAAATCTGACTTTTGGCAATTCACTCAAAAATGGTGCGAAACGCTGGCAAATGGTCCCCTGAAAGGTTTGGCCGTCGAAAGAAAAGCCTTTTTATCACAGGACAAGAAATCAGCCCTCGACAACTTAACAGGCGGAAAAAGATTTTTTGAAAAAATCCCTAAGCCCCGGGGTCACAATTTCAGCAAAAATCTGACTTTTGGCAATTCACTCAAAAATGGTGCCAAACACTTGGAAATGCTCCCCTGAAAGTTTTGGCGGTCGAAACAGAAGGCTTTTTATCACAGGACACGAAATCAGCCCTCAACAACTTAACCGGCGAAAAAAGATTTTTTGAAAAAATCCCGAAGCCCCGGGGTCACAATTTCAGCAAAAATCTGACTTATGGCAATTCAGTCAAAAATCGTGCCAAACGCTTGCAAATGCTCCCCTGAAAGGTTTGACGATCGAAACAGAAGCCTTTTTATCACAGGACAAGAAATCAGCCCTCAATAACTTAACTGGCGGAAAAAGATTTTTTGAAAAAATCCCTAAGCCCCGGGGTCACAATTTCAGCAAAAATCTGACTTTTGGCAATTCAGTCAAAAATCGTGCCAAACGCTTGCAAATGCTCCCCTGAAAGGTTTGACGATCGAAAAAGAAGCCTTTTTATCACAGGGCAAGAAATCAGCCCTCAATAACTTAACTGGCGGTAAAAGATTTTTTGAAAAAATCCCTAAGCCCCGGGGTCAGAATTTCAGCAAAAATCTGACTTTTGGCAATTCACTCAAAAGTGGTACCAAACGCTTGCAAATGCTCCCCTGAAAGGTTTGACGATCGAAACAGAAGCCTTTTTATCACAGGACAAGAAATCAGCCCTCAATAACTTAACTGGCGGAAAAAGATTTTTTGAAAAAATCCCTAAGCCCCGGGGTCACAATTTCAGCAAAAATCTGACTTTTGGCAATTCACTCAAAAATGGTGCCAAACACTTGGAAATGCTCCCCTGAACGTTTTGGCCGTCGAAACAGAAGGCTTTTTATCACAGGACACAAAATCAACCCTCGACAACTTAACTGGCGGAAAAAGATTTTTTGAAAAAATCCCTAAGCTCCGGGGTCACAATTTCAGCAAAAATCTGACTTTTGGCAATTCAGTCAAAAATCGTGCCAAACGCTTGCAAATGCTCCCCTGGAAGGTTTGACGATTCAAAAAGAAGCATTTTTATCACAGGACAAGAAATCAGCCCTCAATAACTTAACTGGCGGAAAAAGATTTTTTGAAAAAATCCCTAAGCCCCGGGGTCAGAATGTCAGCAAAAATCTGACTTTTGGCAATTCACTCAAAAATGGTGCGAAACGCTGGCAAATGGTCCCCTGAAAGGTTTGGCCGTCGAAACAAAAGCCTTTTTATCACAGGACAAGAAATCAGCCCTCAATAACTTAACTGGCGGAAAAAGATTTTTTGAAAAAATCCCTAAGCCCCGGGGTCAGAATTTCAGCAAAAATCTGACTTTTGGCAATTCACTCAAAAATGGTGCCAAACACTTGCAAGTGGTCCCCTGAAAGTTTTGGCAGTCGAAACAGAAGGCTTTTTATCACAGGACACGAAATCAGCCCTCGACAGCTTAACTGGCGGAAAAAGATTTTTTGAAAAAATCCCTAAGCCCCGGGATCACAATTTCAGCAAAAATCTGACTTTTGGCAATTCACTCAAAAATGGTGCCAAACACTTGGAAATGCTCCCCTGAAAGTTTTGGCCGTCGAAACAGAAGGCTTTTTATCACAGGACACGAAATCAACCCTCGACAACTTAACAGGCGGAAAAAGACTTTTTGAAAAAATCCCTAAGCCCCGGGGTCACAATTTCAGCAAAAATCTGACTTTTGGCAATTCACTCAAAAATGGTGCCAAACACTTGGAAATGCTCCCCTGAAAGTTTTGGCGGTCGAAACAGAAGGCTTTTTATCACAGGACAAGAAATCAGCCCTCAACAACTTAACCGGCGAAAAAAGATTTTTTGAAAAAATCCCTAAGCCCCGGGGTCACAATTTCAGCAAAAATCTGACTTTTGGCAATTCAGTCAAAAATCGTGCCAAACGCTTGCAAATGCTCCCCTGAAAGGTTTGACGATCGAAACAGAAGCCTTTTTATCACAGGACAAGAAATCAGCCCTCAATAACTTAACTGGCGGAAAAAGATTTTTTGAAAAAATCCCTAAGCCCCGGGGTCAGAATTTCAGCAAAAATCTGACTTTTGGCAATTCACTCAAAAATGGTGCCAAACGTTTGCAAATGCTTCGCTGAAAGTTTTGGCCGTCGAAACAGAAGGCTTTTTATCACAGGACAAGAAATCAGCCCTCAACAACTTAACCGGCGGAAAAAGATTTTTTGAAACAATCCCGTCACAATTTCAGCAAAAATCTGACTTTTGGCAATTCACTCAAAAGTGGTACCAAACGCTTGCAAATGCTCCCCTGAAAGGTTTGACGATCGAAACAGAAGCCTTTTTATCACAGGACAAGAAATCAGCCCTCAATAACTTAACTGGCGGAAAAAGATTTTTTGAAAAAATCCCTAAGCCCCGGGGTCACAATTTCAGCAAAAATCTGACTTTTGGCAATTCACTCAAAAATGGTGCCAAACACTTGGAAATGCTCCCCTGAAAGTTTTGGCCGTCGAAACAGAAGGCTTTTTATCACAGGACACGAAATCAACCCTCGACAACTTAACTGGCGGAAAAAGATTTTTTGAAAAAATCCCTAAGCCCCGGGGTCACAATTTCAGCAAAAATCTGACTTTTGGCAATTCAGTCAAAAATCGTGCCAAACGCTTGCAAATGCTCCCCTGGAAGGTTTGACGATTCAAAAAGAAGCCTTTTTATCACAGGACAAGAAATCAGCCCTCAATAACTTAACTGGCGGAAAAAGATTTTTTGAAAAAATCCCTAAGCCCCGGGGTCAGAATTTCAGCAAACATCTGACTTTTGGCAATTCACTCAAAAATGGTGCCAAACACTTGCAAGTGGTCCCCTGAAAGTTTTGGCAGTCGAAACAGAAGGCTTTTTATCACAGGACACGAAATCAGCCCTCGACAGCTTAACTGGCGGAAAAAGATTTTTTGAAAAAATCCCTAAGCCCCGGGATCACAATTTCAGCAAAAATCTGACTTTTGGCAATTCACTCAAAAATGGTGCCAAACACTTGGAAATGCTCCCCTGAAAGTTTTGGCCGTCGAAACAGAAGGCTTTTTATCACAGGACACGAAATCAACCCTCGACAACTTAACAGGCGGAAAAAGATTTTTTGAAAAAATCCCTAAGCCCCGGGGTCACAATTTCAGCAAAAATCTGACTTTTGGCAATTCACTCAAAAATGGTGCCAAACACTTGGAAATGCTCCCCTGAAAGTTTTGGCGGTCGAAACAGAAGGCTTTTTATCACAGGACAAGAAATCAGCCCTCAACAACATAACCGGCGAAAAAAGATTTTTTGAAAAAATCCCTAAGCCCCGGGGTCACAATTTCAGCAAAAATCTGACTTTTGGCAATTCAGTCAAAAATCGTGCCAAACGCTTGCAAATGCTCCCCTGAAAGGTTTGACGATCGAAACAGAAGCCTTTTTATCACAGGACAAGAAATCAGCCCTCAATAACTTAACTGGCGGAAAAAGATTTTTTGAAAAAATCCCTAAGCCCCGGGGTCACAATTTCAGCAAAAATCTGACTTTTGGCAATTCAGTCAAAAATGGTGCCAAACGTTTGCAAATGCTTCGCTGAAAGTTTTGGCCGTCGAAACAGAAGGCTTTTTATCACAGGACAAGAAATCAGCCCTCAACAACTTAACCGGCGGAAAAAGATTTTTTGAAACAATCCCGTCAAAATTTCAGCAAAAATCTGACTTTTGGCAATTCACTCAAAAGTGGTACCAAACGCTTGCAAATGCTCCCCTGGAAGGTTTGACGATTCAAAAAGAAGCCTTTTTATCACAGGACAAGAAATCAGCCCTCAATAACTTAACTGGCGGTAAAAGATTTTTTGAAAAAATCCCTAAGCCCCGGGGTCAGAATTTCAGCAAAAATCTGACTTTTGGCAATTCACTCAAAAGTGGTGCGAAACGCTGGCAAATGGTCCCCTGAAAGGTTTGGCCGTCGAAACAAAAGCCTTTTTATCACAGGACAAGAAATCAGCCCTCAATAACTTAACTGGCGGAAAAAGATTTTTTGAAAAAATCCCTAAGCCCCGGGGTCAGAATTTCAGCAAAAATCTGACTTTTGGCAATTCACTCAAAAATGGTGCCAAACACTTGCAAGTGGTCCCCTGAAAGTTTTGGCAGTCGAAACAGAAGGCTTTTTATCACAGGACACGAAATCAGCCCTCGACAGCTTAACTGGCGGAAAAAGATTTTTTGAAAAAATCCCTAAGCCCCGGGATCACAATTTCAGCAAAAATCTGACTTTTGGCAATTCACTCAAAAATGGTGCCAAACACTTGGAAATGCTCCCCTGAAAGTTTTGGCCGTCGAAACAGAAGGCTTTTTATCACAGGACACGAAATCAACCCTCGACAACTTAACAGGCGGAAAAAGATTTTTTGAAAAAATCCCTAAGCCCCGGGGTCACAATTTCAGCAAAAATCTGACTTTTGGCAATTCACTCAAAAATGGTGCCAAACACTTGGAAATGCTCCCCTGAAAGTTTTGGCGGTCGAAACAGAAGGCTTTTTATCACAGGACAAGAAATCAGCCCTCAACAACTTAACCGGCGAAAAAAGATTTTTTGAAAAAATCCCTAAGCCCCGGGGTCACAATTTCAGCAAAAATCTGACTTTTTGGCAATTCAGTCAAAATCGTGCCAAACGCTTGCCAATGCTCCCCTGAAAGGTTTGACGATCGAAACAGAAGCCTTTTTATCACAGGACAAGAAATCAGCCCTCAATAACTTAACTGGCGGAAAAAGATTTTTTGAAAAAATCCCTAAGCCCCGGGGTCACAATTTCAGCAAAAATCTGACTTTTGGCAATTCACTCAAAAATGGTGCCAAACACTTGGAAATGCTCCCCTGAAAGTTTTGGCCGTCGAAACAGAAGGCTTTTTATCACAGGACACGAAATCAACCCTCGACAACTTAACTGGCGGAAAAAGATTTTTTGAAAAAATCCCTAAGCCCCGGGGTCAGAATTTCAGCAAAAATCTGACTTTTGGCAATTCACTCAAAAATGGTGCCAAACACTTGCAAGTGGTCCCCTGAAAGTTTTGGCAGTCGAAACAGAAGGCTTTTTATCACAGGACACGAAATCAGCCCTCGACAGCTTAACTGGCGGAAAAAGATTTTTTGAAAAAATCCCTAAGCCCCGGGATCACAATTTCAGCAAAAATCTGACTTTTGGCAATTCACTCAAAAATGGTGCCAAACACTTGGAAATGCTCCCCTGAAAGTTTTGGCCGTCGAAACAGAAGGCTTTTTATCACAGGACACGAAATCAACCCTCGAGAACTTAACTGGCGGAAAAAGATTTTTTGAAAAAATCCCTAAGCCCCGGGGTCACAATTTCAGCAAAAATCTGACTTTTGGCAATTCAGTCAAAAATCGTGCCAAACGCATGCAAATGCTGCCCTGAAAGGTTTGACGACCGAAACAGAAGCCTTTTTATCACAGGACAAGAAATCAGCCCTCAATAACTGAACTGGCGGAAAAAGATTTTTTGAAAAAATCCCTAAGCCCCGGGGTCAGAATTTCAGCAAAAATCTGACTTTTGGCAATTCAGTCAAAAATCGTGCCAAACGCTTGCAAATGCTCCCCTGGAAGGTTTGACGATTCCAAAAAGAAGCCTTTTTATCACAGGACAAGAAATCAGCCCTCAATAACTTAACTGGCGGAAAAAGATTTTTTGAAAAAATCCCTAAGCCCCAGGGTCAGAATTTCAGCAAAAATCTGACTTTTGGCAATTCACTCAAAAATGGTGCGAAACGCTGGCAAATGGTCCCCTGAAAGGTTTGGCCGTCGAAACAAAAGCCTTTTTATCACAGGACAAGAAATCAGCCCTCAATAACTTAACTGGCGGAAAAGATTTTTTGAAAAAATCCCTAAGCCCCGGGGTCAGAATTTCAGCAAAAATCTGACTTTTGGCAATTCACTCAAAAATGGTGCCAAACACTTGCAAGTGGTCCGCTGAAAGTTTTGGCAGTCGAAACAGAAGGCTTTTTATCACAGGACACGAAATCAGCCCTCGACAGCTTAACTGGCGGAAAAAGATTTTTTGAAAAAATCCCTAAGCCCCGGGTCACAATTTCAGCAAAAATCTGACTTTTGGCAATTCACTCAAAAATGGTGCCAAACACTTGGAAATGCTCCCCTGAAAGTTTTGGCCGTCGAAACAGAAGGCTTTTTATCACAGGACACGAAATCAACCCTCGACAACTTAACAGGCGGAAAAAAGATTTTTTGAAAAAATCCTAAGCCCCGGGGTCACAATTTCAGCAAAAATCTGACTTTTGGCATTTCACTCAAAAATGGTGCCAAACACTTGGAAATGCTCCCCTGAAAGTTTTGGCGGTCGAAACAGAAGGCTTTTTATCACAGGACAAGAAATCAGCCCTCAACAACTTAACCGGCGAAAAAAGATTTTTTGAAAAAATCCCTAAGCCCCGGGGTCACAATTTCAGCAAAAAATCTGACTTTTGGCAATTCAGTCAAAAATCGTGCCAAACGCTTGCAAATGCTCCCCTGAAAGGTTTGACGATCGAAACAGAAGCCTTTTTATCACAGGACAAGAAATCAGCCCTCAATAACTTAACTGGCGGAAAAAGATTTTTTGAAAAAATCCCTAAGCCCCGGGGTCACAATTTCAGCAAAAATCTGACTTTTGGCAATTCAGTCAAAAATCGTGCCAAACGCTTGCAAATGCTCCCCTGAAAGGTTTGACGATCGAAAAAGAAGCCTTTTTATCACAGGGCAAGAAATCAGCCCTCAATAACTTAACTGGCGGTAAAAGATTTTTTGAAAAAATCCCTAAGCCCCGGGGTCAGAATTTCAGCAAAAATCTGACTTTTGGCAATTCACTCAAAAATGGTGCCAAACGTTTGCAAATGCTTCGCTGAAAGTTTTGGCCGTCGAAACAGAAGGCTTTTTATCACAGGACAAGAAATCAGCCCTCAACAACTTAACCGGCGGAAAAAGATTTTTTGAAACAATCCCGTCACAATTTCAGCAAAAATCTGACTTTTGGCAATTCACTCAAAAGTGGTACCAAACGCTTGCAAATGCTCCCCTGAAAGGTTTGACGATCGAAACAGAAGCCTTTTTATCACAGGACAAGAAATCAGCCCTCAATAACTTAACTGGCGGAAAAAGATTTTTTGAAAAAATCCCTAAGCCCCGGGGTCACAATTTCAGCAAAAATCTGACTTTTGGCAATTCACTCAAAAATGGTGCCAAACACTTGGAAATGCTCCCCTGAAAGTTTTGGCCGTCGAAACAGAAGGCTTTTTATCACAGGACACGAAATCAACCCTCGACAACTTAACTGGCGGAAAAAGATTTTTTGAAAAAATCCCTAAGCCCCGGGGTCACAATTTCAGCAAAATTTGACTTTTGGCAATTCAGTCAAAAATCGTGCCAAACGCTTGCAAATGCTCCCCTGGAAGGTTTGACGATTCAAAAAGAAGCCTTTTTATCACAGGACAAGAAATCAGCCCTCAATAACTTAACTGGCGGAAAAAGATTTTTTGAAAAAATCCCTAAGCCCCGGGGTCAGAATGTCAGCAAAAATCTGACTTTTGGCAATTCACTCAAAAATGGTGCGAAACGCTGGCAAATGGTCCCCTGAAAGGTTTGGCAGTCGAAACAAAAGCCTTTTTATCACAGGACAAGAAATCAGCCCTCAATAACTTAACTGGCGGAAAAAGATTTTTTGAAAAAATCCCTAAGCCCCGGGGTCAGAATTTCAGCAAAAATCTGACTTTTGGCAATTCACTCAAAAATGGTGCCAAACACTTGCAAGTGGTCCCCTGAAAGTTTTGGCCGTTGAAACAGAAGGCTTTTTATCACAGGACACGAAATCAGCCCTCGACAGCTTAACTGGCGGAAAAAGATTTTTTGAAAAAATCCCTAAGCCCCGGGATCACAATTTCAGCAAAAATCTGACTTTTGGCAATTCAGTCAAAAATGGTGCCAAACACTTGGAAATGCTCCCCTGAAAGTTTTGGCCGTCGAAACAGAAGGCTTTTTATCACAGGACACGAAATCAACCCTCGACAACTTAACTGGCGGAAAAAGATTTTTTGAAAAAATCCCTAAGCCCCGGGGTCACAATTTCAGCAAAAATCTGACTTTTGGCAATTCACTCAAAAATGGTGCCAAACACTTGGAAATGCTCCCCTGAAAGTTTTGGCCATCGAAACAGAAGGCTTTTTATCACAGGACAAGAAATCAGCCCTCAACAACTTAACCGGCGAAAAAAGATTTTTTGAAAAAATCCCTAAGCCCGGGGTCACAATTTCAGCAAAAATCTGACTTTTGGCAATTCAGTCAAAAATCGTGCCAAACGCTTGCAAATGCTCCCCTGAAAGGTTTGACGATCGAAACAGAAGGCTTTTTATCACAGGACAAGAAATCAGCCCTCAATAACTTAACTGGCGGAAAAAGATTTTTTGAAAAAATGCCTAAGCCCCGGGGTCACAATTTCAGCAAAAATCTGACTTTTGGCAATTCACTCAAAAATGGTGCCAAACACTTGGAAATGCTCCCCTGAAAGTTTTGGCCGTCGAAACAGAAGGCTTTTTATCACAGGACACGAAATCAACCCTCGACAACTTAACTGGCGGAAAAAGATTTTTTGAAAAAATCCCTAAGCCCCGGGGTCACAATTTCAGCAAAAATCTGACTTTTGGCAATTCAGTCAAAAATCGTGCCAAACGCTTGCAAATGCTCCCCTGGAAGGTTTGACGATTCAAAAAGAAGCCTTTTTATCACAGGACAAGAAATCAGCCCTCAATAACTTAACTGGCGGAAAAAGATTTTTTGAAAAAATCCCTAAGCCCCGGGGTCACAATTTCAGCAAAAATCTGACTTTTGGCAATTCACTCAAAAATGGTGCGAAACGCTGGCAAATGGTCCCCTGAAAGGTTTGGCCGTCGAAAGAAAAGCCTTTTTATCACAGGACAAGAAATCAGCCCTCAATAACTTAACTGGCGGAAAAAGATTTTTTGAAAAAATCCCTAAGCCCCGGGGTCAGAATTTCATCAAAAATCTGACTTTTGGCAATTCACTCAAAAATGGTGCCAAACACTGGCAAGTGGTCCCCTGAAAGTTTTGGCAGTCGAAACAGAAGGCTTTTTATCACAGGACACGAAATCAGCCCTCGACAGCTTAACTGGCGGAAAAAGATTTTTTGAAAAAATCCCTAAGCCCCGGGATCACAATTTCAGCAAAAATCTGACTTTTGGCAATTCACTCAAAAATGGTGCCAAACACTTGGAAATGCTCCCCTGAAAGTTTTGGCCGTCGAAACAGAAGGCTTTTTATCACAGGACACGAAATCAACCCTCGACAACTTAACAGGCGGAAAAAGATTTTTTGAAAAAATCCCTAAGCCCCGGGGTCACAATTTCAGCAAAAATCTGACTTTTGGCAATTCACTCAAAAATGGTGCCAAACACTTGGAAATGCTCCCCTGAAAGTTTTGGCGGTCGAAACAGAAGGCTTTTTATCACAGGACAAGAAATCAGCCCTCAACAACTTAACCGGCGAAAAAAGATTTTTTGAAAAAATCCCTAAGCCCCGGGGTCACAATTTCAGCAAAAATCTGACTTTTGGCAATTCAGTCAAAAATCGTGCCAAACGCTTGCAAATGCTCCCCTGAAAGGTTTGACGATCGAAACAGAAGCCTTTTTATCACAGGACAAGAAATCAGCCCTCAATAACTTAACTGGCGGAAAAAGATTTTTTGAAAAAATCCCTAAGCCCCGGGGTCACAATTTCAGCAAAAATCTGACTTTTGGCAATTCAGTCAAAAATCGTGCCAAACGCTTGCAAATGCTCCCCTGAAAGGTTTGACGATCGAAAAAGAAGCCTTTTTATCACAGGGCAAGAAATCAGCCCTCAATAACTTAACTGGCGGAAAAAGATTTTTTGAAAAAATCCCTAAGCCCCGGGGTCACAATTTCAGCAAAAATCTGACTTTTGGCAATTCACTCAAAAATGGTGCCAAACGTTTGCAAATGCTTCGCTGAAAGTTTTGGCCGTTGAAACAGAAGGCTTTTTATCACAGGACAAGAAATCAGCCCTCAACAACTTAACCGGCGGAAAAAGATTTTTTGAAACAATCCCGTCACAATTTCAGCAAAAATCTGACTTTTGGCAATTCACTCAAAAGTGGTACCAAACGCTTGCAAATGCTCCCCTGAAAGGTTTGACGATCGAAACAGAAGCCTTTTTATCACAGGACAAGAAATCAGCCCTCAATAACTTAACTGGCGGAAAAAGATTTTTTGAAAAAATCCCTAAGCCCCGGGGTCACAATTTCAGCAAAAATCTGACTTTTGGCAATTCACTCAAAAATGGTGCCAAACACTTGGAAATGCTCCCCTGAAAGTTTTGGCGGTCGAAACAGAAGGCTTTTTATCACAGGACAAGAAATCAGCCCTCAACAACTTAACCGGCGGAAAAAGATTTTTTGAAACAATCCCGTCACAATTTCAGCAAAAATCTGACTTTTGGCAATTCACTCAAAAGTGGTACCAAACGCTTGCAAATGCTCCCCTGAAAGTTTTGGCAGTCGAAACAGAAGGCTTTTTATCACAGGACAAGAAATCAGCCCTCAACAACTTAACCGGCGAAAAAAGATTTTTTGAAAAAATCCCTAAGCCCCGGGGTGACAATTTCAGGAAAAATCTGACTTTTGGCAATTCACTCAAAAATGGTGCCAAACACTTGCAAATGCTCCCCTGAAAGGTTTGACGATCGAAACAGAAGCCTTTTTATCACAGGACAAGAAAACAGCCCTCAATAACTTAACTGGCGGAAAAAGATTTTTTGAAAAAATCCCTAAGCCCCGGGGTCAGAATTTCAGCAAAAATCTGACTTTTGGCAATTCACTCAAAAATGGTGCCAAACACTTGCAAGTGGTCCCCTGAAAGTTTTGGCAGTCGAAACAGAAGGCTTTTTATCACAGGACACGAAATCAGCCCTCGACAGCTTAACTGGCGGAAAAAGATTTTTTGAAAAAATCCCTAAGCCCCGGGATCACAATTTCAGCAAAAATCTGACTTTTGGCAATTCACTCAAAAATGGTGCCAAACACTTGGAAATGCTCCCCTGAAAGTTTTGGCCGTCGAAACAGAAGGCTTTTTATCACAGGACACGAAATCAGCCCTCGACAACTTAACTGGCGGAAAAAGATTTTTTGAAAAAATCCCTAAGCCCCGGGGTCACAATTTCAGCAAAAATCTGACTTTTGGCAATTCACTCAAAAATGGTGCCAAACAGTTGGAAATTCTCCCCTGAAAGTTTTGGCCATCGAAACAGAAGGCTTTTTATCACAGGACAAGAAATCAGCCCTCAACAACTTAACCGGCGAAAAAAGATTTTTTGAAAAAATCCCTAAGCCCCGGGATCACAATTTCAGCAAAAATCTGACTTTTGGCAATTCAGTCAAAAATCGTGCCAAACGCTTGCAAGTGCTCCCCTGAAAGGTTTGACGATCGAAACAGAAGCCTTTTTATCACAGGACAAGAAATCAGCCCTCAATAACTTAACTGGCGGAAAAAGATTTTTTGAAAAAATCCCTAAGCCCCGGGGTCACAATTTCAGCAAAAATCTGACTTTTGGCAATTCAGTCAAAAATCGTGCCAAACGCTTGCAAATGCTCCCCTGAAAGGTTTGACGATCGAAAAAGAAGCCTTTTTATCACAGGGTAAGAAATCAGCCCTCAATAACTTAACTGGCGGAAAAAGATTTTTTGAAAAAATCCCTAAGCCCCGGGGTCACAATTTCAGCAAAAATCTGACTTTTGGCAATTCACTCAAAAATGGTGCCAAACGTTTGCAAATGCTTCGCTGAAAGTTTTGGCCGTTGAAACAGAAGGCTTTTTATCACAGGACAAGAAATCAGCCCTCAACAACTTAACCGGCGGAAAAAGATTTTTTGAAACAATCCCGTCACAATTTCAGCAAAAATCTGACTTTTGGCAATTCACTCAAAAGTGGTACCAAACGCTTGCAAATGCTCCCCTGAAAGGTTTGACCATCGAAACAGAAGCCTTTTTATCACAGGACAAGAAATCAGCCCTCAATAACTTAACTGGCGGAAAAAGATTTTTTGAAAAAATCCCTAAGCCCCGGGGTCACAATTTCAGCAAAAATCTGACTTTTGGCAATTCACTCAAAAATGGTGCCAAACACTTGGAAATGCTCCCCTGAAAGTTTTGGCCGTCGAAACAGAAGGCTTTTTATCACAGGACACGAAATCAACCCTCGACAACTTAACTGGCGGAAAAAGATTTTTTGAAAAAATCCCTAAGCCCCGGGGTCAGAATTTCAGCAAAAATCTGACTTTTGGCAATTCACTCAAAAATGGTGCCAAACACTTGCAAGTGGTCCCCTGAAAGTTTTGGCAGTCGAAACAGAAGGCTTTTTATCACAGGACACGAAATCAGCCCTCGACAGCTTAACTGGCGGAAAAAGATTTTTTGAAAAAATCCCTAAGCCCCGGGATCACAATTTCAGCAAAAATCTGACTTTTGGCAATTCACTCAAAAATGGTGCCAAACACTTGGAAATGCTCCCCTGAAAGTTTTGGCCGTCGAAACAGAAGGCTTTTTATCACAGGACACGAAATCAACCCTCGAGAACTTAACTGGCGGAAAAAGATTTTTTGAAAAAATCCCTAAGCCCCGGGGTCACAATTTCAGCAAAAATCTGACTTTTGGCAATTCAGTCAAAAATCGTGCCAAACGCATGCAAATGCTGCCCTGAAAGGTTTGACGACCGAAACAGAAGCCTTTTTATCACAGGACAAGAAATCAGCCCTCAATAACTGAACTGGCGGAAAAAGATTTTTTGAAAAAATCCCTAAGCCCCGGGGTCAGAATTTCAGCAAAAATCTGACTTTTGGCAATTCAGTCAAAAATCGTGCCAAACGCTTGCAAATGCTCCCCTGGAAGGTTTGACGATTCAAAAAGAAGCCTTTTTATCACAGGACAAGAAATCAGCCCTCAATAACTTAACTGGCGGAAAAAGATTTTTTGAAAAAATCCCTAAGCCCCAGGGTCAGAATTTCAGCAAAAATCTGACTTTTGGCAATTCACTCAAAAATGGTGCGAAACGCTGGCAAATGGTCCCCTGAAAGGTTTGGCCGTCGAAACAAAAGCCTTTTTATCACAGGACAAGAAATCAGCCCTCAATAACTTAACTGGCGGAAAAAGATTTTTTGAAAAAATCCCTAAGCCCCGGGGTCAGAATTTCAGCAAAAATCTGACTTTTGGCAATTCACTCAAAAATGGTGCCAAACACTTGCAAGTGGTCCGCTGAAAGTTTTGGCAGTCGAAACAGAAGGCTTTTTATCACAGGACACGAAATCAGCCCTCGACAGCTTAACTGGCGGAAAAAGATTTTTTGAAAAAATCCCTAAGCCCCGGGGTCACAATTTCAGCAAAAATCTGACTTTTGGCAATTCACTCAAAAATGGTGCCAAACACTTGGAAATGCTCCCCTGAAAGTTTTGGCCGTCGAAACAGAAGGCTTTTTATCACAGGACACGAAATCAACCCTCGACAACTTAACAGGCGGAAAAAGATTTTTTGAAAAAATCCCTAAGCCCCGGGGTCACAATTTCAGCAAAAATCTGACTTTTGGCAATTCACTCAAAAATGGTGCCAAACACTTGGAAATGCTCCCCTGAAAGTTTTGGCGGTCGAAACAGAAGGCTTTTTATCACAGGACAAGAAATCAGCCCTCAACAACTTAACCGGCGAAAAAAGATTTTTTGAAAAAATCCCTAAGCCCCGGGGTCACAATTTCAGCAAAAATCTGACTTTTGGCAATTCAGTCAAAAATCGTGCCAAACGCTTGCAAATGCTCCCCTGAAAGGTTTGACGATCGAAACAGAAGCCTTTTTATCACAGGACAAGAAATCAGCCCTCAATAACTTAACTGGCGGAAAAAGATTTTTTGAAAAAATCCCTAAGCCCCGGGGTCACAATTTCAGCAAAAATCTGACTTTTGGCAATTCAGTCAAAAATCGTGCCAAACGCTTGCAAATGCTCCCCTGAAAGGTTTGACGATCGAAAAAGAAGCCTTTTTATCACAGGGCAAGAAATCAGCCCTCAATAACTTAACTGGCGGTAAAAGATTTTTTGAAAAAATCCCTAAGCCCCGGGGTCAGAATTTCAGCAAAAATCTGACTTTTGGCAATTCACTCAAAAATGGTGCCAAACGTTTGCAAATGCTTCGCTGAAAGTTTTGGCCGTCGAAACAGAAGGCTTTTTATCACAGGACAAGAAATCAGCCCTCAACAACTTAACCGGCGGAAAAAGATTTTTTGAAACAATCCCGTCACAATTTCAGCAAAAATCTGACTTTTGGCAATTCACTCAAAAGTGGTACCAAACGCTTGCAAATGCTCCCCTGAAAGGTTTGACGATCGAAACAGAAGCCTTTTTATCACAGGACAAGAAATCAGCCCTCAATAACTTAACTGGCGGAAAAAGATTTTTTGAAAAAATCCCTAAGCCCCGGGGTCACAATTTCAGCAAAAATCTGACTTTTGGCAATTCACTCAAAAATGGTGCCAAACACTTGGAAATGCTCCCCTGAAAGTTTTGGCCGTCGAAACAGAAGGCTTTTTATCACAGGACACGAAATCAACCCTCGACAACTTAACTGGCGGAAAAAGATTTTTTGAAAAAATCCCTAAGCCCCGGGGTCACAATTTCAGCAAAAATCTGACTTTTGGCAATTCAGTCAAAAATCGTGCCAAACGCTTGCAAATGCTCCCCTGGAAGGTTTGACGATTCAAAAAGAAGCCTTTTTATCACAGGACAAGAAATCAGCCCTCAATAACTTAACTGGCGGAAAAAGATTTTTTGAAAAAATCCCTAAGCCCCGGGGTCAGAATGTCAGCAAAAATCTGACTTTTGGCAATTCACTCAAAAATGGTGCGAAACGCTGGCAAATGGTCCCCTGAAAGGTTTGGCAGTCGAAACAAAAGCCTTTTTATCACAGGACAAGAAATCAGCCCTCAATAACTTAACTGGCGGAAAAAGATTTTTTGAAAAAATCCCTAAGCCCCGGGGTCAGAATTTCAGCAAAAATCTGACTTTTGGCAATTCACTCAAAAATGGTGCCAAACACTTGCAAGTGGTCCCCTGAAAGTTTTGGCCGTTGAAACAGAAGGCTTTTTATCACAGGACACGAAATCAGCCCTCGACAGCTTAACTGGCGGAAAAAGATTTTTTGAAAAAATCCCTAAGCCCCGGGATCACAATTTCAGCAAAAATCTGACTTTTGGCAATTCAGTCAAAAATGGTGCCAAACACTTGGAAATGCTCCCCTGAAAGTTTTGGCCGTCGAAACAGAAGGCTTTTTATCACAGGACACGAAATCAACCCTCGACAACTTAACTGGCGGAAAAAGATTTTTTGAAAAAATCCCTAAGCCCCGGGGTCACAATTTCAGCAAAAATCTGACTTTTGGCAATTCACTCAAAAATGGTGCCAAACACTTGGAAATGCTCCCCTGAAAGTTTTGGCCATCGAAACAGAAGGCTTTTTATCACAGGACAAGAAATCAGCCCTCAACAACTTAACCGGCGAAAAAAGATTTTTTGAAAAAATCCCTAAGCCCGGGGTCACAATTTCAGCAAAAATCTGACTTTTGGCAATTCAGTCAAAAATCGTGCCAAACGCTTGCAAATGCTCCCCTGAAAGGTTTGACGATCGAAACAGAAGGCTTTTTATCACAGGACAAGAAATCAGCCCTCAATAACTTAACTGGCGGAAAAAGATTTTTTGAAAAAATGCCTAAGCCCCGGGGTCACAATTTCAGCAAAAATCTGACTTTTGGCAATTCACTCAAAAATGGTGCCAAACACTTGGAAATGCTCCCCTGAAAGTTTTGGCCGTCGAAACAGAAGGCTTTTTATCACAGGACACGAAATCAACCCTCGACAACTTAACTGGCGGAAAAAGATTTTTTGAAAAAATCCCTAAGCCCCGGGGTCACAATTTCAGCAAAAATCTGACTTTTGGCAATTCAGTCAAAAATCGTGCCAAACGCTTGCAAATGCTCCCCTGGAAGGTTTGACGATTCAAAAAGAAGCCTTTTTATCACAGGACAAGAAATCAGCCCTCAATAACTTAACTGGCGGAAAAAGATTTTTTGAAAAAATCCCTAAGCCCCGGGGTCACAATTTCAGCAAAAATCTGACTTTTGGCAATTCACTCAAAAATGGTGCGAAACGCTGGCAAATGGTCCCCTGAAAGGTTTGGCCGTCGAAAGAAAAGCCTTTTTATCACAGGACAAGAAATCAGCCCTCAATAACTTAACTGGCGGAAAAAGATTTTTTGAAAAAATCCCTAAGCCCCGGGGTCAGAATTTCATCAAAAATCTGACTTTTGGCAATTCACTCAAAAATGGTGCCAAACACTGGCAAGTGGTCCCCTGAAAGTTTTGGCAGTCGAAACAGAAGGCTTTTTATCACAGGACACGAAATCAGCCCTCGACAGCTTAACTGGCGGAAAAAGATTTTTTGAAAAAATCCCTAAGCCCCGGGATCACAATTTCAGCAAAAATCTGACTTTTGGCAATTCACTCAAAAATGGTGCCAAACACTTGGAAATGCTCCCCTGAAAGTTTTGGCCGTCGAAACAGAAGGCTTTTTATCACAGGACACGAAATCAACCCTCGACAACTTAACAGGCGGAAAAAGATTTTTTGAAAAAATCCCTAAGCCCCGGGGTCACAATTTCAGCAAAAATCTGACTTTTGGCAATTCACTCAAAAATGGTGCCAAACACTTGGAAATGCTCCCCTGAAAGTTTTGGCGGTCGAAACAGAAGGCTTTTTATCACAGGACAAGAAATCAGCCCTCAACAACTTAACCGGCGAAAAAAGATTTTTTGAAAAAATCCCTAAGCCCCGGGGTCACAATTTCAGCAAAAATCTGACTTTTGGCAATTCAGTCAAAAATCGTGCCAAACGCTTGCAAATGCTCCCCTGAAAGTTTTGGCCGTCGAAACAGAAGGCTTTTTATCACAGGACACGAAATCAACCCTCGACAACTTAACTGGCGGAAAAAGATTTTTTGAAAAAATCCCTAAGCCCCGGGGTCACAATTTCAGCAAAAATCTGACTTTTGGCAATTCAGTCAAAAATCGTGCCAAACGCTTGCAAATGCTCCCCTGGAAGGTTTGACGATTCAAAAAGAAGCCTTTTTATCACAGGACAAGAAATCAGCCCTCAATAACTTAACTGGCGGAAAAAGATTTTTTGAAAAAATCCCTAAGCCCCGGGGTCACAATTTCAGCAAAAATCTGACTTTTGGCAATTCACTCAAAAATGGTGCGAAACGCTGGCAAATGGTCCCCTGAAAGGTTTGGCCGTCGAAAGAAAAGCCTTTTTATCACAGGACAAGAAATCAGCCCTCAATAACTTAACTGGCGGAAAAAGATTTTTTGAAAAAATCCCTAAGCCCCGGGGTCAGAATTTCATCAAAAATCTGACTTTTGGCAATTCACTCAAAAATGGTGCCAAACACTGGCAAGTGGTCCCCTGAAAGTTTTGGCAGTCGAAACAGAAGGCTTTTTATCACAGGACACGAAATCAGCCCTCGACAGCTTAACTGGCGGAAAAAGATTTTTTGAAAAAATCCCTAAGCCCCGGGATCACAATTTCAGCAAAAATCTGACTTTTGGCAATTCACTCAAAAATGGTGCCAAACACTTGGAAATGCTCCCCTGAAAGTTTTGGCCGTCGAAACAGAAGGCTTTTTATCACAGGACACGAAATCAACCCTCGACAACTTAACAGGCGGAAAAAGATTTTTTGAAAAAATCCCTAAGCCCCGGGGTCACAATTTCAGCAAAAATCTGACTTTTGGCAATTCACTCAAAAATGGTGCCAAACACTTGGAAATGCTCCCCTGAAAGTTTTGGCGGTCGAAACAGAAGGCTTTTTATCACAGGACAAGAAATCAGCCCTCAACAACTTAACCGGCGAAAAAAGATTTTTTGAAAAAATCCCTAAGCCCCGGGGTCACAATTTCAGCAAAAATCTGACTTTTGGCAATTCAGTCAAAAATCGTGCCAAACGCTTGCAAATGCTCCCCTGAAAGGTTTGACGATCGAAACAGAAGCCTTTTTATCACAGGACAAGAAATCAGCCCTCAATAACTTAACTGGCGGAAAAAGATTTTTTGAAAAAATCCCTAAGCCCCGGGGTCACAATTTCAGCAAAAATCTGACTTTTGGCAATTCAGTCAAAAATCGTGCCAAACGCTTGCAAATGCTCCCCTGAAAGGTTTGACGATCGAAAAAGAAGCCTTTTTATCACAGGGCAAGAAATCAGCCCTCAATAACTTAACTGGCGGAAAAAGATTTTTTGAAAAAATCCCTAAGCCCCGGGGTCACAATTTCAGCAAAAATCTGACTTTTGGCAATTCACTCAAAAATGGTGCCAAACGTTTGCAAATGCTTCGCTGAAAGTTTTGGCCGTTGAAACAGAAGGCTTTTTATCACAGGACAAGAAATCAGCCCTCAACAACTTAACCGGCGGAAAAAGATTTTTTGAAACAATCCCGTCACAATTTCAGCAAAAATCTGACTTTTGGCAATTCACTCAAAAGTGGTACCAAACGCTTGCAAATGCTCCCCTGAAAGGTTTGACGATCGAAACAGAAGCCTTTTTATCACAGGACAAGAAATCAGCCCTCAATAACTTAACTGGCGGAAAAAGATTTTTTGAAAAAATCCCTAAGCCCCGGGGTCACAATTTCAGCAAAAATCTGACTTTTGGCAATTCACTCAAAAATGGTGCCAAACACTTGGAAATGCTCCCCTGAAAGTTTTGGCGGTCGAAACAGAAGGCTTTTTATCACAGGACAAGAAATCAGCCCTCAACAACTTAACCGGCGGAAAAAGATTTTTTGAAACAATCCCGTCACAATTTCAGCAAAAATCTGACTTTTGGCAATTCACTCAAAAGTGGTACCAAACGCTTGCAAATGCTCCCCTGAAAGTTTTGGCAGTCGAAACAGAAGGCTTTTTATCACAGGACAAGAAATCAGCCCTCAACAACTTAACCGGCGAAAAAAGATTTTTTGAAAAAATCCCTAAGCCCCGGGGTGACAATTTCAGGAAAAATCTGACTTTTGGCAATTCACTCAAAAATGGTGCCAAACACTTGCAAATGCTCCCCTGAAAGGTTTGACGATCGAAACAGAAGCCTTTTTATCACAGGACAAGAAAACAGCCCTCAATAACTTAACTGGCGGAAAAAGATTTTTTGAAAAAATCCCTAAGCCCCGGGGTCAGAATTTCAGCAAAAATCTGACTTTTGGCAATTCACTCAAAAATGGTGCCAAACACTTGCAAGTGGTCCCCTGAAAGTTTTGGCAGTCGAAACAGAAGGCTTTTTATCACAGGACACGAAATCAGCCCTCGACAGCTTAACTGGCGGAAAAAGATTTTTTGAAAAAATCCCTAAGCCCCGGGATCACAATTTCAGCAAAAATCTGACTTTTGGCAATTCACTCAAAAATGGTGCCAAACACTTGGAAATGCTCCCCTGAAAGTTTTGGCCGTCGAAACAGAAGGCTTTTTATCACAGGACACGAAATCAGCCCTCGACAACTTAACTGGCGGAAAAAGATTTTTTGAAAAAATCCCTAAGCCCCGGGGTCACAATTTCAGCAAAAATCTGACTTTTGGCAATTCACTCAAAAATGGTGCCAAACAGTTGGAAATTCTCCCCTGAAAGTTTTGGCCATCGAAACAGAAGGCTTTTTATCACAGGACAAGAAATCAGCCCTCAACAACTTAACCGGCGAAAAAAGATTTTTTGAAAAAATCCCTAAGCCCCGGGATCACAATTTCAGCAAAAATCTGACTTTTGGCAATTCAGTCAAAAATCGTGCCAAACGCTTGCAAGTGCTCCCCTGAAAGGTTTGACGATCGAAACAGAAGCCTTTTTATCACAGGACAAGAAATCAGCCCTCAATAACTTAACTGGCGGAAAAAGATTTTTTGAAAAAATCCCTAAGCCCCGGGGTCACAATTTCAGCAAAAATCTGACTTTTGGCAATTCAGTCAAAAATCGTGCCAAACGCTTGCAAATGCTCCCCTGAAAGGTTTGACGATCGAAAAAGAAGCCTTTTTATCACAGGGCAAGAAATCAGCCCTCAATAACTTAACTGGCGGAAAAAGATTTTTTGAAAAAATCCCTAAGCCCCGGGGTCACAATTTCAGCAAAAATCTGACTTTTGGCAATTCACTCAAAAATGGTGCCAAACGTTTGCAAATGCTTCGCTGAAAGTTTTGGCCGTTGAAACAGAAGGCTTTTTATCACAGGACAAGAAATCAGCCCTCAACGGGACTTCCGGAGGCGGCGCGACCGGTAATGGCTGCCTTCTCCGAGTAAGGAGAAGGGAGCTCCGCTGTAAACGGGTCGTCCGCTACGGCGAAGCGGAGACCCATTCAGGAAAACCACAGGTGGCAGAAGCCTGTGGTCTCGGGACCCGGCGGGCGCCAGAAGCAGCCCCCAAAACGTTGAAGGGACCCCGTAAGGGGCTCCGGATCGCGGAGGGGGTAGCGGCGCTGTGGGTCGTTGCGCAAACAGCGAAGTGAAGCCGCGTTGCTGTTGCCGGTCAGCGCTGTCCTTTCTTCCTGCAACTTTTCTGAATTTTGGAAACTACAACCCGTGAGTAAATTTGGACATTGAAAACTTTCTGAAACTTTTGTCAATTTTCTGAAACTTTTTGAGAACTTTCTGAAACTTTTAAAACTTTTTTAAAAAAGTTGAAATTTGGCTGAAAACGGAGTGAGGATAAGCAGGAAGCCCATCTCCCGCTATACTGAACTTTAAGCAAAGAGCAGGAGGAGTGGAGACAAAAAGTTATGCGTTAACTAAATGCTGGCACCCTGTTAAAGCAGTTTTCTGAGTGAAAGACTTTGAGCTATTGACTTTTGCTGGTCATATTGGGAGTGCATTGATACTCTTCTTCTGTGGAACCAGTGGATTACAAAATAAATAAGAATCTCTGGTGCTGGAGCTGCCTGGAAGAGCACCAGTTTGCAACTTTGGATACATTGAATTCAGGTTTTGAAACATTCTGAGTTGGAACTGGATACTTTGAAACTGTTGCAGTCAAGGCACTGTAAGAAACACTGTTTTGCTTTAAGTTTTACTCTGCTAAAAATAATACATTGTGGAGGCGATGGACATGGATTTAAATTTACAAGTTTAACTTGGATTTGATCTTTTCCCTGAAGACGTACCAAGCTCCCTCTAGAGGATTTTGGATTTACAGCAGTGACTTTGTCCTACTTTCCCTTTCCCGGCCTCTGTTTGACTATTGTATCTGGGACTCTGCTTTCTCATGGGAACAACTTGGATTGACCTTGGATTACAGATAACTTTGGAATGAGTGGCGCAAGGAGAAGAGGAAGGACTAAACAAACAACTCTAACTTTATCTGCAGCCTCACAGCGCAGATCTTCTGTGCCGGCCTTGCCTTCCACTTTGCCTCCAGACATAGAGGCGGCCTCCCTAATACAGGCAGGGGAGGGAGAGACAGAGGAGCTGCACCTGGGAGATATGGCTTCAGGGACAAGTAGCTCTGTCTTGGAGAAAATTTTGGAGAAACTGGAGGCTCTGGACAAGAAGGCTGATTTGCATACAGCTAAAATTGAACAGAACACAGAAAGCTTGAATAAGCTGACTGGACAAGTTGCACGGAATGCCCAGTCTATTGGAGAATTAAAGGAGGCTGTAGGTGAAAATCGTAAACTGGCTGAAGATACTAGTCAAAGACTGGAAGAACTTGAGAAAGAAGTAAGACCACTCAGTAAACAAGTTGGAGAACATCAGATTTACTTTTCGATGACAGAACTGCGAAACAGGGAGACCAACTTGAGGATACGGTCAATACCAGAGGTGGAAGAAGATAATTTTATTGAATTTCTAACTAAGGAATTTGCCAAGTTTTGGAAGTTAGAGGAAAAAGACTTCAAAATCGTATCTGCTTTCAGGCTTGGCAGAGTCAGAAGGACAGAGAAGCCCAGAGATTGTTTGATAACACTGAGATCAAAGGAGGAAAGGGACAAGATTTTGGGCCTGCACTACGAAAAGTCACTAGACATTTTGGGCAAGAGAATTGAAATCTACAAGGACATTCCTAAGCAGTTGCTGGACCTTAGATCTAACTACACGGAATTGGCAAGACTGTTGAGAAGCAACGCAATTATCTTCAGGTGGGAGTTCCCACAAGGATTATCCTTTACCTACAGAGGGAGAAAGATCAAAATCAAAACAGTGGAAGATAGAGACAAGTTTTTGGGAGCACACGGAGAAGACCTCCACAAAGGACTTGGATTGCCAGCGCCAGAACTTCCAGGGGAGCCCGCCCCCTCGGATCCTCAAGGACCGGAGAACAAGGTACCACCCCAGAAAGAATAACCAGACCTATCCAGGATGTCTCTGCAGCTTTTGAGCTGGAACATAAATGGCTGTAACAGTCCCGAAAAAAGGTCTAAAATTTTTCATATTTTAAAAAAGGAACAATTGGACATTATATGCTTACAAGAAACACATGTGATTAGGCTCCATAGAAAGGTGTTAATAAATAAAAGGCTTGGTCAAGAATTTATATCATCGGATACAGTTAAAAAGAGAGGTGTGGTGATCTATGCAAAAGAGAGCCTTTCACCAAAATTTCTCTTTAAAGATGAAAGTGGAAGAATCCTCGCAATAGAAGTACAGTATCAAGGAGAAAAAATTTTGATATTAGGAATTTATGCTCCAAATGAAGGAAAATCGGATTTTTATAAGAAGTTGCACGAGACCATGCTGGATTATCTGGATTACAACAACGTCATCATGATGGGGGACATGAACGGGGTAGTATCAACAAATATGGATAAGTCACAGAACCAGAACATTACTAAAGAGGGAAGACTACCTAAGACCTTTTTTGAAATGACTGACAATATGGACTGGGTTGACATCTGGAGAGTTAGAAACCCCTTGGGAAGAGAAGGAACATTCTTTTCTGAAGCTCAACTGACTTGGACACGAATCGACCAAATATGGATAACTAGAAGTCTGGCACCTAAGGTGAGGAAGGTGAAAATCTGCCCTAAAACATGCTCCGACCATAACGCCTTGAGAATGGATATGACATTGATCCCAACCGGCTCCTTTAGATGGAAGATGAATGATGGCCTGTTTAGAGACCAAAGAATTGTAAAGAAGGCCCAAAAAACTTTAAAGGACTATTTTGAGATTAACTTGAACACTACGGTGGAAAAAAGAACTATCTGGGATGCAAGTAAAGCTGTGATGAGAGGGTTCTTGATTCAACAGAATTCTTTAAAGAAAAGACTGCAAAATGAAAAGAAAGATAAAATTCTGGAAAGTATCAAAGAGTTGGAGAAGAAGTTAAGATCTAACCCGAAGTCCCAACCGATTCTGAGAGAAATTAAACTTTATCAGGCACAATATTCCAAACTGATAAATCAGGAAATAGAATGGAAGATTAAAACAATGAAACAAAAAACTTTTGAATCGGCAAATAAATGTGGGAAACTGCTAGCCTGGCAGCTGAAAAGGAGACAAAGATTAAATACAGTAACAAACTTAGAGGTTGAAGGAAGGAACATTCAGAACCCGGGAGAGATTAGAAAGTGCTTCCAGAGGTATTTTAAAAAGCTATACACTCAAGGGCCACAAGATGAAATAGAGATTACACAATTTTTGGAGAGAAATGGATTAGCAAAGCTGTCAGAAGAAAATAGAACAATTTTGAATGGCAAAATAACACGACAAGAGATTGAACAGGCCATCCAGAGTCTGAAACAGGGCAAATCACCAGGGCCAGATGGACTGACCTCTAACTACTATAAGACACTGAAGGATTATTTGATACAACCTTTGTTGGAGGTCAGTAATGAAATAATGGAGGGGAAGAAGGCGCCTGAATCGTGGAAAGAAGCATTTATCACATTGATTCCAAAGTCAGAAACTGAAAAGACACAACTCAAGAACTACCGTCCCATCTCCCTTTTAAATGTGGATTACAAAATATTTGCAGATGTTTTGGCACGAAGATTTAAGAAAGTTTTAAGTGAGATAATCCATAAAGACCAGGCAGGCTTTCTCCCGGGCAGACATATGTTTACTAACACAAGGAACATCATAGACATATTGGAACTTTTACAAACAAACATAAACACTAAAGCAGTTTTAATTTTTATAGACGCGGAGAAAGCCTTCGACAACATATCTTGGAAATTTATGAAGGGGAATTTAAAAGAAATGGGAGTGGGACGGGGGTTTGAGAACGGGATTGAGGCAATATATTCAGAACAAAAGGCTAAACTGATAGTTAACAATGTGGTTACAGAAGAGTTTAAAATTGAAAAAGGTACACGACAAGGCTGCCCGATTTCCCCATTACTGTTTATTTCGGTTCTGGAAGTGCTCCTGAATATGATTAGGGGGGACAGGTTGGTGGAAGGGATTCAGGTCGGAGCGAAACAATATAAACTTAAAGCTTTTGCAGATGACCTAGTTCTGACATTACAGGAGCCGGAGTCTAGTTTGAAAAGAGTACTACAACTGATTCAAAACTTTGGTCGAGTGGCAGGATTTAAGTTAAACAAGCAAAAAACTAAAGTTTTGGGGAAAAACTTGACAGATACTGAGTTGGAACAGCTTCAGAAAGAGACAGAACTAAATGTGGTTAAAAAAGTTAAATACCTAGGGGTAAACATAACAGCAAAAAATCTGAGTTTATTTAAAGATAATTATGAAAAATGTTGGTCAGAGATTAAGAGAGACTTGGATAGTTGGTCAAGACTAAAACTTTCTTTGTTGGGCCGAATAGCTGCCATCAAGATGAATGTATTGCCAAAAATGTTATTTTTGTTTCAGACACTGCAGATTGTAGACAAGACAGAGTGCTTCCGGAAGTGGCAGAAAGATATTTCTAAATTTGTCTGGCAGGGCAAAAAGCCCAGAATCAAATTTAAAATATTAACAGATGCGAAAGAAAGAGGGGGCTTTGCCCTGCCAGATTTAAAGTTGTATTATGAAGCTGCAGCTTTCTGCTGGTTAAAAGATTGGTTACTTCTTGAAGATACGGATGTCTTGGATTTGGAAGGTTTTAATAACGCGTTTGGATGGCATGCATATTTATGGTATGATAAAGTTAAGATAAATAAGGCCTTCAAGAACCATATTGTCAGAAAATCAGTTTTTAATGTCTGGACAAAATATAAAGACTTACTGGAGAATAAAACTCCGAGGTGGCTGTCACCCCTGGAGGCTAAGGCTCGGAAAAGAGCCAATATGGAGGCCAACTGGCCAAAATATTGGGAGATAATAGAAAAGGATGGTGACAACTGGAAATTGCAGAGTTTAGAAAAGATGAGAGACAAAGTGCGAGACTGGTTACAATATGCTCAGATTAAAGAAGTGTTTAAAAATGACAAAAAGCTAGGATTCCAAGTGGAAAAGTCAAAGTTAGAAACTGAACTGTTAGAACCTAAGACTAAGGTACTTTCAAGAATGTATAACTTGCTGCTGAAATGGAACACACATGACGAAATGGTAAAATCAACAATGATAAAATGGGCGCAGGACATTGGGTATAATATTATGTTTGAAGATTGGGAAAGGTTGTGGACCTCTGGGCTGAACTTCACTGCATGTAATGCGTTGAAGGAAAATGTGATGAAAATGATGTATAGATGGTACATGACCCCTGTTAAACTGGCTAAAATATACCATTCGTCTGATAGCAAATGTTGGAAATGTAAGGAAAATGAAGGAACATTTTTTCACCTCTGGTGGACCTGCCCTAGAGTGAAGGCCTTTTGGGAGAAGATATATAATGAATTAAAAAAGGTGTTTAAATACACCTTTACTAAGAAACCAGAGGCCTTTCTCCTGGGTATTGTAGGCCAGAGTGTGTTAAAAAAGGACAGAACATTCTTTATGTACGCAACAACAGCAGCAAGAATATTAATTGCCAAGAATTGGAAAACTCAGGAGCTACCCACTGTGGAAGAATGGCAGATGCAACTGATGGACTATATGCAATTAGCCGAGATGACCGGCAGAATTCGAGACCAGGGAGAAGAAAGGATGGAAGAAGACTGGAGGGAATTTAAGATTTATTTACAAAAATATTGTAATTTGGCTGAGTGTTGAATTGGATGCCAGTGCAGATAATTGTCTACCATTAAATTAGATTTAAGGCTGAATTATATGTCAAACCAAATTAAGATTATTAATTAAGATGAGTTAAATGATAATTTGTTTGAAATAAACTTAATAATGATGTAAGTGTATGCGGGAGGTGTGGGGGAGTCCCATGTAATAATTGAGAGATGTTAAATGGACAATGATAAGTTGTGCTTATCTAATATATGCTTTATTTGAAAACTTCAATAAATATATATTAAAAAAAAAAGAAATCAGCCCTCAACAACTTAACCGGCGGAAAAAGATTTTTTGAAACAATCCCGTCACAATTTCAGCAAAAATCTGACTTTTGGCAATTCACTCAAAAGTGGTACCAAACGCTTGCAAATGCTCCCCTGAAAGGTTTGACCATCGAAACAGAAGCCTTTTTATCACAGGACAAGAAATCAGCCCTCAATAACTTAACTGGCGGAAAAAGATTTTTTGAAAAAATCCCTAAGCCCCGGGGTCACAATTTCAGCAAAAATCTGACTTTTGGCAATTCACTCAAAAATGGTGCCAAACACTTGGAAATGCTCCCCTGAAAGTTTTGGCCGTCGAAACAGAAGGCTTTTTATCACAGGACACGAAATCAACCCTCGACAACTTAACTGGCGGAAAAAGATTTTTTGAAAAAATCCCTAAGCCCCGGGGTCAGAATTTCAGCAAAAATCTGACTTTTGGCAATTCACTCAAAAATGGTGCCAAACACTTGCAAGTGGTCCCCTGAAAGTTTTGGCAGTCGAAACAGAAGGCTTTTTATCACAGGACACGAAATCAGCCCTCGACAGCTTAACTGGCGGAAAAAGATTTTTTGAAAAAATCCCTAAGCCCCGGGGTCACAATTTCAGCAAAAATCTGACTTTTGGCAATTCAGTCAAAAATCGTGCCAAACGCTTGCAAATGCTCCCCTGAAAGGTTTGACGATCGAAACAGAAGGCTTTTTATCACAGGACAAGAAATCAGCCCTCAATAACTTAACTGGCGGAAAAAGATTTTTTGAAAAAATGCCTAAGCCCCGGGGTCACAATTTCAGCAAAAATCTGACTTTTGGCAATTCACTCAAAAATGGTGCCAAACACTTGGAAATGCTCCCCTGAAAGTTTTGGCCGTCGAAACAGAAGGCTTTTTATCACAGGACACGAAATCAACCCTCGACAACTTAACTGGCGGAAAAAGATTTTTTGAAAAAATCCCTAAGCCCCGGGGTCACAATTTCAGCAAAAATCTGACTTTTGGCAATTCAGTCAAAAATCGTGCCAAACGCTTGCAAATGCTCCCCTGGAAGGTTTGACGATTCAAAAAGAAGCCTTTTTATCACAGGACAAGAAATCAGCCCTCAATAACTTAACTGGCGGAAAAAGATTTTTTGAAAAAATCCCTAAGCCCCGGGGTCACAATTTCAGCAAAAATCTGACTTTTGGCAATTCACTCAAAAATGGTGCGAAACGCTGGCAAATGGTCCCCTGAAAGGTTTGGCCGTCGAAAGAAAAGCCTTTTTATCACAGGACAAGAAATCAGCCCTCAATAACTTAACTGGCGGAAAAAGATTTTTTGAAAAAATCCCTAAGCCCCGGGGTCAGAATTTCATCAAAAATCTGACTTTTGGCAATTCACTCAAAAATGGTGCCAAACACTGGCAAGTGGTCCCCTGAAAGTTTTGGCAGTCGAAACAGAAGGCTTTTTATCACAGGACACGAAATCAGCCCTCGACAGCTTAACTGGCGGAAAAAGATTTTTTGAAAAAATCCCTAAGCCCCGGGATCACAATTTCAGCAAAAATCTGACTTTTGGCAATTCACTCAAAAATGGTGCCAAACACTTGGAAATGCTCCCCTGAAAGTTTTGGCCGTCGAAACAGAAGGCTTTTTATCACAGGACACGAAATCAACCCTCGACAACTTAACAGGCGGAAAAAGATTTTTTGAAAAAATCCCTAAGCCCCGGGGTCACAATTTCAGCAAAAATCTGACTTTTGGCAATTCACTCAAAAATGGTGCCAAACACTTGGAAATGCTCCCCTGAAAGTTTTGGCGGTCGAAACAGAAGGCTTTTTATCACAGGACAAGAAATCAGCCCTCAACAACTTAACCGGCGAAAAAAGATTTTTTGAAAAAATCCCTAAGCCCCGGGGTCACAATTTCAGCAAAAATCTGACTTTTGGCAATTCAGTCAAAAATCGTGCCAAACGCTTGCAAATGCTCCCCTGAAAGGTTTGACGATCGAAACAGAAGCCTTTTTATCACAGGACAAGAAATCAGCCCTCAATAACTTAACTGGCGGAAAAAGATTTTTTGAAAAAATCCCTAAGCCCCGGGGTCACAATTTCAGCAAAAATCTGACTTTTGGCAATTCAGTCAAAAATCGTGCCAAACGCTTGCAAATGCTCCCCTGAAAGGTTTGACGATCGAAAAAGAAGCCTTTTTATCACAGGGCAAGAAATCAGCCCTCAATAACTTAACTGGCGGAAAAAGATTTTTTGAAAAAATCCCTAAGCCCCGGGGTCACAATTTCAGCAAAAATCTGACTTTTGGCAATTCACTCAAAAATGGTGCCAAACGTTTGCAAATGCTTCGCTGAAAGTTTTGGCCGTTGAAACAGAAGGCTTTTTATCACAGGACAAGAAATCAGCCCTCAACAACTTAACTGGCGGAAAAAGATTTTTTGAAACAATCCCGTCACAATTTCAGCAAAAATCTGACTTTTGGCAATTCACTCAAAAGTGGTACCAAACGCTTGCAAATGCTCCCCTGAAAGGTTTGACGATCGAAACAGAAGCCTTTTTATCACAGGACAAGAAATCAGCCCTCAATAACTTAACTGGCGGAAAAAGATTTTTTGAAAAAATCCCTAAGCCCCGGGGTCACAATTTCAGCAAAAATCTGACTTTTGGCAATTCACTCAAAAATGGTGCCAAACACTTGGAAATGCTCCCCTGAAAGTTTTGGCGGTCGAAACAGAAGGCTTTTTATCACAGGACAAGAAATCAGCCCTCAACAACTTAACCGGCGGAAAAAGATTTTTTGAAACAATCCCGTCACAATTTCAGCAAAAATCTGACTTTTGGCAATTCACTCAAAAGTGGTACCAAACGCTTGCAAATGCTCCCCTGAAAGTTTTGGCAGTCGAAACAGAAGGCTTTTTATCACAGGACAAGAAATCAGCCCTCAACAACTTAACCGGCGAAAAAAGATTTTTTGAAAAAATCCCTAAGCCCCGGGGTGACAATTTCAGGAAAAATCTGACTTTTGGCAATTCACTCAAAAATGGTGCCAAACACTTGCAAATGCTCCCCTGAAAGGTTTGACGATCGAAACAGAAGCCTTTTTATCACAGGACAAGAAAACAGCCCTCAATAACTTAACTGGCGGAAAAAGATTTTTTGAAAAAATCCCTAAGCCCCGGGGTCAGAATTTCAGCAAAAATCTGACTTTTGGCAATTCACTCAAAAATGGTGCCAAACACTTGCAAGTGGTCCCCTGAAAGTTTTGGCAGTCGAAACAGAAGGCTTTTTATCACAGGACACGAAATCAGCCCTCGACAGCTTAACTGGCGGAAAAAGATTTTTTGAAAAAATCCCTAAGCCCCGGGATCACAATTTCAGCAAAAATCTGACTTTTGGCAATTCACTCAAAAATGGTGCCAAACACTTGGAAATGCTCCCCTGAAAGTTTTGGCCGTCGAAACAGAAGGCTTTTTATCACAGGACACGAAATCAGCCCTCGACAACTTAACTGGCGGAAAAAGATTTTTTGAAAAAATCCCTAAGCCCCGGGGTCACAATTTCAGCAAAAATCTGACTTTTGGCAATTCACTCAAAAATGGTGCCAAACAGTTGGAAATTCTCCCCTGAAAGTTTTGGCCATCGAAACAGAAGGCTTTTTATCACAGGACAAGAAATCAGCCCTCAACAACTTAACCGGCGAAAAAAGATTTTTTGAAAAAATCCCTAAGCCCCGGGATCACAATTTCAGCAAAAATCTGACTTTTGGCAATTCAGTCAAAAATCGTGCCAAACGCTTGCAAGTGCTCCCCTGAAAGGTTTGACGATCGAAACAGAAGCCTTTTTATCACAGGACAAGAAATCAGCCCTCAATAACTTAACTGGCGGAAAAAGATTTTTTGAAAAAATCCCTAAGCCCCGGGGTCACAATTTCAGCAAAAATCTGACTTTTGGCAATTCAGTCAAAAATCGTGCCAAACGCTTGCAAATGCTCCCCTGAAAGGTTTGACGATCGAAAAAGAAGCCTTTTTATCACAGGGCAAGAAATCAGCCCTCAATAACTTAACTGGCGGAAAAAGATTTTTTGAAAAAATCCCTAAGCCCCGGGGTCACAATTTCAGCAAAAATCTGACTTTTGGCAATTCACTCAAAAATGGTGCCAAACGTTTGCAAATGCTTCGCTGAAAGTTTTGGCCGTTGAAACAGAAGGCTTTTTATCACAGGACAAGAAATCAGCCCTCAACAACTTAACCGGCGGAAAAAGATTTTTTGAAACAATCCCGTCACAATTTCAGCAAAAATCTGACTTTTGGCAATTCACTCAAAAGTGGTACCAAACGCTTGCAAATGCTCCCCTGAAAGGTTTGACCATCGAAACAGAAGCCTTTTTATCACAGGACAAGAAATCAGCCCTCAATAACTTAACTGGCGGAAAAAGATTTTTTGAAAAAATCCCTAAGCCCCGGGGTCAGAATTTCAGCAAAAATCTGACTTTTGGCAATTCACTCAAAAATGGTGCCAAACACTTGGAAATGCTCCCCTGAAAGTTTTGGCGGTCGAAACAGAAGGCTTTTTATCACAGGACAAGAAATCAGCCCTCAACAACTTAACCGGCGGAAAAAGATTTTTTGAAACAATCCCGTCACAATTTCAGCAAAAATCTGACTTTTGGCAATTCACTCAAAAGTGGTACCAAACGCTTGCAAATGCTCCCCTGAAAGGTTTGACGATCGAAACAGAAGCCTTTTTATCACAGGACACGAAATCAACCCTCGACAACTTAACTGGCGGAAAAAGATTTTTTGAAAAAATCCCTAAGCCCCGGGGTCACAATTTCAGCAAAAATCTGACTTTTGGCAATTCAGTCAAAAATCGTGCCAAACGCTTGCAAATGCTCCCCTGGAAGGTTTGACGATTCAAAAAGAAGCCTTTTTATCACAGGACAAGAAATCAGCCCTCAATAACTTAACTGGCGGAAAAAGATTTTTTGAAAAAATCCCTAAGCCCCGGGGTCAGAATTTCAGCAAAAATCTGACTTTTGGCAATTCACTCAAAAATGGTGCGAAACGCTGGCAAATGGTCCCCTGAAAGGTTTGGCCGTCGAAACAAAAGCCTTTTTATCACAGGACACGAAATCAGCCCTCGACAGCTTAACTGGCGGAAAAAGATTTTTTGAAAAAATCCCTAAGCCCCGGGATCACAATTTCAGCAAAAATCTGACTTTTGGCAATTCACTCAAAAATGGTGCCAAACACTTGGAAATGCTCCCCTGAAAGTTTTGGCCGTCGAAACAGAAGGCTTTTTATCACAGGACACGAAATCAACCCTCGACAACTTAACAGGCGGAAAAAGATTTTTTGAAAAAATCCCTAAGCCCCGGGGTCACAATTTCAGCAAAAATCTGACTTTTGGCAATTCACTCAAAAATGGTGCCAAACACTTGCAAATGCTCCCCTGAAAGTTTTGGCGGTCGAAACAGAAGGCTTTTTATCACAGGACAAGAAATCAGCCCTCAACAACTTAACCGGCGAAAAAAGATTTTTTGAAAAAATCCCTAAGCCCCGGGGTCACAATTTCAGCAAAAATCTGACTTTTGGCAATTCAGTCAAAAATCGTGCCAAACGCTTGCAAATGCTCCCCTGAAAGGTTTAACGATCGAAACAGAAGCCTTTTTATCACAGGACAAGAAATCAGCCCTCAATAACTTAACTGGCGGAAAAAGATTTTTTGAAAAAATCCCTAAGCCCCGGGGTCACAATTTCAGCAAAAATCTGACTTTTGGCAATTCAGTCAAAAATCGTGCCAAACGCTTGCAAATGCTCCCCTGAAAGGTTTGACGATCTAAAAAGAAGCCTTTTTATCACAGGGCAAGAAATCAGCCCTCGACAACTTAACCGGCGGAAAAAGATTTTTTCAAAAAATCCCTAAGCCCCGGGGTCAGAATTTCAGCAAAAATCTGACTTTTGGCAATTCACTCAAAAATGGTGCCAAACACTTGGAAATGCTCCCCTGAAAGTTTTGGCCGTCGAAACAGAAGGCTTTTTATCACAGGACAAGAAATCAGCCCTCAACAACTTAACCGGCGGAAAAAGATTTTTTGAAACAATCCCGTCACAATTTCAGCAAAAATCTGACTTTTGGCAATTCACTCAAAAGTGGTACCAAACGCTTGCAAATGCTCCCCTGAAAGGTTTGACGATCGAAACAGAAGCCTTTTTATCACAGGACAAGAAATCAGCCCTCAATAACTTAACTGGCGGAAAAAGATTTTTTGAAAAAATCCCTAAGCCCCGGGGTCACAATTTCAGCAAAAATCTGACTTTTGGCAATTCACTCAAAAATGGTGCCAAACACTTGGAAATGCTCCCCTGAAAGTTTTGGCCGTCGAAACAGAAGGCTTTTTATCACAGGACACGAAATCAACCCTCGACAACTTAACTGGCGGAAAAAGATTTTTTGAAAAAATCCCTAAGCCCCGGGGTCACAATTTCAGCAAAAATCTGACTTTTGGCAATTCAGTCAAAAATCGTGCCAAACGCTTGCAAATGCTCCCCTGGAAGGTTTGACGATTCAAAAAGAAGCCTTTTTATCACAGGACAAGAAATCAGCCCTCAATAACTTAATTGGCGGAAAAAGATTTTTTGAAAAAATCCCTAAGCCCCGGGGTCAGAATTTCAGCAAAAATCTGACTTTTGGCAATTCACTCAAAAATGGTGCGAAACGCTGGCAAATGGTCCCCTGAAAGGTTTGGCCGTCGAAACAAAAGCCTTTTTATCACAGGACAAGAAATCAGCCCTCAATAACTTAACTGGCGGAAAAAGATTTTTTGAAAAAATCCCTAAGCCCCGGGGTCAGAATTTCAGCAAAAATCTGACTTTTGGCAATTCACTCAAAAATGGTGCCAAACACTTGCAAGTGGTCCCCTGAAAGTTTTGGCAGTCGAAACAGAAGGCTTTTTATCACAGGACACGAAATCAGCCCTCGACAGCTTAACTGGCGGAAAAAGATTTTTTGAAAATATCCCTAAGCCCCGGGATCACAATTTCAGCAAAAATCTGACTTTTGGCAATTCACTCAAAAATGGTGCCAAACACTTGGAAATGCTCCCCTGAAAGTTTTGGCCGTCGAAACAGAAGGCTTTTTATCACAGGACACGAAATCAACCCTCGAGAACTTAACTGGCGGAAAAAGATTTTTTGAAAAAATCCCTAAGCCCCGGGGTCAGAATTTCAGCAAAAATCTGACTTTTGGCAATTCAGTCAAAAATCGTGCCAAACGCTTGCAAATGCTGCCCTGAAAGGTTTGACGACCGAAACAGAAGCCTTTTTATCACAGGACAAGAAATCAGCCCTCAATAACTTAACTGGCGGAAAAAGATTTTTTGAAAAAATCCCTAAGCCCCGGGGTCACAATTTCAGCAAAAATCTGACTTTTGGCAATTCACTCAAAAATGGTGCCAAACACTGGCAAGTGGTCCCCTGAAAGGTTTGGCAGTCGAAACAGAAGGCTTTTTATCACAGGACACGAAATCAGCCCTCGACAACTTAACTGGCGGAAAAAGATTTTTTGAAAAAATCCCTAAGCCCCGGGGTCAGAATTTCAGCAAAAATCTGACTTTTGGCAATTCACTCAAAAATGGTGCCAAACACTTGCAAATGCTCCCCTGAAAGTTTTGGCCGTCGAAACAGAAGGCTTTTTATCACAGGACACGAAATCAACCCTCGACAACTTAACAGGCGGAAAAAGATTTTTTGAAAAAATCCCTAAGCCCCGGGGTCACAATTTCAGCAAAAATCAGACTTTTGGCAATTCACTCAAAAATGGTGCCAAACACTTGCAAATGCTCCCCTGAAAGTTTTGGCGGTCGAAACAGAAGGCTTTTTATCACAGGACAAGAAATCAGCCCTCAACAACTTAACTGGCGGAAAAAGATTTTTTGAAAAAATCCCTAAGCCCCGGGGTCACAATTTCAGCAAAAATCTGACTTTTGGCAATTCAGTCAAAAATCGTGCCAAACGCTTGCAAATGCTCCCCTGAAAGGTTTGACGATCGAAAAAGAAGCCTTTTTATCACAGGGCAAGAAATCAGCCCTCAATAACTTAACTGGCGGAAAAAGATTTTTTGAAAAAATCCCTAAGCCCCGGGGTCAGAATTTCAGCAAAAATCTGACTTTTGGCAATTCACTCAAAAATGGTGCCAAACGTTTGCAAATGCTTCGCTGAAAGTTTTGGCCGTCGAAACAGAAGGCTTTTTATCACAGGACAAGAAATCAGCCCTCAACAACTTAACCGGCGGAAAAAGATTTTTTGAAACAATCCCGTCACAATTTCAGCAAAAATCTGACTTTTGGCAATTCACTCAAAAGTGGTACCAAACGCTTGCAAATGCTCCCCTGAAAGTTTTGGCAGTCGAAACAGAAGGCTTTTTATCACAGGACAAGAAATCAGCCCTCAACAACTTAACCGGCGAAAAAAGATTTTTTGAAAAAATCCCTAAGCCCCGGGGTGACAATTTCAGGAAAAATCTGACTTTTGGCAATTCACTCAAAAATTGTGCCAAACACTTGCAAATGCTCCCCTGAAAGTTTTGGCCGTCGAAAGAGAAGGCTTTTTATCACAGGACAAGAAATCAGCCCTCAACAACTTAACCGGCGAAAAAAGATTTTTTGAAAAAATCCCTAAGCCCCGGGGTCACAATTTCAGCAAAAATCTGACTTTTGGCAATTCACTAAATATTGTTCCAATAACTTGCAAATGGACCCCTGAAAGATTTGGCAGTCGAAACAGGAGGCTTTTAATCACAGGACAAGGAAGCAGCCCTCGACAACTTATCCGGCGGAAAAAGATTTTTTCAAAAAATCCCTAAGCCCCGGGGTCACAATTTCAGGAAAGATCTGACTTTTGGCAATTCACTCAAAAATGGTGCCAAACACTGGCAAGTGGTCCCCTGAAAGGTTTGGCAGTCGAAACAGAAGGCTTTTTATCACAGGTCACGAAATCAGCCCTCGACAACTTAACTGGCGGAAAAAGATTTTTTGAAACAATCCCTAAGCCCCGGGGTCACAATTTCAGGAAAGATCTGACTTTTGGCAATTCACTCAAAAATGGTGCCAAACACTTGGAAATGCTCCCCTGAAAGTTTTGGCCGTCGAAACAGAAGGCTTTTTATCACAGGACACGAAATCAACCCTCGACAACTTAACAGGCAGAAAAAGATTTTTTGAAAAAATCGCTAAGCCCCGGGGTCAGAATTTCAGCCAAAATCTGACTTTTGGCAATTCACTCAAAAATGGTGCCAAACACTTGCAAATGCTCCCCTGAAAGTTTTGGCCGTCGAAACAGAAGGCTTTTTATCACAGGACACGAAATCAACCCTCGACAACTTAACAGGCGGAAAAAGATTTTTTGAAAAAATCCCTAAGCCCCGGGGTCACAATTTCAGCAAAAATCTGACTTTTGGCAATTCACTCAAAAATGGTGCCAAACACTTGCAAATGCTCCCCTGAAAGTTTTGGCGGTCGAAACAGAAGGCTTTTTATCACAGGACAAGAAATCAGCCCTCAATAACTTAACTGGCGGAAAAAGATTTTTTGAAAAAATCCCTAAGCCCCGGGGTCAGAATTTCAGCAAAAATCTGACTTTTGGCAATTCACTCAAAAATGGTGCCAAACGTTTGCAAATGCTTCGCTGAAAGTTTTGGCCGTCGAAACAGAAGGCTTTTTATCACAGGACAAGAAATCAGCCCTCAACAACTTAACCGGCGAAAAAAGATTTTTTCAAAAAATCCCTAAGCCCCGGGGTCACAATTTCAGCAAAAATCTGACTTTTGGCAATTCACTCAAAAATGGTGCCAAACACTGGCAAGTGGTCCCCTGAAAGGTTTGGCAGTCGAAACAGAAGGCTTTTTATCACAGGACACGAAATCAGCCCTCGACAACTTAACTGGCGGAAAAAGATTTTTTGAAAAAATCCCTAAGCCCCGGGGTCACAATTTCAGGAAAAATCTGACTTTTGGCAATTCACTCAAAAATGGTGCCAAACACTTGGAAATGCTCCCCTGAAAGGTTTGACGATCGAAACAGAAGCCTTTTTATCACAGGACACGAAATCAGCCCTCAATAACTTAACTGGCGGAAAAAGATTTTTTGAAAAAATCCCTAAGCCCCGGGGTCAGAATTTCAGCAAAAATCTGACTTTTGGCAATTCACTCAAAAATGGTGCCAAACACTTGGAAATGCTCCCCTGAAAGTTTTGGCCGTCGAAACAGAAGGCTTTTTATCACAGGACAAGAAATCAGCCCTCAACAACTTAACCGGCGGAAAAAGATTTTTTGAAACAATCCCGTCACAATTTCAGCAAAAATCTGACTTTTGGCAATTCACTCAAAAGTGGTACCAAACGCTTGCAAATGCTCCCCTGACAGTTTTGGCAGTCGAAACAGAAGGCTTTTTATCACAGGACAAGAAATCAGCCCTCAACAACTTAACCGGCGGAAAAAGATTTTTTGTAACAATCCCCTCACAATTTCAGCAAAAATCTGACTTTTGGCAATTCACTCAAAAGTGGTACCAAGCGCTTGCAAATGCTCCCCTGAAAGGTTTGA
This sequence comes from Podarcis tiliguerta, assembly GCF_965153285.1. Lineage (NCBI taxonomy): Eukaryota > Metazoa > Chordata > Lepidosauria > Squamata > Lacertidae > Podarcis > Podarcis tiliguerta. The sequence continues at coordinate 69,586,418 of NC_139542.1, read as the reverse complement.
CGATCGAAACAGAAGCCTTTTTATCACAGGACAAGAAATCAGCCCTCAATAACTTAACTGGCGGAAAAAGATTTTTTGAAAAAATCCCTAAGCCCCGGGGTCACAATTTCAGCAAAAATCTGACTTTTGGCAATTCACTCAAAAATGGTGCGAAACACTTGGAAATGCTCCCCTGAAAGTTTTGGCCGTCGAAACAGAAGGCTTTTTATCACAGGACACGAAATCAACCCTCGACAACTTAACTGGCGGAAAAAGATTTTTTGAAAAAATCCCTAAGCCCCGGGGTCACAATTTCAGCAAAAATCTGACTTTTGGCAATTCAGTCAAAAATCGTGCCAAACGCTTGCAAATGCTCCCCTGGAAGGTTTGACGATTCAAAAAGAAGCCTTTTTATCACAGGACAAGAAATCAGCCCTCAATAACTTAATTGGCGGAAAAAGATTTTTTGAAAAAATCCCTAAGCCCCGGGGTCAGAATTTCAGCAAAAATCTGACTTTTGGCAATTCACTCAAAAATGGTGCGAAACGCTGGCAAATGGTCCCCTGAAAGGTTTGGCCGTCGAAACAAAAGCCTTTTTATCACAGGACAAGAAATCAGCCCTCAATAACTTAACTGGCGGAAAAAGATTTTTTGAAAAAATCCCTAAGCCCCGGGGTCAGAATTTCAGCAAAAATCTGACTTTTGGCAATTCACTCAAAAATGGTGCCAAACACTTGCAAGTGGTCCCCTGAAAGTTTTGGCAGTCGAAACAGAAGGCTTTTTATCACAGGACACGAAATCAGCCCTCGACAGCTTAACTGGCGGAAAAAGATTTTTTGAAAATATCCCTAAGCCCCGGGATCACAATTTCAGCAAAAATCTGACTTTTGGCAATTCACTCAAAAATGGTGCCAAACACTTGGAAATGCTCCCCTGAAAGTTTTGGCCGTCGAAACAGAAGGCTTTTTATCACAGGACACGAAATCAACCCTCGAGAACTTAACTGGCGGAAAAAGATTTTTTGAAAAAATCCCTAAGCCCCGGGGTCACAATTTCAGCAAAAATCTGACTTTTGGCAATTCACTCAAAAATGGTGCCAAACACTTGCAAGTGGTCCCCTGAAAGTTTTGGCAGTCGAAACAGAAGGCTTTTTATCACAGGACACGAAATCAGCCCTCGACAGCTTAACTGGCGGAAAAAGATTTTTTGAAAATATCCCTAAGCCCCGGGATCACAATTTCAGCAAAAATCTGACTTTTGGCAATTCACTCAAAAATGGTGCCAAACACTTGGAAATGCTCCCCTGAAAGTTTTGGCCGTCGAAACAGAAGGCTTTTTATCACAGGACACGAAATCAACCCTCGAGAACTTAACCGGCGGAAAAAGATTTTTTGAAAAAATCCCTAAGCCCCGGGGTCAGAATTTCAGCAAAAATCTGACTTTTGGCAATTCAGTCAAAAATCGTGCCAAACGCTTGCAAATGCTGCCCTGAAAGGTTTGACGACCGAAACAGAAGCCTTTTTATCACAGGACAAGAAATCAGCCCTCAATAACTTAACTGGCGGAAAAAGATTTTTTGAAAAAATCCCTAAGCCCCGGGGTCACAATTTCAGGAAAAATCTGACTTTTGGCAATTCAGTCAAAAATCGTGCCAAACGCTTGCAAATGCTCCCCTGAAAGGTTTGACGATCGAAAAAGAAGCCTTTTTATCACAGGACAAGAAATCAGCCCTCAATAACTTAACTGGCGGAAAAAGATTTTTTGAAAAAATCCCTAAGCCCCGGGGTCACAATTTCAGCAAAAATCTGACTTTTGGCAATTCAGTCAAAAATCGTGCCAAACGCTTGCAAATGCTCCCCTGAAAGGTTTGACGATCAAAAAAGAAGCCTTTTTATCACAGGGCAAGAAATCAGCCCTCAATAACTTAACTGGCGGAAAAAGATTTTTTGAAAAAATCCCTAAGCCCCGGGGTCAGAATTTCAGCAAAAATCTGACTTTTGGCAATTCACTCAAAAATGGTGCCAAACGTTTGCAAATGCTTCGCTGAACGTTTTGGCCGTCGAAACAGAAGGCTTTTTATCACAGGACAAGAAATCAGCCCTCAACAACTTAACCGGCGGAAAAAGATTTTTTGAAACAATCCCGTCACAATTTCAGCAAAAATCTGACTTTTGGCAATTCACTCAAAAGTGGTACCAAACGCTTGCAAATGCTCCCCTGAAAGTTTTGGCAGTCGAAACAGAAGGCTTTTTATCACAGGACAAGAAATCAGCCCTCAACAACTTAACCGGCGAAAAAAGATTTTTTGAAAAAATCCCTAAGCCCCGGGGTGACAATTTCAGGAAAAATCTGACTTTTGGCAATTCACTCAAAAATTGTGCCAAACACTTGCAAATGCTCCCCTGAAAGTTTTGGCCGTCGAAACAGAAGGCTTTTTATCACAGGACAAGAAATCAGCCCTCAACAACTTAACCGGCGAAAAAAGATTTTTTGAAAAAATCCCTAAGCCCCGGGGTCACAATTTCAGCAAAAATCTGACTTTTGGCAATTCACTAAATATTGTTCCAATAACTTGCAAATGGACCCCTGAAAGATTTGGCAGTCGAAACAGGAGGCTTTTAATCACAGGACAAGGAAGCAGCCCTCGACAACTTAACCGGCGGAAAAAGATTTTTTCAAAAAATCCCTAAGCCCCGGGGTCACAATTTCAGGAAAAATCTGACTTTTGGCAATTCACTCAAAAATGGTGCCAAACACTGGAAAGTGGTCCCCTGAAAGGTTTGGCAGTCGAAACAGAAGGCTTTTTATCACAGGACACGAAATCAACCCTCGACAACTTAACAGGCGGAAAAAGATTTTTTGAAAAAATCCCTAAGCCCCGGGGTCACAATTTCAGGAAAAATCTGACTTTTGGCAATTCACTCAAAAATGGTGCCAAACACTTGCAAATGCTCCCCTGAAAGTTTTGGCGGTCGAAACAGAAGGCTTTTTATCACAGGATAAGAAATCAGCCCTCAACAACTTAACCGGCGAAAAAAGATTTTTTGAAAAAATCCCTAAGCCCCGGGGTCACAATTTCAGCAAAAATCTGACTTTTGGCAATTCAGTCAAAAATCGTGCCAAACGCTTGCAAATGCTCCCCTGAAAGGTTTGACGATCGAAACAGAAGCCTTTTTATCACAGGACAAGAAATCAGCCCTCAATAACTTAACTGGCGGAAAAAGATTTTTTGAAAAAATCCCTAAGCCCCGGGGTCACAATTTCAGCAAAAATCTGACTTTTGGCAATTCAGTCAAAAATCGTGCCAAACGCTTGCAAATGCTCCCCTGAAAGGTTTGACGATCGAAAAAGAAGCCTTTTTATCACAGGGCAAGAAATCAGCCCTCAATAACTTAACTGGCGGAAAAAGATTTTTTGAAAAAATCCCTAAGCCCCGGGGTCAGAATTTCAGCAAAAATCTGACTTTTGGCAATTCACTCAAAAATGGTGCCAAACGTTTGCAAATGCTTCGCTGAAAGTTTTGGCCGTCGAAACAGAAGGCTTTTTATCACAGGACAAGAAATCAGCCCTCAACAACTTAACCGGCGGAAAAAGATTTTTTGAAACAATCCCGTCACAATTTCAGCAAAAATCTGACTTTTGGCAATTCACTCAAAAGTGGTACCAAACGCTTGCAAATGCTCCCCTGAAAGTTTTGGCAGTCGAAACAGAAGGCTTTTTATCACAGGACAAGAAATCAGCCCTCAACAACTTAACCGGCGAAAAAAGATTTTTTGAAAAAATCCCTAAGCCCCGGGGTCACAATTTCAGCAAAAATCTGACTTTTGGCAATTCAGTCAAAAATCGTGCCAAACGCTTGCAAGTACTCCCCTGAAAGGTTTGACGATCGAAACAGAAGCCTTTTTATCACAGGACAAGAAATCAGCCCTCAATAACTTAACTGGCGGAAAAAGATTTTTTGAAAAAATCCCTAAGCCCCGGGGTCACAATTTCAGCAAAAATCTGACTTTTGGCAATTCAGTCAAAAATCGTGCCAAACGCTTGCAAATGCTCCCCTGAAAGGTTTGACGATCGAAAAAGAAGCCTTTTTATCACAGGGCAAGAAATCAGCCCTCAATAACTTAACTGGCGGAAAAAGATTTTTTGAAAAAATCCCTAAGCCCCGGGGTCACAATTTCAGCAAAAATCTGACTTTTGGCAATTCACTCAAAAATGGTGCCAAACACTTGGAAATGCTCCCCTGAAAGTTTTGGCCGTCGAAACAGAAGGCTTTTTATCACAGGACACGAAATCAACCCTCGACAACTTAACTGGCGGAAAAAGATTTTTTGAAAAAATCCCTAAGCCCCGGGGTCACAATTTCAGCAAAAATCTGACTTTTGGCAATTCAGTCAAAAATCGTGCCAAACGCTTGCAAATGCTCCCCTGGAAGGTTTGACGATTCAAAAAGAAGCCTTTTTATCACAGGACAAGAAATCAGCCCTCAATAACTTAATTGGCGGAAAAAGATTTTTTGAAAAAATCCCTAAGCCCCGGGGTCAGAATTTCAGCAAAAATCTGACTTTTGGCAATTCACTCAAAAATGGTGCGAAACGCTGTCAAATGGTCCCCTGAAAGGTTTGGCCGTCGAAACAAAAGCCTTTTTATCACAGGACAAGAAATCAGCCCTCAATAACTTAACTGGCGGAAAAAGATTTTTTGAAAAAATCCCTAAGCCCCGGGGTCAGAATTTCAGCAAAAATCTGACTTTTGGCAATTCACTCAAAAATGGTGCCAAACACTTGCAAGTGGTCCCCTGAAAGTTTTGGCAGTCGAAACAGAAGGCTTTTTATCACAGGACACGAAATCAGCCCTCGACAGCTTAACTGGCGGAAAAAGATTTTTTGAAAATATCCCTAAGCCCCGGGATCACAATTTCAGCAAAAATCTGACTTTTGGCAATTCACTCAAAAATGGTGCCAAACACTTGGAAATGCTCCCCTGAAAGTTTTGGCCGTCGAAACAGAAGGCTTTTTATCACAGTACACGAAATCAACCCTCGAGAACTTAACTGGCGGAAAAAGATTTTTTGAAAAAATCCCTAAGCCCCGGGGTCACAATTTCAGCAAAAATCTGACTTTTGGCAATTCAGTCAAAAATCGTGCCAAACGCTTGCAAATGCTGCCCTGAAAGGTTTGACGACCGAAACAGAAGCCTTTTTATCACAGGACAAGAAATCAGCCCTCAATAACTTAACTGGCGGAAAAAGATTTTTTGAAAAAATCCCTAAGCCCCGGGGTCACAATTTCAGCAAAAATCTGACTTTTGGCAATTCACTCAAAAATGGTGCCAAACACTGGCAAGTGGTCCCCTGAAAGGTTTGGCAGTCGAAACAGAAGGCTTTTTATCACAGGACACGAAATCAGCCCTCGACAACTTAACTGGCGGAAAAAGATTTTTTGAAAAAATCCCTAAGCCCCGGGGTCAGAATTTCAGCAAAAATCTGACTTTTGGCAATTCACTCAAAAATGGTGCCAAACACTTGCAAATGCTCCCCTGAAAGTTTTGGCCGCCGAAACAGAAGGCTTTTTATCACAGGACACGAAATCAACCCTCGACAACTTAACAGGCGGAAAAAGATTTTTTGAAAAAATCCCTAAGCCCCGGGGTCACAATTTCAGCAAAAATCTGACTTTTGGCAATTCACTCAAAAATGGTGCCAAACACTTGCAAATGCTCCCCTGAAAGTTTTGGCGGTCGAAACAGAAGGCTTTTTATCACAGGACAAGAAATCAGCCCTCAACAACTTAACTGGCGGAAAAAGATTTTTTGAAAAAATCCCTAAGCCCCGGGGTCACAATTTCAGCAAAAATCTGACTTTTGGCAATTCAGTCAAAAATCGTGCCAAACGCTTGCAAATGCTCCCCTGAAAGGTTTGACGATCGAAAAAGAAGCCTTTTTATCACAGGGCAAGAAATCAGCCCTCAATAACTTAATTGGCGGAAAAAGATTTTTTGAAAAAATCCCTAAGCCCCGGGGTCAGAATTTCAGCAAAAATCTGACTTTTGGCAATTCACTCAAAAATGGTGCCAAACGTTTGCAAATGCTTCGCTGAAAGTTTTGGCAGTCGAAACAGAAGGCTTTTTATCACAGGACAAGAAATCAGCCCTCAACAACTTAACCGGCGGAAAAAGATTTTTTGAAACAATCCCGTCACAATTTCAGCAAAAATCTGACTTTTGGCAATTCACTCAAAAGTGGTACCAAACGCTTGCAAATGCTCCCCTGAAAGTTTTGGCAGTCGAAACAGAAGGCTTTTTATCACAGGACAAGAAATCAGCCCTCAACAACTTAACCGGCGAAAAAAGATTTTTTGAAAAAATCCCTAAGCCCCGGGGTGACAATTTCAGGAAAAATCTGACTTTTGGCAATTCACTCAAAAATTGTGCCAAACACTTGCAAATGCTCCCCTGAAAGTTTTGGCCGTCGAAACAGAAGGCTTTTTATCACAGGACAAGAAATCAGCCCTCAACAACTTAACCGGCGAAAAAAGATTTTTTGAAAAAATCCCTAAGCCCCGGGGTCACAATTTCAGCAAAAATCTGACTTTTGGCAATTCACTAAATATTGTTCCAATAACTTGCAAATGGACCCCTGAAAGATTTGGCAGTCGAAACAGGAGGCTTTTAATCACAGGACAAGGAAGCAGCCCTCGACAACTTAACCGGCGGAAAAAGATTTTTTCAAAAAATCCCTAAGCCCCGGGGTCACAATTTCAGGAAAAATCTGACTTTTGGCAATTCACTCAAAAATGGTGCCAAACACTGGCAAGTGGTCCCCTGAAAGGTTTGGCAGTCGAAACAGAAGGCTTTTTATCACAGGACACGAAATCAGCCCTCGACAACTTAACTGGCGGAAAAAGATTTTTTGAAAAAATCCCTAAGCCCCGGGGTCACAATTTCAGGAAAAATCTGACTTTTGGCAATTCACTCAAAAATGGTGCCAAACACTTGGAAATGCTCCCCTGAAAGTTTTGGCCGTCGAAACAGAAGGCTTTTTATCACAGGACACGAAATCAACCCTCGACAATTTAACAGGCAGAAAAAGATTTTTTGAAAAAATCGCTAAGCCCCGGGGTCAGAATTTCAGCCAAAATCTGACTTTTGGCAATTCACTCAAAAATGGTGCCAAACACTTGCAAATGCTCCCCTGAAAGTTTTGGCCGTCGAAACAGAAGGCTTTTTATCACAGGACACGAAATCAACCCTCGACAACTTAACAGGCGGAAAAAGATTTTTTGAAAAAATCCCTAAGCCCCGGGGTCACAATTTCAGGAAAAATCTGACTTTTGGCAATTCACTCAAAAATGGTGCCAAACACTTGCAAATGCTCCCCTGAAAGTTTTGGCCGTCGAAACAGAAGGCTTTTTATCACAGGATAAGAAATCAGCCCTCAACAACTTAACCGGCGAAAAAAGATTTTTTGAAAAAATCCCTAAGCCCCGGGGTCACAATTTCAGCAAAAATCTGACTTTTGGCAATTCAGTCAAAAATCGTGCCAAACGCTTGCAAATGCTCCCCTGAAAGGTTTGACGATCGAAACAGAAGCCTTTTTATCACAGGACAAGAAATCAGCCCTCAATAACTTAACTGGCGGAAAAAGATTTTTTGAAAAAATCCCTAAGCCCCGGGGTCACAATTTCAGCAAAAATCTGACTTTTGGCAATTCAGTCAAAAATCGTGCCAAACGCTTGCAAATGCTCCCCTGAAAGGTTTGACGATCGAAAAAGAAGCCTTTTTATCACAGGGCAAGAAATCAGCCCTCAATAACTTAACTGGCGGAAAAAGATTTTTTGAAAAAATCCCTAAGCCCCGGGGTCAGAATTTCAGCAAAAATCTGACTTTTGGCAATTCACTCAAAAATGGTGCCAAACGTTTGCAAATGCTTCGCTGAAAGTTTTGGCCGTCGAAACAGAAGGCTTTTTATCACAGGACAAGAAATCAGCCCTCAACAACTTAACCGGCGGAAAAAGATTTTTTGAAACAATCCCGTCACAATTTCAGCAAAAATCTGACTTTTGGCAATTCACTCAAAAGTGGTACCAAACGCTTGCAAATGCTCCCCTGAAAGTTTTGGCAGTCGAAACAGAAGGCTTTTTATCACAGGACAAGAAATCAGCCCTCAACAACTTAACCGGCGAAAAAAGATTTTTTCAAAAAATCCCTAAGCCCCGGGGTCACAATTTCAGGAAAAATCTGACTTTTGGCAATTCACTCAAAAATGGTGCCAAACACTGGCAAGTGGTCCCCTGAAAGGTTTGGCAGTCGAAACAGAAGGCTTTTTATCACAGGACACGAAATCAGCCCTCGACAACTTAACTGGCGGAAAAAGATTTTTTGAAAAAATCCCTAAGCCCCGGGGTCACAATTTCAGGAAAGATCTGACTTTTGGCAATTCACTCAAAAATGGTGCCAAACACTTGGAAATGCTCCCCTGAAAGGTTTGACGATCGAAACAGAAGCCTTTTTATCACAGGACACGAAATCAGCCCTCAATAACTTAACTGGCGGAAAAAGATTTTTTGAAAAAATCCCTAAGCCCCGGGGTCACAATTTCAGCAAAAATCTGACTTTTGGCAATTCAGTCAAAAATCGTGCCAAACGCTTGCAAATGCTCCCCTGAAAGGTTTGACGATCGAAAAAGAAGCCTTTTTATCACAGGGCAAGAAATCAGCCCTCAATAACTTAACTGGCGGAAAAAGATTTTTTGAAAAAATCCCTAAGCCCCGGGGTCAGAATTTCAGCAAAAATCTGACTTTTGGCAATTCACTCAAAAATGGTGCCAAACACTTGCAAATGCTCCCCTGAAAGTTTTGGCGGTCGAAACAGAAGGCTTTTTATCACAGGATAAGAAATCAGCCCTCAACAACTTAACCGGCGAAAAAAGATTTTTTGAAAAAATCCCTAAGCCCCGGGGTCACAATTTCAGCAAAAATCTGACTTTTGGCAATTCAGTCAAAAATCGTGCCAAACGCTTGCAAATGCTCCCCTGAAAGGTTTGACGATCGAAACAGAAGCCTTTTTATCACAGGACAAGAAATCAGCCCTCAATAACTTAACTGGCGGAAAAAGATTTTTTGAAAAAATCCCTAAGGACCGGGGTCACAATTTCAGCAAAAATCTGACTTTTGGCAATTCAGTCAAAAATCGTGCCAAACGCTTGCAAATGCTCCCCTGAAAGGTTTGACGATCGAAAAAGAAGCCTTTTTATCACAGGGCAAGAAATCAGCCCTCAATAACTTAACTGGCGGAAAAAGATTTTTTGAAAAAATCCCTAAGCCCCGGGGTCAGAATTTCAGCAAAAATCTGACTTTTGGCAATTCACTCAAAAATGGTGCCAAACGTTTGCAAATGCTTCGCTGAAAGTTTTGGCCGTCAAAACAGAAGGCTTTTTATCACAGGACAAGAAATCAGCCCACAACAACTTAACCGGCGGAAAAAGATTTTTTGAAACAATCCCGTCACAATTTCAGCAAAAATCTGACTTTTGGCAATTCACTCAAAAGTGGTACCAAACGCTTGCAAATGCTCCCCTGAAAGTTTTGGCAGTCGAAACAGAATGCTTTTTATCACAGGACAAGAAATCAGCCCTCAACAACTTAACCGGCGAAAAAAGATTTTTTCAAAAAATCCCTAAGCCCCGGGGTCACAATTTCAGGAAAAATCTGACTTTTGGCAATTCACTCAAAAATGGTGCCAAACACTGGCAAGTGGTCCCCTGAAAGGTTTGGCAGTCGAAACAGAAGGCTTTTTATCACAGGACACGAAATCAGCCCTCGACAACTTAACTGGCGGAAAAAGATTTTTTGAAAAAATCCCTAAGCCCCGGGGTCACAATTTCAGGAAAGATCTGACTTTTGGCAATTCACTCAAAAATGGTGCCAAACACTTGGAAATGCTCCCCTGAAAGGTTTGACGATCGAAACAGAAGCCTTTTTATCACAGGACACGAAATCAGCCCTCAATAACTTAACTGGCGGAAAAAGATTTTTTGAAAAAATCCCTAAGCCCCGGGGTCACAATTTCAGCAAAAATCTGACTTTTGGCAATTCAGTCAAAAATCGTGCCAAACGCTTGCAAATGCTCCCCTGAAAGGTTTGACGATCGAAAAAGAAGCCTTTTTATCATAGGGCAAGAAATCAGCCCTCAATAACTTAACTGGCGGAAAAAGATTTTTTGAAAAAATCCCTAAGCCCCGGGGTCAGAATTTCAGCAAAAATCTGACTTTTGGCAATTCACTCAAAAATGGTGCCAAATGTTTGCAAATGCTTCGCTGAAAGTTTTGGCCGTCGAAACAGAAGGCTTTTTATCACAGGACAAGAAATCAGCCCTCAACAACTTAACCGGCGGAAAAAGATTTTTTGAAACAATCCCGTCACAATTTCAGCAAAAATCTGACTTTTGGCAATTCACTCAAAAGTGGTACCAAACGCTTGCAAATGCTCCCCTGAAAGTTTTGGCAGTCGAAACAGAAGGCTTTTTATCACAGGACAAGAAATCAGCCCTCAACAACTTAACCGGCGAAAAAAGATTTTTTGAAAAAATCCCTAAGCCCCGGGGTCACAATTTCAGCAAAAATCTGACTTTGGGCAATTCAGTCAAAAATCGTGCCAAACGCTTGCAAATGCTCCCCTGAAAGGTTTGACGATCGAAACAGAAGCCTTTTTATCACAGGACAAGAAATCAGCCCTCAATAACTTAACTGGCGGAAAAAGATTTTTTGAAAAAATCCCTAAGCCCCGGGGTCAGAATTTCAGCAAAAATCTGACTTTTGGCAATTCACTCAAAAATGGTGCCAAACACTTGCAAGTGGTCCCCTGAAAGTTTTGGCAGTCGAAACAGAAGGCTTTTTATCACAGGACACGAAATCAGCCCTCGACAGCTTAACTGGCGGAAAAAGATTTTTTGAAAAAATCCCTAAGCCCCGGGATCACAATTTCAGCAAAAATCTGACTTTTGGCAATTCACTCAAAAATGGTGCCAAACACTTGGAAATGCTCCCCTGAAAGTTTTGGCCGTCGAAACAGAAGGCTTTTTATCACAGGACACGAAATCAGCCCTCGACAACTTAACTGGCGGAAAAAGATTTTTTGAAAAAATCCCTAAGCCCCGGGGTCACAATTTCAGCAAAAATCTGACTTTTGGCAATTCACTCAAAAATGGTGCCAAACACTTGCAAATGCTCCCCTGAAAGTTTTGGCGGTCGAAACAGAAGGCTTTTTATCACAGGACAAGAAATCAGCCCTCAACAACTTAACCGGCGAAAAAAGATTTTTTGAAAAAATCCCTAAGCCCCGGGGTCACAATTTCAGCAAAAATCTGACTTTTGGCAATTCAGTCAAAAATCGTGCCAAACGCTTGCAAATGCTCCCCTGAAAGGTTTGACGATCGAAACAGAAGCCTTTTTATCACAGGACAAGAAATCAGCCCTCAATAACTTAACTGGCGGAAAAAGATTTTTTGAAAAAATCCCTAAGCCCCGGGGTCACAATTTCAGCAAAAATCTGACTTTTGGCAATTCAGTCAAAAATCGTGCCAAACGCTTGCAAATGCTCCCCTGAAAGGTTTGACGATCGAAAAAGAAGCCTTTTTATCACAGGGCAAGAAATCAGCCCTCAATAACTTAACTGGCGGAAAAAGATTTTTTGAAAAAATCCCTAAGCCCCGGGGTCAGAATTTCAGCAAAAATCTGACTTTTGGCAATTCACTCAAAAATGGTGCCAAACACTTGGAAATGCTCCCCTGAAAGTTTTGGCCGTCGAAACAGAAGGCTTTTTATCACAGGACAAGAAATCAGCCCTCAACAACTTAACTGGCGGAAAAAGATTTTTTGAAAAAATCCCTAAGCCCCGGGGGTCACAATTTCAGCAAAAATCTGACTTTTGGCAATTCAGTCAAAAATCGTGCCAAACGCTTGCAAATGCTCCCCTGGAAGGTTTGACGATTCAAAAAGAAGCCTTTTTATCACAGGACAAGAAATCAGCCCTCAGTAACTTAATTGGCGGAAAAAGATTTTTTGAAAAAATCCCTAAGCCCCGGGGTCAGAATTTCAGCAAAAATCTGACTTTTGGCAATTCACTCAAAAATGGTGCGAAACGCTGGCAAATGGTCCCCTGAAAGGTTTGGCCGTCGAAACAAAAGCCTTTTTATCACAGGACAAGAAATCAGCCCTCAATAACTTAACTGGCGGAAAAAGATTTTTTGAAAAAATCCCTAAGCCCCGGGGTCAGAATTTCAGCAAAAATCTGACTTTTGGCAATTCACTCAAAAATGGTGCCAAACACTGCCAAGTGGTCCCCTGAAAGGTTTGGCAGTCGAAACAGAAGGCTTTTTATCACAGGACACGAAATCAGCCCTCGACAACTTAACTGGCGGAAAAAGATTTTTTGAAAAAATCCCTAAGCCCCGGGGTCAGAATTTCAGCAAAAATCTGACTTTTGGCAATTCACTCAAAAATGGTGCCAAACACTTGCAAATGCTCCCCTGAAAGTTTTGGCCGTCGAAACAGAAGGCTTTTTATCACAGGACACGAAATCAACCCTCGACAACTTAACAGGCGGAAAAAGATTTTTTGAAAAAATCCCTAAGCCCCGGGGTCACAATTTCAGCAAAAATCTGACTTTTGGCAATTCACTCAAAAATGGTGCCAAACACTTGCAAATGCTCCCCTGAAAGTTTTGGCGGTCGAAACAGAAGGCTTTTTATCACAGGACAAGAAATCAGCCCTCAACAACTTAACCGGCGAAAAAAGATTTTTTGAAAAAATCCCTAAGCCCCGGGGTCAGAATTTCAGCAAAAATCTGACTTTTGGCAATTCACTCAAAAATGGTGCCAAACGTTTGCAAATGCTTCGCTGAAAGTTTTGGCCGTCGAAACAGAAGGCTTTTTATCACAGGACAAGAAATCAGCCCTCAACAACTTAACCGGCGGAAAAAGATTTTTTGAAACAATACCGTCACAATTTCAGCAAAAATCTGACTTTTGGCAATTCACTCAAAAGTGGTACCAAACGCTTGCAAATGCTCCCCTGAAAGTTTTGGCAGTCGAAACAGAAGGCTTTTTATCACAGGACAAGAAATCAGCCCTCAACAACTTAACCGGCGAAAAAAGATTTTTTGAAAAAATCCCTAAGCCCCGGGGTGACAATTTCAGGAAAAATCTGACTTTTGGCAATTCACTCAAAAATTGTGCCAAACACTTGCAAATGCTCCCCTGAAAGTTTTGGCCGTCGAAAGAGAAGGCTTTTTATCACAGGACAAGAAATCAGCCCTCAACAACTTAACCGGCGAAAAAAGATTTTTTGAAAAAATCCCTAAGCCCCGGGGTCAGAATTTCAGCAAAAATCTGACTTTTGGCAATTCACTAAATATTGTTCCAATAACTTGCAAATGGACCCCTGAAAGATTTGGCAGTCGAAACAGGAGGCTTTTAACCACAGGACAAGGAAGCAGCCCTCGACAACTTAACCGGCGGAAAAAGATTTTTTCAAAAAATCCCTAAGCCCCGGGGTCACAATTTCAGGAAAAATCTGACTTTTGGCAATTCACTCAAAAATGGTGCCAAACACTGGCAAGTGGTCCCCTGAAAGGTTTGGCAGTCGAAACAGAAGGCTTTTTATCACAGGACACGAAATCAGCCCTCGACAACTTAACTGGCGGAAAAAGATTTTTTGAAAAAATCCCTAAGCCCCGGGGTCACAATTTCAGCAAAAATCTGACTTTTGGCAATTCACTCAAAAATGGTGCCAAACACTTGGAAATGCTCCCCTGAAAGTTTTGGCCGTCGAAACAGAAGGCTTTTTATCACAGGACAAGAAATCAGCCCTCAACAACTTAACCGGCGAAAAAAGATTTTTTGAAAAAATCCCTAAGCCCCGGGGTCACAATTTCAGCAAAAATCTGACTTTTGGCAATTCAGTCAAAAATCGTGCCAAACACTTGCAAATGCTCCCCTGAAAGTTTTGGCCGTCGAAACAGAAGGCTTTTTATCACAGGAGACGAAATCAACCCTCGACAACTTAACAGGCGGAAAAAGATTTTTTGAAAAAATCCCTAAGCCCCGGGGTCAGAATTTCAGCAAAAATCTGACTTTTGGCAATTCACTCAAAAATGGTGCCAAACGTTTGCAAATGCTTCGCTGAAAGTTTTGGCCGTCGAAACAGAAGGCTTTTTATCACAGGACAAGAAATCAGCCCTCAACAACTTAACCGGCGGAAAAAGATTTTTTGAAACAATCCCGTCACAATTTCAGCAAAAATCTGACTTTTGGCAATTCACTCAAAAGTGGTACCAAACGCTTGCAAATGCTCCCCTGAAAGTTTTGGCAGTCGAAACAGAAGGCTTTTTATCACAGGACAAGAAATCAGCCCTCAACAACTTAACCGGCGAAAAAAGATTTTTTGAAAAAATCCCTAAGCCCCGGGGTGACAATTTCAGGAAAAATCTGACTTTTGGCAATTCACTCAAAAATTGTGCCAAACACTTGCAAATGCTCCCCTGAAAGTTTTGGCCATCGAAACAGAAGGCTTTTTATCACAGGACAAGAAATCAGCCCTCAACAACTTAACCGGCGAAAAAAGATTTTTTGAAAAAATCCCTAAGCCCTGGGGTCACAATTTCAGCAATAATCTGACTTTTGGCAGTTCACTAAATATTGTTCCAATAACTTGCAAATGGACCCCTGAAAGATTTGGCAGTCGAAACAGGAGGCTTTTAATCACAGGACAAGGAAGCAGCCCTCGACAACTTAACCGGCGGAAAAAGATTTTTTCAAAAAATCCCTAAGCCCCGGGGTCACAATTTCAGGAAAAATCTGACTTTTGGCAATTCACTCAAAAATGGTGCCAAACACTGGCAAGTGGTCCCCTGAAAGGTTTGGCAGTCGAAACAGAAGGCTTTTTATCACAGGACACGAAATCAGCCCTCGACAACTTAACTGGCGGAAAAAGATTTTTTGAAAAAATCCCTAAGCCCCGGGGTCACAATTTCAGGAAAAATCTGACTTTTGGCAATTCACTCAAAAATGGTGCCAAACACTTGGAAATGCTCCCCTGAAAGTTTTGGCCGTCGAAACAGAAGGCTTTTTATCACAGGACACGAAATCAACCCTCGACAATTTAACAGGCAGAAAAAGATTTTTTGAAAAAATCGCTAAGCCCCGGGGTCAGAATTTCAGCCAAAATCTGACTTTTGGCAATTCACTCAAAAATGGTGCCAAACACTTGCAAATGCTCCCCTGAAAGTTTTGGCCGTCGAAACAGAAGGCTTTTTATCACAGGACACGAAATCAACCCTCGACAACTTAACAGGCGGAAAAAGATTTTTTGAAAAAATCCCTAAGCCCCGGGGTCACAATTTCAGCAAAAATCTGACTTTTGGCAATTCACTCAAAAATGGTGCCAAACACTTGCAAATGCTCCCCTGAAAGTTTTGGCGGTCGAAACAGAAGGCTTTTTATCACAGGATAAGAAATCAGCCCTCAACAACTTAACCGGCGAAAAAAGATTTTTTGAAAAAATCCCTAAGCCCCGGGGTCACAATTTCAGCAAAAATCTGACTTTTGGCAATTCAGTCAAAAATCGTGCCAAACGCTTGCAAATGCTCCCCTGAAAGGTTTGACGATCGAAACAGAAGCCTTTTTATCACAGGACAAGAAATCAGCCCTCAATAACTTAACTGGCGGAAAAAGATTTTTTGAAAAAATCCCTAAGCCCCGGGGTCACAATTTCAGCAAAAATCTGACTTTTGGCAATTCAGTCAAAAATCGTGCCAAACGCTTGCAAATGCTCCCCTGAAAGGTTTGACGATCGAAAAAGAAGCCTTTTTATCACAGGGCAAGAAATCAGCCCTCAATAACTTAACTGGCGGAAAAAGATTTTTTGAAAAAATCCCTAAGCCCCGGGGTCAGAATTTCAGCAAAAATCTGACTTTTGGCAATTCACTCAAAAATGGTGCCAAACGTTTGCAAATGCTTCGCTGAAAGTTTTGGCCGTCGAAACAGAAGGCTTTTTATCACAGGACAAGAAATCAGCCCTCAACAACTTGACCGGCGGAAAAAGATTTTTTGAAACAATCCCGTCACAATTTCAGCAAAAATCTGACTTTTGGCAATTCACTCAAAAGTGGTACCAAACGCTTGCAAATGCTCCCCTGAAAGTTTTGGCAGTCGAAACAGAAGGCTTTTTATCACAGGACAAGAAATCAGCCCTCAACAACTTAACCGGCGAAAAAAGATTTTTTCAAAAAATCCCTAAGCCCCGGGGTCACAATTTCAGCAAAAATCTGACTTTTGGCAATTCACTCAAAAATGGTGCCAAACACTGGCAAGTGGTCCCCTGAAAGGTTTGGCAGTCGAAACAGAAGGCTTTTTATCACAGGACACGAAATCAGCCCTCGACAACTTAACTGGCGGAAAAAGATTTTTTGAAAAAATCCCTAAGCCCCGGGGTCACAATTTCAGGAAAAATCTGACATTTGGCAATTCACTCAAAAATGGTGCCAAACACTTGGAAATGCTCCCCTGAAAGGTTTGACGATCGAAACAGAAGCCTTTTTATCACAGGACACGAAATCAGCCCTCAATAACTTAACTGGCGGAAAAAGATTTTTTGAAAAAATCCCTAAGCCCCGGGGTCAGAATTTCAGCAAAAATCTGACTTTTGGCAATTCACTCAAAAATGGTGCCAAACACTTGGAAATGCTCCCCTGAAAGTTTTGGCCGTCGAAACAGAAGGCTTTTTATCACAGGACAAGAAATCAGCCCTCAACAACTTAACTGGCGGAAAAAGATTTTTTGAAAAAATCCCTAAGCCCCGGGGGTCACAATTTCAGCAAAAATCTGACTTTTGGCAATTCAGTCAAAAATCGTGCCAAACGCTTGCAAATGCTCCCCTGGAAGGTTTGACGATTCAAAAAGAAGCCTTTTTATCACAGGACAAGAAATCAGCCCTCAGTAACTTAATTGGCGGAAAAAGATTTTTTGAAAAAATCCCTAAGCCCCGGGGTCAGAATTTCAGCAAAAATCTGACTTTTGGCAATTCACTCAAAAATGGTGCGAAACGCTGGCAAATGGTCCCCTGAAAGGTTTGGCCGTCGAAACAAAAGCCTTTTTATCACAGGACAAGAAATCAGCCCTCAATAACTTAACTGGCGGAAAAAGATTTTTTGAAAAAATCCCTAAGCCCCGGGGTCAGAATTTCAGCAAAAATCTGACTTTTGGCAATTCACTCAAAAATGGTGCCAAACACTGCCAAGTGGTCCCCTGAAAGGTTTGGCAGTCGAAACAGAAGGCTTTTTATCACAGGACACGAAATCAGCCCTCGACAACTTAACTGGCGGAAAAAGATTTTTTGAAAAAATCCCTAAGCCCCGGGGTCAGAATTTCAGCAAAAATCTGACTTTTGGCAATTCACTCAAAAATGGTGCCAAACACTTGCAAATGCTCCCCTGAAAGTTTTGGCCGTCGAAACAGAAGGCTTTTTATCACAGGACACGAAATCAACCCTCGACAACTTAACAGGCGGAAAAAGATTTTTTGAAAAAATCCCTAAGCCCCGGGGTCACAATTTCAGCAAAAATCTGACTTTTGGCAATTCACTCAAAAATGGTGCCAAACACTTGCAAATGCTCCCCTGAAAGTTTTGGCGGTCGAAACAGAAGGCTTTTTATCACAGGACAAGAAATCAGCCCTCAACAACTTAACCGGCGAAAAAAGATTTTTTGAAAAAATCCCTAAGCCCCGGGGTCAGAATTTCAGCAAAAATCTGACTTTTGGCAATTCACTCAAAAATGGTGCCAAACGTTTGCAAATGCTTCGCTGAAAGTTTTGGCCGTCGAAACAGAAGGCTTTTTATCACAGGACAAGAAATCAGCCCTCAACAACTTAACCGGCGGAAAAAGATTTTTTGAAACAATACCGTCACAATTTCAGCAAAAATCTGACTTTTGGCAATTCACTCAAAAGTGGTACCAAACGCTTGCAAATGCTCCCCTGAAAGTTTTGGCAGTCGAAACAGAAGGCTTTTTATCACAGGACAAGAAATCAGCCCTCAACAACTTAACCGGCGAAAAAAGATTTTTTGAAAAAATCCCTAAGCCCCGGGGTGACAATTTCAGGAAAAATCTGACTTTTGGCAATTCACTCAAAAATTGTGCCAAACACTTGCAAATGCTCCCCTGAAAGTTTTGGCCGTCGAAAGAGAAGGCTTTTTATCACAGGACAAGAAATCAGCCCTCAACAACTTAACCGGCGAAAAAAGATTTTTTGAAAAAATCCCTAAGCCCCGGGGTCAGAATTTCAGCAAAAATCTGACTTTTGGCAATTCACTAAATATTGTTCCAATAACTTGCAAATGGACCCCTGAAAGATTTGGCAGTCGAAACAGGAGGCTTTTAACCACAGGACAAGGAAGCAGCCCTCGACAACTTAACCGGCGGAAAAAGATTTTTTCAAAAAATCCCTAAGCCCCGGGGTCACAATTTCAGGAAAAATCTGACTTTTGGCAATTCACTCAAAAATGGTGCCAAACACTGGCAAGTGGTCCCCTGAAAGGTTTGGCAGTCGAAACAGAAGGCTTTTTATCACAGGACACGAAATCAGCCCTCGACAACTTAACTGGCGGAAAAAGATTTTTTGAAAAAATCCCTAAGCCCCGGGGTCACAATTTCAGCAAAAATCTGACTTTTGGCAATTCACTCAAAAATGGTGCCAAACACTTGGAAATGCTCCCCTGAAAGTTTTGGCCGTCGAAACAGAAGGCTTTTTATCACAGGACAAGAAATCAGCCCTCAACAACTTAACCGGCGAAAAAAGATTTTTTGAAAAAATCCCTAAGCCCCGGGGTCACAATTTCAGCAAAAATCTGACTTTTGGCAATTCAGTCAAAAATCGTGCCAAACACTTGCAAATGCTCCCCTGAAAGTTTTGGCCGTCGAAACAGAAGGCTTTTTATCACAGGAGACGAAATCAACCCTCGACAACTTAACAGGCGGAAAAAGATTTTTTGAAAAAATCCCTAAGCCCCGGGGTCAGAATTTCAGCAAAAATCTGACTTTTGGCAATTCACTCAAAAATGGTGCCAAACGTTTGCAAATGCTTCGCTGAAAGTTTTGGCCGTCGAAACAGAAGGCTTTTTATCACAGGACAAGAAATCAGCCCTCAACAACTTAACCGGCGGAAAAAGATTTTTTGAAACAATCCCGTCACAATTTCAGCAAAAATCTGACTTTTGGCAATTCACTCAAAAGTGGTACCAAACGCTTGCAAATGCTCCCCTGAAAGTTTTGGCAGTCGAAACAGAAGGCTTTTTATCACAGGACAAGAAATCAGCCCTCAACAACTTAACCGGCGAAAAAAGATTTTTTGAAAAAATCCCTAAGCCCCGGGGTGACAATTTCAGGAAAAATCTGACTTTTGGCAATTCACTCAAAAATTGTGCCAAACACTTGCAAATGCTCCCCTGAAAGTTTTGGCCATCGAAACAGAAGGCTTTTTATCACAGGACAAGAAATCAGCCCTCAACAACTTAACCGGCGAAAAAAGATTTTTTGAAAAAATCCCTAAGCCCTGGGGTCACAATTTCAGCAATAATCTGACTTTTGGCAATTCACTAAATATTGTTCCAATAACTTGCAAATGGACCCCTGAAAGATTTGGCAGTCGAAACAGGAGGCTTTTAATCACAGGACAAGGAAGCAGCCCTCGACAACTTAACCGGCGGAAAAAGATTTTTTCAAAAAATCCCTAAGCCCCGGGGTCACAATTTCAGGAAAAATCTGACTTTTGGCAATTCACTCAAAAATGGTGCCAAACACTGGCAAGTGGTCCCCTGAAAGGTTTGGCAGTCGAAACAGAAGGCTTTTTATCACAGGACACGAAATCAGCCCTCGACAACTTAACTGGCGGAAAAAGATTTTTTGAAAAAATCCCTAAGCCCCGGGGTCACAATTTCAGGAAAAATCTGACTTTTGGCAATTCACTCAAAAATGGTGCCAAACACTTGGAAATGCTCCCCTGAAAGTTTTGGCCGTCGAAACAGAAGGCTTTTTATCACAGGACACGAAATCAACCCTCGACAATTTAACAGGCAGAAAAAGATTTTTTGAAAAAATCGCTAAGCCCCGGGGTCAGAATTTCAGCCAAAATCTGACTTTTGGCAATTCACTCAAAAATGGTGCCAAACACTTGCAAATGCTCCCCTGAAAGTTTTGGCCGTCGAAACAGAAGGCTTTTTATCACAGGACACGAAATCAACCCTCGACAACTTAACAGGCGGAAAAAGATTTTTTGAAAAAATCCCTAAGCCCCGGGGTCACAATTTCAGCAAAAATCTGACTTTTGGCAATTCACTCAAAAATGGTGCCAAACACTTGCAAATGCTCCCCTGAAAGTTTTGGCGGTCGAAACAGAAGGCTTTTTATCACAGGATAAGAAATCAGCCCTCAACAACTTAACCGGCGAAAAAAGATTTTTTGAAAAAATCCCTAAGCCCCGGGGTCACAATTTCAGCAAAAATCTGACTTTTGGCAATTCAGTCAAAAATCGTGCCAAACGCTTGCAAATGCTCCCCTGAAAGGTTTGACGATCGAAACAGAAGCCTTTTTATCACAGGACAAGAAATCAGCCCTCAATAACTTAACTGGCGGAAAAAGATTTTTTGAAAAAATCCCTAAGCCCCGGGGTCACAATTTCAGCAAAAATCTGACTTTTGGCAATTCAGTCAAAAATCGTGCCAAACGCTTGCAAATGCTCCCCTGAAAGGTTTGACGATCGAAAAAGAAGCCTTTTTATCACAGGGCAAGAAATCAGCCCTCAATAACTTAACTGGCGGAAAAAGATTTTTTGAAAAAATCCCTAAGCCCCGGGGTCAGAATTTCAGCAAAAATCTGACTTTTGGCAATTCACTCAAAAATGGTGCCAAACGTTTGCAAATGCTTCGCTGAAAGTTTTGGCCGTCGAAACAGAAGGCTTTTTATCACAGGACAAGAAATCAGCCCTCAACAACTTGACCGGCGGAAAAAGATTTTTTGAAACAATCCCGTCACAATTTCAGCAAAAATCTGACTTTTGGCAATTCACTCAAAAGTGGTACCAAACGCTTGCAAATGCTCCCCTGAAAGTTTTGGCAGTCGAAACAGAAGGCTTTTTATCACAGGACAAGAAATCAGCCCTCAACAACTTAACCGGCGAAAAAAGATTTTTTCAAAAAATCCCTAAGCCCCGGGGTCACAATTTCAGCAAAAATCTGACTTTTGGCAATTCACTCAAAAATGGTGCCAAACACTGGCAAGTGGTCCCCTGAAAGGTTTGGCAGTCGAAACAGAAGGCTTTTTATCACAGGACACGAAATCAGCCCTCGACAACTTAACTGGCGGAAAAAGATTTTTTGAAAAAATCCCTAAGCCCCGGGGTCACAATTTCAGGAAAAATCTGACATTTGGCAATTCACTCAAAAATGGTGCCAAACACTTGGAAATGCTCCCCTGAAAGGTTTGACGATCGAAACAGAAGCCTTTTTATCACAGGACACGAAATCAGCCCTCAATAACTTAACTGGCGGAAAAAGATTTTTTGAAAAAATCCCTAAGCCC
Source organism: Podarcis tiliguerta (assembly GCF_965153285.1). NCBI lineage: Eukaryota > Metazoa > Chordata > Lepidosauria > Squamata > Lacertidae > Podarcis > Podarcis tiliguerta. The sequence continues at coordinate 69,564,814 of NC_139542.1, read as the reverse complement.
CGGGGTCACAATTTCAGCAAAAATCTGACTTTTGGCAATTCAGTCAAAAATCGTGCCAAACGCTTGCAAATGCTCCCCTGAAAGGTTTGACGATCGAAAAAGAAGCCTTTTTATCATAGGGCAAGAAATCAGCCCTCAATAACTTAACTGGCGGAAAAAGATTTTTTGAAAAAATCCCTAAGCCCCGGGGTCAGAATTTCAGCAAAAATCTGACTTTTGGCAATTCACTCAAAAATGGTGCCAAATGTTTGCAAATGCTTCGCTGAAAGTTTTGGCCGTCGAAACAGAAGGCTTTTTATCACAGGACAAGAAATCAGCCCTCAACAACTTAACCGGCGGAAAAAGATTTTTTGAAACAATCCCGTCACAATTTCAGCAAAAATCTGACTTTTGGCAATTCACTCAAAAGTGGTACCAAACGCTTGCAAATGCTCCCCTGAAAGTTTTGGCAGTCGAAACAGAAGGCTTTTTATCACAGGACAAGTAATCAGCCCTCAACAACTTAACCGGCGAAAAAAGATTTTTTGAAAAAATCCCTAAGCCCCGGGGTCACAATTTCAGCAAAAATCTGACTTTTGGGAATTCAGTCAAAAATCGTGCCAAACGCTTGCAAATGCTCCCCTGAAAGGTTTGACGATCGAAACAGAAGCCTTTTTATCACAGGACAAGAAATCAGCCCTCAATAACTTAACTGGCGGAAAAAGATTTTTTGAAAAAATCCCTAAGCCCCGGGGTCAGAATTTCAGCAAAAATCTGACTTTTGGCAATTCACTCAAAAATGGTGCCAAACACTTGCAAGTGGTCCCCTGAAAGTTTTGGCAGTCGAAACAGAAGGCTTTTTATCACAGGACACGAAATCAGCCGTCGACAGCTTAACTGGGGGAAAAAGATTTTTTGAAAAAATCCCTAAGCCCCGGGATCACAATTTCAGCAAAAATCTGACTTTTGGCAATTCACTCAAAAATGGTGCCAAACACTTGGAAATGCTCCCCTGAAAGTTTTGGCCGTCGAAACAGAAGGCTTTTTATCACAGGACACGAAATCAGCCCTCGACAACTTAACTGGCGGAAAAAGATTTTTTGAAAAAATCCCTAAGCCCCGGGGTCACAATTTCAGCAAAAATCTGACTTTTGGCAATTCACTCAAAAATGGTGCCAAACACTTGCAAATGCTCCCCTGAAAGTTTTGGCGGTCGAAACAGAAGGCTTTTTATCACAGGACAAGAAATCAGCCCTCAACAACTTAACCGGCGAAAAAAGATTTTTTGAAAAAATCCCTAAGCCCCGGGGTCACAATTTCAGCAAAAATCTGACTTTTGGCAATTCAGTCAAAAATCGTGCCAAACGCTTGCAAATGCTCCCCTGAAAGGTTTGACGATCGAAACAGAAGCCTTTTTATCACAGGACAAGAAATCAGCCCTCAATAACTTAACTGGCGGAAAAAGATTTTTTGAAAAAATCCCTAAGCCCCGGGGTCACAATTTCAGCAAAAATCTGACTTTTGGCAATTCAGTCAAAAATCGTGCCAAACGCTTGCAAATGCTCCCCTGAAAGGTTTGACGATCGAAAAAGAAGCCTTTTTATCACAGGGCAAGAAATCAGCCCTCAATAACTTAACTGGCGGAAAAAGATTTTTTGAAAAAATCCCTAAGCCCCGGGGTCACAATTTCAGCAAAAATCTGACTTTTGGCAATTCACTCAAAAATGGTGCCAAACACTTGGAAATGCTCCCCTGAAAGTTTTGGCCGTCGAAACAGAAGGCTTTTTATCACAGGACACGAAATCAACCCTCGACAAATTAACTGGCGGAAAAAGATTTTTTGAAAAAATCCCTAAGCCCCGGGGGTCACAATTTCAGCAAAAATCTGACTTTTGGCAATTCAGTCAAAAATCGTGCCAAACGCTTGCAAATGCTCCCCTGGAAGGTTTGACGATTCAAAAAGAAGCCTTTTTATCACAGGACAAGAAATCAGCCCTCAATAACTTAATTGGCGGAAAAAGATTTTTTGAAAAAATCCCTAAGCCCCGGGGTCAGAATTTCAGCAAAAATCTGACTTTTGGCAATTCACTCAAAAATGGTGCGAAACGCTGGCAAATGGTCCCCTGAAAGGTTTGGCCGTCGAAACAAAAGCCTTTTTATCACAGGACAAGAAATCAGCCCTCAATAACTTAACTGGCGGAAAAAGATTTTTTGAAAAAATCCCTAAGCCCCGGGGTCAGAATTTCAGCAAAAATCTGACTTTTGGCAATTCACTCAAAAATGGTGCCAAACACTGGCAAGTGGTCCCCTGAAAGGTTTGGCAGTCGAAACAGAAGGCTTTTTATCACAGGACACGAAATCAGCCCTCGACAACTTAACTGGCGGAAAAAGATTTTTTGAAAAAATCCCTAAGCCCCGGGGTCAGAATTTCAGCAAAAATCTGACTTTTGGCAATTCACTCAAAAATGGTGCCAAACACTTGCAAATGCTCCCCTGAAAGTTTTGGCCGTCGAAACAGAAGGCTTTTTATCACAGGACACGAAATCAACCCTCGACAACTTAACAGGCGGAAAAAGATTTTTTGAAAAAATCCCTAAGCCCCGGGGTCACAATTTCAGCAAAAATCTGACTTTTGGCAATTCACTCAAAAATGGTGCCAAACACTTGCAAATGCTCCCCTGAAAGTTTTGGCGGTCGAAACAGAAGGCTTTTTATCACAGGACAAGAAATCAGCCCTCAACAACTTAACCGGCGAAAAAAGATTTTTTGAAAAAATCCCTAAGCCCCGGGGTCAGAATTTCAGCAAAAATCTGACTTTTGGCAATTCACTCAAAAATGGTGCCAAACGTTTGCAAATGCTTCGCTGAAAGTTTTGGCCGTCGAAACAGAAGGCTTTTTATCACAGGACAAGAAATCAGCCCTCAACAACTTAACCGGCGGAAAAAGATTTTTTGAAACAATCCCGTCACAATTTCAGCAAAAATCTGACTTTTGGCAATTCACTCAAAAGTGGTACCAAACGCTTGCAAATGCTCCCCTGAAAGTTTTGGCAGTCGAAACAGAAGGCTTTTTATCACAGGACAAGAAATCAGCCCTCAACAACTTAACCGGCGAAAAAAGATTTTTTGAAAAAATCCCTAAGCCCCGGGGTGACAAGTTCAGGAAAAATCTGACTTTTGGCAATTCACTCAAAAATTGTGCCAAACACTTGCAAATGCTCCCCTGAAAGTTTTGGCCGTCGAAAGAGAAGGCTTTTTATCACAGGACAAGAAATCAGCCCTCAACAACTTAACCGGCGAAAAAAGATTTTTTGAAAAAATCCCTAAGCCCCGGGGTCACAATTTCAGCAAAAATCTGACTTTTGGCAATTCACTAAATATTGTTCCAATAACTTGCAAATGGACCCCTGAAAGATTTGGCAGTCGAAACAGGAGGCTTTTAACCACAGGACAAGGAAGCAGCCCTCGACAACTTAACCGGCGGAAAAAGATTTTTTCAAAAAATCCCTAAGCCCCGGGGTCACAATTTCAGGAAAAATCTGACTTTTGGCAATTCACTCAAAAATGGTGCCAAACACTGGCAAGTGGTCCCCTGAAAGGTTTGGCAGTCGAAACAGAAGGCTTTTTATCACAGGACACGAAATCAGCCCTCGACAACTTAACTGGCGGAAAAAGATTTTTTGAAAAAATCCCTAAGCCCCGGGGTCACAATTTCAGGAAAAATCTGACTTTTGGCAATTCACTCAAAAATGGTGCCAAACACTTGGAAATGCTCCCCTGAAAGTTTTGGCCGTCGAAACAGAAGGCTTTTTATCACAGGACAAGAAATCAGCCCTCAACAACTTAACCGGCGAAAAAAGATTTTTTGAAAAAATCCCTAAGCCCCGGGGTCACAATTTCAGCAAAAATCTGACTTTTGGCAATTCAGTCAAAAATCGTGCCAAACACTTGCAAATGCTCCCCTGAAAGTTTTGGCCGTCGAAACAGAAGGCTTTTTATCACAGGACACGAAATCAACCCTCGACAACTTAACAGGCGGAAAAAGATTTTTTGAAAAAATCCCTAAGCCCCGGGGTCACAATTTCAGCAAAAATCTGACTTTTGGCAATTCACTCAAAAATGGTGCCAAACACTTGCAAATGCTCCCCTGAAAGTTTTGGCGGTCGAAACAGAAGCCTTTTTATCACAGGACAAGAAATCAGCCCTCAATAACTTAACTGGCGGAAAAAGATTTTTTGAAAAAATCCCTAAGCCCCGGGGTCACAATTTCAGCAAAAATCTGACTTTTGGCAATTCAGTCAAAAATCGTGCCAAACGCTTGCAAATGCTCCCCTGAAAGGTTTGACGATCGAAAAAGAAGCCTTTTTATCACAGGACAAGAAATCAGCCCTCAATAACTTAACTGGCGGAAAAAGATTTTTTGAAAAAATCCCTAAGCCCCGGGGTCACAATTTCAGCAAAAATCTGACTTTTGGCAATTCAGTCAAAAATCGTGCCAAACGCTTGCAAATGCTCCCCTGAAAGGTTTGACGATCGAAAAAGAAGCCTTTTTATCACAGGGCAAGAAATCAGCCCTCAATAACTTAACTGGCGGAAAAAGATTTTTTGAAAAAATCCCTAAGCCCCGGGGTCAGAATTTCAGCAAAAATCTGACTTTTGGCAATTCACTCAAAAATGGTGCCAAACGTTTGCAAATGCTTCGCTGAAAGTTTTGGCCGTCGAAACAGAAGGCTTTTTATCACAGGACAAGAAATCAGCCCTCAACAACTTAACCGGCGGAAAAAGATTTTTTGAAACAATCCCGTCACAATTTCAGCAAAAATCTGACTTTTGGCAATTCACTCAAAAGTGGTACCAAACGCTTGCAAATGCTCCCCTGAAAGGTTTGACGATCGAAACAGAAGCCTTTTTATCACAGGACAAGAAATCAGCCCTCAATAACTTAACTGGCGGAAAAAGATTTTTTGAAAAAATCCCTAAGCCCCGGGGTCACAATTTCAGCAAAAATCTGACTTTTGGCAATTCACTCAAAAATGGTGCCAAACACTTGGAAATGCTCCCCTGAAAGTTTTGGCCGTCGAAACAGAAGGCTTTTTATCACAGGACACGAAATCAACCCTCGACAACTTAACTGGCGGAAAAAGATTTTTTGAAAAAATCCCTAAGCCCCGGGGGTCACAATTTCAGCAAAAATCTGACTTTTGGCAATTCAGTCAAAAATCGTGCCAAACGCTTGCAAATGCTCCCCTGGAAGGTTTGACGATTCAAAAAGAAGCCTTTTTATCACAGGACAAGAAATCAGCCCTCAATAACTTAATTGGCGGAAAAAGATTTTTTGAAAAAATCCCTAAGCCCCGGGGTCAGAATTTCAGCAAAAATCTGACTTTTGGCAATTCACTCAAAAATGGTGCGAAACGCTGGCAAATGGTCCCCTGAAAGGTTTGGCCGTCGAAACAAAAGCCTTTTTATCACAGGACAAGAAATCAGCCCTCAATAACTTAACTGGCGGAAAAAGATTTTTTGAAAAAATCCCTAAGCCCCGGGGTCAGAATTTCAGCAAAAATCTGACTTTTGGCAATTCACTCAAAAATGGTGCCAAACACTGGCAAGTGGTCCCCTGAAAGGTTTGGCAGTCGAAACAGAAGGCTTTTTATCACAGGACACGAAATCAGCCCTCGACAACTTAACCGGCGAAAAAAGATTTTTTGAAAAAATCCCTAAGCCCCGGGGTCACAATTTCAGCAAAAATCTGACTTTTGGCAATTCAGTCAAAAATCGTGCCAAACGCTTGCAAATGCTCCCCTGAAAGGTTTGACGATCGAAACAGAAGCCTTTTTATCACAGGACAAGAAATCAGCCCTCAATAACTTAACTGGCGGAAAAAGATTTTTTGAAAAAATCCCTAAGCCCCGGGGTGACAATTTCAGCAAAAATCTGAGTTTTGGCAATTCACTCAAAAATGGTGCCAAACGCTTGCAAATGCTCCCCTGAAAGGTTTGACGATCGAAAAAGAAGCCTTTTTATCACAGGGCAAGAAATCAGCCCTCAATAACTTAACTGGCGGAAAAAGATTTTTTGAAACAATACCGTCACAATTTCAGCAAAAATCTGACTTTTGGCAATTCACTCAAAAGTGGTACCAAACGCTTGCAAATGCTCCCCTGAAAGTTTTGGCCGTCGAAACAGAAGGCTTTTTATCACAGTACAAGAAATCAGCCCTCAACAACTTAACCGGCGAAAAAAGATTTTTTGAAAAAATCCCTAAGCCCCGGGGTCACAATTTCAGGAAAAATCTGACTTTTGGCAATTCACTCAAAAATGGTGCCAAACACTTGGAAATGCTCCCCTGAAAGTTTTGGCCGTCGAAACAGAAGGCTTTTTATCACAGGACAAGAAATCAGCCCTCAACAACTTAACCGGCGAAAAAAGATTTTTTGAAAAAATCCCTAAGCCCCGGGGTCACAATTTCAGCAAAAATCTGACTTTTGGCAATTCAGTCAAAAATCGTGCCAAACACTTGCAAATGCTCCCCTGAAAGTTTTGGCCGTCGAAACAGAAGGCTTTTTATCACAGGACACGAAATCAACCCTCGACAACTTAACAGGCGGAAAAAGATTTTTTGAAAAAATCCCTAAGCCCCGGGGTCACAATTTCAGCAAAAATCTGACTTTTGGCAATTCACTCAAAAATGGTGCCAAACACTTGCAAATGCTCCCCTGAAAGTTTTGGCGGTCGAAACAGAAGCCTTTTTATCACAGGACAAGAAATCAGCCCTCAATAACTTAACTGGCGGAAAAAGATTTTTTGAAAAAATCCCTAAGCCCCGGGGTCACAATTTCAGCAAAAATCTGACTTTTGGCAATTCAGTCAAAAATCGTGCCCAACGCTTGCAAATGCTCCCCTGAAAGGTTTGACGATCGAAAAAGAAGCCTTTTTATCACAGGGCAAGAAATCAGCCCTCAATAACTTAACTGGCGGAAAAAGATTTTTTGAAAAAATCCCTAAGCCCCGGGGTCAGAATTTCAGCAAAAATCTGACTTTTGGCAATTCACTCAAAAATGGTGCCAAACGTTTGCAAATGCTTCGCTGAAAGTTTTGGCCGTCGAAACAGAAGGCTTTTTATCACAGGACAAGAAATCAGCCCTCAACAACTTAACCGGCGAAAAAAGATTTTTTGAAAAAATCCCTAAGCCCCGGGGTCACAATTTCAGCAAAAATCTGACTTTTGGCAATTCACTAAAAATTGTTCCAATAACTTGCAAATGGACCCCTGAAAGATTTGGCAGTCGAAACAGGAGGCTTTTAATCACAGGACACGAAATCAGCCCTCGACAACTTAACTGGCGGAAAAAGATTTTTTGAAAAAATCCCTAAGCCCCGGGGTCACAATTTCAGGAAAAATCTGACTTTTGGCAATTCACTCAAAAATGGTGCCAAACACTTGGAAATGCTCCCCTGAAAGTTTTGGCCGTCGAAACAGAAGGCTTTTTATCACAGGACACGAAATCAACCCTCGACAACTTAACAGGCGGAAAAAGATTTTTTGAAAAAATCGCTAAGCCCCGGGGTCACAATTTCAGCAAAAATCTGACTTTTGGCAATTCACTCAAAAATGGTGCGAAACGCTTGCAAATGGTCCCCTGAAAGGTTTGGCCGTCGAAACAAAAGCCTTTTTATCACAGGACAAGAAATCAGCCCTCAATAACTTAACTGGCGGAAAAAGATTTTTTGAAAAAATCCCTAAGCCCCGGGGTCAGAATTTCAGCAAAAATCTGACTTTTGGCAATTCACTCAAAAATGGTGCCAAACACTTGCAAGTGGTCCCCTGAAAGTTTTGGCCGTCGAAACAGAAGGCTTTTTATCACAGGACACGAAAACAACCCTCGACAACTTAACTGGCGGAAAAAGATTTTTTGAAAAAATCGCTAAGCCCCGGGGTCACAATTTCAGCAAAAATCTGACTTTTGGCAATTCACTCAAAAATGGTGCCAAACACTTGGAAATGCTCCCCTGAAAGTTTTGGCCGTCGAAACAGAAGGCTTTTTATCACAGGACAAGAAATCAGCCCTCAACAACTTAACCGGCGAAAAAAGATTTTTTGAAAAAATCCCTAAGTCCCGGGGTCACAATTTCAGCAAAAATCTGACTTTTGGCAATTCAGTCAAAAATCGTGCCAAACGCTTGCAAATGCTCCCCTGAAAGGTTTGACGATCGAAACAGAAGCCTTTTTATCACAGGACAAGAAATCAGCCCTCAATAACTTAACTGGCAGAAAAAGATTTTTTGAAAAAATCCCTAAGCCCCGGGGTCACAATTTCAGCAAAAATCTGACTTTTGGCAATTCAGTCAAAAATCGTGCCAAACGCTAGCAAATGCTCCCCTGAAAGGTTTGACGATCGAAAAAGAAGCCTTTTTATCACAGGGCAAGAAATCAGCCCTCAATAACTTAACTGGCGGAAAAAGATTTTTTGAAAAAATCCCTAAGCCCCGGGGTCACAATTTCAGCAAAAATCTGACTTTTGGCAATTCAGTCAAAAATCGTGCCAAACGCTTGCAAATGCTCCCCTGAAAGTTTTGGCCGTCGAAACAGAAGTCTTTTTATCACAGGACAAGAAATCAGCCCTCAACAACTTAACTGGCGGAAAAAGATTTTTTGAAAAAATCCCTAAGCCCCGGGGTCAGAATTTCAGCAAAAATCTGACTTTTGGCAATTCACTCAAAAATCGTGCGAAACGCTTGCAAATGCTTCGCTGAAAGTTTTGGCCGTCGAAACAGAAGGCTTTTTATCACAGGACAAGAAATCAGCCCTCAACAACTTAATCGGCGGAAAAAGATTTTTTGAAACAATCCCGTCACAATTTCAGGAAAAATCTGACTTTTGGCAATTCACTCAAAAATGGTGCCAAACGTTTCCAATTGCTTCGCTGAAAGTTTTGGCAGTCGAAACAGGAGGCTTTTTATCACAGGACAAGAAATCAGCCCTCAACAACTTAACCGGCAGAAAAAGACTTTTTGAAAAAATCCCGTCACAATTTCAGCAAAAATCTGACTTTTGGCAATTCACTCAAAAATGGTGCCAAACACTTGCAAATGATCCCCTGAAAGTTTTGGCCGTCGAAACAGAAGGCTTTTTATCACAGGACACGAAATCAACCCTCGACAACTTAACAGGCGGAAAAAGATTTTTTGAAAAAATCCCTAAGCCCCGGGGTCACAATTTCAGCAAAAATCTGACTTTTGGCAATTCACTCAAAAATGGTGCCAAACACTTGCAAATGCTCCCCTGAAAGTTTTGGCGGTCGAAACAGAAGGCTTTTTATCACAGGACAAGAAATGAGCCCTGAACAACTTAACCGGCGAAAAAAGATTTTTTGAAAAAATCCCTAAGCCCCGGGGTCACAATTTCAGCAAAAATCTGACATTCTGCAATTCACTCAGAAATGGTGCCAAACTGTTGCAAACGATCGACTGAAAGCTTTTTCGGTGAAAACAGATGGGTTTTTATCATGGGAAACAGAATTAGCCCTCGATGTCTGAACACCTTTTTTTGAAAAAATCCCTAAGCCGCGCGGTCACAATTTCAGCAAAAATCTGACATTCTGCAATTCAGTCAGAAATGGTGCCAAACTGTTGCAAACGATCGACTGAAAGCTTTTTCGGTGGAAACAGATGGGATTTTATCATGGGAAACAGAATTAGCCCTCGACGTCTGAACACCTTTTTTAAAAAATCCCTAAGCCGCGCGGTCACAATTTCAGCAAAAAACTGACGTTCTGCAATTCACTCAGAAATCGTGCCAAACTGTTGCAAACGATCGACTGAAAGCTTTTTTGGTGGAAATAGGTGGGTTTTTATCATGGGAAAGAAAATTACCCCTCGATGTCTGAACACCTTTTTTTGAAAAAATCCCTAAGCCGCGCGGTCACAATTTCAGCAAAAATCTGACATTCTGCAATTCACTCAGAAATGGTGCCAAACTGTTGCAAACGTTCCCCTGAAAGCTTTTTCGGTGGAAACAGATGGGTTTGTATCATGGGAAACAGAATTAGCCCTCGACGTCTGAGCAACTTTTTATGAAAAAATCCCTAAGCCGCGCGGTCACAATTTCAGCAAAAATCTGACATTCTGCAATTCACTCAGAAATGGTGCCAAACTGTTGCAAACGATCGACTGAAAGCTTTTTCGGTGAAAACAGATGGGTTTTTATCATGGGAAACAGAATTAGCCCTCGATGTCTGAACACCTTTTTTTGAAAAAATCCCTAAGCCGCGCGGTCACAATTTCAGCAAAAATCTGACGTTCTGCAATACACTCAGAAATGGTCTGAACTGTTGCAAACGATCCCCTGAAAGCTTTTTCGGTGGAAATAGATGGGTTTTTATCATGGGAAAAAAAATTAGCCATCGATGTCTGAACACCTCTTTTTGGAAAAATCCCTAAAGCCGGGCGGTCAAAATTTCAGGAAAAATCTGACGTTCTGCAATTCAGTCAGAAATGGTGCCAAACTGTTGCAAACGATCCCATGAAAGCTTTTTCGGTTGAAACAGATGGGTTTGTATCATGGGAAACAGAATTAGCTGTCGACATCTGAACACCTTTTTTTGAAAAAAACCCTAAGCCGCGCGATCACAATTTCAGCCAAAATCTGACCTTCTGCAATTCACTGAGAGATGGTGCCGAACTTTTGCAAAAGATCGACTGAAAGCTTTTTCGGTGAAAACAGATGGGTTTTTATCATGGGAAACAGAATTAGCCCTCGATGTCTGAACACCTTTTTTTGAAAAAATCCCTAAGCCGCGCGGTCACAATTTCAGCAAAAAACTGATGTTCTGCAATTCACTCAGAAATGGTGCCAAACTGTTGCAAACGATCGACTGAAAGCTTTTTCGGTGGAAATAGATTGGTTTGTATCATAGGAAACAAAATTAGCCCTCGATGTCTGAACACGTTTTTTTGAAAAAATCCCTAAGCCGCGCGGTCACAATTTCAGCAAAAATCTGACGTTTTGCAATTCACTCAGAAATGGTGCCAAACTGTTGCAAACGATCCCCTGAAAGCTTTTTCGGTGGAAACAGATGGGTTTTTATCATGGGAAGCAAAATTAGCCCTCGACGTCTGAGCAACTTTTTTTGAAAAAATCCCCAAGCCGCGCGGTCACAATTTCAGCAAAAATCTGACATTCTGCAATTCACTCAGAAATGGTGCCAAACTGTTGCAAGCGATTGACTGAAAGCTTTTTCAGTGGAAACAGATTTTTTTTTATCATGGGAAACAGAATTAGCCCACAACGTCTGAACAACTTTTTTTGAAAAAATCCCTAAGCCGCGCGGTCACAGTTACAGCAAAAATCTGACATTCTGCAATTCACTCAGAAATGGTAACAAACTGTTGCAAACGATCGACTGAAAGCTTTTTTGGTGGAAATAGATGGGTTTGTATCATAGGAAACAGAATTAGCCCTCGATGTCTGAACACCTTTTTTTGAAAAAATCCCTAAGCCGCGCGGTCACAATTTCAGCAAAAATCTGACGTTTTGCAATTCAATCAAAAATGGTGCCAAACTGTTGCAAACGATCCCCTGAAAGCTTTTTCGGTGGAAACAGATGGGTTTTTATCATGGGAAACAAAATTAGCCCTCGACGTCTGAGCAACTTTTTTTGAAAAAATCCCCAAGCCGCGCGGTCACAATTTCAGCAAAAATCTGACATTCTGCAATTCACTCAGAAATGGTGCCAAACTGTTGCAAGCGATCGACTGAAAGCTTTTTCGGTGGAAACAGATGGGTTTGTATCATGGGAAACAGAATTAACCCACAACGTCTGAACACCTTTTTTTGAAAAAATCCCTAAGCCGCGAGGTCACAATTTCAGCAAAAATCTGACGTTCTGCAATTCACTCAGAAATGGTGCCAAACTGTTGCAAACAATCGACTGAAAGCTTTTTCGGTGAAAACAGATCGGTTTTTATCATGGGAAACAGAATTAGCCCTCGATGTCTGAACACCTTTTTTTGAAAAAATCCCTAAGCCGCGCGGTCACAATTTCAGCAAAAAACTGACGTTCTGCAATTCACTCAGAAATGGTGCCAAACTGTTGCAAACGATCGACTGAAAGCTTTTTTGGTGGAAATAGATTGGTTTTTATCATGGGAAACAGAATTAGCCCTCGATGTCTGAACACGTTTTTTTGAAAAAATCCCTAAGCCGCGCGGTCACAATTTCAGCAAAAATCTGACGTTCTGCAATTCACTCAGAAATGGTGCCAAACTGTTGCAAACAATCGACTGAAAGCTTTTTCGGTGAAAACAGATCGGTTTTTATCATGGGAAAGAGAATTAGCCCTCGATGTCTGAACACGTTTTTTTGAAAAAATCCCTAAGGCGCGCGGTCACAATTTCAGCAAAAATCTGACGTTTTGCAATTCACTCAGAAATGGTGCCAAACTGTTGCAAACGATCCCCTGAAAGCTTTTTCGGTGGAAACAGATGGGTTTTTATCATGGGAAACAAAATTAGCCCACAACGTCTGAACAACTTTTTTTGAAAAAATCCCTAAGCCGCGCGGTCACAATTTCAGCAAAAATCTGACATTCTGCAATTCACTCAGAAATGGTGCCAAACTGTTGCAAACGATCGACTGAAAGCTTTTTCGGTGGAAATAGATGGGTTTTTTACCATGGGAAACAAATTTAGCCCTCGATGTCTGAACACCTTTTTTTGAAAAAATCCCTAAGCCGCGCGGTCACAATTTCAGCAAAAATCTGACGTTTTGCAATTCAATCAAAAATGGTGCCAAACTGTTGCAAACGATCCCCTGAAAGCTTTTTCGGTGGAAACAGATGGGTTTTTATCATGGGAAACAAAATTAGCCCTCGACGTCTGCGCAACTTTTTTTGAAAAAATCCCCAAGCCGCGCGGTCACAATTTCAGCAAAAATCTGACATTCTGCAATTCACTCAGAAATGGTGCCAAACTGTTGCAAGCGATCGACTGAAAGCTTTTTCGGTGTAAACAGATGGGTTTTTATCATGGGAAACAGAATTAACCCACAACATCTGAACAACTTTTTTTGAAAAAATCCCTAAGCCGCGCGGTCACAATTTCAGCAAAAAACTGACGTTCTGCAATTCACTCAGAAATGGTGCCAAACTGTTGCAAACGATCGACTGAAAGCTTTTTTGGTGGAAATAGATTGGTTTTTATCATGGGAAACAGAATTAGCCCTCGATGTCTGAACACGTTTTTTTGAAAAAATCCCTAAGCCGCGCGGTCACAATTTCAGCAAAAATCTGACGTTTTGCAATTCACTGAGAAATGGTGCCAAACTGTTGCAAACGATCCTCTGAAAGCTTTTTCGGTGGAAACAGATGGGTTTTTATCATGGGAAACAAAATTAGCCCACAACGTTTGAACAACTTTTTTTGAAAAAATCCCTAAGCCGCGCGGTCACAATTTCAGCAAAAATCTGACATTCTGCAATTCACTCAGAAATGGTGCCAAACTGTTGCAAACGATCCACTGAAAGCTTTTTTGGTGGAAATAGATGGGTTTGTATCATAGGAAACAGAATTAGCCCTCGATGTCTGAACACCTTTGTTTGAAAAAATCCCTAAGCCGCGCGGTCACAAAATCCCTAAGCGGTCACAATTTCAGCAAAAATCTGACGTTTTGCAATTCACTCAGAAATGGTGCCAAACTGTTGCAAACGATCCCCTGAAAGCTTTTTCGGTGGAAACAGATGGGTTTTTATCATGGGAAACAAAATTAGCCCACAACGTCTGAACAACTTTTTTTGAAAAAATCCCTAAGCCGCGCGGTCACAATTTCAGCAAAAATCTGACATTCTGCAATTCACTCAGAAATGGTGCCAAACTGTTGCAAACGATCGACTGAAAGCTTTTTCGGTGGAAATAGATGGGTTTTTTATCATGGGAAACAAATTTAGCCCTCGATGTCTGAACACCTTTTTTTGAAAAAATCCCTAAGCCGCGCGGTCACAATTTCAGCAAAAATCTGACGTTCTGTAATTCAGTCAGAAATGGTGCCAAACTGTTGCAAACGATCCACTGAAAGCTTTTTTGGTGGAAATAGATGGGTTTGTATCATAGGAAACAGAATTAGCCCTCGATGTCTGAACACCTTTGTTTGAAAAAATCCCTAAGCCGCGCGGTCACAAAATCCCTAAGCGGTCACAATTTCAGCAAAAATCTGACGTTTTGCAATTCACTCAGAAATGGTGCCAAACTGTTGCAAACGATCGACTGAAAGCTTTTTCGGTGAAAACAGATGGGTTTTTATCATGGGAAACAGAATTAGCCTTCGATGTCTGAACATCTTTTTTTGAAAAAATCCCTAAGCCGCGCGGTCACAATTTCAGCAAAAATCTGACGTTCTGCAATTCACTCAGAAATGGTGCCAAACTGTTGCAAACGATCGACTGAAAGCTTTTTCGGTGAAAACAGATCGGTTTTTATCATGGGAAACAGAATTAGCCCTCGATGTCTGAACACCTTTTTTTGAAAAAATCCCTAAGCCGCGAGGTCACAATTTCAGCAAAAATCTGACATTCTGCAATTCACTCAGAAATGGTGCCAAACTGTTGCAAACTATCCCCTGAAAGCTTTTTCGGTGAAAACAGATGGGTTTTTATCATGGGAAACAGAATTAGCCCTCGATGTCTGAACCACTTTTTTTGAAAAAATCCCTAAGCCGCGCGGTCACAATTTCAGCAAAAATCTGACGTTCTGCAATTCACTCAGAAATGGTGCCAAACTGTTGCAAACGATCGACTGAAAGCTTTTTCGGTGAAAACAGATCGGTTTTTATCATGGGAAACAGAATTAGCCCTCCATGTCTGAACACCTTTTTTTGAAAAAATCCCTAAGCCGCGCGGTCACAATTTCAGCAAAAATCTGACGTTCTGTAATTCAGTCAGAAATGGTGCCAAACTGTTGCAAACGATCCACTGAAAGCTTTTTTGGTGGAAATAGATGGGTTTGTATCATAGGAAACAGAATTAGCCCTCGATGTCTGAACACCTTTGTTTGAAAAAATCCCTAAGCCGCGCGGTCACAAAATCCCTAAGCGGTCACAATTTCAGCAAAAATCTGACGTTTTGCAATTCACTCAGAAATGGTGCCAAACTGTTGCAAACGATCCCCTGAAAGCTTTTTTGGTGGAAATAGGTGGGTTTTTATCATGGGAAAGAAAATTACCCCTCGATGTCTGAACACCTTTTTTTGAAAAAATCCCTAAGCCGCGCGGTCACAATTTCAGCAAAAATCTGACATTCTGCAATTCACTCAGAAATGGTGCCAAACTGTTGCAAACGATCCCCTGAAAGCTTTTTCGGTGGAAACAGATGGGTTTGTATCATGGGAAACAGAATTAGCCCTCGACGTCTGAGCAACTTTTTATGAAAAAATCCCTAAGCCGCGCGGTCACAATTTCAGCAAAAATCTGACATTCTGCAATTCACTCAGAAATGGTGCCAAACTGTTGCAAACGATCGACTGAAAGCTTTTTCGGTGAAAACAGATGGGTTTTTATCATGGGAAACAGAATTAGCCCTCGACGTCTGAACACCTTTTTTAAAAAATCCCTAAGCCGCGCGGTCACAATTTCAGCAAAAATCTGACGTTTTGCAATTCACTCAGAAATGGTGCCAAACTGTTGCAAACGATCCTCTGAAAGCTTTTTCGGTGGAAACAGATGGGTTTTTATCATGGGAAACAAAATTAGCCCACAACGTTTGAACAACTTTTTTTGAAAAAATCCCTAAGCCGCGCGGTCACAATTTCAGCAAAAATCTGACATTCTGCAATTCACTCAGAAATGGTGCCAAACTGTTGCAAACGATCGACTGAAAGCTTTTTCGGTGGAAATAGATGGGTTTTTCATCATGGGAAACAAATTTAGCCCTCGATGTCTGAACACCTTTTTTTGAAAAAATCCCTAAGCCGCGCGGTCACAATTTCAGCAAAAATCTGACGTTCTGTAATTCAGTCAGAAATGGTGCCAAACTGTTGCAAACGATCCACTGAAAGCTTTTTTGGTGGAAATAGATGGGTTTGTATCATAGGAAACAGAATTAGCCCTCGATGTCTGAACACCTTTGTTTGAAAAAATCCCTAAGCCGCGCGGTCACAAAATCCCTAAGCGGTCACAATTTCAGCAAAAATCTGACGTTTTGCAATTCACTCAGAAATGGTGCCAAACTGTTGCAAACGATCCCCTGAAAGCTTTTTCGGTGGAAACAGATGGGTTTTTATCATGGGAAACAAAATTAGCCCACAACGTCTGAACAACTTTTTTTGAAAAAATCCCTAAGCCGCGCGGTCACAATTTCAGCAAAAATCTGACATTCTGCAATTCACTCAGAAATGGTGCCAAACTGTTGCAAACGATCGACTGAAAGCTTTTTCGGTGGAAATAGATGGGTTTTTTATCATGGGAAACAAATTTAGCCCTCGATGTCTGAACACCTTTTTTTGAAAAAATCCCTAAGCCGCGCGGTCACAATTTCAGCAAAAATCTGACGTTCTGTAATTCAGTCAGAAATGGTGCCAAACTGTTGCAAACGATCCACTGAAAGCTTTTTTGGTGGAAATAGATGGGTTTGTATCATAGGAAACAGAATTAGCCCTCGATGTCTGAACACCTTTGTTTGAAAAAATCCCTAAGCCGCGCGGTCACAAAATCCCTAAGCGGTCACAATTTCAGCAAAAATCTGACGTTTTGCAATTCACTCAGAAATGGTGCCAAACTGTTGCAAACGATCGACTGAAAGCTTTTTCGGTGAAAACAGATGGGTTTTTATCATGGGAAACAGAATTAGCCTTCGATGTCTGAACATCTTTTTTTGAAAAAATCCCTAAGCCGCGCGGTCACAATTTCAGCAAAAATCTGACGTTCTGCAATTCACTCAGAAATGGTGCCAAACTGTTGCAAACGATCGACTGAAAGCTTTTTCGGTGAAAACAGATCGGTTTTTATCATGGGAAACAGAATTAGCCCTCGATGTCTGAACACCTTTTTTTGAAAAAATCCCTAAGCCGCGCGGTCACAATTTCAGCAAAAAACTGACGTTCTGCAATTCACTCAGAAATGGTGCCAAACTGTTGCAAACGATCGACTGAAAGCTTTTTCGGTTGAAACAGATGGGTTTGTATCATGGGAAACAGAATTAGCTGTCGACATCTGAACACCTTTTTTTGAAAAAAACCCTAAGCCGCGCGATCACAATTTCAGCAAAAATCTGACCTTCTGCAATTCATTGAGAGATGGTGCCGAACTTTTGCAAAAGATCGACT
Source organism: Podarcis tiliguerta (assembly GCF_965153285.1). Taxonomy (NCBI): domain Eukaryota; kingdom Metazoa; phylum Chordata; class Lepidosauria; order Squamata; family Lacertidae; genus Podarcis; species Podarcis tiliguerta. The sequence continues at coordinate 69,547,527 of NC_139542.1, read as the reverse complement.
GAAAGCTTTTTCGGTGAAAACAGATGGGTTTTTATCATGGGAAACAGAATTAGCCTTCGATGTCTGAACACCTTTTTTTGAAAAAATCCCTAATCCGCGCGGTCACAATTTCAGCAAAAATCTGACATTCTGCAATTCACTCAGAAATGGTGCCAAACTGTTGCAAACGATCGAATGAAAGCTTTTTCGGTGGAAACAGATGGGTTTTTATCATGGGAAACAGAATTAGCCCTCGATGTCTGAACACCTTTTTTTGACAAAATCCCTAAGCCGCGAGGTCACAATTTCAGCAAAAATCTGACATTCTGCAATTCACTCAGAAATGGTGCCAAACTGTTGCAAACTATCCCCTGAAAGCTTTTTCGGTGAAAACAGATGGGTTTTTATCATGGGAAACAGAATTAGCCCTCGATGTCTGAACCACTTTTTTTGAAAAAATCCCTAAGCCGCGCGGTCACAATTTCAGCAAAAATCTGACGTTCTGCAATTCACTCAGAAATGGTGCCAAACTGTTGCAAACGATCGACTGAAAGCTTTTTCGGTGAAAACAGATCGGTTTTTATCATGGGAAACAGAATTAGCCCTCCATGTCTGAACACCTTTTTTTGAAAAAATCCCTAAGCCGCGCGGTCACAATTTCAGCAAAAATCTGACGTTCTGTAATTCAGTCAGAAATGGTGCCAAACTGTTGCAAACGATCCACTGAAAGCTTTTTTGGTGGAAATAGATGGGTTTGTATCATAGGAAACAGAATTAGCCCTCGATGTCTGAACACCTTTGTTTGAAAAAATCCCTAAGCCGCGCGGTCACAAAATCCCTAAGCGGTCACAATTTCAGCAAAAATCTGACGTTTTGCAATTCACTCAGAAATGGTGCCAAACTGTTGCAAACGATCCCCTGAAAGCTTTTTTGGTGGAAATAGGTGGGTTTTTATCATGGGAAAGAAAATTACCCCTCGATGTCTGAACACCTTTTTTTGAAAAAATCCCTAAGCCGCGCGGTCACAATTTCAGCAAAAATCTGACATTCTGCAATTCACTCAGAAATGGTGCCAAACTGTTGCAAACGATCCCCTGAAAGCTTTTTCGGTGGAAACAGATGGGTTTGTATCATGGGAAACAGAATTAGCCCTCGACGTCTGAGCAACTTTTTATGAAAAAATCCCTAAGCCGCGCGGTCACAATTTCAGCAAAAATCTGACATTCTGCAATTCACTCAGAAATGGTGCCAAACTGTTGCAAACGATCGACTGAAAGCTTTTTCGGTGAAAACAGATGGGTTTTTATCATGGGAAACAGAATTAGCCCTCGACGTCTGAACACCTTTTTTAAAAAATCCCTAAGCCGCGCGGTCACAATTTCAGCAAAAATCTGACGTTTTGCAATTCACTCAGAAATGGTGCCAAACTGTTGCAAACGATCCTCTGAAAGCTTTTTCGGTGGAAACAGATGGGTTTTTATCATGGGAAACAAAATTAGCCCACAACGTTTGAACAACTTTTTTTGAAAAAATCCCTAAGCCGCGCGGTCACAATTTCAGCAAAAATCTGACATTCTGCAATTCACTCAGAAATGGTGCCAAACTGTTGCAAACGATCGACTGAAAGCTTTTTCGGTGGAAATAGATGGGTTTTTCATCATGGGAAACAAATTTAGCCCTCGATGTCTGAACACCTTTTTTGAAAAAATCCCTAAGCCGCGCGGTCACAATTTCAGCAAAAATCTGACGTTCTGTAATTCAGTCAGAAATGGTGCCAAACTGTTGCAAACGATCCACTGAAAGCTTTTTTGGTGGAAATAGATGGGTTTGTATCATAGGAAACAGAATTAGCCCTCGATGTCTGAACACCTTTGTTTGAAAAAATCCCTAAGCCGCGCGGTCACAAAATCCCTAAGCGGTCACAATTTCAGCAAAAATCTGACGTTTTGCAATTCACTCAGAAATGGTGCCAAACTGTTGCAAACGATCCCCTGAAAGCTTTTTCGGTGGAAACAGATGGGTTTTTATCATGGGAAACAAAATTAGCCCACAACGTCTGAACAACTTTTTTTGAAAAAATCCCTAAGCCGCGCGGTCACAATTTCAGCAAAAATCTGACGTTTTGCAATTCACTCAGAAATGGTGCCAAACTGTTGCAAACGATCCTCTGAAAGCTTTTTCGGTGGAAACAGATGGGTTTTTATCATGGGAAACAAAATTAGCCCACAACGTTTGAACAACTTTTTTTGAAAAAATCCCTAAGCCGCGCGGTCACAATTTCAGCAAAAATCTGACATTCTGCAATTCACTCAGAAATGGTGCCAAACTGTTGCAAACGATCGACTGAAAGCTTTTTCGGTGGAAATAGATGGGTTTTTCATCATGGGAAACAAATTTAGCCCTCGATGTCTGAACACCTTTTTTGAAAAAATCCCTAAGCCGCGCGGTCACAATTTCAGCAAAAATCTGACGTTCTGTAATTCAGTCAGAAATGGTGCCAAACTGTTGCAAACGATCCACTGAAAGCTTTTTTGGTGGAAATAGATGGGTTTGTATCATAGGAAACAGAATTAGCCCTCGATGTCTGAACACCTTTGTTTGAAAAAATCCCTAAGCCGCGCGGTCACAAAATCCCTAAGCGGTCACAATTTCAGCAAAAATCTGACGTTTTGCAATTCACTCAGAAATGGTGCCAAACTGTTGCAAACGATCCCCTGAAAGCTTTTTCGGTGGAAACAGATGGGTTTTTATCATGGGAAACAAAATTAGCCCACAACGTCTGAACAACTTTTTTTGAAAAAATCCCTAAGCCGCGCGGTCACAATTTCAGCAAAAATCTGACATTCTGCAATTCACTCAGAAATGGTGCCAAACTGTTGCAAACGATCGACTGA